>NW_028152397.1:1200000-1787838 GCF_951799395.1 Argentina silus | reverse complement strand
GTGTGTGCGCGGCAGGAGAGACAAATCCATGTTTTCGCGCCTTTTTTGAGATTTCAAGGTCGAAAAACACATAGGCCCCAAAATGAAAGAAACGGCTGCCGCGCCAAAACTATGGCTTCAAACTTGATGAAAACAGTCTCTCCCATAATAACTCACGGGCTGCTTGTGTTTTTTAGGCCTTTGCAAGCTATCGGAAGTGTGTGCGCGGCAGGAGAGACAAATCCATGTTTTCGCGCCTTTTTTGCGATTTCAAGGTCGAAAAACACATAGGCCCCAAAATGAAAGAAACGGCTGGCGCGCCAAAACTATGGCTTGAAACTTGATGAAAACAGTCTCTCCCATAATAACTCAAGGGCTGCTTGTGTTTTTTAGGCCTTTGCAAGCTATCGGAAGTTGTGCGCGGCAGGAGAGACAAATCCATGTTTTCGCGCCTTTTTTGAGATTTCAAGGTCGAAAAACACATAGGCCCCAAAATGAAAGAAACGGCTGCCGCGCCAAAACTATGGCTTCAAACTTGATGAAAACAGTCTCTCCCATAATAACTCACGGGCTGCTTGTGTTTTTTAGGCCTTTGCAAGCTATCGGAAGTGTGTGCGCGGCAGGAGAGACAAATCCATGTTTTCGCGCCTTTTTTGCGATTTCAAGGTCGAAAAACACATAGGCCCCAAAATGAAAGAAACGGCTGGCGCGCCAAAACTATGGCTTCAAACTTGATGAAAACAGTCTTTCCCATAATAACTCACGGGCTGCTTGTGTTTTTTAGGCCTTTGCAAGCTATCGGAAGTGTGTGCGCGGCAGGAGAGACAAATCCATGTTTTCGCGCCTTTTTTGCGATTTCAAGGTCGAAAAACACATAGGCCCCAAAATGAAAGAAACGGCTGGCGCGCCAAAACTATGGCTTCAAACTTGATGAAAACAGTCTTTCCCATAATAACTCACGGGCTGCTTGTGTTTTTTAGGCCTTTGCAAGCTATCGGAAGTGTGTGCGCGGCAGGAGAGACAAATCCATGTTTTCGCGCCTTTTTTGAGATTTCAAGGTCGAAAAACACATAGGCCCCAAAATGAAAGAAACGGCTGGGGCGCCAAAACTATGGCTTGAAACTTGATGAAAACAGTCTCTCCCATAATAACTCAAGGGCTGCTTGTGTTTTTTAGGCCTTTGCAAGCTATCGGAAGTTGTGCGCGGCAGGAGAGACAAATCCATGTTTTCGCGCCTTTTTTGCGATTTCAAGGTCGAAAAACACATAGGCCCCAAAATGAAAGAAACGGCTGGCGCGCCAAAACTATGGCTTCAAACTTGATGAAAACAGTCTTTCCCATAATAACTCACGGGCTGCTTGTGTTTTTTAGGCCTTTGCAAGCTATCGGAAGTGTGTGCGCGGCAGGAGAGACAAATCCATGTTTTCGCGCCTTTTTTGCGATTTCAAGGTCGAAAAACACATAGGCCCCAAAATGAAAGAAACGGCTGGCGCGCCAAAACTATGGCTTCAAACTTGATGAAAACAGTCTTTCCCATAATAACTCACGGGCTGCTTGTGTTTTTTAGGCCTTTGCAAGCTATCGGAAGTGTGTGCGCGGCAGGAGAGACAAATCCATGTTTTCGCGCCTTTTTTGAGATTTCAAGGTCGAAAAACACATAGGCCCCAAAATGAAAGAAACGGCTGCCGCGCCAAAACTATGGCTTCAAACTTGATGAAAACAGTCTCTCCCATAATAACTCACGGGCTGCTTGTGTTTTTTAGGCCTTTGCAAGCTATCGGAAGTGTGTGCGCGGCAGGAGAGACAAATCCATGTTTTCGCGCCTTTTTTGCGATTTCAAGGTCGAAAAACACATAGGCCCCAAAATGAAAGAAACGGCTGGCGCGCCAAAACTATGGCTTCAAACTTGATGAAAACAGTCTTTCCCATAATAACTCACGGGCTGCTTGTGTTTTTTAGGCCTTTGCAAGCTATCGGAAGTGTGTGCGCGGCAGGAGAGACAAATCCATGTTTTCGCGCCTTTTTTGCGATTTCAAGGTCGAAAAACACATAGGCCCCAAAATGAAAGAAACGGCTGGCGCGCCAAAACTATGGCTTCAAACTTGATGAAAACAGTCTTTCCCATAATAACTCACGGGCTGCTTGTGTTTTTTAGGCCTTTGCAAGCTATCGGAAGTGTGTGCGCGGCAGGAGAGACAAATCCATGTTTTCGCGCCTTTTTTGAGATTTCAAGGTCGAAAAACACATAGGCCCCAAAATGAAAGAAACGGCTGCCGCGCCAAAACTATGGCTTCAAACTTGATGAAAACAGTCTCTCCCATAATAACTCACGGGCTGCTTGTGTTTTTTAGGCCTTTGCAAGCTATCGGAAGTGTGTGCGCGGCAGGAGAGACAAATCCATGTTTTCGCGCATTTTTTGCGATTTCAAGGTCGAAAAACACATAGGCCCCAAAATGAAAGAAACGGCTGCCGCGCCAAAACTATGGCTTCAAACTTGATGAAAACAGTCTCTCCCATAATAACTCACGGGCTGCTTGTGTTTTTTAGGCCTTTGCAAGCTATCGGAAGTGTGTGCGCGGCAGTAGAGACAAATCCATGTTTTCGCGCATTTTTTGCGATTTCAAGGTCGAAAAACACATAGGCCCCAAAATGAAAGAAACGGCTGCCGCGCCAAAACTATGGCTTCAAACTTGATGAAAACAGTCTCTCCCATAATAACTCACGGGCTGCTTGTGTTTTTTAGGCCTTTGCAAGCTATTGGAAGTGTGTGCGCGGCAGGAGAGACAAATCCATGTTTTCGTGCCTTTTTTGCGATTTCAAGGTCGAAAAACACATAGGCCCCAAAATGAAAGAAACGGCTGCCGCGCCAAAACTATGGCTTCAATCTTGATGAAAACAGTCTCTCCCATAATAACTCACGGGCTGCTTGTGTTTTTTAGGCCTTTGCAAGTTATCGGAAGTGTGTGCGCAGCAGGAGAGACAAATCTATGTTTTCGCGCCTTTTTTGCCATTTCCAGGTCGAAAAACACATAGGCCCCAAAATGAAAGAAACGGCTGGCGCGCCAAAACTATGGCTTCAAACTTGATGAAAACAGTCTTTCCCATAATAACTCACGGGCTGCTTGTGTTTTTTAGGCCTTTGCAAGCTATCGGAAGTGTGTGCGTGGCAGGAGAGACAAATCCATGTTTTCGCGCCTTTTTTGCGATTTCAAGGTCGAAAAACACATAGGCCCCAAAATGAAAGAAACGGCTGCCGCGCCAAAACTATGGCTTCAAACTTGATGAAAACAGTCTCTCCCATAATAACTCAAGGGCTGCTTGTGTTTTTTAGGCCTTTGCAAGCTATTGGAAGTGTGTGCGCGGCAGGAGAGACAAATCCATGTTTTCGCGCCTTTTTTGCGATTTCAAGGTCGAAAAACACATAGGCCCCAAAATGAAAGAAACGGCTGCCGCGCCAAAACTATGGCTTCAATCTTGATGAAAACAGTCTCTCCCATAATAACTCACGGGCTGCTTGTGTTTTTTAGGCCTTTGCAAGTTATCGGAAGTGTGTGCGCAGCAGGAGAGACAAATCCATGTTTTCGCGCCTTTTTTGCCATTTCCAGGTCGAAAAACACATAGGCCCCAAAATGAAAGAAACGGCTGGCGCGCCAAAACTATGGCTTCAAACTTGATGAAAACAGTCTTTCCCATAATAACTCACGGGCTGCTTGTGTTTTTTAGGCCTTTGCAAGCTATCGGAAGTGTGTGCGTGGCAGGAGAGACAAATCCATGTTTTCGCGCCTTTTTTGCGATTTCAAGGTCGAAAAACACATAGGCCCCAAAATGAAAGAAACGGCTGCCGCGCCAAAACTATGGCTTCAAACTTGATGAAAACAGTCTCTCCCATAATAACTCACGGGCTGCTTGTGTTTTTTAGGCCTTTGCAAGCTATTGGAAGTGTGTGCGCGGCAGGAGAGACAAATCCTTGTTTTCGCGCCTTTTTTGCGATTTCAAGGTCGAAAAACACATAGGCCCCAAAATGAAAGAAACGGCTGCCGCGCCAAAACTATGGCTTCAATCTTGATGAAAACAGTCTCTCCCATAATAACTCACGGGCTGCTTGTGTTTTTTAGGCCTTTGCAAGCTATCGGAAGTGTGTGCGCGGCAGGAGAGACAAATCCATGTTTTCGCGCCTTTTTTGCGATTTCAAGGTCGAAAAACACATAGGCCCCAAAATGAAAGAAACGGCTGCCGCGCCAAAACTATGGCTTGAAACTTGATGAAAACAGTCTCTCCCATAATAACTCAAGGGCTGCTTGTGTTTTTTAGGCCTTTGCAAGCTATCGGAAGTTGTGCGCGGCAGGAGAGACAAATCCATGTTTTCGCGCCTTTTTTGCGATTTCAAGGTCGAAAAACACATAGGCCCCAAAATGAAAGAAACGGCTGGCGCGCCAAAACTATGGCTTCAAACTTGATGAAAACAGTCTTTCCCATAATAACTCACGGGCTGCTTGTGTTTTTTAGGCCTTTGCAAGCTATCGGAAGTGTGTGCGCGGCAGGAGAGACAAATCCATGTTTTTGCGCCTTTTTTGCGATTTCAAGGTCGAAAAACACATAGGCCCCAAAATGAAAGAAACGGCTGGCGCGCCAAAACTATGGCTTCAAACTTGATGAAAACAGTCTTTCCCTTAATAACTCAAGGGCTGCTTGTGTTTTTTAGGCCTTTGCAAGCTATCGGAAGTTGTGCGCGGCAGGAGAGACAAATCCATGTTTTCGCGCCTTTTTTGCGATTTCAAGGTCGAAAAACACATAGGCCCCAAAATGAAAGAAACGGCTGGCGCGCCAAAACTATGGCTTCAAACTTGATGAAAACAGTCTTTCCCATAATAACTCACGGGCTGCTTGTGTTTTTTAGGCCTTTGCAAGCTATCGGAAGTGTGTGCGCGGCAGGAGAGACAAATCCATGTTTTCGCGCCTTTTTTGCGATTTCAAGGTCGAAAAACACATAGGCCCCAAAATGAAAGAAACGGCTGCCGCGCCAAAACTATGGCTTCAAACTTGATGAAAACAGTCTCTCCCATAATAACTCACGGGCTGCTTGTGTTTTTTAGGCCTTTGCAAGCTATTGGAAGTGTGTGCGCGGCAGGAGAGACAAATCCATGTTTTCGCGCCTTTTTTGCGATTTCAAGGTCGAAAAACACATAGGCCCCAAGATGAAAGAAACGGCTGCCGCGCCAAAACTATGGCTTCAATCTTGATGAAAACAGTCTCTCCCATAATAACTCACGGGCTGCTTGTGTTTTTTAGGCCTTTGCAAGCTATCGGAAGTGTGTGCGCGGCAGGAGAGACAAATCCATGTTTTCGCGCCTTTTTTGCGATTTCAAGGTCGAAAAACACATAGGCCCCAAAATGAAAGAAACGGCTGCCGCGCCAAAACTATGGCTTGAAACTTGATGAAAACAGTCTCTCCCATAATAACTCAAGGGCTGCTTGTGTTTTTTAGGCCTTTGCAAGCTATCGGAAGTTGTGCGCGGCAGGAGAGACAAATCCATGTTTTCGCGCCTTTTTTGCGATTTCAAGGTCGAAAAACACATAGGCCCCAAAATGAAAGAAACGGCTGGCGCGCCAAAACTATGGCTTCAAACTTGATGAAAACAGTCTTTCCCATAATAACTCACGGGCTGCTTGTGTTTTTTAGGCCTTTGCAAGCTATCGGAAGTGTGTGCGCGGCAGGAGAGACAAATCCATGTTTTCGCGCCTTTTTTGCGATTTCAAGGTCGAAAAACACATAGGCCCCAAAATGAAAGAAACGGCTGCCGCGCCAAAACTATGGCTTCAAACTTGATGAAAACAGTCTCTCCCATAATAACTCACGGGCTGCTTGTGTTTTTTAGGCCTTTGCAAGCTATCGGAAGTGTGTGCGCGGCAGGAGAGACAAATCCATGTTTTCGCGCATTTTTTGCGATTTCAATGTCGAAAAACACATAGGCCCCAAAATGAAAGAAACGGCTGCCGCGCCAAAACTATGGCTTCAAACTTGATGAAAACAGTCTCTCCCATAATAACTCACGGGCTGCTTGTGTTTTTTAGGCCTTTGCAAGCTATTGGAAGTGTGTGCGCGGCAGGAGAGACAAATCCATGTTTTCGCGCCTTTTTTGCGATTTCAAGGTCGAAAAACACATAGGCCCCAAAATGAAAGAAACGGCTGCCGCGCCAAAACTATGGCTTCAATCTTGATGAAAACAGTCTCTCCCATAATAACTCACGGGCTGCTTGTGTTTTTTAGGCCTTTGCAAGCTATCGGAAGTGTGTGCGCGGCAGGAGAGACAAATCCATGTTTTCGCGCCTTTTTTGCGATTTCAAGGTCGAAAAACACATAGGCCCCAAAATGAAAGAAACGGCTGCCGCGCCAAAACTATGGCTTGAAACTTGATGAAAACAGTCTCTCCCATAATAACTCAAGGGCTGCTTGTGTTTTTTAGGCCTTTGCAAGCTATCGGAAGTTGTGCGCGGCAGGAGAGACAAATCCATGTTTTCGCGCCTTTTTTGCGATTTCAAGGTCGAAAAACACATAGGCCCCAAAATGAAAGAAACGGCTGGCGCGCCAAAACTATGGCTTCAAACTTGATGAAAACAGTCTTTCCCATAATAACTCACGGGCTGCTTGTGTTTTTTAGGCCTTTGCAAGCTATCGGAAGTGTGTGCGCGGCAGGAGAGACAAATCCATGTTTTCGCGCCTTTTTTGCGATTTCAAGGTCGAAAAACACATAGGCCCCAAAATGAAAGAAACGGCTGCCGCGCCAAAACTATGGCTTCAAACTTGATGAAAACAGTCTCTCCCATAATAACTCACGGGCTGCTTGTGTTTTTTAGGCCTTTGCAAGCTATCGGAAGTGTGTGTGCGGCAGGAGAGACAAATCCATGTTTTCGCGCATTTTTTGCGATTTCAAGGTCGAAAAACACATAGGCCCCAAAATGAAAGAAACGGCTGCCGCGCCAAAACTATGGCTTCAAACTTGATGAAAACAGTCTCTCCCATAATAACTCACGGGCTGCTTGTGTTTTTTAGGCCTTTGCAAGCTATTGGAAGTGTGTGCGCGGCAGGAGAGACAAATCCATGTTTTCGCGCCTTTTTTGCGATTTCAAGGTCGAAAAACACATAGGCCCCAAAATGAAAGAAACGGCTGCCGCGCCAAAACTATGGCTTCAATCTTGATGAAAACAGTCTCTCCCATAATAACTCACGGGCTGCTTGTGTTTTTTAGGCCTTTGCAAGCTATCGGAAGTGTGTGCGCGGCAGGAGAGACAAATCCATGTTTTCGCGCCTTTTTTGCGATTTCAAGGTCGAAAAACACATAGGCCCCAAAATGAAAGAAACGGCTGCCGCGCCAAAACTATGGCTTGAAACTTGATGAAAACAGTCTCTCCCATAATAACTCAAGGGCTGCTTGTGTTTTTTAGGCCTTTGCAAGCTATCGGAAGTTGTGCGCGGCAGGAGAGACAAATCCATGTTTTCGCGCCTTTTTTGCGATTTCAAGGTCGAAAAACACATAGGCCCCAAAATGAAAGAAACGGCTGGCGCGCCAAAACTATGGCTTCAAACTTGATGAAAACAGTCTTTCCCATAATAACTCACGGGCTGCTTGTGTTTTTTAGTCCTTTGCAAGCTATCGGAAGTGTGTGCGCGGCAGGAGAGACAAATCCATGTTTTCGCGCCTTTTTTGCGATTTCAAGGTCGAAAAACACATAGGCCCCAAAATGAAAGAAACGGCTGCCGCGCCAAAACTATGGCTTCAAACTTGATGAAAACAGTCTCTCCCATAATAACTCACGGGCTGCTTGTGTTTTTTAGGCCTTTGAAAGCTATCGGAAGTGTGTGCGCGGCAGGAGAGACAAATCCATGTTTTCGCGCCTTTTTTGCGATTTCAAGGTCGAAAAACACATAGGCCCCAAAATGAAAGAAACGGCTGCCGCGCCAAAACTATGGCTTCAAACTTGATGAAAACAGTCTCTCCCATAATAACTCACGGGCTGCTTGTGTTTTTTAGGCCTTTGCAAGCTATCGGAAGTGTGTGCGCGGCAGGAGAGACAAATCCATGTTTTCGCGCCTTTTTTGCGATTTCAAGGTCGAAAAACACATAGGCCCCAAAATGAAAGAAACGGCTGCCGCGCCAAAACTATGGCTTCAAACTTGATGAAAACAGTCTCTCCCATAATAACTCACGGGCTGCTTGTGTTTTTTAGGCCTTTGCAAGCTATCGGAAGTGTGTGCGCGGCAGGAGAGACAAATCCATGTTTTCGCGCCTTTTTTGCGATTTCAAGGTCGAAAAACACATAGGCCCCAAAATGAAAGAAACGGCTGCCGCGCCAAAACTATGGCTTCAAACTTGATGAAAACAGTCTCTCCCATAATAACTCACTGGCTGCTTGTGTTTTTTAGGCCTTTGCAAGCTATCGGAAGTGTGTGCGCGGCAGGAGAGACAAATCCATGTTTTCGCGCATTTTTTGCGATTTCAAGGTCGAAAAACACATAGGCCCCAAAATGAAAGAAACGGCTGCCGCGCCAAAACTATGGCTTCAAACTTGATGAAAACAGTCTCTCCCATAATAACTCACGGGCTGCTTGTGTTTTTTAGGCCTTTGCAAGCTATTGGAAGTGTGTGCGCGGCAGGAGAGACAAATCCATGTTTTCGCGCATTTTTTGCGATTTCAAGGTCGAAAAACACATAGGCCCCAAAATGAAAGAAACGGCTGGGGCGCCAAAACTATGGCTTGAAACTTGATGAAAACAGTCTCTCCCATAATAACTCAAGGGCTGCTTGTGTTTTTTAGGCCTTTGCAAGCTATCGGAAGTTGTGCGCGGCAGGAGAGACAAATCCATGTTTTCGCGCCTTTTTTGCGATTTCAAGGTCGAAAAACACATAGGCCCCAAAATGAAAGAAACGGCTGGCGCGCCAAAACTATGGCTTCAAACTTGATGAAAACAGTCTTTCCCATAATAACTCACGGGCTGCTTGTGTTTTTTAGGCCTTTGCAAGCTATCGGAAGTGTGTGCGCGGCAGGAGAGACAAATCCATGTTTTCGCGCCTTTTTTGCGATTTCAAGGTCGAAAAACACATAGGCCCCAAAATGAAAGAAACGGCTGCCGCGCCAAAACTATGGCTTCAAACTTGATGAAAACAGTCTCTCCCATAATAACTCACGGGCTGCTTGTGTTTTTTAGGCCTTTGCAAGCTATCGGAAGTGTGTGCGCGGCAGGAGAGACAAATCCATGTTTTCGCGCATTTTTTGCGATTTCAAGGTCGAAAAACACATAGGCCCCAAAATGAAAGAAACGGCTGCCGCGCCAAAACTATGGCTTCAAACTTGATGAAAACAGTCTCTCCCATAATAACTCACGGGCTGCTTGTGTTTTTTAGGCCTTTGCAAGCTATTGGAAGTGTGTGCGCGGCAGGAGAGACAAATCCATGTTTTCGCGCCTTTTTTGCGATTTCAAGGTCGAAAAACACATAGGCCCCAAAATGAAAGAAACGGCTGCCGCGCCAAAACTATGGCTTCAAACTTGATGAAAACAGTCTCTCCCATAATAACTCACGGGCTGCTTGTGTTTTTTAGGCCTTTGCAAGCTATTGGAAGTGTGTGCGCGGCAGGAGAGACAAATCCATGTTTTCGCGCCTTTTTTGCGATTTCAAGGTCGAAAAACACATAGGCCCCAAAATGAAAGAAACGGCTGCCGCGCCAAAACTATGGCTTCAATCTTGATGAATACAGTCTCTCCCATAATAACTCACGGGCTGCTTGTGTTTTTTAGGCCTTTGCAAGTTATCGGAAGTGTGTGCGCGGCAGGAGAGACAAATCAATGTTTTTGCGCCTTTTTTGCGATTTCAAGGTCGAAAAACACATAGGCCCCAAAATGAAAGAAACGGCTGGGGCGCCAAAACTATGGCTTGAAACTTGATGAAAACAGTCTCTCCCATAATAACTCAAGGGCTGCTTGTGTTTTTTAGGCCTTTGCAAGCTATCGGAAGTTGTGCGCGGCAGGAGAGACAAATCCATGTTTTCGCGCCTTTTTTTCGATTTCAAGGTCGAAAAACACATAGGCCCCAAAATGAAAGAAACGGCTGCCGCGCCAAAACTATGGCTTCAATCTTGATGAAAACAGTCTCTCCCATAATAACTCATGGGCTGCTTGTGTTTTTTAGGCCTTTGCAAGCTATCGGAAGTGTGTGCGCGGCAGGAGAGACAAATCCATGTTTTCGTGCCTTTTTTGCGATTTCAAGGTCGAAAAACACATAGGCCCCAAAATGAAAGAAACGGCTGGGGCGCCAAAACTATGGCTTCAAACTTGATGAAAACAGTCTCTCCCATAATAACTCAAGGGCTGCTTGTGTTTTTTAGGCCTTTGCAAGCTATCGGAAGTTGTGCGCGGCAGGAGAGACAAATCCATGTTTTCGCGCCTTTTTTGCGATTTCAAGGTCGAAAAACACATAGGCCCCAAAATGAAAGAAACGGCTGGCGCGCCAAAACTATGGCTTCAAACTTGATGAAAACAGTCTTTCCCATAATAACTCACGGGCTGCTTGTGTTTTTTAGGCCTTTGCAAGCTATCGGAAGTGTGTGCGCGGCAGGAGAGACAAATCCATGTTTTCGCGCCTTTTTTGCGATTTCAAGGTCGAAAAACACATAGGCCCCAAAATGAAAGAAACGGCTGCCGCGCCAAAACTATGGCTTCAAACTTGATGAAAACAGTCTCTCCCATAATAAGTCACGGGCTGCTTGTGTTTTTTAGGCCTTTGCAAGCTATCGGAAGTGTGTGCGCGGCAGGAGAGACAAATCCATGTTTTCGCGCATTTTTTGCGATTTCAAGGTCGAAAAACACATAGGCCCCAAAATGAAAGAAACGGCTGCCGCGCCAAAACTATGGCTTCAAACTTGATGAAAACAGTCTCTCCCATAATAACTCACGGGCTGCTTGTGTTTTTTAGGCCTTTGCAAGCTATTGGAAGTGTGTGCGCGGCAGGAGAGACAAATCCATGTTTTCGCGCCTTTTTTGCGATTTCAAGGTCGAAAAACACATAGGCCCCAAAATGAAAGAAACGGCTGCCGCGCCAAAACTATGGCTTCAAACTTGATGAAAACAGTCTCTCCCATAATAACTCACGGGCTGCTTGTGTTTTTTAGGCCTTTGCAAGCTATTGGAAGTGTGTGCGCGGCAGGAGAGACAAATCCATGTTTTCGCGCCTTTTTTGCGATTTCAAGGTCGAAAAACACATAGGCCCCAAAATGAAAGAAACGGCTGCCGCGCCAAAACTATGGCTTCAATCTTGATGAAAACAGTCTCTCCCATAATAACTCACGGGCTGCTTGTGTTTTTTAGGCCTTTGCAAGTTATCGGAAGTGTGTGCGCGGCAGGAGAAACAAATCAATGTTTTTGCGCCTTTTTTGCGATTTCAAGGTCGAAAAACACATAGGCTCCAAAATGAAAGAAACGGCTGGGGCGCCAAAACTATGGCTTGAAACTTGATGAAAACAGTCTCTCCCATAATAACTCAAGGGCTGCTTGTGTTTTTTAGGCCTTTGCAAGCTATCGGAAGTTGTGCGCGGCAGGAGAGACAAATCCATGTTTTCGCGCCTTTTTTGCGATTTCAAGGTCGAAAAACACATAGGCCCCAAAATGAAAGAAACGGCTGCCGCGCCAAAACTATGGCTTCAATCTTGATGAAAACAGTCTCTCCCATAATAACTCATGGGCTGCTTGTGTTTTTTAGGCCTTTGCAAGCTATCGGAAGTGTGTGCGCGGCAGGAGAGACAAATCCATGTTTTCGTGCCTTTTTTGCGATTTCAAGGTCGAAAAACACATAGGCCCCAAAATGAAAGAAACGGCTGGGGCGCCAAAACTATGGCTTGAAACTTGATGAAAACAGTCTCTCCCATAATAACTCAAGGGCTGCTTGTGTTTTTTAGGCCTTTGCAAGCTATCGGAAGTGTGTGCGCGGCAGGAGAGACAAATCCATGTTTTCGCGCCTTTTTTGCGATTTCAAGGTCGAAAAACACATAGGCCCCAAAATGAAAGAAACGGCTGCCGCGCCAAAACTATGGCTTCAAACTTGATGAAAACAGTCTCTCCCATAATAAGTCACGGGCTGCTTGTGTTTTTTAGGCCTTTGCAAGCTATCGGAAGTGTGTGCGCGGCAGGAGAGACAAATCCATGTTTTCGCGCATTTTTTGCGATTTCAAGGTCGAAAAACACATAGGCCCCAAAATGAAAGAAACGGCTGCCGCGCCAAAACTATGGCTTCAAACTTGATGAAAACAGTCTCTCCCATAATAACTCACGGGCTGCTTGTGTTTTTTAGGCCTTTGCAAGCTATTGGAAGTGTGTGCGCGGCAGGAGAGACAAATCCATGTTTTCGCGCCTTTTTTGCGATTTCAAGGTCGAAAAACACATAGGCCCCAAAATGAAAGAAACGGCTGCCGCGCCAAAACTATGGCTTCAAACTTGATGAAAACAGTCTCTCCCATAATAACTCACGGGCTGCTTGTGTTTTTTAGGCCTTTGCAAGCTATTGGAAGTGTGTGCGCGGCAGGAGAGACAAATCCAATTTTTCGCGCCTTTTTTGCGATTTCAAGGTCGAAAAACACATAGGCCCCAAAATGAAAGAAACGGCTGCCGCGCCAAAACTATGGCTTCAATCTTGATGAAAACAGTCTCTCCCATAATAACTCACGGGCTGCTTGTGTTTTTTAGGCCTTTGCAAGTTATCGGAAGTGTGTGCGCGGCAGGAGAAACAAATCAATGTTTTTGCGCCTTTTTTGCGATTTCAAGGTCGAAAAACACATAGGCCCCAAAATGAAAGAAACGGCTGGGGCGCCAAAACTATGGCTTGAAACTTGATGAAAACAGTCTCTCCCATAATAACTCAAGGGCTGCTTGTGTTTTTTAGGCCTTTGCAAGCTATCGGAAGTTGTGCGCGGCAGGAGAGACAAATCCATGTTTTCGCGCCTTTTTTGCGATTTCAAGGTCGAAAAACACATAGGCCCCAAAATGAAAGAAACGGCTGCCGCGCCAAAACTATGGCTTCAATCTTGATGAAAACAGTCTCTCCCATAATAACTCATGGGCTGCTTGTGTTTTTTAGGCCTTTGCAAGCTATCGGAAGTGTGTGCGCGGCAGGAGAGACAAATCCATGTTTTCGTGCCTTTTTTGCGATTTCAAGGTCGAAAAACACATAGGCCCCAAAATGAAAGAAACGGCTGGGGCGCCAAAACTATGGCTTGAAACTTGATGAAAACAGTCTCTCCCATAATAACTCAAGGGCTGCTTGTGTTTTTTAGGCCTTTGCAAGCTATCGGAAGTTGTGCGCGGCAGGAGAGACAAATCCATGTTTTCGCGCCTTTTTTGCGATTTCAAGGTCGAAAAACACATAGGCCCCAAAATGAAAGAAACGGCTGGCGCGCCAAAACTATGGCTTCAAACTTGATGAAAACAGTCTTTCCCATAATAACTCACGGGCTGCTTGTGTTTTTTAGGCCTTTGCAAGCTATCGGAAGTGTGTGCGCGGCAGGAGAGACAAATCCATGTTTTCGCGCCTTTTTTGCGATTTCAAGGTCGAAAAACACATAGGCCCCAAAATGAAAGAAACGGCTGCCGCGCCAAAACTATGGCTTCAAACTTGATGAAAACAGTCTCTCCCATAATAACTCACGGGCTGCTTGTGTTTTTTAGGCCTTTGCAAGCTATCGGAAGTGTGTGCGCGGCAGGAGAGACAAATCCATGTTTTCGCGCCTTTTTTGCGATTTCAAGGTCGAAAAACACATAGGCCCCAAAATGAAAGAAACGGCTGCCGCGCCAAAACTATGGCTTCAAACTTGATGAAAACAGTCTCTCCCATAATAACTCACGGGCTGCTTGTGTTTTTTAGGCCTTTGCAAGCTATTGGAAGTGTGTGCGCGGCAGGAGAGACAAATCCATGTTTTCGCGCATTTTTTGCGATTTCAAGGTCGAAAAACACATAGGCCCCAAAATGAAAGAAACGGCTGGGGCGCCAAAACTATGGCTTGAAACTTGATGAAAACAGTCTCTCCCATAATAACTCAAGGGCTGCTTGTGTTTTTTAGGCCTTTGCAAGTTATCGGAAGTGTGTGCTCAGCAGGAGAGACAAATCTATGTTTTCGCGCCTTTTTTGCGATTTCAAGGTCGAAAAACACATAGGCCCCAAAATGAAAGAAACGGCTGGCGCGCCAAAACTATGGCTTCAAACTTGATGAAAACAGTCTTTCCCATAATAACTCACGGGCTGCTTGTGTTTTTTAGGCCTTTGCAAGCTATCGGAAGTGTGTGCGCGGCAGGAGAGACAAATCCATGTTTTCGCGCCTTTTTTGCGATTTCAAGGTCGAAAAACACATAGGCCCCAAAATGAAAGAAACGGCTGCCGCGCCAAAACTATGGCTTCAAACTTGATGAAAACAGTCTCTCCCATAATAACTCACGGGCTGCTTGTGTTTTTTAGGCCTTTGCAAGCTATCGGAAGTGTGTGCGCGGCAGGAGAGACAAATCCATGTTTTCGCGCCTTTTTTGCGATTTCAAGGTCGAAAAACACATAGGCCCCAAAATGAAAGAAACGGCTGCCGCGCCAAAACTATGGCTTCAAACTTGATGAAAACAGTCTCTCCCATAATAACTCACGGGCTGCTTGTGTTTTTTAGGCCTTTGCAAGCTATTGGAAGTGTGTGCGCGGCAGGAGAGACAAATCCATGTTTTCGCGCATTTTTTGCGATTTCAAGGTCGAAAAACACATAGGCCCCAAAATGAAAGAAACGGCTGGGGCGCCAAAACTATGGCTTGAAACTTGATGAAAACAGTCTCTCCCATAATAACTCAAGGGCTGCTTGTGTTTTTTAGGCCTTTGCAAGTTATCGGAAGTGTGTGCTCAGCAGGAGAGACAAATCTATGTTTTCGCGCCTGTTTTGCCATTTCCAGGTCGAAAAACACACAGAACCCAAAAATAAAGACACGGCTGTCCAGCCAAAACTGAGGCTTCAAACTTGATGAAAACAGTCTCTCCCACAATAACTCAAGGGCCGCTTGTGTTTTTTAGGCCTTCGCAAGCTATCGGAAGTGTGTGCGCGGCAGGAGAGACAAATCCATGTTTTCGCGCCTTTTTTGCGATTTCAAGGTCGAAAAACACATAGGCCCCAAAATGAAAGAAACGGCTGGCGCGCCAAAACTATGGCTTCAAACTTGATGAAAACAGTCTCTCCCATATTAACTCACGGGCTGATTGTGTTTTTTAGGCCTTCGCAAGCTATCGGAAGTGTGTGCTCAGCAGGAGAGACAAATCTATGTTTTCGCGCCTGTTTTGCCATTTCCAGGTCGAAAAACACACAGAACCCAAAAATAAAGACACGGCTGTCCAGCCAAAACTGAGGCTTCAAACTTGATGAAAACAGTCTCTCCCACAATAACTCAAGGGCCGCTTGTGTTTTTTAGGCCTTTGCAAGCTATCGGAAGTTGTGCGCGGCAGGAGAGACAAATCCATGTTTTCGCGCCTTTTTTGCGATTTCAAGGTCGAAAAACACATAGGCCCCAAAATGAAAGAAACGGCTGGCGCGCCAAAACTATGGCTTCAAACTTGATGAAAACAGTCTTTCCCATAATAACTCACGGGCTGCTTGTGTTTTTTAGGCCTTTGCAAGCTATCGGAAGTGTGTGCGCGGCAGGAGAGACAAATCCATGTTTTCGCGCCTTTTTTGCGATTTCAAGGTCGAAAAACACATAGGCCCCAAAATGAAAGAAACGGCTGCCGCGCCAAAACTATGGCTTCAAACTTGATGAAAACAGTCTCTCCCATAATAACTCACGGGCTGCTTGTGTTTTTTAGGCCTTTGCAAGCTATCGGAAGTGTGTGCGCGGCAGGAGAGACAAATCCATGTTTTCGCGCCTTTTTTGCGATTTCAAGGTCGAAAAACACATAGGCCCCAAAATGAAAGAAACGGCTGCCGCGCCAAAACTATGGCTTCAAACTTGATGAAAACAGTCTCTCCCATAATAACTCACGGGCTGCTTGTGTTTTTTAGGCCTTTGCAAGCTATCGGAAGTGTGTGCGCGGCAGGAGAGACAAATCCATGTTTTCGCGCATTTTTTGCGATTTCAAGGTCGAAAAACACATAGGCCCCAAAATGAAAGAAACGGCTGCCGCGCCAAAACTATGGCTTCAAACTTGATGAAAACAGTCTCTCCCATAATAACTCACGGGCTGCTTGTGTTTTTTAGGCCTTTGCAAGCTATTGGAAGTGTGTGCGCGGCAGGAGAGACAAATCCATGTTTTCGCGCATTTTTTGCGATTTCAAGGTCGAAAAACACATAGGCCCCAAAATGAAAGAAACGGCTGGGGCGCCAAAACTATGGCTTGAAACTTGATGAAAACAGTCTCTCCCATAATAACTCAAGGGCTGCTTGTGTTTTTTAGGCCTTTGCAAGTTATCGGAAGTGTGTGCTCAGCAGGAGAGACAAATCTATGTTTTCGCGCCTGTTTTGCCATTTCCAGGTCGAAAAACACACAGAACCCAAAAATAAAGACACGGCTGTCCAGCCAAAACTGAGGCTTCAAACTTGATGAAAACAGTCTCTCCCACAATAACTCAAGGGCCGCTTGTGTTTTTTAGGCCTTCGCAAGCTATCGGAAGTGTGTGCGCGGCAGGAGAGACAAATCCATGTTTTCGCGCCTTTTTTGCGATTTCAAGGTCGAAAAACACATAGGCCCCAAAATGAAAGAAACGGCTGGCGCGCCAAAACTATGGCTTCAAACTTGATGAAAACAGTCTCTCCCATATTAACTCACGGGCTGATTGTGTTTTTTAGGCCTTCGCAAGCTATCGGAAGTGTGTGCTCAGCAGGAGAGACAAATCTATGTTTTCGCGCCTGTTTTGCCATTTCCAGGTCGAAAAACACACAGAACCCAAAAATAAAGACACGGCTGTCCAGCCAAAACTGAGGCTTCAAACTTGATGAAAACAGTCTCTCCCACAATAACTCAAGGGCCGCTTGTGTTTTTTAGGCCTTTGCAAGCTATCGGAAGTTGTGCGCGGCAGGAGAGACAAATCCATGTTTTCGCGCCTTTTTTGCGATTTCAAGGTCGAAAAACACATAGGCCCCAAAATGAAAGAAACGGCTGGCGCGCCAAAACTATGGCTTCAAACTTGATGAAAACAGTCTTTCCCATAATAACTCACGGGCTGCTTGTGTTTTTTAGGCCTTTGCAAGCTATCGGAAGTGTGTGCGCGGCAGGAGAGACAAATCCATGTTTTCGCGCCTTTTTTGCGATTTCAAGGTCGAAAAACACATAGGCCCCAAAATGAAAGAAACGGCTGGCGCGCCAAAACTATGGCTTCAAACTTGATGAAAACAGTCTTTCCCATAATAACTCACGGGCTGCTTGTGTTTTTTAGGCCTTTGCAAGCTATCGGAAGTGTGTGCGCGGCAGGAGAGACAAATCCATGTTTTCGCGCCTTTTTTGCGATTTCAAGGTCGAAAAACACATAGGCCCCAAAATGAAAGAAACGGCTGCCGCGCCAAAACTATGGCTTCAAACTTGATGAAAACAGTCTCTCCCATAATAACTCACGGGCTGCTTGTGTTTTTTAGGCCTTTGCAAGCTATTGGAAGTGTGTGCGCGGCAGGAGAGACAAATCCATGTTTTCGCGCCTTTTTTGCGATTTCAAGGTCGAAAAACACATAGGCCCCAAAATGAAAGAAACGGCTGCCGCGCCAAAACTATGGCTTCAATCTTGATGAAAACAGTCTCTCCCATAATAACCCAAAAATAAAGAAACGGCTGTCTCCTGCCGCGCACACACTTCCGATAGCTTGCAAAGGAAAACAGTCTCTCCCATAATAACTCAAGGGCTGCTTGTGTTTTTTAGGCCTTTGCAAGCTATCGGAAGTTGTGCGCGGCAGGAGAGACAAATCCATGTTTTCGCGCCTTTTTTGCGATTTCAAGGTCGAAAAACACATAGGCCCCAAAATGAAAGAAACGGCTGGCGCGCCAAAACTATAGCTTCAAACTTGATGAAAACAGTCTTTCCCATAATAACTCACGGTCTGCTTGTGTTTTTTAGGCCTTTGCAAGCTATCGGAAGTGTGTGCGCGGCAGGAGAGACAAATCCATGTTTTCGCGCCTTTTTTGCGATTTCAAGGTCGAAAAACACATAGGCCCCAAAATGAAAGAAACAGCTGGCGCGCCAAAACTATAGCTTCAAACTTGATGAAAACAGTCTTTCCCATAATAACTCACGGGCTGCTTGTGTTTTTTAGGCCTTTGCAAGCTATCGGAAGTGTGTGCGCGGCAGGAGAGACAAATCCATGTTTTCGCGCATTTTTTGCGATTTCAAGGTCGAAAAACACATAGGCCCCAAAATGAAAGAAACGGCTGCCGCGCCAAAACTATGGCTTCAAACTTGATGAAAACAGTCTCTCCCATAATAACTCACGGGCTGCTTGTGTTTTTTAGGCCTTTGCAAGCTATTGGAAGTGTGTGCGCGGCAGGAGAGACAAATCCATGTTTTCGCGCATTTTTTGCGATTTCAAGGTCGAAAAACACATAGGCCCCAAAATGAAAGAAACGGCTGGGGCGCCAAAACTATGGCTTGAAACTTGATGAAAACAGTCTCTCCCATAATAACTCAAGGGCTGCTTGTGTTTTTTAGGCCTTTGCAAGCTATCGGAAGTTGTGCGCGGCAGGAGAGACAAATCCATGTTTTAGCGCCTTTTTTGCGATTTCAAGGTCGAAAAACACATAGGCCCCAAAATGAAAGAAACGGCTGGCGCGCCAAAACTATAGCTTCAAACTTGATGAAAACAGTCTTTCCCATAATAACTCACGGTCTGCTTGTGTTTTTTAGGCCTTTGCAAGCTATCGGAAGTGTGTGCGCGGCAGGAGAGACAAATCCATGTTTTCGCGCCTTTTTTGCGATTTCAAGGTCGAAAAACACATAGGCCCCAAAATGAAAGAAACAGCTGGCGCGCCAAAACTATAGCTTCAAACTTGATGAAAACAGTCTTTCCCATAATAACTCACGGGCTGCTTGTGTTTTTTAGGCCTTTGCAAGCTATCGGAAGTGTGTGCGCGGCAGGAGAGACAAATCCATGTTTTCGCGCATTTTTTGCGATTTCAAGGTCGAAAAACACATAGGCCCCAAAATGAAAGAAACGGCTGCCGCACCAAAACTATGGCTTCAAACTTGATGAAAACAGTCTCTCCCATAATAACTCACGGGCTGCTTGTGTTTTTTAGGCCTTTGCAAGCTATTGGAAGTGTGTGCGCGGCAGGAGAGACAAATCCATGTTTTCGCGCATTTTTTGCGATTTCAAGGTCGAAAAACACATAGGCCCCAAAATGAAAGAAACGGCTGGGGCGCCAAAACTATGGCTTGAAACTTGATGAAAACAGTCTCTCCCATAATAACTCAAGGGCTGCTTGTGTTTTTTAGGCCTTTGCAAGCTATCGGAAGTTGTGCGCGGCAGGAGAGACAAATCCATGTTTTCGCGCCTTTTTTGCGATTTCAAGGTCGAAAAACACATAGGCCCCAAAATGAAAGAAACGGCTGGCGCGCCAAAACTATGGCTTCAAACTTGATGAAAACAGTCTTTCCCATAATAACTCACGGGCTGCTTGTGTTTTTTAGGCCTTTGCAAGCTATCGGAAGTGTGTGCGCGGCAGGAGAGACAAATCCATGTTTTCGCGCCTTTTTTGCGATTTCAAGGTCGAAAAACACATAGGCCCCAAAATGAAAGAAACGGCTGCCGCGCCAAAACTATGGCTTCAAACTTGATGAAAACAGTCTCTCCCATAATAACTCACGGGCTGCTTGTGTTTTTTAGGCCTTTGCAAGTTATCGGAAGTGTGTGCGCGGCAGGAGAGACAAATCAATGTTTTTGCGCCTTTTTTGCGATTTCAAGGTCGAAAAACACATAGGCCCCAAAATGAAAGAAACGGCTGGGGCGCCAAAACTATGGCTTGAAACTTGATGAAAACAGTCTCTCCCATAATAACTCAAGGGCTGCTTGTGTTTTTTAGGCCTTTGCAAGCTATCGGAAGTTGTGCGCGGCAGGAGAGACAAATCCATGTTTTCGCGCCTTTTTTGCGATTTCAAGGTCGAAAAACACATAGGCCCCAAAATGAAAGAAACGGCTGGCGCGCCAAAACTATGGCTTCAAACTTGATGAAAACAGTCTCTCCCATATTAACTCACGGGCTGATTGTGTTTTTTAGGCCTTCGCAAGCTATCAGAAGTGTGTGCTCAGCAGGAGAGACAAATCTATGTTTTCGCGCCTGTTTTGCCATTTCCAGGTCGAAAAACACACAGAACCCAAAAATAAAGACACGGCTGTCCAGCCAAAACTGAGGCTTCAAACTTGATGAAAACAGTCTCTCCCACAATAACTCAAGGGCCGCTTGTGTTTTTTAGGCCTTTGCAAGCTATCGGAAGTTGTGCGCGGCAGGAGAGACAAATCCATGTTTTCGCGCCTTTTTTGCGATTTCAAGGTCGAAAAACACATAGGCCCCAAAATGAAAGAAACGGCTGGCGCGCCAAAACTATGGCTTCAAACTTGATGAAAACAGTCTTTCCCATAATAACTCACGGGCTGCTTGTGTTTTTTAGGCCTTTGCAAGCTATCGGAAGTGTGTACGCGGCAGGAGAGACAAATCCATGTTTTCGCGCATTTTTTGCGATTTCAAGGTCGAAAAACACATAGGCCCCAAAATGAAAGAAACGGCTGCCGCGCCAAAACTATGGCTTCAAACTTGATGAAAACAGTCTCTCCCATAATAACTCACGGGCTGCTTGTGTTTTTTAGGCCTTTGCAAGCTATTGGAAGTGTGTGCGCGACAGGAGAGACAAATCCATGTTTTCGCGCCTTTTTTGCGATTTCAAGGTCGAAAAACACATAGGCCCCAAAATGAAAGAAACGGCTGCCGCGCCAAAACTATGGCTTCAATCTTGATGAAAACAGTCTCTCCCATAATAACCCAAAAATAAAGAAACGGCTGTCTCCTGCCGCGCACACACTTCCGATAGCTTGCAAAGGAAAACAGTCTCTCCCATAATAACTCAAGGGCTGCTTGTGTTTTTTAGGCCTTTGCAAGCTATCGGAAGTGTGTGCGCGGCAGGAGAGACAAATCCATGTTTTCGCGCCTTTTTTGCGATTTCAAGGTCGAAAAACACATAGGCCCCAAAATGAAAGAAACAGCTGGCGCGCCAAAACTATAGCTTCAAACTTGATGAAAACAGTCTTTCCCATAATAACTCACGGTCTGCTTGTGTTTTTTAGGCCTTTGCAAGCTATCGGAAGTGTGTGCGCGGCAGGAGAGACAAATCCATGTTTTCGCGCCTTTTTTGCGATTTCAAGGTCGAAAAACACATAGGCCCCAAAATGAAAGAAACGGCTGCCGCGCCAAAACTATGGCTTCAAACTTGATGAAAACAGTCTCTCCCATAATAACTCACGGGCTGCTTGTGTTTTTTAGGCATTTGCAAGCTATCGGAAGTGTGTGCGCGGCAGGAGAGACAAATCCATGTTTTCGCGCCTTTTTTGCGATTTCAAGGTCGAAAAACACATAGGCCCCAAAATGAAAGAAACGGCTGCCGCGCCAAAACTATGGCTTCAATCTTGATGAAAACAGTCTCTCCCATAATAACTCATGGGCTGCTTGTGTTTTTTAGGCCTTTGCAAGCTATCGGAAGTGTGTGCGCGGCAGGAGAGACAAATCCATGTTTTCGCGCCTTTTTTGCGATTTCAAGGTCGAAAAACACATAGGCCCCAAAATGAAAGAAACGGCTGGGGCGCCAAAACTATGGCTTGAAACTTGATGAAAACAGTCTCTCCCATAATAACTCAAGGGCTGCTTGTGTTTTTTAGGCCTTTGCAAGCTATCGGAAGTTGTGCGCGGCAGGAGAGACAAATCCATGTTTTCGCGCCTTTTTTGCGATTTCAAGGTCGAAAAACACATAGGCCCCAAAATGAAAGAAACGGCTGGCGCGCCAAAACTATGGCTTCAAACTTGATGAAAACAGTCTTTCCCATAATAACTCACGGGCTGCTTGTGTTTTTTAGGCCTTTGCAAGCTATCGGAAGTGTGTGCGCGGCAGGAGAGACAAATCCATGTTTTCGCGCCTTTTTTGCGATTTCAAGGTCGAAAAACACATAGGCCCCAAAATGAAAGAAACAGCTGGCGCGCCAAAACTATAGCTTCAAACTTGATGAAAACAGTCTTTCCCATAATAACTCACGGTCTGCTTGTGTTTTTTAGGCCTTTGCAAGCTATCGGAAGTGTGTGCGCGGCAGGAGAGACAAATCCATGTTTTCGCGCCTTTTTTGCGATTTCAAGGTCGAAAAACACATAGGCCCCAAAATGAAAGAAACGGCTGGGGCGCCAAAACTATGGCTTGAAACTTGATGAAAACAGTCTCTCCCATAATAACTCAAGGGCTGCTTGTGTTTTTTAGGCCTTTGCAAGCTATCGGAAGTTGTGCGCGGCAGGAGAGACAAATCCATGTTTTCGCGCCTTTTTTGCGATTTCAAGGTCGAAAAACACATAGGCCCCAAAATGAAAGAAACGGCTGGCGCGCCAAAACTATGGCTTCAAACTTGATGAAAACAGTCTCTCCCATATTAACTCACGGGCTGATTGTGTTTTTTAGGCCTTCGCAAGCTATCAGAAGTGTGTGCTCAGCAGGAGAGACAAATCTATGTTTTCGCGCCTGTTTTGCCATTTCCAGGTCGAAAAACACACAGAACCCAAAAATAAAGACACGGCTGTCCAGCCAAAACTGAGGCTTCAAACTTGATGAAAACAGTCTCTCCCACAATAACTCAAGGGCCGCTTGTGTTTTTTAGGCCTTTGCAAGCTATCGGAAGTTGTGCGCGGCAGGAGAGACAAATCCATGTTTTCGCGCCTTTTTTGCGATTTCAAGGTCGAAAAACACATAGGCCCCAAAATGAAAGAAACGGCTGGCGCGCCAAAACTATGGCTTCAAACTTGATGAAAACAGTCTTTCCCATAATAACTCACGGGCTGCTTGTGTTTTTTAGGCCTTTGCAAGCTATCGGAAGTGTGTGCGCGGCAGGAGAGACAAATCCATGTTTTCGCGCCTTTTTTGCGATTTCAAGGTCGAAAAACACATAGGCCCCAAAATGAAAGAAACGGCTGCCGCGCCAAAACTATGGCTTCAAACTTGATGAAAACAGTCTCTCCCATAATAACTCACGGGCTGCTTGTGTTTTTTAGGCCTTTGCAAGCTATCGGAAGTGTGTACGCGGCAGGAGAGACAAATCCATGTTTTCGCGCATTTTTTGTGATTTCAAGGTCGAAAAACACATAGGCCCCAAAATGAAAGAAACGGCTGCCGCGCCAAAACTATGGCTTCAAACTTGATGAAAACAGTCTCTCCCATAATAACTCACGGGCTGCTTGTGTTTTTTAGGCCTTTGCAAGCTATTGGAAGTGTGTGCGCGACAGGAGAGACAAATCCATGTTTTCGCGCCTTTTTTGCGATTTCAAGGTCGAAAAACACATAGGCCCCAAAATGAAAGAAACGGCTGCCGCGCCAAAACTATGGCTTCAATCTTGATGAAAACAGTCTCTCCCATAATAACCCAAAAATAAAGAAACGGCTGTCTCCTGCCGCGCACACACTTCCGATAGCTTGCAAAGGAAAACAGTCTCTCCCATAATAACTCAAGGGCTGCTTGTGTTTTTTAGGCCTTTGCAAGCTATCGGAAGTGTGTGCGCGGCAGGAGAGACAAATCCATGTTTTCGCGCCTTTTTTGCGATTTCAAGGTCGAAAAACACATAGGCCCCAAAATGAAAGAAACAGCTGGCGCGCCAAAACTATAGCTTCAAACTTGATGAAAACAGTCTTTCCCATAATAACTCACGGTCTGCTTGTGTTTTTTAGGCCTTTGCAAGCTATCGGAAGTGTGTGCGCGGCAGGAGAGACAAATCCATGTTTTCGCGCCTTTTTTGCGATTTCAAGGTCGAAAAACACATAGGCCCCAAAATGAAAGAAACGGCTGCCGCGCCAAAACTATGGCTTCAAACTTGATGAAAACAGTCTCTCCCATAATAACTCACGGGCTGCTTGTGTTTTTTAGGCATTTGCAAGCTATCGGAAGTGTGTGCGCGGCAGGAGAGACAAATCCATGTTTTCGCGCCTTTTTTGCGATTTCAAGGTCGAAAAACACATAGGCCCCAAAATGAAAGAAACGGCTGCCGCGCCAAAACTATGGCTTCAATCTTGATGAAAACAGTCTCTCCCATAATAACTCATGGGCTGCTTGTGTTTTTTAGGCCTTTGCAAGCTATCGGAAGTGTGTGCGCGGCAGGAGAGACAAATCCATGTTTTCGCGCCTTTTTTGCGATTTCAAGGTCGAAAAACACATAGGCCCCAAAATGAAAGAAACGGCTGGGGCGCCAAAACTATGGCTTGAAACTTGATGAAAACAGTCTCTCCCATAATAACTCAAGGGCTGCTTGTGTTTTTTAGGCCTTTGCAAGCTATCGGAAGTTGTGCGCGGCAGGAGAGACAAATCCATGTTTTCGCGCCTTTTTTGCGATTTCAAGGTCGAAAAACACATAGGCCCCAAAATGAAAGAAACGGCTGGCGCGCCAAAACTATGGCTTCAAACTTGATGAAAACAGTCTTTCCCATAATAACTCACGGGCTGCTTGTGTTTTTTAGGCCTTTGCAAGCTATCGGAAGTGTGTGCGCGGCAGGAGAGACAAATCCATGTTTTCGCGACTTTTTTGCGATTTCAAGGTCGAAAAACACATAGGCCCCAAAATGAAAGAAACGGCTGCCGCGCCAAAACTATGGCTTCAAACTTGATGAAAACAGTCTCTCCCATAATAACTCACGGGCTGCTTGTGTTTTTTAGGCCTTTGCAAGCTATCGGAAGTGTGTGCGCGGCAGGAGAGACAAATCCATATTTTCGCGCCTTTTTTGCGATTTCAAGGTCGAAAAACACATAGGCCCCAAAATGAAAGAAACGGCTGCCGCGCCAAAACTATGGCTTCAAACTTGATGAAAACAGTCTCTCCCATAATAACTCACGGGCTGCTTGTGTTTTTTAGGCCTTTGCAAGCTATCGGAAGTGTGTACGCGGCAGGAGAGACAAATCCATGTTTTCGCGCATTTTTTGCGATTTCAAGGTCGAAAAACACATAGGCCCCAAAATGAAAGAAACGGCTGCCGCGCCAAAACTATGGCTTCAAACTTGATGAAAACAGTCTCTCCCATAATAACTCACGGGCTGCTTGTGTTTTTTAGGCCTTTGCAAGCTATTGGAAGTGTGTGCGCGGCAGGAGAGACAAATCCATGTTTTCGCGCCTTTTTTGCGATTTCAAGGTCGAAAAACACATAGGCCCCAAAATGAAAGAAACGGCTGCCGCGCCAAAACTATGGCTTCAATCTTGATGAAAACAGTCTCTCCCATAATAACCCAAAAATAAAGAAACGGCTGTCTCCTGCCGCGCACACACTTCCGATAGCTTGCAAAGGAAAACAGTCTCTCCCATAATAACTCAAGGGCTGCTTGTGTTTTTTAGGCCTTTGCAAGCTATCGGAAGTTGTGCGCGGCAGGAGAGACAAATCCATGTTTTCGCGCCTTTTTTGCGATTTCAAGGTCGAAAAACACATAGGCCCCAAAATGAAAGAAACGGCTGGCGCGCCAAAACTATAGCTTCAAACTTGATGAAAACAGTCTTTCCCATAATAACTCACGGTCTGCTTGTGTTTTTTAGGCCTTTGCAAGCTATCGGAAGTGTGTGCGCGGCAGGAGAGACAAATCCATGTTTTCGCGCATTTTTTGCGATTTCAAGGTCGAAAAACACATAGGCCCCAAAATGAAAGAAACGGCTGCCGCGCCAAAACTATGGCTTCAAACTTGATGAAAACAGTCTCTCCCATAATAACTCACGGGCTGCTTGTGTTTTTTAGGCCTTTGCAAGCTATTGGAAGTGTGTGCGCGGCAGGAGAGACAAATCCATGTTTTCGCGCCTTTTTTGCGATTTCAAGGTCGAAAAACACATAGGCCCCAAAATGAAAGAAACGGCTGCCGCGCCAAAACTATGGCTTCAATCTTGATGAAAACAGTCTCTCCCATAATAACCCAAAAATAAAGAAACGGCTGTCTCCTGCCGCGCACACACTTCCGATAGCTTGCAAAGGAAAACAGTCTCTCCCATAATAACTCAAGGGCTGCTTGTGTTTTTTAGGCCTTTGCAAGCTATCGGAAGTTGTGCGCGGCAGGAGAGACAAATCCATGTTTTCGCGCCTTTTTTGCGATTTCAAGGTCGAAAAACACATAGGCTCCAAAATGAAAGAAACGGCTGGCGCGCCAAAACTATAGCTTCAAACTTGATGAAAACAGTCTTTCCCATAATAACTCACGGTCTGCTTGTGTTTTTTAGGCCTTTGCAAGCTATCGGAAGTGTGTGCGCGGCAGGAGAGACAAATCCATGTTTTCGCGCCTTTTTTGCGATTTCAAGGTCGAAAAACACATAGGCCCCAAAATGAAAGAAACAGCTGGCGCGCCAAAACTATAGCTTCAAACTTGATGAAAACAGTCTTTCCCATAATAACTCACGGTCTGCTTGTGTTTTTTAGGCCTTTGCAAGCTATCGGAAGTGTGTGCGCGGCAGGAGAGACAAATCCATGTTTTCGCGCCTTTTTTGCGATTTCAAGGTCGAAAAACACATAGGCCCCAAAATGAAAGAAACGGCTGCCGCGCCAAAACTATGGCTTCAAACTTGATGAAAACAGTCTCTCCCATAATAACTCACGGGCTGCTTGTGTTTTTTAGGCCTTTGCAAGCTATCGGAAGTGTGTGCGCGGCAGGAGAGACAAATCCATGTTTTCGCGCCTTTTTTGCGATTTCAAGGTCGAAAAACACATAGGCCCCAAAATGAAAGAAACGGCTGGGGCGCCAAAACTATGGCTTCAAACTTGATGAAAACAGTCTTTCCCATAATAACTCACGGGCTGCTTGTGTTTTTTAGGCCTTTGCAAGCTATCGGAAGTATGTGCGCGGCAGGAGAGACAAATCCATGTTTTCGCGCATTTTTTGCGATTTCAAGGTCGAAAAACACATAGGCCCCAAAATGAAAGAAACGGCTGGGGCGCCAAAACTATGGCTTCAAACTTGATGAAAACAGTCTTTCCCATAATAACTCACGGGCTGCTTGTGTTTTTTAGGCCTTTGCAAGCTATCGGAAGTGTGTGCGCGGCAGGAGAGACAAATCCATGTTTTCGCGACTTTTTTGCGATTTCAAGGTCGAAAAACACATAGGCCCCAAAATGAAAGAAACGGCTGGGTCGCCAAAACTATGGCTTGAAACTTGATGAAAACAGTCTCTCCCATATTAACTCACGGGCTGATTGTGTTTTTTAGGCCTTCGCAAGCTATCGGAAGTGTGTGCGCAGCAGGAGAGACAAATCTATGTTTTCGCGCCTTTTTTGCCATTTCCAGGTCGAAAAACACATAGAACCCAAAAATAAAGAAACGGCTGTCCAGCCAAAACTGAGGCTTCAAACTTGATGAAAACAGTCTCTCCCACAATAACTCAAGGGTCGCTTGTGTTTTTTAGGCCTTCGCAAGCTATCGGAAGTGTGTGCGCGGCAGGAGAGACAAATCCATGTTTTCGTGCATTTTTTGCGATTTCAAGGTTGAAAAACACATAGGCCCCAAAATGAAAGAAACGGCTGCCGCGCCAAAACTATGGCTTCAATCTTGATGAAAACAGTCTCTCCCATAATAACTCACGGGCTGCTTGTGTTTTTTAGGCCTTTGCAAGCTATCGGAAGTGTGTGCGCGGCAGGAGAGACAAATCCATGTTTTCGCGCCTTTTTTGCGATTTCAAGGTCGAAAAACACATAGGCCCCAAAATGAAAGAAACGGCTGGGGCGCCAAAACTATGGCTTGAAACTTGATGAAAACAGTCTCTCCCATAATAACTCAAGGGCTGCTTGTGTTTTTTAGGCCTTTGCAAGCTATCGGAAGTTGTGCGCGGCAGGAGAGACAAATCCATGTTTTCGCGCCTTTTTTGCGATTTCAAGGTCGAAAAACACATAGGCCCCAAAATGAAAGAAACGGCTGGCGCGCCAAAACTATAGCTTCAAACTTGATGAAAACAGTCTTTCCCATAATAACTCACGGTCTGCTTGTGTTTTTTAGGCCTTTGCAAGCTATCGGAAGTGTGTGCGCGGCAGGAGAGACAAATCCATGTTTTCGCGCCTTTTTTGCGATTTCAAGGTCGAAAAACACATAGGCCCCAAAATGAAAGAAACGGCTGCCGCGCCAAAACTATGGCTTCAATCTTGATGAAAACAGTCTCTCCCATAATAACTCACGGGCTGCTTGTGTTTTTTAGGCCTTTGCAAGCTATCGGAAGTGTGTGCGCGGCAGGACAGACAAATCCATGTTTTCGCGCCTTTTTTGCGATTTCAAGGTCGAAAAACACATAGGCCCCAAAATGAAAGAAACGGCTGGCGCGCCAAAACTATGGCTTCAAACTTGATGAAAACAGTCTCTCCCATATTAACTCACGGGCTGATTGTGTTTTTTAGGCCTTCGCAAGCTATCGGAAGTGTGTGCTCAGCAGGAGAGACAAATCTATGTTTTCGCGCCTGTTTTGCCATTTCCAGGACGAAAAACACACAGAACCCAAAAATAAAGAAACGGCTGTCCAGCCAAAACTGAGGCTTCAAACTTGATGAAAACAGTCTCTCCCACAATAACTCAAGGGCCGCTTGTGTTTTTTAGGCCTTCGCAAGCTATCGGAAGTGTGTGCGCGGCAGGAGAGACAAATCCATGTTTTCGCGCATTTTTTGCGATTTCAAGGTCGAAAAACACATAGGCCCCAAAATGAAAGAAACGGCTGGGGCGCCAAAACTATGGCTTGAAACTTGATGAAAACAGTCTCTCCCATAATAACTCAAGGGCTGCTTGTGTTTTTTAGGCCTTTGCAAGCTATCGGAAGTTGTGCGCGGCAGGAGAGACAAATCCATGTTTTCGCGCCTTTTTTGCGATTTCAAGGTCGAAAAACACATAGGCCCCAAAATGAAAGAAACGGCTGGCGCGCCAAAGCTATGGCTTCAAACTTGATGAAAACAGTCTCTCCCATAATAACTCACGGGCTGCTTGTGTTTTTTAGGCCTTTGCAAGCTATCGGAAGTGTGTGCGCGGCAGGAGAGACAAATCCATGTTTTCGCGCCTTTTTTGCGATTTCCAGGTCGAAAAACACACAGACCCCAGAAATAAAGAAACGGCTGTCCAGCCAAAACTGAGGCTTCAAACTTGATGAAAACAGTCTCTCCCACAATAACTCAAGGGCCGCTTGTGTTTTTTAGGCCTTCGCAAGCTATCGGAAGTGTGTGCGCGGCAGGAGAGACAAATCCATGTTTTTGCGCATTTTTTGCGATTTCAAGGTCGAAAAACACATAGGCCCCAAAATTAAAGAAACGGCTGCCGCGCCAAAACTATGGCTTCAAACTTGATGAAAACAGTCTCTCCCATATTAACTCACGGGCTGATTGTGTTTTTTAGGCCTTCGCAAGCTATCGGAAGTGTGTGCGCAGCAGGAGAGACAAATCTATGTTTTCGCGCCTTTTTTGCCATTTCCAGGTCGAAAAACACACAGAACCCAAAAATAAAGAAACGGCTGTCCAGCCAAAACTGAGGCTTCAAACTTGATGAAAACAGTCTCTCCCACAATAACTCAAGGGCCGCTTGTGTTTTTTAGGCCTTCGCAAGCTATCGGAAGTGTGTGCGCGGCAGGAGAGACAAATCCATGTTTTCGCGCATTTTTTGCGATTTCAAGGTCGAAAAACACATAGGCCCCAAAATGAAAGAAACGGCTGTCCAGCCAAAACTGAGGCTTCAAACTTGATGAAAACAGTCTCTCCCACAATAACTCAAGGGCCGCTTGTGTTTTTTAGGCCTTCGCAAGCTATCGGAAGTGTGTGCGCGGCAGGAGAGACAAATCCATGTTTTTGCGCATTTTTTGCGATTTCAAGGTCGAAAAACACATAGGCCCCAAAATGAAAGAAACGGCTGCCGCGCCAAAACTATGGCTTCAAACTTGATGAAAACAGTCTCTCCCATATTAACTCACGGGCTGATTGTGTTTTTTAGGCCTTCGCAAGCTATCGGAAGTGTGTGCGCAGCAGGAGAGACAAATCTATGTTTTCGCGCCTTTTTTGCCATTTCCAGGTCGAAAAACACACAGAACCCAAAAATAAAGAAACGGCTGTCCAGCCAAAACTGAGGCTTCAAACTTGATGAAAACAGTCTCTCCCACAATAACTCAAGGGCCGCTTGTGTTTTTTAGGCCTTCGCAAGCTATCGGAAGTGTGTGCGCGGCAGGAGAGACAAATCCATGTTTTCGCGCATTTTTTGCGATTTCAAGGTCGAAAAACACATAGGCCCCAAAATGAAAGAAACGGCTGCCACGCCAAAACTATGGCTTCAAACTTGATGAAAACAGTCTCTCCCATAATAACTCACGGGCTGCTTGTGTTTTTTAGGCCTTTGCAAGCTATCGGAAGTGTGTGCGCGGCAGGAGAGACAAATCCATGTTTTCGCGCCTTTTTTGCGATTTCAAGGTCGAAAAACACATAGGCCCCAAAATGAAAGAAACGGCTGGCGCGCCAAAACTATGGCTTCAAACTTGATGAAAACAGTCTCTCCCATAATAACTCACGGGCTGCTTGTGTTTTTTAGGCCTTTGCAAGCTATCGGAAGTGTGTGCGCGGCAGGAGAGACAAATCCATGTTTTCGCGCCTTTTTTGCGATTTCAAGGTCGAAAAACACATAGGCCCCAAAATGAAAGAAACGGCTGCCGCGCCAAAACTATGGCTTCAAACTTGATGAAAACAGTCTCTCCCATAATAACTCACGGGCTGCTTGTGTTTTTTAGGCCTTTGCAAGCTATCGGAAGTGTGTGCGCGGCAGGAGAGACAAATCCATGTTTTTGCGCATTTTTTGCGATTTCAAGTTCGAAAAACACATAGGCCCCAAAATGAAAGAAACGGCTGCCGCGCCAAAACTATGGCTTCAAACTTGATGAAAACAGTCTCTCCCATATTAACTCACGGGCTGATTGTGTTTTTTAGGCCTTCGCAAGCTATCGGAAGTGTGTGCGCAGCAGGAGAGACAAATCTATGTTTTCGCGCCTTTTTTTCCATTTCCAGGTCGAAAAACACAAAGGCCCCAAAAATAAAGAAACGGCTGTCCAGCCAAAACTGAGGCTTCAAACTTGATGAAAACAGTGTCTCCCATAATGGTGTAGGGGCTGCTTGTGGTTATTAGGCATTTGCAAGCTCTCCGAAGTGTGTGCGCAGCAGGAGAGACAAATCCATGTTTTTTTGCCTTCTTTGGCATTTTCAGGTGGAGAAAAACACAATCCCGAAAGAGAAAGAAAAGGCTGCCGCGCCAACACTGAGGCTTCAAACTTGATGAAAACAGTGTCTCCCATAATGGTGTAGGGGCTGCTTGTGGTTATTAGGCATTTGCAAGCTCTCCGAAGTGTGTGCGCAGCAGGAAAAACAAATCCATGTTTTTATGCCTTCTTTGGCATTTTCAGGTGGAGAAAAACACAATCCCGAAAGAGAAAGAAAAGGCTGCCGCGCCAACACTGAGGCTTCAAACTTGATGAAAACAGTGTCTCCCATAATGGTGTAAGGGCTGCTTGTGGTTATTAGGCATTTGCAAGCTCTCCGAAGTGTGTGCGCAGCAGGAAAGACAAATCCATGTTTTTATGCCTTCGTTGGAATTTTCAGGTGGAGAAAAACACAATCCCGAAAGAGAAAGAAAAGGCTGCCGCGCCAACACTGAGGCTTCAAACTTGATGAAAACAGTGTCTCCCATAATGGTGTAGGGGCTGCTTGTGGTTATTAGGCATTTGCAAGCTCTCCGAAGTGTGTGCGCAGCAGGAGAGACAAATCCATGTTTTTATGCCTTCTTTGGCATTTTCAGGTGGAGAAAAACACAATCCCGAAAGAGAAAGAAAAGGCTGCCGCGCCAACACTGAGGCTTCAAACTTCATGAAAACAGTGTCTCCCATAATGGTGTAGGGGCTGCTTGTGGTTATTAGGCATTTGCAAGCTCTCCGAAGTGTGTGCGCAGCAGGAGAGACAAATCCATGTTTTTATGCCTTCTTTGGCATTTTCAGGTGGAGAAAAACACAATCCCGAAAGAGAAAGAAAAGGCTGCCGCGCCAACACTGAGGCTTCAAACTTGATGAAAACAGTGTCTCCCATAATGGTGTAGGGGCTGCTTGTGGTTATTAGGCATTTGCAAGCTCTCCGAAGTGTGTGGGCGGCAGGAGAGACAAATAAATGTTTTCGCGACTTTTTTGCGATTTCAATGTCGAAAAACACATAGGCCCCAAAATGAAAGAAACGGCTGGCGCGCCAAAACTATGGCTTCAAACTTGATGAAAACAGTCTTTCCCATAATAACTCACGGGCTGCTTGTGTTTTTTAGGCCTTTGCAAGCTATCGGAAGTGTGTGCGCGGCAGGAGAGACAAATCCATGTTTTCGCGCCTTTTTTGCGATTTCAAGGTCGAAAAACACATAGGCCCCAAAATGAAAGAAACGGCTGCCGCGCCAAAACTATGGCTTCAAACTTGATGAAAACAGTCTCTCCCATAATAACTCACGGGCTGCTTGTGTTTTTTAGGCCTTTGCAAGCTATCGGAAGTGTGTGCGCGGCAGGAGAGACAAATCCATGTTTTCGCGCCTTTTTTGCGATTTCAAGGTCGAAAAACACATAGGCCCCAAAATGAAAGAAAAGGCTGGCGCGCCAAAACTATGGCTTCAAACTTGATGAAAACAGTCTCTCCCACAATAACTCACGGGCTGATTGTGTTTTTTAGGCCTTCGCAAGCTATCGGAAGTGTGTGCGCAGCAGGAGAGACAAATCAATGTTTTCGCGACTTTTTTGCGATTTCAAGGTCGAAAAACACATAGGCCCCAAAATGAAAGAAACGGCTGGCGCGCCAAAACTATGGCTTCAAACTTGATGAAAACAGTCTCTCCCATAATAACTCACGGGCTGCTTGTGTTTTTTAGGCCTTTGCACGCTATCGGAAGTGTGTGCGCGGCAGGAGAGACAAATCCATGTTTTCGCGCCTTTTTTGCCATTTCCAGGTCGAAAAACACAAAGGCCCCAAAATGAAAGAAACGGCTGCCGCGCCAAAACTATGGCTTCAAACTTGATGAAAACAGTCTCTCCCATAATAACTCACGGGCTGCTTGTGTTTTTTAGGCCTTTGCAAGCTATCGGAAGTGTGTGCGCGGCAGGAGAGACAAATCCATGTTTTCGCGCATTTTTTGCGATTTCAAGGTCGAAAAACACATAGGCCCCAAAATGAAAGAAACGGCTGCCGCGCCAAAACTATGGCTTCAAACTTGATGAAAACAGTCTCTCCCATATTAACTCACGGGCTGATTGTGTTTTTTAGGCCTTCGCAAGCTATCGGAAGTGTGTGCGCAGCAGGAGAGACAAATCTATGTTTTCGCGCCTGTTTTGCCATTTCCAGGTCGAAAAACACACAGACCCCAAAAATAAAGAAACGGCTGTCCAGCCAAAACTGAGGCTTCAAACTTGATGAAAACAGACTCTCCCATAATAACTCACGGGCTGCTTGTGTTTTTTAGGCCTTTGCACGCTATCGGAAGTGTGTGCGCGGCAGGAGAGACAAATCCATGTTTTCGCGCCTTTTTTGCCATTTCCAGGTCGAAAAACACAAAGGCCCCAAAAATAAAGAAACGGCTGTCCAGCCAAAACTGAGGCTTCAAACTTGATGAAAACAGTCTCTCAGACAATAACTCAAGGGCTGCTTGTGTTTTTTAGGCCTTCGCAAGCTATCGGAAGTGTGTGCGCGGCAGGAGAGACAAATCCATGTTTTCGCGCATTTTTTGCGATTTCAAGGTCGAAAAACACATAGGCCCCAAAATGAAAGAAACGGCTGCCGCGCCAAAACTATGGCTTCAAACTTGATGAAAACAGTCTCTCCCATATTAACTCACGGGCTGATTGTGTTTTTTAGGCCTTCGCAAGCTATCGGAAGTGTGTGCGCAGCAGGAGAGACAAATCTATGTTTTCGCGCCTTTTTTGCCATTTCCAGGTCGAAAAACACACAGAACCCAAAAATAAAGAAACGGCTGTCCAGCCAAAACTGAGGCTTCAAACTTGATGAAAACAGTCTCTCCCACAATAACTCAAGGGCCGCTTGTGTTTTTTAGGCCTTCGCAAGCTATCAGAAGTGTGTGCGCGGCAGGAGAGACAAATCCATGTTTTTGCGCATTTTTTGCGATTTCAAGGTCGAAAAACACATAGGCCCCAAAATGAAAGAAACGGCTGCCGCGCCAAAACTATGGCTTCAAACTTGATGAAAACAGTCTCTCCCATATTAACTCACGGGCTGATTGTGTTTTTTAGGCCTTCGCAAGCTATCGGAAGTGTGTGCGCAGCAGGAGAGACAAATCTATGTTTTCGCGCCTTTTTTGCCATTTCCAGGTCGAAAAACACACAGAACCCAAAAATAAAGCAACGGCTGTCCAGCCAAAACTGAGGCTTCAAACTTGATGAAAACAGTCTCTCCCACAATAACTCAAGGGCCGCTTGTGTTTTTTAGGCCTTTGCAAGCTATCGGAAGTGTGTGCGCGGCAGGAGAGACAAATCCATGTTTTCGCGCCTTTTTTGCGATTTCAAGGTCGAAAAACACATAGGCCCCAAAATGAAAGAAACGGCTGGCGCGCCAAAACTATGGCTTCAAACTTGATGAAAACAGTCTCTCCCATAATAACTCACGGGCTGCTTGTGTTTTTTAGGCCTTTGCACGCTATCGGAAGTGTGTGCGCGGCAGGAGAGACAAATCCATGTTTTCGCGCCTTTTTTGCCATTTCCAGGTCGAAAAACACAAAGGCCCCAAAATGAAAGAAACGGCTGCCGCGCCAAAACTATGGCTTCAAACTTGATGAAAACAGTCTCTCCCATAATAACTCACGGGCTGCTTGTGTTTTTTAGGCCTTTGCAAGCTATCGGAAGTGTGTGCGCGGCAGGAGAGACAAATCCATGTTTTCGCGCATTTTTTGCTATTTCAAGGTCGAAAAACACATAGGCCCCAAAATGAAAGAAACGGCTGCCGCGCCAAAACTATGGCTTCAAACTTGATGAAAACAGTCTCTCCCATAATAACTCACGGGCTGCTTGTGTTTTTTAGGCCTTTGCAAGCTATCGGAAGTGTGTGCGCGGCAGGAGAGACAAATCCATGTTTTCGCGCCTTTTTTGCGATTTCAAGGTCGAAAAACACATAGGCCCCAAAATGAAAGAAACGGCTGGCGCGCCAAAACTATGGCTTCAAACTTGATGAAAACAGTCTCTCCCATATTAACTGACGGGCTGATTGTGTTTTTTAGGCCTTCGCAAGCTATCGGAAGTGTGTGCGCAGCAGGAGAGACAAATCTATGTTTTCGCGCCTGTTTTGCCATTTCCAGGTCGAAAAACACACAGACCCCAAAAATAAAGAAACGGCTGTCCAGCCAAAACTGAGGCTTCAAACTTGATGAAAACAGTCTCTCCCACAATAACTCAAGGGCCGCTTGTGTTTTTTAGGCCTTCGCAAGCTATCGGAAGTGTGTGCGCGGCAGGAGAGACAAATCCATGTTTTCGCGCCTTTTTTGCGATTTCAAGGTCGAAAAACACATAGGCCCCAAAATGAAAGAAACGGCTGGGGCGCCAAAACTATGGCTTGAAACTTGATGAAAACAGTCTCTCCCATAATAACTCAAGGGCTGCTTGTGTTTTTTAGGCCTTTGCAAGCTATCGGAAGTTGTGCGCGGCAGGAGAGACAAATCCATGTTTTCGCGCCTTTTTTGCGATTTCAAGGTCGAAAAATACATAGGCCCCAAAATGAAAGAAACGGCTGCCGCGCCAAAACTATGGCTTCAAACTTGATGAAAACAGTCTCTCCCATAATAACTCACGGGCTGCTTGTGTTTTTTAGGCCTTTGCAAGCTATCGGAAGTGTGTGCGCGGCAGGAGAGACAAATCCATGTTTTCGCGCATTTTTTGCGATTTCAAGGTCGAAAAACACATAGGCCCCAAAATGAAAGAAACGGCTGCCGCGCCAAAACTATGGCTTCAAACTTGATGAAAACAGTCTCTCCCATAATAACTCACGGGCTGCTTGTGTTTTTTAGGCCTTTGCAAGCTATCGGAAATGTGTGCGCGGCAGGAGAGACAAATCCATGTTTTCGCGCCTTTTTTGCGATTTCAAGGTCGAAAAACACATAGGCCCCAAAATGAAAGAAACGGGTGGCGCACCAAAACTATGGCTTCAAACTTGATGAAAACAGTCTCTCCCATAATAACTCACGGCCTGCTTGTGTTTTTTAGGCCTTTGCAAGCTATCGGAAGTGTGTGCGCGGCAGGAGAGACAAATCCATGTTTTCGCCCCTTTTTTGCGATTTCAAGGTCGAAAAACACATAGGCCCCAAAATGAAAGAAACGGCTGGCGCGCCAAAACTATGGCTTCAAACTTGATGAAAACAGTCTCTCCCATAATAACTCACGGGCTGCTTGTGTTTTTTAGGCCTTTGCAAGTTATCGGAAGTGTGTGCGCGGCAGGAGAGTCAAATCAATGTTTTTGCGCCTTTTTTGCGATTTCAAGGTCGAAAAACACATAGGCCCCAAAATGAAAGAAACGGCTGCCGCGCCAAAACTATGGCTTCAAACTTGATGAAAACAGTCTCTCCCATATTAACTCACGGGCTGATTGTGTTTTTTAGGCCTTCGCAAGCTATCGGAAGTGTGTGCGCAGCAGGAGAGACAAATCCATGTTTTCGTGCATTTTTTGCGATTTCAAGGTCGAAAAACACATAGGCCCCAAAATGAAAGAAACGGCTGCCGCGCCAAAACTATGGCTTCAAACTTGATGAAAACAGTCTCTCCCATAATAACTCACGGGCTGCTTGTGTTTTTTAGGCCTTTGCAAGCTATCGGAAGTGTGTGCGCGGCAGGAGAGACAAATCCATGTTTTCGCGCATTTTTTGCGATTTCAAGGTCGAAAAACACATAGGCCCCAAAATGAAAGAAACGGCTGCCGCGCCAAAACTATGGCTTCAATCTTGATGAAAACAGTCTCTCCCATAATAACTCAAGGGCTGCTTGTGTTTTTTAGGCCTTTGCAAGCTATCGGAAGTGTGTGCGCGGCAGGAGAGACAAATCTATGTTTTCGCGCCTGTTTTGCCATTTCCAGGTCGAAAAACACACAGAACCCAAAAATAAAGAAACGGCTGTCCAGCCAAAACTGAGGCTTCAAACTTGATGAAAACAGTCTCTCCCACAATAACTCAAGGGCCGCTTGTGTTTTTTAGGCCTTTGCAAGCTATCGGAAGTGTGTGCGCGGCAGGAGAGACAAATCCATGTTTTCGCGCCTTTTTTGCGATTTCAAGGTCGAAAAACACATAGGCCCCAAAATGAAAGAAACGGCTGCCTCGCCAAAACTATGGCTTCAAACTTGATGAAAACAGTCTCTCCCATAATAACTCACGGGCTGCTTGTGTTTTTTAGGCCTTTGCAAGCTATCGGAAGTGTGTGCGCGGCAGGAGATACAAATCCATGTTTTCGCGCTTTTTTTGCGATTTCAAGGTCGAAAAACACATAGGCCCCAAAATGAAAGAAACGTCTGCCGCGCCAAAACTATGGCTTCAAACTTGATGAAAACAGTCTCTCCCATATTAACTCACGGGCTGATTGTGTTTTTTAGGCCTTCGCAAGCTATCGGAAGTGTGTGCGCAGCAGGAGAGACAAATCTATGTTTTCGCTCCTTTTTTGCCATTTCCAGGTCGAAAAACACACAGACCCCAAAAATAAAGAAACGGCTGTCCAGCCAAAACTGAGGCTTCAAACTTGATGAAAACAGTCTCTCCCAAAATAACTCAAGGGCCGCTTGTGTTTTTTAGGCCTTCGCAAGCTATCGGAAGTGTGTGCGCGGCAGTAGAGACAAATCCATGTTTTCGCGCCTTTTTTGCGATTTCAAGGTCGAAAAACACATAGGCCCCAAAATGAAAGAAACGGCTGCCGCGCCAAAACTATGGCTTCAAACTTGATGAAAACAGTCTCTCCCATATTAACTCACGGGCTGATTGTGTTTTTTAGGCCTTCGCAAGCTATCGGAAGTGTGTGCGCAGCAGGAGAGACAAATCTATGTTTTCGCTCCTTTTTTGCCATTTCCAGGTCGAAAAACACACAGACCCCAAAAATAAAGAAACGGCTGTCCAGCCAAAACTGAGGCTTCAAACTTGATGAAAACAGTCTCTCCCAAAATAACTCAAGGGCCGCTTGTGTTTTTTAGGCCTTCGCAAGCTATCGGAAGTGTGTGCGCGGCAGTAGAGACAAATCCATGTTTTCGCGCCTTTTTTGCGATTTCAAGGTCGAAAAACACATAGGCCCCAAAATGAAAGAAACGGCTGCCGTGCCAAAACTATGGCTTCAAACTTGATGAAAACAGTCTCTCCCATATTAACTCACGGGCTGATTGTGTTTTTTAGGCCTTCGCAAGCTATCGGAAGTGTGTGCGCAGCAGGAGAGACAAATCTATGTTTTCGCGCCTTTTTTGCCATTTCCAGGTCGAAAAACACACAGACCCCAAAAATAAAGAAACGGCTGTCCAGCCAAAACTGAGGCTTCAAACTTGATGAAAACAGTCTCTCCCAAAATAACTCAAGGGCCGCTTGTGTTTTTTAGGCCTTCGCAAGCTATCGGAAGTGTGTGCGCGGCAGTAGAGACAAATCCATGTTTTCGCGCATTTTTTGCGATTTCAAGGTCGAAAAACACATAGGCCCCAAAATGAAAGAAACGGCTGCCGCGCCAAAACTATGGCTTCAAACTTGATGAAAACAGTCTCTCCCATAATAACTCACGGGCTGCTTGTGTTTTTTAGGCCTTTGCAAGCTATCGGAAGTGTGTGCGCGGCAGGAGAGACAAATCCATGTTTTCGCGCCTTTTTTGCGATTTCAAGGTCGAAAAACACATAGGCCCCAAAATGAAAGAAACGGCTGGCGCGCCAAAACTATGGCTTCAAACTTGATGAAAACAGTCTCTCCCACAATAACTCACGGGCTGATTGTGTTTTTTAGGCCTTCGCAAGCTATCGGAAGTGTGTGCGCAGCAGGAGAGACAAATCAATGTTTTCGCGACTTTTTTGCGATTTCAAGGTCGAAAAACACATAGGCCCCAAAATGAAAGAAACGGCTGGCGCGCCAAAACTATGGCTTCAAACTTGATGAAAACAGTCTCTCCCATAATAACTCACGGGCTGCTTGTGTTTTTTAGGCCTTTGCACGCTATCGGAAGTGTGTGCGCGGCAGGAGAGACAAATCCATGTTTTCGCGCCTTTTTTGCCATTTCCAGGTCGAAAAACACAAAGGCCCCAAAATGAAAGAAACGGCTGCCGCGCCAAAACTATGGCTTCAAACTTGATGAAAACAGTCTCTCCCATAATAACTCACGGGCTGCTTGTGTTTTTTAGGCCTTTGCAAGCTATCGGAAGTGTGTGCGCGGCAGGAGAGACAAATCCATGTTTTCGCGAATTTTTTGCGATTTCATGGTCGAAAAACACATAGGCCCCAAAATGAAAGAAACGGCTGCCGCGCCAAAACTATGGCTTCAAACTTGATGAAAACAGTCTCTCCCATATTAACTCACGGGCTGATTGTGTTTTTTAGGCCTTCGCAAGCTATCGGAAGTGTGTGCGCAGCAGGAGAGACAAATCTATGTTTTCGCGCCTGTTTTGCCATTTCCAGGTCGAAAAACACACAGACCCCAAAAATAAAGAAACGGCTGTCCAGCCAAAACTGAGGCTTCAAACTTGATGAAAACAGTCTCTCCCATATTAACTCACGGGCTGATTGTGTTTTTTAGGCCTTCGCAAGCTATCGGAAGTGTGTGCGCAGCAGGAGAGACAAATCTATGTTTTCGCGCCTGTTTTGCCATTTCCAGGTCGAAAAACACACAGACCCCAAAAATAAAGAAACGGCTGTCCAGCCAAAACTGAGGCTTCAAACTTGATGAAAACAGTCTCTCCCACAATAACTCAAGGGCCGCTTGTGTTTTTTAGGCCTTTGCAAGCTATCGGAAGTGTGTGCGCGGCAGGAGAGACAAATCCATGTTTTCGCGCCTTTTTTGCGATTTCAAGGTCGAAAAACACATAGGCCCCAAAATGAAAGAAACGGCTGGCGCGCCAAAACTATGGCTTCAAACTTGATGAAAACAGTCTCTCCCACAATAACTCACGGGCTGATTGTGTTTTTTAGGCCTTCGCAAGCTATCGGAAGTGTGTGCGCAGCAGGAGAGACAAATCAATGTTTTCGCGACTTTTTTGCGATTTCAAGGTCGAAAAACACATAGGCCCCAAAATGAAAGAAACGGCTGGCGCGCCAAAACTATGGCTTCAAACTTGATGAAAACAGTCTCTCCCATAATAACTCACGGGCTGCTTGTGTTTTTTAGGCCTTTGCACGCTATCGGAAGTGTGTGCGCGGCAGGAGAGACAAATCCATGTTTTCGCGCCTTTTTTGCCATTTCCAGGTCGAAAAACACAAAGGCCCCAAAATGAAAGAAACGGCTGCCGCGCCAAAACTATGGCTTCAAACTTGATGAAAACAGTCTCTCCCATAATAACTCACGGGCTGCTTGTGTTTTTTAGGCCTTTGCAAGCTATCGGAAGTGTGTGCGCGGCAGGAGAGACAAATCCATGTTTTCGCGAATTTTTTGCGATTTCATGGTCGAAAAACACATAGGCCCCAAAATGAAAGAAACGGCTGCCGCGCCAAAACTATGGCTTCAAACTTGATGAAAACAGTCTCTCCCATATTAACTCACGGGCTGATTGTGTTTTTTAGGCCTTCGCAAGCTATCGGAAGTGTGTGCGCAGCAGGAGAGACAAATCTATGTTTTCGCGCCTGTTTTGCCATTTCCAGGTCGAAAAACACACAGACCCCAAAAATAAAGAAACGGCTGTCCAGCCAAAACTGAGGTTTCAAACTTGATGAAAACAGTCTCTCCCATATTAACTCACGGGCTGATTGTGTTTTTTAGGCCTTCGCAAGCTATCGGAAGTGTGTGCGCAGCAGGAGAGACAAATCTATGTTTTCGCGTCTGTTTTGCCATTTCCAGGTCGAAAAACACACAGACCCCAAAAATAAAGAAACGGCTGTCCAGCCAAAACTGAGGCTTCAAACTTGATGAAAACAGTCTCTCCCACAATAACTCAAGGGCCGCTTGTGTTTTTTAGGCCTTTGCAAGCTATCGGAAGTGTGTGCGCGGCAGGAGAGACAAATCCATGTTTTCGCGCCTTTTTTGCGATTTCAAGGTCGAAAAACACATAGGCCCCAAAATGAAAGAAACGGCTGGCGCGCCAAAACTATGGCTTCAAACTTGATGAAAACAGTCTCTCCCATAATAACTCACGGGCTGCTTGTGTTTTTTAGGCCTTTGCAAGCTATCGGAAGTGTGTGCGCGGCAGGAGAGACAAATCCCTGTTTTCGCGCCTTTTTTGCGATTTCCAGGTCGAAAAACACACAGACCCCAAAAATAAAGAAACGGCTGTCCAGCCAAAACTGAGGCTTCAAACTTGATGAAAACAGTCTCTCCCACAATAACTCAATGGCCGCTTGTGTTTTTTAGGCCTTCGCAAGCTATCGGAAGTGTGTGCGCGGCAGTAGAGACAAATCCATGTTTTCGCGCCTTTTTTGCGATTTCAAGGTCGAAAAACACATAGGCCCCAAAATGAAAGAAACGGCTGCCGCGCCAAAACTATGGCTTCAAACTTGATGAAAACAGTCTCTCCCATATTAACTCACGGGCTGATTGTGTTTTTTAGGCCTTCGCAAGCTATCGGAAGTGTGTGCGCAGCAGGAGAGACAAATCTATGTTTTCGCGCCTTTTTTGCCATTTCCAGGTCGAAAAACACACAGACCCCAAAAATAAAGAAACGGCTGTCCAGCCAAAACTGAGGCTTCAAACTTGATGAAAACAGTCTCTCCCAAAATAACTCAAGGGCCGCTTGTGTTTTTTAGGCCTTCGCAAGCTATCGGAAGTGTGTGCGCGGCAGTAGAGACAAATCCATGTTTTCGCGCATTTTTTGCGATTTCAAGGTCGAAAAACACATAGGCCCCAAAATGAAAGAAACGGCTGCCGCGCCAAAACTATGGCTTCAAACTTGATGAAAACAGTCTCTCCCATAATAACTCACGGGCTGCTTGTGTTTTTTAGGCCTTTGCAAGCTATCGGAAGTGTGTGCGCGGCAGGAGAGACAAATCCATGTTTTCGCGCCTTTTTTGCGATTTCAAGGTCGAAAAACACATAGGCCCCAAAATGAAAGAAACGGCTGGCGCGCCAAAACTATGGCTTCAAACTTGATGAAAACAGTCTCTCCCACAATAACTCACGGGCTGATTGTGTTTTTTAGGCCTTCGCAAGCTATCGGAAGTGTGTGCGCAGCAGGAGAGACAAATCAATGTTTTCGCGACTTTTTTGCGATTTCAAGGTCGAAAAACACATAGGCCCCAAAATGAAAGAAACGGCTGGCGCGCCAAAACTATGGCTTCAAACTTGATGAAAACAGTCTCTCCCATAATAACTCACGGGCTGCTTGTGTTTTTTAGGCCTTTGCACGCTATCGGAAGTGTGTGCGCGGCAGGAGAGACAAATCCATGTTTTCGCGCCTTTTTTGCCATTTCCAGGTCGAAAAACACACAGACCCCAAAAATAAAGAAACGGCTGTCCAGCCAAAACTGAGGCTTCAAACTTGGTGAAAACAGTCTCTCCCATATTAACTCACGGGCTGATTGTGTTTTTTAGGCCTTCGCAAGCTATCGGAAGTGTGTGCGCAGCAGGAGAGACAAATCTATGTTTTCGCGCCTGTTTTGCCATTTCCAGGTCGAAAAACACACAGACCCCAAAAATAAAGAAACGGCTGTCCAGCCAAAACTGAGGCTTCAAACTTGATGAAAACAGTCTCTCCCACAATAACTCAAGGGCCGCTTGTGTTTTTTAGGCCTTTGCAAGCTATCGGAAGTGTGTGCGCGGCAGGAGAGACAAATCCATGTTTTCGCGCCTTTTTTGCGATTTCAAGGTCGAAAAACACATAGGCCCCAAAATGAAAGAAACGGCTGGCGCGCCAAAACTATGGCTTCAAACTTGATGAAAACAGTCTCTCCCATAATAACTCACGGGCTGCTTGTGTTTTTTAGGCCTTTGCAAGCTATCGGAAGTGTGTGCGCGGCAGGAGAGACAAATCCCTGTTTTCGCGCCTTTTTTGCGATTTCCAGGTCGAAAAACACACAGACCCCAAAAATAAAGAAACGGCTGTCCAGCCAAAACTGAGGCTTCAAACTTGATGAAAACAGTCTCTCCCACAATAACTCAATGGCCGCTTGTGTTTTTTAGGCCTTCGCAAGCTATCGGAAGTGTGTGCGCGGCAGGAGAGACAAATCCATGTTTTCGCGAATTTTTTGCGATTTCAAGGTCGAAAAACACATAGGCCCCAAAATGAAAGAAACGGCTGCCGCGCCAAAACTATGGCTTCAAACTTGATGAAAACAGTCTCTCCCATATTAACTCACGGGCTGATTGTGTTTTTTAGGCCTTCGCAAGCTATCGGAAGTGTGTGCGCAGCAGGAGAGACAAATCTATGTTTTCGCGCCTGTTTTGCCATTTCCAGGTCGAAAAACACACAGACCCCAAAAATAAAGAAACGGCTGTCCAGCCAAAACTGAGGCTTCAAACTTGATGAAAACAGTCTCTCCCACAATAACTCAAGTGACGCTTGTGTTTTTTAGGCCTTCGCAAGCTATCGGAAGTGTGTGCGCGGCAGGAGAGACAAATCCATGTTTTCGCGCATTTTTTGCGATTTCAAGGTCGAAAAACACATAGACCCCAAAAATAAAGAAACGGCTGTCCAGCCAAAACTGAGGCTTCAAACTTGATGAAAACAGTCTCTCCCACAATAACTCAAGGGACGCTTGTGTTTTTTAGGCCTTCGCAAGCTATCGGAAGTGTGTGCGCGGCAGGAGAGACAAATCCATGTTTTCCCGCATTTTTTGCGATTTCAAGGTCGAAAAACACATAGGCCCCAAAATGAAAGAAACGGCTGCCGCGCCAAAACTATGGCTTCAAACTTGATGAAAACAGTCTCTCCCATATTAACTCACGGGCTGATTGTGTTTTTTAGGCCTTTGCAAGCTATCGGAAGTGTGTGCGCGGCAGGAGATACAAATCCATGTTTTCGCGCCTTTTTTGCGATTTCAAGGTCGAAAAACACATAGGCCCCAAAATGAAAGAAACGGCTGCCGCGCCAAAACTATGGCTTCAAACTTGATGAAAACAGTCTCTCCCATATTAACTCACGGGCTGATTGTGTTTTTTAGGCCTTCGCAAGCTATCGGAAGTGTGTGCGCAGCAGGAGAGACAAATCTATGTTTTCGCGCCTTTTTTGCCATTTCCAGGTCGAAAAACACACAGACCCCAAAAATAAAGAAACGGCTGTCCAGCCAAAACTGAGGCTTCAAACTTGATGAAAACAGTCTCTCCCAAAATAACTCAAGGGCCGCTTGTGTTTTTTAGGCCTTCGCAAGCTATCGGAAGTGTGTGCGCGGCAGTAGAGACAAATCCATGTTTTCGCGCATTTTTTGCGATTTCAAGGTCGAAAAACACATAGGCCCCAAAATGAAAGAAACGGCTGCCGCGCCAAAACTATGGCTTCAAACTTGATGAAAACAGTCTCTCCCATAATAACTCACGGGCTGCTTGTGTTTTTTAGGCCTTTGCAAGCTATCGGAAGTGTGTGCGCGGCAGGAGAGACAAATCCATGTTTTCGCGCCTTTTTTGCGATTTCAAGGTCGAAAAACACATAGGCCCCAAAATGAAAGAAACGGCTGGCGCGCCAAAACTATGGCTTCAAACTTGATGAAAACAGTCTCTCCCACAATAACTCACGGGCTGATTGTGTTTTTTAGGCCTTCGCAAGCTATAGGAAGTGTGTGCGCAGCAGGAGAGACAAATCAATGTTTTCGCGACTTTTTTGCGATTTCAAGGTCGAAAAACACATAGGCCCCAAAATGAAAGAAACGGCTGGCGCGCCAAAACTATGGCTTCAAACTTGATGAAAACAGTCTCTCCCATAATAACTCACGGGCTGCTTGTGTTTTTTAGGCCTTTGCACGCTATCGGAAGTGTGTGCGCGGCAGGAGAGACAAATCCATGTTTTCGCGCCTTTTTTGCCATTTCCAGGTCGAAAAACACAAAGGCCCCAAAATGAAAGAAACGGCTGCCGCGCCAAAACTATGGCTTCAAACTTGATGAAAACAGTCTCTCCCATAATAACTCACGGGCTGCTTGTGTTTTTTAGGCCTTTGCAAGCTATCGGAAGTGTGTGCGCGGCAGGAGAGACAAATCCATGTTTTCGCGAATTTTTTGCGATTTCATGGTCGAAAAACACATAGGCCCCAAAATGAAAGAAACGGCTGCCGCGCCAAAACTATGGCTTCAAACTTGATGAAAACAGTCTCTCCCATATTAACTCACGGGCTGATTGTGTTTTTTAGGCCTTCGCAAGCTATCGGAAGTGTGTGCGCAGCAGGAGAGACAAATCTATGTTTTCGCGCCTGTTTTGCCATTTCCAGGTAGAAAAACACACAGACCCCAAAAATAAAGAAACGGCTGTCCAGCCAAAACTGAGGCTTCAAACTTGATGAAAACAGTCTCTCCCATATTAACTCACGGGCTGATTGTGTTTTTTAGGCCTTCGCAAGCTATCGGAAGTGTGTGCGCAGCAGGAGAGACAAATCTATGTTTTCGCGCCTGTTTTGCCATTTCCAGGTCGAAAAACACACAGACCCCAAAAATAAAGAAACGGCTGTCCAGCCAAAACTGAGGCTTCAAACTTGATGAAAACAGTCTCTCCCACAATAACTCAAGGGCCGCTTGTGTTTTTTAGGCCTTTGCAAGCTATCGGAAGTGTGTGCGCGGCAGGAGAGACAAATCCATGTTTTCGCGCCTTTTTTGCGATTTCAAGGTCGAAAAACACATAGGCCCCAAAATGAAAGAAACGGCTGGCGCGCCAAAACTATGGCTTCAAACTTGATGAAAACAGTCTCTCCCATAATAACTCACGGGCTGCTTGTGTTTTTTAGGCCTTTGCAAGCTATCGGAAGTGTGTGCGCGGCAGGAGAGACAAATCCCTGTTTTCGCGCCTTTTTTGCGATTTCCAGGTCGAAAAACACACAGACCCCAAAAATAAAGAAACGGCTGTCCAGCCAAAACTGAGGCTTCAAACTTGATGAAAACAGTCTCTCCCACAATAACTCAATGGCCGCTTGTGTTTTTTAGGCCTTCGCAAGCTATCGGAAGTGTGTGCGCGGCAGGAGAGACAAATCCATGTTTTCGCGAATTTTTTGCGATTTCAAGGTCGAAAAACACATAGGCCCCAAAATGAAAGAAACGGCTGCCGCGCCAAAACTATGGCTTCAAACTTGATGAAAACAGTCTCTCCCATATTAACTCACGGGCTGATTGTGTTTTTTAGGCCTTCGCAAGCTATCGGAAGTGTGTGCGCAGCAGGAGAGACAAATCTATGTTTTCGCGCCTGTTTTGCCATTTCCAGGTCGAAAAACACACAGACCCCAAAAATAAAGAAACGGCTGTCCAGCCAAAACTGAGGCTTCAAACTTGATGAAAACAGTCTCTCCCACAATAACTCAAGTGACGCTTGTGTTTTTTAGGCCTTCGCAAGCTATCGGAAGTGTGTGCGCGGCAGGAGAGACAAATCCATGTTTTCGCGCATTTTTTGCGATTTCAAGGTCGAAAAACACATAGACCCCAAAAATAAAGAAACGGCTGTCCAGCCAAAACTGAGGCTTCAAACTTGATGAAAACAGTCTCTCCCACAATAACTCAAGGGACGCTTGTGTTTTTTAGGCCTTCGCAAGCTATCGGAAGTGTGTGCGCGGCAGGAGAGACAAATCCATGTTTTCCCGCATTTTTTGCGATTTCAAGGTCGAAAAACACATAGGCCCCAAAATGAAAGAAACGGCTGCCGCGCCAAAACTATGGCTTCAAACTTGATGAAAACAGTCTCTCCCATATTAACTCACGGGCTGATTGTGTTTTTTAGGCCTTTGCAAGCTATCGGAAGTGTGTGCGCGGCAGGAGATACAAATCCATGTTTTCGCGCCTTTTTTGCGATTTCAAGGTCGAAAAACACATAGGCCCCAAAATGAAAGAAACGGCTGCCGCGCCAAAACTATGGCTTCAAACTTGATGAAAACAGTCTCTCCCATATTAACTCACGGGCTGATTGTGTTTTTTAGGCCTTCGCAAGCTATCGGAAGTGTGTGCGCAGCAGGAGAGACAAATCTATGTTTTCGCGCCTTTTTTGCCATTTCCAGGTCGAAAAACACACAGACCCCAAAAATAAAGAAACGGCTGTCCAGCCAAAACTGAGGCTTCAAACTTGATGAAAACAGTCTCTCCCAAAATAACTCAAGGGCCGCTTGTGTTTTTTAGGCCTTCGCAAGCTATCGGAAGTGTGTGCGCGGCAGTAGAGACAAATCCATGTTTTCGCGCATTTTTTGCGATTTCAAGGTCGAAAAACACATAGGCCCCAAAATGAAAGAAACGGCTGCCGCGCCAAAACTATGGCTTCAAACTTGATGAAAACAGTCTCTCCCATAATAACTCACGGGCTGCTTGTGTTTTTTAGGCCTTTGCAAGCTATCGGAAGTGTGTGCGCGGCAGGAGAGACAAATCCATGTTTTCGCGCCTTTTTTGCGATTTCAAGGTCGAAAAACACATAGGCCCCAAAATGAAAGAAACGGCTGGCGCGCCAAAACTATGGCTTCAAACTTGATGAAAACAGTCTCTCCCACAATAACTCACGGGCTGATTGTGTTTTTTAGGCCTTCGCAAGCTATAGGAAGTGTGTGCGCAGCAGGAGAGACAAATCAATGTTTTCGCGACTTTTTTGCGATTTCAAGGTCGAAAAACACATAGGCCCCAAAATGAAAGAAACGGCTGGCGCGCCAAAACTATGGCTTCAAACTTGATGAAAACAGTCTCTCCCATAATAACTCACGGGCTGCTTGTGTTTTTTAGGCCTTTGCACGCTATCGGAAGTGTGTGCGCGGCAGGAGAGACAAATCCATGTTTTCGCGCCTTTTTTGCCATTTCCAGGTCGAAAAACACAAAGGCCCCAAAATGAAAGAAACGGCTGCCGCGCCAAAACTATGGCTTCAAACTTGATGAAAACAGTCTCTCCCATAATAACTCACGGGCTGCTTGTGTTTTTTAGGCCTTTGCAAGCTATCGGAAGTGTGTGCGCGGCAGGAGAGACAAATCCATGTTTTCGCGAATTTTTTGCGATTTCATGGTCGAAAAACACATAGGCCCCAAAATGAAAGAAACGGCTGCCGCGCCAAAACTATGGCTTCAAACTTGATGAAAACAGTCTCTCCCATATTAACTCACGGGCTGATTGTGTTTTTTAGGCCTTCGCAAGCTATCGGAAGTGTGTGCGCAGCAGGAGAGACAAATCTATGTTTTCGCGCCTGTTTTGCCATTTCCAGGTAGAAAAACACACAGACCCCAAAAATAAAGAAACGGCTGTCCAGCCAAAACTGAGGCTTCAAACTTGATGAAAACAGTCTCTCCCATATTAACTCACGGGCTGATTGTGTTTTTTAGTCCTTCGCAAGCTATCGGAAGTGTGTGCGCAGCAGGAGAGACAAATCTATGTTTTCGCGCCTGTTTTGCCATTTCCAGGTCGAAAAACACACAGACCCCAAAAATAAAGAAACGGCTGTCCAGCCAAAACTGAGGCTTCAAACTTGATGAAAACAGTCTCTCCCACAATAACTCAAGGGCCGCTTGTGTTTTTTAGGCCTTTGCAAGCTATCGGAAGTGTGTGCGCGGCAGGAGAGACAAATCCATGTTTTCGCGCCTTTTTTGCGATTTCAAGGTCGAAAAACACATAGGCCCCAAAATGAAAGAAACGGCTGGCGCGCCAAAACTATGGCTTCAAACTTGATGAAAACAGTCTCTCCCATAATAACTCACGGGCTGCTTGTGTTTTTTAGGCCTTTGCAAGCTATCGGAAGTGTGTGCGCGGCAGGAGAGACAAATCCCTGTTTTCGCGCCTTTTTTGCGATTTCCAGGTCGAAAAACACACAGACCCCAAAAATAAAGAAACGGCTGTCCAGCCAAAACTGAGGCTTCAAACTTGATGAAAACAGTCTCTCCCACAATAACTCAATGGCCGCTTGTGTTTTTTAGGCCTTCGCAAGCTATCGGAAGTGTGTGCGCGGCAGGAGAGACAAATCCATGTTTTCGCGAATTTTTTGCGATTTCAAGGTCGAAAAACACATTGGCCCCAAAATGAAAGAAACGGCTGCCGCGCCAAAACTATGGCTTCAAACTTGATGAAAACAGTCTCTCCCATATTAACTCACGGGCTGATTGTGTTTTTTAGGCCTTCGCAAGCTATCGGAAGTGTGTGCGCAGCAGGAGAGACAAATCTATGTTTTCGCGCCTGTTTTGCCATTTCCAGGTCGAAAAACACACAGACCCCAAAAATAAAGAAACGGCTGTCCAGCCAAAACTGAGGCTTCAAACTTGATGAAAACAGTCTCTCCCACAATAACTCAAGGGCCGCTTGTGTTTTTTAGGCCTTTGCAAGCTATCGGAAGTGTGTGCGCGGCAGGAGAGACAAATCCATGTTTTCGCGCCTTTTTTGCGATTTCAAGGTCGAAAAACACATAGGCCCCAAAATGAAAGAAACGGCTGGCGCGCCAAAACTGTGGCTTCAAACTTGATGAAAACAGTCTCTCCCATAATAACTCAAGGGCCGCTTGTGTTTTTTAGGCCTTCGCAAGCTATCGGAAGTGTGTGCGCGGCAGGAGAGACAAATCCATGTTTTCGTGCATTTTTTGCGATTTCAAGGTCGAAAAACACATAGGCCCCAAAATGAAAGAAACGGCTGCCGCGCCAAAACTATGGCTTCAATCTTGATGAAAACAGTCTCTCCCATAATAACTCAAGGGCTGCTTGTGTTTTTTAGGCCTTTGCAAGCTATCGGAAGTTGTGCGCGGCAGGAGAGACAAATCCATGTTTTCGCGCCTTTTTTGCGATTTCAAGGTCGAAAAACACATAGGCCCCAAAATGAAAGAAACGGCTGCCGCGCCAAAACTATGGCTTCAAACTTGATGAAAACAGTCTCTCCCATATTAACTCACGGGCTGATTGTGTTTTTTAGGCCTTCGCAAGCTATCGGAAGTGTGTGCGCAGCAGGAGAGACAAATCTATGTTTTCGCGCCTTTTTTGCCATTTCCAGGTCGAAAAACACACAGAACCCAAAAATAAAGAAACGGCTGTCCAGCCAAAACTGAGGCTTCAAACTTGATGAAAACAGTCTCTCCCACAATAACTCAAGGGCCGCTTGTGTTTTTTAGGCCTTTGCAAGCTATCGGAAGTGTGTGCGCGGCAGGAGAGACAAATCCATGTTTTCGCGCCTTTTTTGCGATTTCAAGGTCGAAAAACACATAGGCCCCAAAATGAAAGAAACGGCTGGGGCGCCAAAACTATGGCTTGAAACTTGATGAAAACAGTCTCTCCCATAATAACTCAAGGGCTGCTTGTGTTTTTTAGGCCTTTGCAAGCTATCGGAAGTTGTGCGCGGCAGGAGAGACAAATCCATGTTTTCGCGCCTTTTTTGCGATTTCAAGGTCGAAAAACACATAGGCCCCAAAATGAAAGAAACGGCTGGCGCGCCAAAACTATGGCTTCAAACTTGATGAAAACAGTCTTTCCCATAATAACTCACGGGCTGCTTGTGTTTTTTAGGCCTTTGCAAGCTATCGGAAGTGTGTGCGCGGCAGGAGAGACAAATCCATGTTTTTGCGCCTTTTTTGCGATTTCAAGGTCGAAAAACACATAGGCCCCAAAATGAAAGAAACGGCTGCCGCGCCAAAACTATGGCTTCAAACTTGATGAAAACAGTCTCTCCCATAATAACTCACGGGCTGCTTGTGTTTTTTAGGCCTTTGCAAGCTATCGGAAGTGTGTGCGCGGCAGGAGAGACAAATCCATGTTTTCGCGCCTTTTTTGCGATTTCAAGGTCGAAAAACACATAGGCCCCAAAATGAAAGAAACGGCTGCCGCGCCAAAACTATGGCTTCAAACTTGATGAAAACAGTCTCTCCCATATTAACTCACGGGCTGATTGTGTTTTTTAGGCCTTCGCAAGCTATCGGAAGTGTGTGCGCAGCAGGAGAGACAAATCTATGTTTTCGCGCCTTTTTTGCCATTTCCAGGTCGAAAAACACACAGAACCCAAAAATAAAGAAACGGCTGTCCAGCCAAAACTGAGGCTTCAAACTTGATGAAAACAGTCTCTCCCACAATAACTCAAGGGCCGCTTGTGTTTTTTAGGCCTTTGCAAGCTATCGGAAGTGTGTGCGCGGCAGGAGAGACAAATCCATGTTTTCGCGCCTTTTTTGCGATTTCAAGGTCGAAAAACACATAGGCCCCAAAATGAAAGAAACGGCTGGGGCGCCAAAACTATGGCTTGAAACTTGATGAAAACAGTCTCTCCCATAATAACTCAAGGGCTGCTTGTGTTTTTTAGGCCTTTGCAAGCTATCGGAAGTTGTGCGCGGCAGGAGAGACAAATCCATGTTTTCGCGCCTTTTTTGCGATTTCAAGGTCGAAAAACACATAGGCCCCAAAATGAAAGAAACGGCTGGCGCGCCAAAACTATGGCTTCAAACTTGATGAAAACAGTCTTTCCCATAATAACTCACGGGCTGCTTGTGTTTTTTAGGCCTTTGCAAGCTATCGGAAGTGTGTGCGCGGCAGGAGAGACAAATCCATGTTTTTGCGCCTTTTTTGCGATTTCAAGGTCGAAAAACACATAGGCCCCAAAATGAAAGAAACGGCTGCCGCGCCAAAACTATGGCTTCAAACTTGATGAAAACAGTCTCTCCCATAATAACTCACGGGCTGCTTGTGTTTTTTAGGCCTTTGCAAGCTATCGGAAGTGTGTGCGCGGCAGGAGAGACAAATCCATGTTTTCGCGCATTTTTTGCGATTTCAAGGTCGAAAAACACATAGGCCCCAAAATGAAAGAAACGGCTGCCGCGCCAAAACTATGGCTTCAAACTTGATGAAAACAGTCTTTCCCATAATAACTCACGGGCTGCTTGTGTTTTTTAGGCCTTTGCAAGCTATCGGAAGTGTGTGCGCGGCAGGAGAGACAAATCTATGTTTTCGCGCCTTTTTTGCCATTTCCAGGTCGAAAAACACACAGAACCCAAAAATAAAGAAACGGCTGCCGCGCCAAAACTATGGCTTCAAACTTGATGAAAACAGTCTCTCCCACAATAACTCAAGGGCCGCTTGTGTTTTTTAGGCCTTTGCAAGCTATCGGAAGTGTGTGCGCGGCAGGAGAGACAAATCCATGTTTTCGCGCCTTTTTTGCGATTTCAAGGTCGAAAAACACATAGGCCCCAAAATGAAAGAAACGGCTGGCGCGCCAAAACTGTGGCTTCAAACTTGATGAAAACAGTCTCTCCCATAATAACTCAAGGGCCGCTTGTGTTTTTTAGGCCTTCGCAAGCTATCGGAAGTGTGTGCGCGGCAGGAGAGACAAATCCATGTTTTCGTGCATTTTTTGCGATTTCAAGGTCGAAAAACACATAGGCCCCAAAATGAAAGAAACGGCTGCCGCGCCAAAACTATGGCTTCAATCTTGATGAAAACAGTCTCTCCCATAATAACTCAAGGGCTGCTTGTGTTTTTTAGGCCTTTGCAAGCTATCGGAAGTTGTGCGCGGCAGGAGAGACAAATCCATGTTTTCGCGCCTTTTTTGCGATTTCAAGGTCGAAAAACACATAGGCCCCAAAATGAAAGAAACGGCTGCCGCGCCAAAACTATGGCTTCAAACTTGATGAAAACAGTCTCTCCCATATTAACTCACGGGCTGATTGTGTTTTTTAGGCCTTCGCAAGCTATCGGAAGTGTGTGCGCAGCAGGAGAGACAAATCTATGTTTTCGCGCCTTTTTTGCCATTTCCAGGTCGAAAAACACACAGAACCCAAAAATAAAGAAACGGCTGTCCAGCCAAAACTGAGGCTTCAAACTTGATGAAAACAGTCTCTCCCACAATAACTCAAGGGCCGCTTGTGTTTTTTAGGCCTTTGCAAGCTATCGGAAGTGTGTGCGCGGCAGGAGAGACAAATCCATGTTTTCGCGCCTTTTTTGCGATTTCAAGGTCGAAAAACACATAGGCCCCAAAATGAAAGAAACGGCTGGGGCGCCAAAACTATGGCTTGAAACTTGATGAAAACAGTCTCTCCCATAATAACTCAAGGGCTGCTTGTGTTTTTTAGGCCTTTGCAAGCTATCGGAAGTTGTGCGCGGCAGGAGAGACAAATCCATGTTTTCGCGCCTTTTTTGCGATTTCAAGGTCGAAAAACACATAGGCCCCAAAATGAAAGAAACGGCTGGCGCGCCAAAACTATGGCTTCAAACTTGATGAAAACAGTCTTTCCCATAATAACTCACGGGCTGCTTGTGTTTTTTAGGCCTTTGCAAGCTATCGGAAGTGTGTGCGCGGCAGGAGAGACAAATCCATGTTTTTGCGCCTTTTTTGCGATTTCAAGGTCGAAAAACACATAGGCCCCAAAATGAAAGAAACGGCTGCCGCGCCAAAACTATGGCTTCAAACTTGATGAAAACAGTCTCTCCCATAATAACTCACGGGCTGCTTGTGTTTTTTAGGCCTTTGCAAGCTATCGGAAGTGTGTGCGCGGCAGGAGAGACAAATCCATGTTTTCGCGCATTTTTTGCGATTTCAAGGTCGAAAAACACATAGGCCCCAAAATGAAAGAAACGGCTGCCGCGCCAAAACTATGGCTTCAAACTTGATGAAAACAGTCTTTCCCATAATAACTCACGGGCTGCTTGTGTTTTTTAGGCCTTTGCAAGCTATCGGAAGTGTGTGCGCGGCAGGAGAGACAAATCTATGTTTTCGCGCCTTTTTTGCCATTTCCAGGTCGAAAAACACACAGAACCCAAAAATAAAGAAACGGCTGCCGCGCCAAAACTATGGCTTCAAACTTGATGAAAACAGTCTTTCCCATAATAACTCACGGGCTGCTTGTGTTTTTTAGGCCTTTGCAAGCTATCGGAAGTGTGTGCGCGGCAGGAGAGACAAATCCATGTTTTTGCGCCTTTTTTGCGATTTCAAGGTCGAAAAACACATAGGCCCCAAAATGAAAGAAACGGCTGGCGCGACAAAACTATGGCTTCAAACTTGATGAAAACAGTCTCTCCCATATTAACTCACGGGCTGATTGTGTTTTTTAGGCCTTCGCAAGCTATCGGAAGTGTGTGCGCAGCAGGAGAGACAAATCTATGTTTTCGCGCCTGTTTTGCCATTTCCAGGTCGAAAAACACACAGACCCCAAAAATAAAGAAACGGCTGTCCAGCCAAAATTGAGGCTTCAAACTTGATGAAAACAGTCTCTCCCACAATAACTCAAGGGCCGCTTGTGTTTTTTAGGCCTTCGCAAGCTATCGGAAGTGTGTGCGCGGCAGGAGAGACAAATCCATGTTTTCGCGCCTTTTTTGCGATTTCAAGGTCGAAAAACACATAGGCCCCAAAATGAAAGAAACGGCTGCCGCGCCAAAACTATGGCTTCAAACTTGATGAAAACAGTCTCTCCCATAATAACTCACAGGCTGCTTGTGTTTTTTAGGCCTTTGCAAGCTATCGAAGTGTGTGCGCGGCAGGAGAGACAAATCCATGTTTTAGCGCCTTTTTTGCGATTTCAAGGTCGAAAAACACATAGGCCCCAAAATGAAAGAAACGGCTGGCGCGCCAAAACTATGGCTTCAAACTTGATGAAAACAGTCTCTCCCATATTAACTCACGGGCTGATTGTGTTTTTTAGGCCTTCGCAAGCTATCGGAAGTGTGTGCGCAGCAGGAGAGACAAATCTATGTTTTCGCGCCTGTTTTGCCATTTCCAGGTCGAAAAACACACAGACCCCAAAAATAAAGAAACGGCTGTCCAGCCAAAACTGAGGCTTCAAACTTGATGAAAACAGTCTCTCCCACAATAACTCAAGGGCCGCTTGTGTTTTTTAGGCCTTTGCAAGCTATCGGAAGTGTGTGCGCGGCAGTAGAGACAAATCCATGTTTTCGCGCCTTTTTTGCGATTTCAAGGTCGAAAAACACATAGGCCCCAAAATGAAAGAAACGGCTGCCGCGCCAAAACTATGGCTTCAAACTTGATGAAAACAGTCTCTCCCATAATAACTCACGGGCTGCTTGTGTTTTTTAGGCCTTTGCAAGCTATCGGAAGTGTGTGCGCGGCAGGAGAGACAAATCCATGTTTTCGCGCATTTTTTGCGATTTCAAGGTCGAAAAACACATAGGCCCCAAAATGAAAGAAACGTCTGCCGCGCCAAAACTATGGCTTCAAACTTGATGAAAACAGTCTTTCCCATAATAACTCACGGGCTGCTTGTGTTTTTTAGGCCTTTGCAAGCTATCGGAAGTGTGTGCGCGGCAGGAGAGACAAATCTATGTTTTCGCGCCTTTTTTGCCATTTCCAGGTCGAAAAACACACAGAACCCAAAAATAAAGAAACGGCTGTCCAGCCAAAACTGAGGCTTCAAACTTGATGAAAACAGTCTCTCCCACAATAACTCAAGGGCCGCTTGTGTTTTTTAGGCCTTCGCAAGCTATCGGAAGTGTGTGCGCGGCAGGAGAGACAAATCAATGTTTTCGCCCCTTTTTTGCGATTTCAAGGTCGAAAAACACATAGGCCCCAAAATGAAAGAAACGGGTGGCGCACCAAAACTATGGCTTCAAACTTGATGAAAACAGTCTCTCCCATAATAACTCATGGCCTGCTTGTGTTTTTTAGGCCTTTGCAAGCTATCGGAAGTGTGTGCGCGGCAGGAGAGACAAATCAATGTTTTTGCGCCTTTTTTGCGATTTCAAGGTCGAAAAACACATAGGCCCCAAAATGAAAGAAACGGCTGCCGCGCCAAAACTATGGCTTCAAACTTTATGAAAACAGTCTCTCCCATATTAACTCACGGGCTGATTGTGTTTTTTAGGCCTTCGCAAGCTATCGGAAGTGTGTGCGCAGCAGGAGAGACAAATCTATGTTTTCGCGCCTTTTTTGCCATTTCCAGGTCGAAAAACACATAGAACCCAAAAATAAAGAAACGGCTGTCCAGCCAAAACTGAGGCTTCAAACTTGATGAAAACAGTCTCTCCCACAATAACTCACGGGCTGCTTGTGTTTTTTAGGCCTTTGCAAGCTATCGGAAGTGTGTGCGCGGCAGGAGAGACAAATCCATGTTTTCGCGCCTTTTTTGCGATTTCAAGGTCGAAAAACACATAGGCCCCAAAATGAAAGAAACGGCTGGGGCGCCAAAACTATGGCTTGAAACTTGATGAAAACAGTCTCTCCCATAATAACTCAAGGGCTGCTTGTGTTTTTTAGGCCTTTGCAAGCTATCGGAAGTTGTGCGCGGCAGGAGAGACAAATCCATGTTTTCGCGCCTTTTTTGCGATTTCAAGGTCGAAAAACACATAGGCCCCAAAATGAAAGAAACGGCTGCCGCGCCAAAACTATGGCTTGAAACTTGATGAAAACAGTCTCTCCCATAATAACTCACGGGCTGCTTGTGTTTTTTAGGCCTTTGCAAGCTATCGGAAGTTGTGCGCGGCAGGAGAGACAAATCCATGTTTTCGCGCCTTTTTTGCGATTTCAAGGTCGAAAAACACATAGGCCCCAAAATGAAAGAAACGGCTGGCGCGCCAAAACTATGGCTTCAAACTTGATGAAAACAGTCTTTCCCATAATAACTCACGGGCTGCTTGTGTTTTTTAGGCCTTTGCAAGCTATCGGAAGTGTGTGCGCGGCAGGAGAGACAAATCCATGTTTTCGCGCCTTTTTTGCGATTTCAAGGTCGAAAAACACATAGGCCCCAAAATGAAAGAAACGGCTGGCGCGCCAAAACTATGGCTTCAAACTTGATGAAAACAGTCTCTCCCATATTAACTCACGGGCTGATTGTGTTTTTTAGGCCTTCGCAAGCTATCGGAAGTGTGTGCGCAGCAGGAGAGACAAATCTATGTTTTCGCGCCTGTTTTGCCATTTCCAGGTCGAAAAACACACAGACCCCAAAAATAAAGAAACGGCTGTCCAGCCAAAACTGAGGCTTCAAACTTGATGAAAACAGTCTCTCCCACAATAACTCAAGGGACGCTTGTGTTTTTTAGGCCTTCGCAAGCTATCGGAAGTGTGTGCGCGGCAGGAGAGACAAATCCATGTTTTCGCGCATTTTTTGCGATTTCAAGGTCGAAAAACACATAGGCCCCAAAATGAAAGAAACAGCTGGCGCGCCAAAACTATGGCTTGAAACTTGATGAAAACAGTCTCTCCCATAATAACTCACGGGCTGCTTGTGTTTTTTAGGCCTTTGCAAGCTATCGGAAGTGTGTGCGCGGCAGGAGAGACAAATCCATGTTTTCGCGCCTTTTTTGCGATTTCAAGGTCGAAAAACACATAGGCCCCAAAATGAAAGAAACGGCTGCCGCGCCAAAACTATGGCTTCAAACTTGATGAAAACAGTCTCTCCCATATTAACTCACGGGCTGATTGTGTTTTTTAGGCCTTCGCAAGCTATCGGAAGTGTGTGCGCAGCAGGAGAGACAAATCTATGTTTTCGCGCCTTTTTTGCCATTTCCAGGTCGAAAAACACACAGACCCCAAAAATAAAGAAACGGCTGTCCAGCCAAAACTGAGGCTCCAAACTTGATGAAAACAGTCTCTCCCAAAATAACTCAAGGGCCGCTTGTGTTTTTTAGGCCTTCGCAAGCTATCGGAAGTGTGTGCGCAGCAGGAGAGACAAATCTATGTTTTCGCGCCTGTTTTGCCATTTCCAGGTCGAAAAACACATAGACCCCAAAAATAAAGAAACGGCTGTCCAGCCAAAACTGAGGCTTCAAACTTGATGAAAACAGTCTCTCCCACAATAACTCAAGGGACGCTTGTGTTTTTTAGGCCTTCGCAAGCTATCGGAAGTGACAAATCCATGTTTTCGCGCCTTTTTTGCGATTTCAAGGTCGAAAAACACATAGGCCCCAAAATGAAAGAAACGGCTGCCGCGCCAAAACTATGGCTTCAAACTTGATGAAAACAGTCTCTCCCATATTAACTCACGGGCTGATTGTGTTTTTTAGGCCTTCGCAAGCAATCGGAAGTGTGTGCGCGGCAGTAGAGACAAATCCATGTTTTCGCGCATTTTTTGTGATTTCAAGGTCGAAAAACACATAGGCCCCAAAATGAAAGAAACGGCTGCCGCGCCAAAACTATGGCTTCAAACTTGATGAAAACAGTCTCTCCCATAATAACTCACGGGCTGCTTGTGTTTTTTAGGCCTTTGCAAGCTATCGGAAGTGTGTGCGCGGCAGGAGAGACAAATCCATGTTTTCGCGCCTTTTTTGTGATTTCAAGGTCGAAAAACACATAGGCCCCAAAATGAAAGAAACGGCTGGCGCGCCAAAACTATGGCTTCAAACTTGATGAAAACAGTCTCTCCCATAATAACTCACGGACTACTTGTGTTTTTTAGGCCTTTGCAAGCTATCGGAAGTGTGTGCGCGGCAGGAGAGACAAATCCATGTTTTCGCGCCTTTTTTGCGATTTCCAGGTCGAAAAACACACAGACCCCAAAAATAAAGAAACGGCTGTCCAGCCAAAACTGAGGCTTCAAACTTGATGAAAACAGTCTCTCCCACAATAACTCAAGGGCCGCTTGTGTTTTTTAGGCCTTCGCAAGCTATCGGAAGTGTGTGCGCGGCAGGAGAGACAAATCCATGTTTTCGCGCATTTTTTGCGATTTCAAGGTCGAAAAACACATAGGCCCCAAAATGAAAGAAACGGCTGGCGCGACAAAACTATGGCTTCAAACTTGATGAAAACAGTCTCTCCCATAATAACTCACGGGCTGCTTGTGTTTTTTAGGCCTTTGCAAGCTATCGGAAGTGTGTGCGCGGCAGGAGAGACAAATCCATGTTTTCGCGCCTTTTTTGCGATTTCCAGGTCGAAAAACACACAGACCCCAAAAATAAAGAAACGGCTGTCCAGCCAAAACTGAGGCTTCAAACTTGATGAAAACAGTCTCTCCCACAATAACTCAATGGCCGCTTGTGTTTTTTAGGCCTTCGCAAGCTATCGGAAGTGTGTGCGCGGCAGGAGAGACAAATCCATGTTTTCGCGCATTTTTTGCGATTTCAAGGTCGAAAAACACATAGGCCCCAAAATGAAAGAAACGGCTGCCGCGCCAAAACTATGGCTTCAAACTTGATGAAAACAGTCTCTCCCATAATAACTCACGGGCTGCTTGTGTTTTTTAGGCCTTTGCAAGCTATCGGAAGTGTGTGCGCGGCAGGAGAGACAAATCCATGTTTTCGCGCCTTTTTTGCGATTTCAAGGTCGAAAAACACATAGGCCCCAAAATGAAAGAAACGGCTGCCGCGCCAAAACTATGGCTTCAAACTTGATGAAAACAGTCTCTCCCATAATAACTCACGGGCTGCTTGTGTTTTTTAGGCCTTTGCAAGCTATCGGAAGTGTGTGCGCGGCAGGAGAGACAAATCCATGTTTTCGCGCCTTTTTTGCGATTTCAAGGTCGAAAAACACATAGGCCCCAAAATGAAAGAAACGGCTGGCGCGCCAAAACTATGGCTTCAAACTTGATGAAAACAGTCTCTCCCATAATAACTCACGGACTGCTTGTGTTTTTTAGGCCTTTGCAAGCTATCGGAAGTGTGTGCGCGGCAGGAGAGACAAATCCATGTTTTCGCGCCTTTTTTGCGATTTCCAGGTCGAAAAACACACAGACCCCAAAAATAAAGAAACGGCTGTCCAGCCAAAACTGAGGCTTCAAACTTGATGAAAACAGTCTCTCCCACAATAACTCAAGGGCCGCTTGTGATTTTTAGGCCTTCGCAAGCTATCGGAAGTGTGTGCGCGGCAGGAGAGACAAATCCATGTTTTCGCGCATTTTTTGCGATTTCAAGGTCGAAAAACACATAGGCCCCAAAATGAAAAAAACGGCTGCCGCGCCAAAACTATGGCTTCAAACTTGATGAAAACAGTCTCTCCCATAATAACTCACAGGCTGCTTGTGTTTTTTAGGCCTTTGCAAGCTATCGGAAGTGTGTGCGCAGCAGGAGAGACAAATCTATGTTTTCGCGCCTGTTTTGCCATTTCCAGGTCGAAAAACACACAGACCCCAAAAATAAAGAAACGGCTGTCCAGCCAAAACTGAGGCTTCAAACTTGATGAAAACAGTCTCTCCCACAATAACTCAAGGGCCGCTTGTGTTTTTTAGGCCTTTGCAAGCTATCGGAAGTGTGTGCGCGGCAGGAGAGACAAATCCATGTTTTCGCGCCTTTTTTGCGATTTCAAGGTCGAAAAACACATAGGCCCCAAAATGAAAGAAACGGCTGGCGCGAAAAAACTATGGCTTCAAACTTGATGAAAACAGTCTCTCCCATAATAACTCACGGGCTGCTTGTGTTTTTTAGGCCTTTGCAAGCTATCGGAAGTGTGTGCGCGGCAGGAGAGACAAATCCATGTTTTCGTGCCTTTTTTGCGATTTCCAGGTCGAAAAACACACAGACCCCAAAAATAAAGAAACGGCTGTCCAGCCAAAACTGAGGCTTCAAACTTGATGAAAACAGTCTCTCCCACAATAACTCAATGGCCGCTTGTGTTTTTTAGGCCTTCGCAAGCTATCGGAAGTGTGTGCGCGGCAGGAGAGACAAATCCATGTTTTCGCGCATTTTTTGCGATTTCAAGGTCGAAAAACACATAGGCCCCAAAATGAAAGAAACGGCTGCCGCGCCAAAACTATGGCTTCAAACTTGATGAAAACAGTCTCTCCCATATTAACTCACGGGCTGATTGTGTTTTTTAGGCCTTCGCAAGCTATCGGAAGTGTGTGCGCAGCAGGAGAGACAAATCTATGTTTTCGCGCCTGTTTTGCCATTTCCAGGTCGAAATACACACAGACCCCAAAAATAAAGAAACGGCTGTCCAGCCAAAACTGAGGCTTCAAACTTGATGAAAACAGTCTCTCCCACAATAACTCAAGGGCCGCTTGTGTTTTTTAGGCCTTCGCAAGTTATCGGAAGTGTGTGCGCGGCAGGAGAGACAAATCCATGTTTTCGCGCCTTTTTTGCGATTTCAAGGTCGAAAAACACATAGGCCCCAAAATGAAAGAAACGGCTGGCGCGCCAAAACTATGGCTTCAAACTTGATGAAAACAGTCTCTCCCATATTAACTCACGGGCTGATTGTGTTTTTTAGGCCTTCGCAAGCTATCGGAAGTGTGTGCGCAGCAGGAGAGACAAATCTATGTTTTCGCGCCTTTTTTGCCATTTCCAGGTCGAAAAACACACAGAACCCAAAAATAAAGAAACGGCTGTCCAGCCAAAACTGAGGCTTCAAACTTGATGAAAACAGTCTCTCCCACAATAACTCAAGGGCCGCTTGTGTTTTTTAGGCCTTCGCAAGCTATCAGAAGTGTGTGCGCGGCAGGAGAGACAAATCCGTGTTTTTGCGCATTTTTTGCGATTTCAAGGTCGAAAAACACATAGGCCCCAAAATGAAAGAAACGGCTGCCGCGCCAAAACTATGGCTTCAAACTTGATGAAAACAGTCTCTCCCATATTAACTCACGGGCTGATTGTGTTTTTTAGGCCTTCGCAAGCTATCGGAAGTGTGTGCGCAGCAGGAGAGACAAATCTATGTTTTCGCGCCTTTTTTGCCATTTCCAGGTCGAAAAACACACAGAACCCAAAAATAAAGCAACGGCTGTCCAGCCAAAACTGAGGCTTCAAACTTGATGAAAACAGTCTCTCCCACAATAACTCAAGGGCCGCTTGTGTTTTTTAGGCCTTCGCAAGCTATCGGAAGTGTGTGCGCGGCAGGAGAGACAAATCCATGTTTTCGCGCCTTTTTTGCGATTTCAAGGTCGAAAAACACATAGGCCCCAAAATGAAAGAAACGGCTGGCGCGCCAAAACTATGGCTTCAAACTTGATGAAAACAGTCTCTCCCATATTAACTCACGGGCTGATTGTGTTTTTTAGGCCTTCGCAAGCTATCGGAAGTGTGTGCGCAGCAGGAGAGACAAATCTATGTTTTCGCGCCTGTTTTGCCATTTCCAGGTCGAAAAACACACAGACCCCAAAAATAAAGAAACGGCTGTCCAGCCAAAACTGAGGCTTCAAACTTGATGAAAACAGTCTCTCAGACAATAACTCAAGGGCCGCAAGCTATCGGAAGTGTGTGCGCGGCAGGAGAGACAAATCCATGTTTTCGCGCCTTTTTTGCGATTTCAAGGTCGAAAAACACATAGGCCCCAAAATGAAAGAAACGGCTGGCGCGCCAAAACTATGGCTTCAAACTTGATGAAAACAGTCTCTCAGACAATAACTCAAGGGCCGCTTGTGTTTTTTAGGCCTTCGCAAGCTATCGGAAGTGTGTGCGCGGCAGGAGAGACAAATCCATGTTTTCGCGCCTTTTTTGCCATTTCCAGGTCGAAAAACACAAAGGCCCCAAAATGAAAGAAACGGCTGCTGCGCCAAAACTATGACTTCAAACTTGATGAAAACAGTCTCTCCCACAATAACTCAAGGGCTGCTTGTGTTTTTTAGGCCTTCGCAAGATATCGGAAGTGTGGTTGTGGTCAGGGTCGGGGTCGGGGTTGGGGTTAGGGAAAGGGATAGGGTCGGGGTCGGGTTGATGGTTATGGTTAGGGTTGTGGTCAGGGTCGGGGTCGGGGTTGGGGTTAGGGAAAGGGATAGGGTCGGGGTCGGGTTGATGGTTATGGTTAGGGTTGTGGTCAGGGTCGGGGTCGGGGTTGGGGTTAGGTTAAGGGATAGGGTCGGGGTCGGGTTGATGGTTATGGTTAGGGTTGTGGTCAGGGTCGGGGTCGGGGTTGGGGTTAGGGAAAGGGATAGGGTCGGGGTCGGGTTGATGGTTATGGTTAGGGTTGTGGTCAGGGTCGGGGTCGGGGTTGGGGTTAGGGAAAGGGATAGGGTCGGGGTCGGGTTGATGGTTATGGTTAGGGTTGTGGTCAGGGTCGGGGTCGGGGTTGGGGTTAGGGAAAGGGATAGGGTCGGGGTCGGGTTGATGGTTATGGTTAGGGTTGTGGTCAGGGTCGGGGTCGGGGTTGGGGTTAGGGAAAGGGATAGGGTCGGGGTCGGGTTGATGGTTATGGTTAGGGTTGTGGTCAGGGTCGGGGTTGGGGTTAGGGAAAGGGATAGGGTCGGGGTCGGGTTTATGGTTATGGTTAGGGTTGTGGTCAGGGTCGGGGTCGGGGTTGGGGTTAGGGAAAGGGATAGGGTCGGGGTCGGGTTGATGGTTATGGTTAGGGTTGTGGTCAGGGTCGGGGTCGGGGTTGGGGTTAGGGAAAGGGATAGGGTCGGGGTCGGGTTGATGGTTATGGTTAGGGTTGTGGTCAGGGTCGGGGTCGGGGTTGGGGTTAGGGAAAGGGATAGGGTCGGGGTCGGGTTGATGGTTATGGTTAGGGTTGTGGTCAGGGTCGGGGTCGGGGTTGGGGTTAGGGAAAGGGATAGGGTCGGGGTCGGGTTGATGGTTATGGTTAGGGTTGTGGTCAGGGTCGGGGTCGGGGTTGGGGTTAGGGAAAGGGATAGGGTCGGGGTCGGGTTGATGGTTATGGTTAGGGTTGTGGTCAGGGTCGGGGTCGGGGTTGGGGTTAGGGAAAGGGATAGGGTCGGGGTCGGGTTGATGGTTATGGTTAGGGTTGTGGTCAGGGTCGGGGTCGGGGTTGGGGTTAGGGAAAGGGATAGGGTCGGGGTCGGGTTGATGGTTATGGTTAGGGTTGTGGTCAGGGTCGGGGTCGGGGTTGGGGTTAGGGAAAGGGATAGGGTCGGGGTCGGGTTGATGGTTATGGTTAGGGTTGTGGTCAGGGTCGGGGTCGGGGTTGGGGTTAGGGAAAGGGATAGGGTCGGGGTCGGGTTGATGGTTATGGTTAGGGTTGTGGTCAGGGTCGGGGTCGGGGTTGGGGTTAGGGAAAGGGATAGGGTCGGGGTCGGGTTGATGGTTATGGTTAGGGTTGTGGTCAGGGTCGGGGTCGGGGTTGGGGTTAGGGAAAGGGATAGGGTCGGGGTCGGGTTGATGGTTATGGTTAGGGTTGTGGTCAGGGTCGGGGTCGGGGTTGGGGTTAGGGAAAGGGATAGGGTCGGGGTCGGGTTGATGGTTATGGTTAGGGTTGTGGTCAGGGTCGGGGTCGGGGTTGGGGTTAGGGAAAGGGATAGGGTCGGGGTCGGGTTGATGGTTATGGTTAGGGTTGTGGTCAGGGTCGGGGTTGGGGTTAGGGAAAGGGATAGGGTCGGGGTCGGGTTGATGGTTATGGTTAGGGTTGTGGTCAGGGTCGGGGTCGGGGTTGGGGTTAGGGAAAGGGATAGGGTCGGGGTCGGGTTGATGGTTATGGTTAGGGTTGTGGTCAGGGTCGGGGTCGGGGTTGGGGTTAGGGAAAGGGATAGGGTCGGGGTCGGGTTGATGGTTATGGTTAGGGTTGTGGTCAGGGTCGGGGTCGGGGTTGGGGTTAGGGAAAGGGATAGGGTCGGGGTCGGGTTGATGGTTATGGTTAGGGTTGTGGTCAGGGTCGGGGTCGGGTTGGGGTTAGGGAAAGGGATAGGGTGGGGGTCGGGTTGATGGTTATGGTTAGGGTTGTGGTCAGGGTCGGGGTCGGGGTTGGGGTTAGGGAAAGGGATAGGGTCGGGGTCGGGTTGATGGTTATGGTTAGGGTTGTGGTCAGGGTCGGGGTCGGGGTTGGGGTTAGGGAAAGGGATAGGGTCGGGGTCGGGTTGATGGTTATGGTTAGGGTTGTGGTCAGGGTCGGGGTCGGGGTTGGGGTTAGGGAAAGGGATAGGGTCGGGGTCGGGTTGATGGTTATGGTTAGGGTTGTGGTCAGGGTCGGGGTCGGGGTTGGGGTTAGGGAAAGGGATAGGGTCGGGGTCGGGTTGATGGTTATGGTTAGGGTTGTGGTCAGGGTCGGGGTCGGGGTTGGGGTTAGGGAAAGGGATAGGGTCGGGGTCGGGTTGATGGTTATGGTTAGGGTTGTGGTCAGGGTCGGGGTCGGGGTTGGGGTTAGGGAAAGGGATAGGGTCGGGGTCGGGTTGATGGTTATGGTTAGGGTTGTGGTCAGGGTCGGGGTCGGGGTTGGGGTTAGGGAAAGGGATAGGGTCGGGGTCGGGTTGATGGTTATGGTTAGGGTTGTGGTCAGGGTCGGGGTCGGGGTTGGGGTTAGGGAAAGGGATAGGGTCGGGGTCGGGTTGATGGTTATGGTTAGGGTTGTGGTCAGGGTCGGGGTCGGGGTTGGGGTTAGGGAAAGGGATAGGGTCGGGGTCGGGTTGATGGTTATGGTTAGGGTTGTGGTCAGGGTCGGGGTCGGGGTTGGGGTTAGGGAAAGGGATAGGGTCGGGGTCGGGTTGATGGTTATGGTTAGGGTTGTGGTCAGGGTCGGGGTCGGGGTTGGGGTTAGGGAAAGGGATAGGGTCGGGGTCGGGTTGATGGTTTTGGTTAGGGTTGTGGTCAGGGTCGGGGTCGGGGTTGGGGTTAGGGAAAGGGATAGGGTCGGGGTCGGGTTGATGGTTATGGTTAGGGTTGTGGTCAGGGTCGGGGTCGGGGTTGGGGTTAGGGAAAGGGATAGGGTCGGGGTCGGGTTGATGGTTATGGTTAGGGTTGTGGTCAGGGTCGGGGTCGGGGTTGGGGTTAGGGAAAGGGATAGGGTCGGGGTCGGGTTGATGGTTATGGTTAGGGTTGTGGTCAGGGTCGGGGTCGGGGTTGGGGTTAGGGAAAGGGATAGGGTCGGGGTCGGGTTGATGGTTATGGTTAGGGTTGTGCTCAGGGTCGGGGTCGGGGTTGGGGTTAGGGAAAGGGATAGGGTCGGGGTCGGGTTGATGGTTATGGTTAGGGTTGTGGTCAGGGTCGGGGTCGGGGTTGGGGTTAGGGAAAGGGATAGGGTCGGGGTCGGGTTGATGGTTATGGTTAGGGTTGTGGTCAGGGTCGGGGTCGGGGTTGGGGTTAGGGAAAGGGATAGGGTCGGGGTCGGGTTGATGGTTATGGTTAGGGTTGTGGTCAGGGTCGGGGTCGGGGTTGGGGTTAGGGAAAGGGATAGGGTCGGGGTCGGGTTGATGGTTATGGTTAGGGTTGTGGTCAGGGTCGGGGTCGGGGTTGGGGATAGGGAAAGGGATAGGGTCGGGGTCGGGTTGATGGTTATGGTTAGGGTTGTGGTCAGGGTCGGGGTCGGGGTTGGGGTTAGGGAAAGGGATAGGGTCGGGGTCGGGTTGATGGTTATGGTTAGGGTTGTGGTCAGGGTCGGGGTCGGGGTTGGGGTTAGGGAAAGGGATAGGGTCGGGGTCGGGTTGATGGTTATGGTTAGGGTTGTGGTCAGGGTCGGGGTCGGGGTTGGGGTTAGGGAAAGGGATAGGGTCTGGGTCGGGGTCGGGTTGATGGTTATGGTTAGGGTTGTGGTCAGGGTCGGGGTCGGGGTTGGGGTTAGGGAAAGGGATAGGGTCGGGGTCGGGTTGATGGTTATGGTTAGGGTTGTGGTCAGGGTCGGGGTCGGGGTTGGGGTTAGGGAAAGGGATAGGGATAGGGTCGGGGTCGGGTTGATGGTTATGGTTAGGGTTGTGGTCAGGCTCGGGGTCGGGGTTGGGGTTAGGGAAAGGGATAGGGTCGGGGTCGGGTTGATGGTTATGGTTAGGGTTGTGGTCAGGGTCGGGGTCGGGGTTGGGGTTAGGGAAAGGGATAGGGTCTGGGTCGGGTTGATGGTTATGGTTAGGGTTGTGGTCAGGGTCGGGGTCGGGGTTGGGGTTAGGGAAAGGGATAGGGTCGGGGTCGGGTTGATGGTTATGGTTAGGGTTGTGGTCAGGGTCGGGGTCGGGGTTGGGGTTAGGGAAAGGGATAGGGTCGGGGTCGGGTTGATGGTTATGGTTAGGGTTGTGGTCAGGGTCGGGGTCGGGGTTGGGGTTAGGGAAAGGGATAGGGTCGGGGTCGGGTTGATGGTTATGGTTAGGGTTGTGGTCAGGGTCGGGGTCGGGGTTGGGGTTAGGGAAAGGGATAGGGTCGGGGTCGGGTTGATGGTTATGGTTCGGGTTGTGGTCAGGGTCGGGGTCGGGGTTGGGGTTAGGGAAAGGGATAGGGTCGGGGTCGGGTTGATGGTTATGGTTAGGGTTGTGGTCAGGGTCGGGGTCGGGGTTGGGGTTAGGGAAAGGGATAGGGTCGGGGTCGGGTTGATGGTTATGGTTAGGGTTGTGGTCAGGGTCGGGGTCGGGGTTGGGGTTAGGGAAAGGGATAGGGTCGGGGTCGGGTTGATGGTTATGGTTAGGGTTGTGGTCAGGGTCGGGGTCGGGGTTGGGGTTAGGGAAAGGGATAGGGTCGGGGTCGGGTTGATGGTTATGGTTAGGGTTGTGGTCAGGGTCGGGGTCGGGGTTGGGGTTAGGGAAAGGGATAGGGTCTGGGTCGGGGTCGGGTTGATGGTTATGGTTAGGGTTGTGGTCAGGGTCGGGGTCGGGGTTGGGGTTAGGGAAAGGGATAGGGTCGGGGTCGGGTTGATGGTTATGGTTAGGGTTGTGGTCAGGGTCGGGGTCGGGGTTGGGGTTAGGGAAAGGGATAGGGATAGGGTCGGGGTCGGGTTGATGGTTATGGTTAGGGTTGTGGTCAGGGTCGGGGTCGGGGTTGGGGTTAGGGAAAGGGATAGGGTCGGGGTCGGGTTGATGGTTATGGTTAGGGTTGTGGTCAGGGTCGGGGTCGGGGTTGGGGTTAGGGAAAGGGATAGGGTCTGGGTCGGGTTGATGGTTATGGTTAGGGTTGTGGTCAGGGTCGGGGTCGGGGTTGGGGTTAGGGAAAGGGATAGGGTCGGGGTCGGGTTGATGGTTATGGTTAGGGTTGTGGTCAGGGTCGGGGTCGGGGTTGGGGTTAGGGAAAGGGATAGGGTCGGGGTCGGGTTGATGGTTATGGTTAGGGTTGTGGTCAGGGTCGGGGTCGGGGTTGGGGTTAGGGAAAGGGATAGGGTCGGGGTCGGGTTGATGGTTATGGTTAGGGTTGTGGTCAGGGTCGGGGTCGGGGTTGGGGTTAGGGAAAGGGATAGGGTCGGGGTCGGGTTGATGGTTATGGTTAGGGTTGTGGTCAGGGTCGGGGTCGGGGTTGGGGTTAGGGAAAGGGATAGGGTCGGGGTCGGGTTGATGGTTATGGTTAGGGTTGTGGTCAGGGTCGGGGTCGGGGTTGGGGTTAGGGAAAGGGATAGGGTCGGGGTCGGGTTGATGGTTATGGTTAGGGTTGTGGTCAGGGTCGGGGTCGGGGTTGGGGTTAGGGAAAGGGATAGGGTCGGGGTCGGGTTGATGGTTATGGTTAGGGTTGTGGTCAGGGTCGGGGTCGGGGTTGGGGTTAGGTAAAGGGATAGGGTCGGGGTCGGGTTGATGGTTATGGTTAGGGTTGTGGTCAGGGTCGGGGTCGGGGTTGGGGTTAGGGAAAGGGATAGGGTCTGGGTCGGGGTCGGGTTGATGGTTATGGTTAGGGTTGTGGTCAGGGTCGGGGTCGGGGTTGGGGTTAGGGAAAGGGATAGGGTCTGGGTCGGGTTGATGGTTATGGTTAGGGTTGTGGTCAGGGTCGGGGTCGGGGTTGGGGTTAGGGAAAGGGATAGGGTCGGGGTCGGGTTGATGGTTATGGTTAGGGTTGTGGTCAGGGTCGGGGGCGGGGTTGGGGTTAGGGAAAGGGATAGGGTCGGGGTCGGGTTGATGGTTATGGTTAGGGTTGTGGTCAGGGTCGGGGTCGGGGTTGGGGTTAGGGAAAGGGATAGGGTCGGGGTCGGGTTGATGGTTATGGTTAGGGTTGTGGTCAGGGTCGGGGGCGGGGGCGGGGTTGGGGTTAGGGAAAGGGATAGGGTCGGGGTCGGGTTGATGGTTATGGTTAGGGTTGTGGTCAGGGTCGGGGTCGGGGTTGGGGTTAGGGAAAGGGATAGGGTCGGGGTCGGGTTGATGGTTATGGTTAGGGTTGTGGTCAGGGTCGGGGTCGGGGTTGGGGTTAGGGAAAGGGATAGGGTCGGGGTCGGGTTGATGGTTATGGTTAGGGTTGTGGTCAGGGTCGGGGTCGGGGTTGGGGTTAGGGAAAGGGATAGGGTCGGGGTCGGGTTGATGGTTATGGTTAGGGTTGTGGTCAGGGTCGGGGTCGGGGTTGGGGTTGGGGTTAGGGAAAGGGAAAGGGATAGGGTCGGGGTCGGGTTGATGGTTATGGTTAGGGTTGTGGTCAGGGTCGGGGTCGGGGTTGGGGTTAGGGAAAGGGATAGGGTCGGGGTCGGGTTGATGGTTATGGTTAGGGTTGTGGTCAGGGTCGGGGTCGGGGTTGGGGTTAGGGAAAGGGATAGGGTCGGGGTCGGGTTGATGGTTATGGTTAGGGTTGTGGTCAGGGTCGGGGTCGGGGTTGGGGTTAGGGAAAGGGATAGGGTCGGGGTCGGGTTGATGGTTATGGTTAGGGTTGAAACTTGATGAAAACAGTCTCTCCCACAACAACTCAAGGGCTGCTTGTGTTTTTTAGGCCTTCGCAAGATATCGGAAGTGTGTGCGCGGCAGGAGAGACAAATCCATGTTTTCGCGCCTTTTTTCCATTTCCAGGTCGAAGAAAACAAAGGCCCCAAAAATAAAGAAACGGCTGTCCAGCCAAAACTATGGCTTCAAACTTGATGAAAACAGTCTCTCCCATATTAACTCACGGGCTGATTGTGTTTTTTAGGCCTTCGCAAGCTATCGGAAGTGTGTGCGCAGCAGGAGAGACAAATCTATGTTTTCGCGCCTGTTTTGCCATTTCCAGGTCGAAATACACACAGACCCCAAAAATAAAGAAACGGCTGTCCAGCCAAAACTGAGGCTTCAAACTTGATGAAAACAGTCTCTCCCACAATAACTCAAGGGCCGCTTGTGTTTTTTACGCCTTCGCAAGTTATCGGAAGTGTGTGCGCGGCAGGAGAGACAAATCCATGTTTTCGCGCCTTTTTTGCGATTTCAAGGTCGAAAAACACATAGGCCCCAAAATGAAAGAAACGGCTGGCGCGCCAAAACTATGGCTTCAAACTTGATGAAAACAGTCTCTCCCATATTAACTCACGGGCTGATTGTGTTTTTTAGGCCTTCGCAAGCTATCGGAAGTGTGTGCGCAGCAGGAGAGACAAATCTATGTTTTCGCGCCTTTTTTGCCATTTCCAGGTCGAAAAACACACAGAACCCAAAAATAAAGAAACGGCTGTCCAGCCAAAACTGAGGCTTCAAACTTGATGAAAACAGTCTCTCCCACAATAACTCAAGGGCCGCTTGTGTTTTTTAGGCCTTCGCAAGCTATCAGAAGTGTGTGCGCGGCAGGAGAGACAAATCCATGTTTTTGCGCATTTTTTGCGATTTCAAGGTCGAAAAACACATAGGCCCCAAAATGAAAGAAACGGCTGGCGCGCCAAAACTATGGCTTCAAACTTGATGAAAACAGTCTCTCCCATATTAACTCACGGGCTGATTGTGTTTTTTAGGCCTTCGCAAGCTATCGGAAGTGTGTGCGCAGCAGGAGAGACAAATCTATGTTTTCGCGCCTGTTTTGCCATTTCCAGGTCGAAAAACACACAGACCCCAAAAATAAAGAAACGGCTGTCCAGCCAAAACTGAGGCTTCAAACTTGATGAAAACAGTCTCTCAGACAATAACTCAAGGGCCGCAAGCTATCGGAAGTGTGTGCGCGGCAGGAGAGACAAATCCATGTTTTCGCGCCTTTTTTGCGATTTCAAGGTCGAAAAACACATAGGCCCCAAAATGAAAGAAACGGCTGGCGCGCCAAAACTATGGCTTCAAACTTGATGAAAACAGTCTCTCAGACAATAACTCAAGGGCCGCTTGTGTTTTTTAGGCCTTCGCAAGCTATCGGAAGTGTGTGCGCGGCAGGAGAGACAAATCCATGTTTTCGCGCCTTTTTTACGATTTCAAGGTCGAAAAACACATAGGCCCCAAAATGAAAGAAACGGCTGGCGCGCCAAAACTATGGCTTCAAACTTGATGAAAACAGTCTCTCCCATATTAACTCACGGGCTGATTGTGTTTTTTAGGCCTTCGCAAGCTATCGGAAGTGTGTGCGCAGCAGGAGAGACAAATCTATGTTTTCGCGCCTTTTTTGCCATTTCCAGGTCGAAAAACACACAGAACCCAAAAATAAAGAAACGGCTGTCCAGCCAAAACTGAGGCTTCAAACTTGATGAAAACAGTCTCTCCCACAATAACTCAAGGGCCGCTTGTGTTTTTTAGGCCTTCGCAAGCTATCAGAAGTGTGTGCGCGGCAGGAGAGACAAATCCATGTTTTTGCGCATTTTTTGCGATTTCAAGGTCGAAAAACACATAGGCCCCAAAATGAAAGAAACGGCTGCCGCGCCAAAACTATGGCTTCAAACTTGATGAAAACAGTCTCTCCCATATTAACTCACGGGCTGATTGTGTTTTTTAGGCCTTCGCAAGCTATCGGAAGTGTGTGCGCAGCAGGAGAGACAAATCTATGTTTTCGCGCCTTTTTTGCCATTTCCAGGTCGAAAAACACACAGAACCCAAAAATAAAGCAACGGCTGTCCAGCCAAAACTGAGGCTTCAAACTTGATGAAAACAGTCTCTCCCACAATAACTCAAGGGCCGCTTGTGTTTTTTAGGCCTATCGGAAGTGTGGTTGTGGTCAGGGTCGGGGTCGGGGTTGGGGTTAGGGAAAGGGATAGGGTCGGGGTCGGGTTGATGGTTATGGTTAGGGTTGTGGTCAGGGTCGGGGTCGGGGTTGGGGTTAGGGAAAGGGATAGGGTCGGGGTCGGGTTGATGGTTATGGTTAGGGTTGTGGTCAGGGTCGGGGTCGGGGTTGGGGTTAGGGAAAGGGATAGGGTCGGGGTCGGGTTGATGGTTATGGTTAGGGTTGTGGTCAGGGTCGGGGTCGGGGTTGGGGTTAGGGAAAGGGATAGGGTCGGGGTCGGGTTGATGGTTATGGTTAGGGTTGTGGTCAGGGTCGGAGTCGGGGTTGGGGTTAGGGAAAGGGATAGGGTCGGGGTCGGGTTGATGGTTATGGTTAGGGTTGTGGTCAGGGTCGGGGTCGGGGTTGGGGTTAGGGAAAGGGATAGGGTCGGGGTCGGGTTGATGGTTATGGTTAGGGTTGTGGTCAGGGTCGGGGTTGGGGTTAGGGAAAGGGATAGGGTCGGGGTCGGGTTTATGGTTATGGTTAGGGTTGTGGTCAGGGTCGGGGTCGGGGTTGGGGTTAGGGAAAGGGATAGGGTCGGGGTCGGGTTGATGGTTATGGTTAGGGTTGTGGTCAGGGTCGGGGTCGGGGTTGGGGTTAGGGAAAGGGATAGGGTCGGGGTCGGGTTGATGGTTATGGTTAGGGTTGTGGTCAGGGTCGGGGTCGGGGTTGGGGTTAGGGAAAGGGATAGGGTCGGGGTCGGGTTGATGGTTATGGTTAGGGTTGTGGTCAGGGTCGGGGTCGGGGTTGGGGTTAGGGAAAGGAATAGGGTCGGGGTCGGGTTGATGGTTATGGTTAGGGTTGTGGTCAGGGTCGGGGTCGGGGTTGGGGTTAGGGAAAGGGATAGGGTCGGGGTCGGGTTGATGGTTATGGTTAGGGTTGTGGTCAGGGTCGGGGTCGGGGTTGGGGTTAGGGAAAGGGATAGGGTCGGGGTCGGGGTCGGGTTGATGGTTATGGTTAGGGTTGTGGTCAGGGTCGGGGTCGGGGTTGGGGTTAGGGAAAGGGATAGGGTCGGGGTCGGGTTGATGGTTATGGTTAGGGTTGTGGTCAGGGTCGGGGTCGGGGTTGGGGTTAGGGAAAGGGATAGGGTCGGGGTCGGGTTGATGGTTATGGTTAGGGTTGTGGTCAGGGTCGGGGTCGGGGTTGGGGTTAGGGAAAGGGATAGGGTCGGGGTCGGGTTGATGGTTATGGTTAGGGTTGTGGTCAGGGTCGGGGTCGGGGTTGGGGTTAGGGAAAGGGATAGGGTCGGGGTCGGGTTGATGGTTATGGTTAGGGTTGTGGTCAGGGTCGGGGTCGGGGTTGGGGTTAGGGAAAGGGATAGGGTCGGGGTCGGGTTGATGGTTATGGTTAGGGTTGTGGTCAGGGTCGGGGGCGGGGTTGGGGTTAGGGAAAGGGATAGGGTCGGGGTCGGGTTGATGGTTATGGTTAGGGTTGTGGTCAGGGTCGGGGTCGGGTTTGGGGTTAGGGAAAGGGATAGGGTCGGGGTCGGGTTGATGGTTATGGTTAAGGTTGTGGTCAGGGTCGGGGTCGGGGTTGGGGTTAGGGAAAGGGATAGGGTCGGGGTCGGGTTGATGGTTATGGTTAGGGTTGTGGTCAGGGTCGGGGTCGGGGTTGGGGTTAGGGAAAGGGATAGGGTCGGGGTCGGGTTGATGGTTATGGTTAGGGTTGTGGTCAGGGTCGGGGTCGGGGTTGGGGTTAGGGAAAGGGATAGGGTCGGGGTCGGGTTGATGGTTATGGTTAGGGTTGTGGTCAGGGTCGGGGTCGGGGTCGGGGTTGGGGTTAGGGAAAGGGATAGGGTCGGGGTCGGGTTGATGGTTATGGTTAGGGTTGTGGTCAGGGTCGGGGTCGGGGTTGGGGTTAGGGAAAGGGATAGGGTCGGGGTCGGGGTCGGGTTGATGGTTATCGTTAGGGTTGTGGTCAGGGTCGGGGTCGGGGTTGGGGTTAGGGAAAGGGATAGGGTCGGGGTCGGGTTGATGGTTATGGTTAGGGTTGTGGTCAGGGTCGGGGTCGGGGTTGGGGTTAGGGAAAGGGATAGGGTCGGGGTCGGGTTGATGGTTATGGTTAGGGTTGTGGTCAGGGTCGGGGTCGGGGTTGGGGTTAGGGAAAGGGATAGGGTCGGGGTCGGGTTGATGGTTATGGTTAGGGTTGTGGTCAGGGTCGGGGTCGGGGTTGGGGTTAGGGAAAGGGATAGGGTCGGGGTCGGGTTGATGGTTATGGTTAGGGTTGTGGTCAGGGTCGGGGTCGGGGTCGGGGTTGGGGTTAGGGAAAGGGATAGGGTCGGGGTCGGGTTGATGGTTATGGTTAGGGTTGTGGTCAGGGTCGGGGTCGGGGTTGGGGTTAGGGAAAGGGATAGGGTCGGGGTCGGGTTGATGGTTATGGTTAGGGTTGTGGTCAGGATCGGGGTCGGGGTTGGGGTTAGGGAAAGGGATAGGGTCGGGGTCGGGTTGATGGTTATGGTTAGGGTTGTGGTCAGGGTCGGGGTCGGGGTTGGGGTTAGGGAAAGGGATAGGGTCGGGGTCGGGTTGATGGTTATGGTTAGGGTTGTGGTCAGGGTCGGGGTCGGGGTTGGGGTTAGGGAAAGGGATAGGGTCGGGGTCGGGTTGATGGTTATGGTTAGGGTTGTGGTCAGGGTCGGGGTCGGGGTTGGGGTTAGGGAAAGGGATAGGGTCGGGGTCGGGTTGATGGTTATGGTTAGGGTTGTGGTCAGGGTCGGGGTCGGGGTTGGGGTTAGGGAAAGGGATAGGGTCGGGGTCGGGTTGATGGTTATGGTTAGGGTTGTGTTCAGGGTCGGGGTCGGGGTTGGGGTTAGGGAAAGGGATAGGGTCGGGGTCGGGTTGATGGTTATGGTTAGGGTTGTGGTCAGGGTCGGGGTCGGGGTTGGGGTTAGGGAAAGGGATAGGGTCGGGGTCGGGTTGATGGTTATGGTTAGGGTTGTGGTCAGGGTCGGGGGCGGGGTTGGGGTTAGGGAAAGGGATAGGGTCGGGGTCGGGTTGATGGTTATGGTTAGGGTTGTGGTCAGGGTCGGGGTCGGGGTTGGGGTTGGGGTTAGGGAAAGGGATAGGGTCGGGGTCGGGTTGATGGTTATGGTTAGGGTTGTGGTCAGGGTCGGGGTCGGGGTTGGGGTTAGGGAAAGGGATAGGGTCGGGGTCGGGTTGATGGTTATGGTTAGGGTTGTGGTCAGGGTCGGGGTCGGGGTTGGGGTTAGGGTTGTGGTCAGGGTCGGGGTCGGGGTTGGGGTTAGGGAAAGGGATAGGGTCGGGGTCGGGTTGATGGTTATGGTTAGGGTTGTGGTCAGGGTCGGGGTCGGGGTTGGGGTTAGGGAAAGGGATAGGGTCGGGGTCGGGTTGATGGTTATGGTTAGGGTTGTGGTCAGGGTCGGGGTCGGGGTTGGGGTTAGGGAAAAGGATAGGGTCGGGGTCGGGTTGATGGTTATGGTTAGGGTTGTGGTCAGGGTCGGGGTCGGGTTTGGGGTTAGGGAAAGGGATAGGGTCGGGGTCGGGTTGATGGTTATGGTTAGGGTTGTGGTCAGGGTCGGGGTCGGGGTTGGGGTTAGGGAAAGGGATAGGGTCGGGGTCGGGTTGATGGTTATGGTTAGGGTTGTGGTCAGGGTCGGGGTCGGGGTTGGGGTTAGGGAAAGGGATAGGGTCGGGGTCGGGTTGATGGTTATGGTTAGGGTTGTGGTCAGGGTCGGGGTCGGGGTTGGGGTTAGGGAAAGGGATAGGGTCGGGGTCGGGTTGATGGTTATGGTTAGGGTTGTGGTCAGGGTCGGGGTCGGGGTTGGGGTTAGGGAAAGGGATAGGGTCGGGGTCGGGTTGATGGTTATGGTTAGGGTTGTGGTCAGGGTCGGGGTCGGGGTTGGGGTTAGGGAAAGGGATAGGGTCGGGGTCGGGTTGATGGTTATGGTTAGGGTTGTGGTCAGGGTCGGGGTCGGGGTTGGGGTTAGGGAAAGGGATAGGGTCGGGGTCGGGTTGATGGTTATGGTTAGGGTTGTGGTCAGGGTCGGGGTCGGGGTTGGGGTTAGGGAAAGGGATAGGGTCGGGGTCGGGTTGATGGTTATGGTTAGGGTTGTGGTCAGGGTCGGGGTCGGGGTCGGGGTTGGGGTTAGGGAAAGGGATAGGGTCGGGGTCGGGTTGATGGTTATGGTTAGGGTTGTGGTCAGGGTCGGGGTCGGGGTTGGGGTTAGGGAAAGGGATAGGGTCGGGGTCGGGTTGATGGTTATGGTTAGGGTTGTGGTCAGGGTCGGGGTCGGGGTTGGGGTTAGGGAAAGGGATAGGGTCGGGGTCGGGTTGATGGTTATGGTTAGGGTTGTGGTCAGGGTCGGGGTCGGGGTCGGGGTTGGGGTTAGGGAAAGGGATAGGGTCGGGGTCGGGTTGATGGTTATGGTTAGGGTTGTGGTCAGGGTCGGGGTCGGGGTTGGGGTTAGGGAAAGGGATAGGGTCGGGGTCGGGTTGATGGTTATGGTTAGGGTTGTGGTCAGGGTCGGGGTCGGGGTTGGGGTTAGGGAAAGGGATAGGGTCGGGGTCGGGTTGATGGTTATGGTTAGGGTTGTGGTCAGGGTCGGGGTCGGGGTTGGGGTTAGGGAAAGGGATAGGGTCGGGGTCGGGTTGATGGTTATGGTTAGGGTTGTGGTCAGGGTCGGGGTCGGGGTTGGGGTTAGGGAAAGGGATAGGGTCGGGGTCGGGTTGATGGTTATGGTTAGGGTTGTGGTCAGGGTCGGGGTTGGGGTTAGGGAAAGGGATAGGGTCGGGGTCGGGTTGATGGTTATGGTTAGGGTTGTGGTCAGGGTCGGGGTCGGGGTTGGGGTTAGGGAAAGGGATAGGGTCGGGGTCGGGTTGATGGTTATGGTTAGGGTTGTGGTCAGGGTCGGGGGCGGGGTTGGGGTTAGGGAAAGGGATAGGGTCGGGGTCGGGTTGATGGTTATGGTTAGGGTTGTGGTCAGGGTCGGGGTCGGGGTTGGGGTTGGGGTTAGGGAAAGGGATAGGGTCGGGGTCGGGTTGATGGTTATGGTTAGGGTTGTGGTCAGGGTCGGGGTCGGGGTTGGGGTTAGGGAAAGGGATAGGGTCGGGGTCGGGTTGATGGTTATGGTTAGGGTTGTGGTCAGGGTCGGGGTCGGGGTTGGGGTTAGGGAAAGGGATAGGGTCGGGGTCGGGTTGATGGTTATGGTTAGGGTTGTGGTCAGGGTCGGGGTCGGGGTTGGGGTTAGGGAAAGGGAAAGGGATAGGGTCGGGGTCGGGTTGATGGTTATGGTTAGGGTTGTGGTCAGGGTCGGGGTCGGGGTTGGGGTTAGGGAAAGGGATAGGGTCGGGGTCGGGTTGATGGTTATGGTTAGGGTTGTGGTCAGGGTCGGGGTCGGGGTTGGGGTTAGGGAAATGGATAGGGTCGGGGTCGGGTTGATGGTTATGGTTAGGGTTGTGGTCAGGGTCGGGGTCGGGGTTGGGGTTAGGGAAAGGGATAGGGTCGGGGTCGGGTTGATGGTTATGGTTAGGGTTGTGGTCAGGGTCGGGGTCGGGGTTGGGGTTAGGGAAAGGGATAGGGTCGGGGTCGGGTTGATGGTTATGGTTAGGGTTGTGGTCAGGGTCGGGGTCGGGGTTGGGGTTAGGGAAAGGGATAGGGTCGGGGTCGGGTTGATGGTTATGGTTAGGGTTGTGGTCAGGGTCGGGGTCGGGGTTGGGGTTAGGGAAAGGGATAGGGTCCAGGTCGGGTTGATGGTTATGGTTAGGGTTGTGGTCAGGGTCGGGGTCGGGGTTGGGGTTAGGGAAAGGGATAGGGTCGGGGTCGGGTTGATGGTTATGGTTAGGGTTGTGGTCAGGGTCGGGGTCGGGGTTGGGGTTAGGGAAAGGGATAGGGTCGGGGTCGGGTTGATGGTTATGGTTAGGGTTGTGGTCAGGGTCGGGGTCGGGGTTGGGGTTAGGGAAAGGGATAGGGTCGGGGTCGGGTTGATGGTTATGGTTAGGGTTGTGGTCAGGGTCGGGGTCGGGGTTGGGGTTAGGGAAAGGGATAGGGTCGGGGTCGGGTTGATGGTTATGGTTAGGGTTGTGGTCAGGGTCGGGGTCGGGGTTGGGGTTAGGGAAAGGGATAGGGTCGGGGTCGGGTTGATGGTTTTGGTTAGGGTTGTGGTCAGGGTCGGGGTCGGGGTTGGGGTTAGGGAAAGGGATAGGGTCGGGGTCGGGTTGATGGTTATGGTTAGGGTTGTGGTCAGGGTCGGGGTCGGGGTTGGGGTTAGGGAAAGGGATAGGGTCGGGGTCGGGTTGATGGTTATGGTTAGGGTTGTGGTCAGGGTCGGGGTCGGGGTTGGGGTTAGGGAAAGGGATAGGGTCGGGGTCGGGTTGATGGTTATGGTTAGGGTTGTGGTCAGGGTCGGGGTCGGGGTTGGGGTTAGGGAAAGGGATAGGGTCGGGGTCGGGTTGATGGTTATGGTTAGGGTTGTGCTCAGGGTCGGGGTCGGGGTTGGGGTTAGGGAAAGGGATAGGGTCGGGGTCGGGTTGATGGTTATGGTTAGGGTTGTGGTCAGGGTCGGGGTCGGGGTTGGGGTTAGGGAAAGGGATAGGGTCGGGGTCGGGTTGATGGTTATGGTTAGGGTTGTGGTCAGGGTCGGGGTCGGGGTTGGGGTTAGGGAAAGGGATAGGGTCGGGGTCGGGTTGATGGTTATGGTTAGGGTTGTGGTCAGGGTCGGGGTCGGGGTTGGGGTTAGGGAAAGGGATAGGGTCAGGGTCGGGTTGATGGTTATGGTTAGGGTTGTGGTCAGGGTCGGGGTCGGGGTTGGGGTTAGGGAAAGGGATAGGGTCGGGGTCGGGTTGATGGTTATGGTTAGGGTTGTGGTCAGGGTCGGGGTCGGGGTTGGGGTTAGGGAAAGGGATAGGGTCGGGGTCGGGTTGATGGTTATGGTTAGGGTTGTGGTCAGGGTCGGGGTCGGGGTTGGGGTTAGGGAAAGGGATAGGGTCGGGGTCGGGTTGATGGTTATGGTTAGGGTTGTGGTCAGGGTCGGGGTCGGGGTTGGGGTTAGGGAAAGGGATAGGGTCTGGGTCGGGGTCAGGTTGATGGTTATGGTTAGGGTTGTGGTCAGGGTCGGGGTCGGGGTTGGGGTTAGGGAAAGGGATAGGGTCGGGGTCGGGTTGATGGTTATGGTTAGGGTTGTGGTCAGGGTCGGGGTCGGGGTTGGGGTTAGGGAAAGGGATAGGGATAGGGTCGGGGTCGGGTTGATGGTTATGGTTAGGGTTGTGGTCAGGGTCGGGGTCGGGGTTGGGGTTAGGGAAAGGGATAGGGTCGGGGTCGGGTTGATGGTTATGGTTAGGGTTGTGGTCAGGGTCGGGGTCGGGGTTGGGGTTAGGGAAAGGGATAGGGTCTGGGTCGGGTTGATGGTTATGGTTAGGGTTGTGGTCAGGGTCGGGGTCGGGGTTGGGGTTAGGGAAAGGGATAGGGTCGGGGTCGGGTTGATGGTTATGGTTAGGGTTGTGGTCAGGGTCGGGGTCGGGGTTGGGGTTAGGGAAAGGGATAGGGTCGGGGTCGGGTTGATGGTTATGGTTAGGGTTGTGGTCAGGGTCGGGGTCGGGGTTGGGGTTAGGGAAAGGGATAGGGTCGGGGTCGGGTTGATGGTTATGGTTAGGGTTGTGGTCAGGGTCGGGGTCGGGGTTGGGGTTAGGGAAAGGGATAGGGTCGGGGTCGGGTTGATGGTTATGGTTAGGGTTGTGGTCAGGGTCGGGGTCGGGTTTGGGGTTAGGGAAAGGGATAGGGTCGGGGTCGGGTTGATGGTTATGGTTAGGGTTGTGGTCAGGGTCGGGGTCGGGGTTGGGGTTAGGGAAAGGGATAGGGTCGGGGTCGGGTTGATGGTTATGGTTAGGGTTGTGGTCAGGGTCGGGGTCGGGGTTGGGGTTAGGGAAAGGGATAGGGTCGGGGTCGGGTTGATGGTTATGGTTAGGGTTGTGGTCAGGGTCGGGGTCGGGGTTGGGGTTAGGTAAAGGGATAGGGTCGGGGTCGGGTTGATGGTTATGGTTAGGGTTGTGGTCAGGGTCGGGGTCGGGGTTGGGGTTAGGGAAAGGGATAGGGTCGGGGTCGGGTTGATGGTTATGGTTAGGGTTGTGGTCAGGGTCGGGGTCGGGGTTGGGGTTAGGAAAAGGGATAGGGTCGGGGTCGGGGTCGGGTTGATGGTTATGGTTAGGGTTGTGGTCAGGGTCGGGGTCGGGGTTGGGGTTAGGGAAAGGGATAGGGTCGGGGTCGGGGTCGGGTTGATGGTTATCGTTAGGGTTGTGGTCAGGGTCGGGGTCGGGGTTGGGGTTAGGGAAAGGGATAGGGTCGGGGTCGGGTTGATGGTTATGGTTAGGGTTGTGGTCAGGGTCGGGGTCGGGGTTGGGGTTAGGGAAAGGGATAGGGTCGGGGTCGGGTTGATGGTTATGGTTAGGGTTGTGGTCAGGGTCGGGGTCGGGGTTGGGGTTAGGGAAAGGGATAGGGTCGGGGTCGGGTTGATGGTTATGGTTAGGGTTGTGGTCAGGGTCGGGGTCGGGGTTGGGGTTAGGGAAAGGGATAGGGTCGGGGTCGGGTTGATGGTTATGGTTAGGGTTGTGGTCAGGGTCGGGGTCGGGGTTGGGGTTAGGGAAAGGGATAGGGTCGGGGTCGGGTTGATGGTTATGGTTAGGGTTGTGGTCAGGGTCGGGGTCGGGGTCGGGGTTGGAGTTAGGGAAAGGGATAGGGTCGGGGTCGGGTTGATGGTTATGGTTAGGGTTGTGGTCAGGGTCGGGGTCGGGGTCGGGGTTGGGGTTAGGGAAAGGGATAGGGTCGGGGTCGGGTTGATGGTTATGGTTAGGGTTGTGGTCAGGGTCGGGGTCGGGGTTGGGGTTAGGGAAAGGGATAGGGTCGGGGTCGGGTTGATGGTTATGGTTAGGGTTGTGGTCAGGGTCGGGGTCGGGGTTGGGGTTAGGGAAAGGGATAGGGTCGGGGTCGGGTTGATGGTTATGGTTAGGGTTGTGGTCAGGGTCGGGGTCGGGGTTGGGGTTAGGGAAAGGGATAGGGTCGGGGTCGGGTTGATGGTTATGGTTAGGGTTGTGGTCAGGGTCGGGGTCGGGGTTGGGGTTAGGGAAAGGGATAGGGTCGGGGTCGGGTTGATGGTTATGGTTAGGGTTGTGGTCAGGGTCGGGGGCGGGGTTGGGGTTAGGGAAAGGGATAGGGTCGGGGTCGGGTTGATGGTTATGGTTAGGGTTGTGGTCAGGGTCGGGGTCGGGGTTGGGGTTGGGGTTAGGGAAAGGGATAGGGTCGGGGTCGGGTTGATGGTTATGGTTAGGGTTGTGGTCAGGGTCGGGGTCGGGGTTGGGGTTAGGGAAAGGGATAGGGTCGGGGTCGGGTTGATGGTTATGGTTAGGGTTGTGGTCAGGGTCGGGGTCGGGGTTGGGGTTAGGGTTGTGGTCAGGGTCGGGGTCGGGGTTGGGGTTAGGGAAAGGGATAGGGTCGGGGTCGGGTTGATGGTTATGGTTAGGGTTGTGGTCAGGGTCGGGGTCGGGGTTGGGGTTAGGGAAAGGGATAGGGTCGGGGTCGGGTTGATGGTTATGGTTAGGGTTGTGGTCAGGGTCGGGGTCGGGGTTGGGGTTAGGGAAAGGGATAGGGTCGGGGTCGGGTTGATGGTTATGGTTAGGGTTGTGGTCAGGGTCGGGGTCGGGGTTGGGGTTAGGGAAAGGGATAGGGTCGGGGTCGGGTTGATGGTTATGGTTATGGTTAGGGTTGTGGTCAGGGTCGGGGTCGGGGTTGGGGTTAGGGAAAGGGATAGGGTCGGGGTCGGGTTGATGGTTATGGTTAGGGTTGTGGTCAGGGTCGGGGTCGGGTTTGGGGTTAGGGAAAGGGATAGGGTCGGGGTCGGGTTGATGGTTATGGTTAGGGTTGTGGTCAGGGTCGGGGTCGGGGTTGGGGTTAGGGAAAGGGATAGGGTCGGGGTCGGGTTGATGGTTATGGTTAGGGTTGTGGTCAGGGTCGGGGTCGGGGTTGGGGTTAGGGAAAGGGATAGGGTCGGGGTCGGGTTGATGGTTATGGTTAGGGTTGTGGTCAGGGTCGGGGTCGGGGTTGGGGTTAGGGAAAGGGATAGGGTCGGGGTCGGGTTGATGGTTATGGTTAGGGTTGTGGTCAGGGTCGGGGTCGGGGTTGGGGTTAGGGAAAGGGATAGGGTCGGGGTCGGGTTGATGGTTATGGTTAGGGTTGTGGTCAGGGTCGGGGTCGGGGTTGGGGTTAGGGAAAGGGATAGGGTCGGGGTCGGGGTCGGGTTGATGGTTATGGTTAGGGTTGTGGTCAGGGTCGGGGTCGGGGTTGGGGTTAGGGAAAGGGATAGGGTCGGGGTCGGGGTCGGGTTGATGGTTATGGTTAGGGTTGTGGTCAGGGTCGGGGTCGGGGTTGGGGTTAGGGAAAGGGATAGGGTCGGGGTCGGGTTGATGGTTATGGTTAGGGTTGTGGTCAGGGTCGGGGTCGGGGTTGGGGTTAGGGAAAGGGATAGGGTCGGGGTCGGGTTGATGGTTATGGTTAGGGTTGTGGTCAGGGTCGGGGTCGGGGTTGGGGTTAGGGAAAGGGATAGGGTCGGGGTCGGGTTGATGGTTATGGTTAGGGTTGTGGTCAGGGTCGGGGTCGGGGTTGGGGTTAGGGAAAGGGATAGGGTCGGGGTCGGGTTGATGGTTATGGTTAGGGTTGTGGTCAGGGTCGGGGTCGGGGTTGGGGTTAGGGAAAGGGATAGGGTCTGGGTCGGGGTCGGGTTGATGGTTATGGTTAGGGTTGTGGTCAGGGTCGGGGTCGGGGTTGGGGTTAGGGAAAGGGATAGGGTCTGGGTCGGGTTGATGGTTATGGTTAGGGTTGTGGTCAGGGTCGGGGTCGGGGTTGGGGTTAGGGAAAGGGATAGGGTCGGGGTCGGGTTGATGGTTATGGTTAGGGTTGTGGTCAGGGTCGGGGTCGGGGTTGGGGTTAGGGAAAGGGATAGGGTCGGGGTCGGGTTGATGGTTATGGTTAGGGTTGTGGTCAGGGTCGGGGTCGGGGTTGGGGTTAGGGAAAGGGATAGGGTCGGGGTCGGGTTGATGGTTATGGTTAGGGTTGTGGTCAGGGTCGGGGTCGGGGTTGGGGTTAGGGAAAGGGATAGGGTCGGGGTCGGGTTGATGGTTATGGTTAGGGTTGTGGTCAGGGTCGGGGGCGGGGTTGGGGTTAGGGAAAGGGATAGGGTCGGGGTCGGGTTGATGGTTATGGTTAGGGTTGTGGTCAGGGTCGGGGTCGGGGTTGGGGTTAGGGAAAGGGATAGGGTCGGGGTCGGGTTGATGGTTATGGTTAGGGTTGTGGTCAGGGTCGGGGTCGGGGTTGGGGTTAGGGAAAGGGATAGGGTCGGGGTCGGGTTGATGGTTATGGTTAGGGTTGTGGTCAGGGTCGGGGTCGGGGTTGGGGTTAGGGAAAGGGATAGGGTCGGGGTCGGGTTGATGGTTATGGTTAGGGTTGTGGTCAGGGTCGGGGTCGGGGTTGGGGTTGGGGTTAGGGAAAGGGAAAGGGATAGGGTCGGGGTCGGGTTGATGGTTATGGTTAGGGTTGTGGTCAGGGTCGGGGTCGGGGTTGGGGTTAGGGAAAGGGATAGGGTCGGGGTCGGGTTGATGGTTATGGTTAGGGTTGTGGTCAGGGTCGGGGTCGGGGTTGGGGTTAGGGAAAGGGATAGGGTCGGGGTCGGGTTGATGGTTATGGTTAGGGTTGTGGTCAGGGTCGGGGTCGGGGTTGGGGTTAGGGAAAGGGATAGGGTCGGGGTCGGGTTGATGGTTATGGTTAGGGTTGTGGTCAGGGTCGGGGTCGGGGTTGGGGTTAGGGAAAGGGATAGGGTCGGGGTCGGGTTGATGGTTATGGTTAGGGTTGTGGTCAGGGTCGGGGTTGGGGTTAGGGAAAAGGATAGGGTCGGGGTCGGGTTTATGGTTATGGTTAGGGTTGTGGTCAGGGTCGGGGTCGGGGTTGGGGTTAGGGAAAGGGATAGGGTCGGGGTCGGGTTGATGGTTATGGTTAGGGTTGTGGTCAGGGTCGGGGTCGGGGTTGGGGTTAGGGAAAGGGATAGGGTCGGGGTCGGGTTGATGGTTATGGTTAGGGTTGTGGTCAGGGTCGGGGTCGGGGTTGGAGTTAGGGAAAGGGATAGGGTCGGGGTCGGGTTGATGGTTATGGTTAGGGTTGTGGTCAGGGTCGGGGTCGGGGTTGGGGTTAGGGAAAGGGATAGGGTCGGGGTCGGGTTGATGGTTATGGTTAGGGTTGTGGTCAGGGTCGGGGTCGGGGTTGGGGTTAGGGAAAGGGATAGGGTCGGGGTCGGGTTGATGGTTATGGTTAGGGTTGTGGTCAGGGTCGGGGTCGGGGTTGGGGTTAGGGAAAGGGATAGGGTCGGGGTCGGGGTCGGGTTGATGGTTATGGTTAGGGTTGTGGTCAGGGTCGGGGTCGGGGTTGGGGTTAGGGAAAGGGATAGGGTCGGGGTCGGGTTGATGGTTATGGTTAGGGTTGTGGTCAGGGTCGGGGTCGGGGTTGGGGTTAGGGAAAGGGATAGGGTCGGGGTCGGGTTGATGGTTATGGTTAGGGTTGTGGTCAGGGTCGGGGTCGGGGTTGGGGTTAGGGAAAGGGATAGGGTCGGGGTCGGGTTGATGGTTATGGTTAGGGTTGAAACTTGATGAAAACAGTCTCTCCCACAATAACTCAAGGGCTGCTTGTGTTTTTTAGGCCTTCGCAAGATATCGGAAGTGTGTGCGCGGCAGGAGAGACAAATCAATGTTTTCGCGACTTTTTTGCGATTTCAAGGTCGAAAAACACATAGGCCCCAAAATGAAAGAAACGGCTGGCGCGCCAAAACTATGGCTTCAAACTTGATGAAAACAGTCTCTCCCATAATAACTCACGGGCTGCTTGTGTTTTTTAGGCCATTGCACGCTATCGGAAGTGTGTGCGCGGCAGGAGAGACAAATCCATGTTTTCGCGCCTTTTTTGCCATTTCCAGGTCGAAAAACACAAAGGCCCCAAAATGAAAGAAACGGCTGCCGCGCCAAAACTATGGCTTCAAACTTGATGAAAACAGTCTCTCCCATAATAACTCACGGGCTGCTTGTGTTTTTTAGGCCTTTGCACGCTATCGGAAGTGTGTGCGCGGCAGGAGAGACAAATCCATGTTTTCGCGCCTTTTTTCCATTTCCAGGTCGAAGAAAACAAAGGCCCCAAAAATAAAGAAACGGCTGTCCAGCCAAAACTGAGGCTTCAAACTTGATGAAAACAGTCTCTCAGACAATAACTCAAGGGCCGCTTGTGTTTTTTAGGCCTTCGCAAGCTATCGGAAGTGTGTGCGCGGCAGGAGAGACAAATCCATGTTTTCGCGCCTTTTTTGCCATTTCCAGGTCGAGAAACACAAAGGCCCCAAAATGAAAGAAACGGCTGCCGCGCCAAAACTATGACTTCAAACTTGATGAAAACAGTCTCTCCCACAATAACTCAAGGGCTGCTTGTGTTTTTTAGGCCTTCGCAAGATATCGGAAGTGTGTGCGCGGCAGGAGAGACAAATCAATGTTTTCGCGACTTTTTTGCGATTTCAAGGTCGAAAAACACATAGGCCCCAAAATGAAAGAAACGGCTGGCGCGCCAAAACTATGGCTTCAAACTTGATGAAAACAGTCTCTCCCATAATAACTCACGGGCTGCTTGTGTTTTTTAGGCCATTGCACGCTATCGGAAGTGTGTGCGCGGCAGGAGAGACAAATCCATGTTTTCGCGCCTTTTTTGCCATTTCCAGGTCGAAAAACACAAAGGCCCCAAAATGAAAGAAACGGCTGCCGCGCCAAAACTATGACTTCAAACTTGATGAAAACAGTCTCTCCCACAATAACTCAAGGGCTGCTTGTGTTTTTTAGGACTTCGCAAGATATCGGAAGTGTGTGCGCGGCAGGAGAGACAAATCAATGTTTTCGCGACTTTTTTGCGATTTCAAGGTCGAAAAACACATAGGCCCCAAAATGAAAGAAACGGCTGGCGCGCCAAAACTATGGCTTCAAACTTGATGAAAACAGTCTCTCCCATAATAACTCACGGGCTGCTTGTTTTTTTTAGGCCTTTGCACGCTATCGGAAGTGTGTGCGCGGCAGGAGAGACAAATCCATGTTTTCGCGCCTTTTTTGCCATTTCCAGGTCGAAAAACACAAAGGCCCCAAAATGAAAGAAACGGCTGCCGCGCCAAAACTATGGCTTCAAACTTGATGAAAACAGTCTCTCCCACAACAACTCAAGGGCTGCTTGTGTTTTTTAGGCCTTCGCAAGATAACGGAAGTGTGTGCGCGGCAGGAGAGACAAATCAATGTTTTCGCGCCTTTTTTGCGATTTCAAGGTCGAAAAACACATAGGCCCCAAAATGAAAGAAACGGCTGTCCAGCCAAAACTGAGGCTTCAAACTTGATGAAAACAGTCTCTCCCATAATAACTCACGGGCTGCTTGTGTTTTTTAGGCCATTGCACGCTATCGGAAGTGTGTGCGCGGCAGGAGAGACAAATCTATGTTTTCGCGCCTGTTTTGCCATTTCCAGGTCGAAAAACACACAGACCCCAAAAATAAAGAAACGGCTGTCCAGCCAAAACTGAGGCTTCAAACTTGATGAAAACAGTCTCTCCCACAATAACTCAAGGGCCGCTTGTGTTTTTTAGGCCTTTGCAAGCTATCGGAAGTGTGTGCGCGGCAGGAGAGACAAATCCATGTTTTCGCGCCTTTTTTGCGATTTCAAGGTCGAAAAACACATAGGCCCCAAAATGAAAGAAACGGCTGGCGCGCCAAAACTATGGCTTCAAACTTGATGAAAACAGTCTCTCCCATAATAACTCACGGGCTGCTTGTGTTTTTTAGGCCTTTGCAAGCTATCGGAAGTGTGTGCGCGGCAGGAGAGACAAATCCATGTTTTCGCGCCTTTTTTGCCATTTCCAGGTCGAAAAACACAAAGGCCCCAAAATGAAAGAAACGGCTGCCGCGCCAAAACTATGACTTCAAACTTGATGAAAACAGTCTCTCCCACAATAACTCAAGGGCTGCTTGTGTTTTTTAGGCCTTCGCAAGATATCGGAAGTGTGTGCGCGGCAGGAGAGACAAATCAATGTTTTCGCGACTTTTTTGCGATTTCAAGGTCGAAAAACACATAGGCCCCAAAATGAAAGAAACGGCTGGCGCGCCAAAACTATGGCTTCAAACTTGATGAAAACAGTCTCTCCCATAATAACTCACGGGCTGCTTGTGTTTTTTAGGCCTTTGCACGCTATCGGAAGTGTGTGCGCGGCAGGAGAGACAAATCCATGTTTTCGCGCCTTTTTTGCCATTTCCAGGTCGAAAAACACAAAGGCCCCAAAATGAAAGAAACGGCTGCCGCGCCAAAACTATGGCTTCAAACTTGATGAAAACAGTCTCTCCCACAACAACTCAAGGGCTGCTTGTGTTTTTTAGGCCTTCGCAAGATAACGGAAGTGTGTGCGCGGCAGGAGAGACAAATCAATGTTTTCGCGCCTTTTTTGCGATTTCAAGGTCGAAAAACACATAGGCCCCAAAATGAAAGAAACGGCTGCCGCGCCAAAACTATGGCTTCAAACTTGATGAAAACAGTCTCTCCCATAATAACTCACGGGCTGCTTGTGTTTTTTAGGCCTTTGCACGCTATCGGAAGTGTGTGCGCGGCAGGAGAGACAAATCCATGTTTTCGCGCCTTTTTTCCATTTCCAGGTCGAAGAAAACAAAGGCCCCAAAAATAAAGAAACGGCTGTCCAGCCAAAACTGAGGCTTCAAACTTGATGAAAACAGTCTCTCAGACAATAACTCAAGGGCCGCTTGTGTTTTTTAGGCCTTTGCAAGCTATCGGAAGTGTGTGCGCGGCAGGAGAGACAAATCCATGTTTTCGCGCCTTTTTTGCGATTTCAAGGTCGAAAAACACACAGACCCCAAAAATAAAGAAACGGCTGTCCAGCCAAAACTGAAGCTTCAAACTTGATGAAAACAGTCTCTCCCACAATAACTCAATGGCCGCTTGTGTTTTTTAGGCCTTCGCAAGCTATCGGAAGTGTGTGCGCGGCAGGAGATCCAAATCCATGTTTTCGCGCATTTTTTGCGATTTCAAGGTCGAAAAACACATAGGCCCCAAAATGAAAGAAACGGCTGCCGCGCCAAAACTATGGCTTCAAACTTGATGAAAACAGTCTCTCCCATATTAACTCACGGGCTGATTGTGTTTTTTAGGCCTTCGCAAGCTATCGGAAGTGTGTGCGCAGCAGGAGAGACAAATCTATGTTTTCGCGCCTGTTTTGCCATTTCCAGGTCGAAAAACACACAGACCCCAAAAATAAAGAAACGGCTGTCCAGCCAAAACTGAGGCTTCAAACTTGATGAAAAGAGTCTCTCCCACAATAACTCAAGGGCCGCTTGTGTTTTTTAGGCCTTTGCAAGCTATCGGAAGTGTGTGCGCGGCAGGAGAGACAAATCCATGTTTTCGCGCCTTTTTTGCGATTTCAAGGTCGAAAAACACATAGGCCCCAAAATGAAAGAAACGGCTGGCGCGCCAAAACTATGGCTTCAAACTTGATGAAAACAGTCTCTCCCATAATAACTCACGGGCTGCTTGTGTTTTTTAGGCCTTTGCAAGCTATAGGAAGTGTGTGCGCGGCAGGAGAGACAAATCCATGTTTTCGCGCCTTTTTTGCGATTTCAAGGTCGAAAAACACATAGGCCCCAAAATGAAAGAAACGGCTGGCGCGCCAAAACTATGGCTTCAAACTTGATGAAAACAGTCTCTCCCATAATAACTCACGGGCTGCTTGTGTTTTTTAGGCCTTTGCAAGCTATCGGAAGTGTGTGCGCGGCAGGAGAGACAAATCCATGTTTTCGCGCCTTTTTTGCGATTTCAAGGTCGAAAAACACATAGGCCCCAAAATGAAAGAAACGGCTGGCACGCCAAAACTATGGCTTCAAACTTGATGAAAACAGTCTCTCCCATAATAACTCACGGACTGCTTGTGTTTTTTAGGCCTTTGCAAGCTATCGGAAGTGTGTGCGCGGCAGGAGAGACAAATCCATGTTTTCGCGCCTTTTTTGCGATTTCCAGGTCGAAAAACACACAGACCCCAAAAATAAAGAAACGGCTGTCCAGCCAAAACTGAGGCTTCAAACTTGATGAAAACAGTCTCTCCCACAATAACTCAAGGGCCGCTTGTGTTTTTTAGGCCTTCGCAAGCTATCGGAAGTGTGTGCGCGGCAGGAGAGACAAATCCATGTTTTCGCGCCTTTTTTGCGATTTCCAGGTCGAAAAACACACAGACCCCAAAAATAAAGAAACGGCTGTCCAGCCAAAACTGAGGCTTCAAACTTGATGAAAACAGTCTCTCCCACAATAACTCAAGGGCCGCTTGTGTTTTTTAGGCCTTTGCAAGCTATCGGAAGTGTGTGCGCGGCAGGAGAGACAAATCCATGTTTTCGCGCCTTTTTTGCGATTTCAAGGTCGAAAAACACATAGGCCCCAAAATGAAAGAAACGGCTGGCGCGCCAAAACTATGGCTTCAAACTTGATGAAAACAGTCTCTCCCATAATAACTCACGGGCTGCTTGTGTTTTTTAGGCCTTTGCAAGCTATCGGAAGTGTGTGCGCGGCAGGAGAGACAAATCCATGTTTTCGCGCCTTTTTTGCGATTTCAAGGTCGAAAAACACATAGGCCCCAAAATGAAAGAAACGGCTGGCGCGCCAAAACTATGGCTTCAAACTTGATGAAAACAGTCTCTCCCATAATAACTCACGGGCTGCTTGTGTTTTTTAGGCCTTTGCAAGCTATCGGAAGTGTGTGCGCGGCAGGAGAGACAAATCCATGTTTTCGCGCCTTTTTTGCGATTTCAAGATCGAAAAACACATAGGCCCCAAAATGAAAGAAACGGCTGGCACGCCAAAACTATGGCTTCAAACTTGATGAAAACAGTCTCTCCCATAATAACTCACGGACTGCTTGTGTTTTTTAGGCCTTTGCAAGCTATCGGAAGTGTGTGCGCGGCAGGAGAGACAAATCCATGTTTTCGCGCCTTTTTTGCGATTTCCAGGTCGAAAAACACACAGACCCCAAAAATAAAGAAACGGCTGTCCAGCCAAAACTGAGGCTTCAAACTTGATGAAAACAGTCTCTCCCACAATAACTCAAGGGCCGCTTGTGTTTTTTAGGCCTTCGCAAGCTATCGGAAGTGTGTGCGCAGCAGGAGAGACAAATCCATGTTTTCGCGCATTTTTTGCGATTTCAAGGTCGAAAAACACATAGGCCCCAAAATGAAAGAAACGGCTGCCGCGCCAAAACTATGGCTTCAAACTTGATGAAAACAGTCTCTCCCATAATAACTCACAGGCTGCTTGTGTTTTTTAGGCCTTTGCAAGCTATCGGAAGTGTGTGCGCGGCAGGAGAGACAAATCCATGTTTTCGCGCCTTTTTTGCGATTTCAAGGTCGAAAAACACATAGGCCCCAAAATGAAAGAAACGGCTGGCGCGCCAAAACTATGGCTTCAAACTTGATGAAAACAGTCTCTCCCACAATAACTCAATGGCCGCTTGTGTTTTTTAGGCCTTCGCAAGCTATCGGAAGTGTGTGCGCGGCAGGAGAGACAAATCCATGTTTTCGCGCCTTTTTTGCGATTTCAAGGTCGAAAAACACATAGGCCCCAAAATGAAAGAAACGGCTGGCGCGCCAAAACTATGGCTTCAAACTTGATGAAAACAGTCTCTCCCACAATAACTCAATGGCCGCTTGTGTTTTTTAGGCCTTCGCAAGCTATCGGAAGTGTGTGCGCGGCAGGAGAGACAAATCCATGTTTTCGCGCATTTTTTGCGATTTCAAGGTCGAAAAACACATAGGCCCCAAAATGAAAGAAACGGCTACCGCGCCAAAACTATGGCTTCAAACTTGATGAAAACAGTCTCTCCCATATTAACTCACGGGCTGATTGTGTTTTTTAGGCCTTCGCAAGCTATCGGAAGTGTGTGCGCAGCAGGAGAGACAAATCTATGTTTTCGCGCCTGTTTTGCCATTTCCAGGTCGAAAAACACACAGACCCCAAAAATAAAGAAACGGCTGTCCAGCCAAAACTGAGGCTTCAAACTTGATGAAAACAGTCTCTCCCACAATAACTCAAGGGCCGCTTGTGTTTTTTAGGCCTTCGCAAGCTATCGGAAGTGTGTGCGCAGCAGGAGAGACAAATCTATGTTTTCGCGCCTGTTTTGCCATTTCCAGGTCGAAAAACACACAGACCCCAAAAATAAAGAAACGGCTGTCCAGCCAAAACTGAGGCTTCAAACTTGATGAAAACAGTCTCTCCCACAATAACTCAAGGGCCGCTTGTGTTTTTTAGGCCTTTGCAAGCTATCGGAAGTGTGTGCGCGGCAGTAGAGACAAATCCATGTTTTCGCGCCTTTTTTGCGATTTCAAGGTCGAAAAACACATAGGCCCCAAAATGAAAGAAACGGCTGGCGCGCCAAAACTATGGCTTCAAACTTGATGAAAACAGTCTCTCCCATAATAACTCACGGGCTGCTTGTGTTTTTTAGGCCTTTGCAAGCTATCGGAAGTGTGTGCGCGGCAGGAAAAACAAATCCATGTTTTCGGGCCTTTTTTGCGATTTCAAGGTCGAAAAACACATAGGCCCCAAAATGAAAGAAACGGCTGGCGCGCCAAAACTATGGCTTCAAACTTGATGAAAACAGTCTCTCCCATAATAACTCACGGGCTGCTTGTGTTTTTTAGGCCTTTGCAAGCTATCGGAAGTGTGTGCGCGGCAGGAGAGACAAATCCATGTTTTCGCGCCTTTTTTGCGATTTCCAGGTCGAAAAACACACAGACCCCAAAAATAAAGAAACGGCTGTCCAGCCAAAACTGAGGCTTCAAACTTGATGAAAACAGTCTCTCCCACAATAACTCAAGGGCCGCTTGTGTTTTTTAGGCCTTCGCAAGCTATCGGAAGTGTGTGCGCGGCAGGAGAGACAAATCCATTTTTTCGCGCATTTTTTGCGATTTCAAGGTCGAAAAACACATAGGCCCCAAAATGAAAGAAACGGCTGCCGCGCCAAAACTATGGCTTCAAACTTGATGAAAACAGTCTCTCCCATAATAACTCACAGGCTGCTTGTGTTTTTTAGGCCTTTGCAAGCTATCGGAAGTGTGTGCGCGGCAGGAGAGACAAATCCATGTTTTCGCGCCTTTTTTGCGATTTCAAGGTCGAAAAACACATAGGCCCCAAAATGAAAGAAACGGCTGGCGCGCCAAAACTATGGCTTCAAACTTGATGAAAACAGTCTCTCCCATATTAACTCACGGGCTGCTTGTGTTTTTTAGGCCTTTGCAAGCTATCGGAAGTGTGTGCGCGGCAGGAGAGACAAATCAATGTTTTCGCGACTTTTTTGCGATTTCAAGGTCGAAAAACACATAGGCCCCAAAATGAAAGAAACGGCTGGCGCGCCAAAACTATGGCTTCAAACTTGATGAAAACAGTCTCTCCCATAATAACTCACGGGCTGCTAGTGTTTTTTAGGCCTTTGCACGCTATCGGAAGTGTGTGCGCGGCAGGAGAGACAAATCCATGTTTTCGCGCCTTTTTTGCCATTTCCAGGTCGAAAAACACAAAGGCCCCAAAATGAAAGAAACGGCTGCCGAGCCAAAACTATGACTTCAAACTTGATGAAAACAGTCTCTCCCACAATAACTCAAGGGCTGCTTGTGTTTTTTAGGCCTTCGCAAGATATCGGAAGTGTGTGCGCGGCAGGAGAGACAAATCAATGTTTTCGCGACTTTTTTGCGATTTCAAGGTCGAAAAACACATAGGCCCCAAAATGAAAGAAACGGCTGGCGCGCCAAAACTATGGCTTCAAACTTGATGAAAACAGTCTCTCCCATAATAACTCACGGGCTGCTTGTGTTTTTTAGGCCTTTGCACGCTATCGGAAGTGTGTGCGCGGCAGGAGAGACAAATCCATGTTTTCGCGCCTTTTTTGCCATTTCCAGGTCGAAAAACACAAAGGCCCCAAAATGAAAGAAACGGCTGCCGCGCCAAAACTATGGCTTCAAACTTGATGAAAACAGTCTCTCCCACAACAACTCAAGGGCTGCTTGTGTTTTTTAGGCCTTCGCAAGATAACGGAAGTGTGTGCGCGGCAGGAGAGACAAATCAATGTTTTCGCGCCTTTTTTGCGATTTCAAGGTCGAAAAACACATAGGCCCCAAAATGAAAGAAACGGCTGCCGCGCCAAAACTATGGCTTCAAACTTGATGAAAACAGTCTCTCCCATAATAACTCACGGGCTGCTTGTGTTTTTTAGGCCTTTGCACGCTATCGGAAGTGTGTGCGCGGCAGGAGAGACAAATCCATGTTTTCGCGCCTTTTTTCCATTTCCAGGTCGAAGAAAACAAAGGCCCCAAAAATAAAGAAACGGCTGTCCAGCCAAAACTGAGGCTTCAAACTTGATGAAAACAGTCTCTCAGACAATAACTCAAGGGCCGCTTGTGTTTTTTAGGCCTTCGCAAGCTATCGGAAGTGTGTGCGCGGCAGGAGAGACAAATCCATGTTTTCGCGCCTTTTTTGCCATTTCCAGGTCGAAAAACACAAAGGCCCCAAAATGAAAGAAACGGCTGCCGCGCCAAAACTATGACTTCAAACTTGATGAAAACAGTCTCTCCCACAATAACTCAAGGGCTGCTTGTGTTTTTTAGGCCTTCGCAAGATATCGGAAGTGTGTGCGCGGCAGGAGAGCCAAATCCATGTTTTCGCGCATTTTTTGCGATTTCAAGGTCGAAAAACACATAGGCCCCAAAATGAAAGAAACGGCTGCCGCGCCAAAACTATGGCTTCAAACTTGATGAAAACAGTCTCTCCCATATTAACTCACGGGCTGATTGTGTTTTTTAGGCCTTCGCAAGCTATCGGAAGTGTGTGCGCAGCAGGAGAGACAAATCTATGTTTTCGCGCCTGTTTTGCCATTTCCAGGTCGAAAAACACACAGACCCCAAAATGAAAGAAACGGCTGGCACGCCAAAACTATGGCTTCAAACTTGATGAAAACAGTCTCTCCCATAATAACTCACGGACTGCTTGTGTTTTTTAGGCCTTTGCAAGCTATCGGAAGTGTGTGCGCGGCAGGAGAGACAAATCCATGTTTTCGCGCCTTTTTTGCGATTTCCAGGTCGAAAAACACACAGACCCCAAAAATAAAGAAACGGCTGTCCAGCCAAAACTGAGGCTTCAAACTTGATGAAAACAGTCTCTCCCACAATAACTCAAGGGCCGCTTGTGTTTTTTAGGCCTTCGCAAGCTATCGGAAGTGTGTGCGCGGCAGGAGAGACAAATCCATGTTTTCGCGCATTTTTTGCGATTTCAAGGTCGAAAAACACATAGGCCCCAAAATGAAAGAAACGGCTGCCGCGCCAAAACTATGGCTTCAAACTTGATGAAAACAGTCTCTCCCATAATAACTCACAGGCTGCTTGTGTTTTTTAGGCCTTTGCAAGCTATCGGAAGTGTGTGCGCGGCAGGAGAGACAAATCCATGTTTTCGCGCCTTTTTTGCGATTTCAAGGTCGAAAAACACATAGGCCCCAAAATGAAAGAAACGGCTGGCGCGCCAAAACTATGGCTTCAAACTTGATGAAAACAGTCTCTCCCACAATAACTCAATGGCCGCTTGTGTTTTTTAGGCCTTCGCAAGCTATCGGAAGTGTGTGCGCGGCAGGAGAGACAAATCCATGTTTTCGCGCCTTTTTTGCGATTTCAAGGTCGAAAAACACATAGGCCCCAAAATGAAAGAAACGGCTGGCGCGCCAAAACTATGGCTTCAAACTTGATGAAAACAGTCTCTCCCACAATAACTCAATGGCCGCTTGTGTTTTTTAGGCCTTCGCAAGCTATCGGAAGTATGTGCGCGGCAGGAGAGACAAATCCATGTTTTCGCGCATTTTTTGCGATTTCAAGGTCGAAAAACACATAGGCCCCAAAATGAAAGAAACGGCTACCGCGCCAAAACTATGGCTTCAAACTTGATGAAAACAGTCTCTCCCATATTAACTCACGGGCTGATTGTGTTTTTTAGGCCTTCGCAAGCTATCGGAAGTGTGTGCGCAGCAGGAGAGACAAATCTATGTTTTCGCGCCTGTTTTGCCATTTCCAGGTCGAAAAACACACAGACCCCAAAAATAAAGAAACGGCTGTCCAGCCAAAACTGAGGCTTCAAACTTGATGAAAACAGTCTCTCCCACAATAACTCAAGGGCCGCTTGTGTTTTTTAGGCCTTTGCAAGCTATCGGAAGTGTGTGCGCGGCAGTAGAGACAAATCCATGTTTTCGCGCCTTTTTTGCGATTTCAAGGTCGAAAAACACATAGGCCCCAAAATGAAAGAAACGGCTGGCGCGCCAAAACTATGGCTTCAAACTTGATGAAAACAGTCTCTCCCATAATAACTCACGGGCTGCTTGTGTTTTTTAGGCCTTTGCAAGCTATCGGAAGTGTGTGCGCGGCAGGAGAGACAAATCCATGTTTTCGGGCCTTTTTTGCGATTTCAAGGTCGAAAAACACATAGGCCCCAAAATGAAAGAAACGGCTGGCGCGCCAAAACTATGGCTTCAAACTTGATGAAAACAGTCTCTCCCATAATAACTCACGGGCTGCTTGTGTTTTTTAGGCCTTTGCAAGCTATCGGAAGTGTGTGCGCGGCAGGAGAGACAAATCCATGTTTTCGCGCCTTTTTTGCGATTTCCAGGTCGAAAAACACACAGACCCCAAAAATAAAGAAACGGCTGTCCAGCCAAAACTGAGGCTTCAAACTTGATGAAAACAGTCTCTCCCACAATAACTCAAGGGCCGCTTGTGTTTTTTAGGCCTTCGCAAGCTATCGGAAGTGTGTGCGCGGCAGGAGAGACAAATCCATTTTTTCGCGCATTTTTTGCGATTTCAAGGTCGAAAAACACATAGGCCCCAAAATGAAAGAAACGGCTGCCGCGCCAAAACTATGGCTTCAAACTTGATGAAAACAGTCTCTCCCATAATAACTCACAGGCTGCTTGTGTTTTTTAGGCCTTTGCAAGCTATCGGAAGTGTGTGCGCGGCAGGAGAGACAAATCCATGTTTTCGCGCCTTTTTTGCGATTTCAAGGTCGAAAAACACATAGGCCCCAAAATGAAAGAAACGGCTGGCGCGCCAAAACTATGGCTTCAAACTTGATGAAAACAGTCTCTCCCATATTAACTCACGGGCTGCTTGTGTTTTTTAGGCCTTTGCAAGCTATCGGAAGTGTGTGCGCGGCAGGAGAGACAAATCAATGTTTTCGCGACTTTTTTGCGATTTCAAGGTCGAAAAACACATAGGCCCCAAAATGAAAGAAACGGCTGGCGCGCCAAAACTATGGCTTCAAACTTGATGAAAACAGTCTCTCCCATAATAACTCACGGGCTGCTAGTGTTTTTTAGGCCTTTGCACGCTATCGGAAGTGTGTGCGCGGCAGGAGAGACAAATCCATGTTTTCGCGCCTTTTTTGCCATTTCCAGGTCGAAAAACACAAAGGCCCCAAAATGAAAGAAACGGCTGCCGAGCCAAAACTATGACTTCAAACTTGATGAAAACAGTCTCTCCCACAATAACTCAAGGGCTGCTTGTGTTTTTTAGGCCTTCGCAAGATATCGGAAGTGTGTGCGCGGCAGGAGAGACAAATCAATGTTTTCGCGACTTTTTTGCGATTTCAAGGTCGAAAAACACATAGGCCCCAAAATGAAAGAAACGGCTGGCGCGCCAAAACTATGGCTTCAAACTTGATGAAAACAGTCTCTCCCATAATAACTCACGGGCTGCTTGTGTTTTTTAGGCCTTTGCACGCTATCGGAAGTGTGTGCGCGGCAGGAGAGACAAATCCATGTTTTCGCGCCTTTTTTGCCATTTCCAGGTCGAAAAACACAAAGGCCCCAAAATGAAAGAAACGGCTGCCGCGCCAAAACTATGGCTTCAAACTTGATGAAAACAGTCTCTCCCACAACAACTCAAGGGCTGCTTGTGTTTTTTAGGCCTTCGCAAGATAACGGAAGTGTGTGCGCGGCAGGAGAGACAAATCAATGTTTTCGCGCCTTTTTTGCGATTTCAAGGTCGAAAAACACATAGGCCCCAAAATGAAAGAAACGGCTGCCGCGCCAAAACTATGGCTTCAAACTTGATGAAAACAGTCTCTCCCATAATAACTCACGGGCTGCTTGTGTTTTTTAGGCCTTTGCACGCTATCGGAAGTGTGTGCGCGGCAGGAGAGACAAATCCATGTTTTCGCGCCTTTTTTCCATTTCCAGGTCGAAGAAAACAAAGGCCCCAAAAATAAAGAAACGGCTGTCCAGCCAAAACTGAGGCTTCAAACTTGATGAAAACAGTCTCTCAGACAATAACTCAAGGGCCGCTTGTGTTTTTTAGGCCTTCGCAAGCTATCGGAAGTGTGTGCGCGGCAGGAGAGACAAATCCATGTTTTCGCGCCTTTTTTGCCATTTCCAGGTCGAAAAACACAAAGGCCCCAAAATGAAAGAAACGGCTGCCGCGCCAAAACTATGACTTCAAACTTGATGAAAACAGTCTCTCCCACAATAACTCAAGGGCTGCTTGTGTTTTTTAGGCCTTCGCAAGATATCGGAAGTGTGTGCGCGGCAGGAGAGCCAAATCCATGTTTTCGCGCATTTTTTGCGATTTCAAGGTCGAAAAACACATAGGCCCCAAAATGAAAGAAACGGCTGCCGCGCCAAAACTATGGCTTCAAACTTGATGAAAACAGTCTCTCCCATATTAACTCACGGGCTGATTGTGTTTTTTAGGCCTTCGCAAGCTATCGGAAGTGTGTGCGCAGCAGGAGAGACAAATCTATGTTTTCGCGCCTGTTTTGCCATTTCCAGGTCGAAAAACACACAGACCCCAAAATGAAAGAAACGGCTGGCACGCCAAAACTATGGCTTCAAACTTGATGAAAACAGTCTCTCCCATAATAACTCACGGACTGCTTGTGTTTTTTAGGCCTTTGCAAGCTATCGGAAGTGTGTGCGCGGCAGGAGAGACAAATCCATGTTTTCGCGCCTTTTTTGCGATTTCCAGGTCGAAAAACACACAGACCCCAAAAATAAAGAAACGGCTGTCCAGCCAAAACTGAGGCTTCAAACTTGATGAAAACAGTCTCTCCCACAATAACTCAAGGGCCGCTTGTGTTTTTTAGGCCTTCGCAAGCTATCGGAAGTGTGTGCGCGGCAGGAGAGACAAATCCATGTTTTCGCGCATTTTTTGCGATTTCAAGGTCGAAAAACACATAGGCCCCAAAATGAAAGAAACGGCTGCCGCGCCAAAACTATGGCTTCAAACTTGATGAAAACAGTCTCTCCCATAATAACTCACAGGCTGCTTGTGTTTTTTAGGCCTTTGCAAGCTATCGGAAGTGTGTGCGCGGCAGGAGAGACAAATCCATGTTTTCGCGCCTTTTTTGCGATTTCAAGGTCGAAAAACACATAGGCCCCAAAATGAAAGAAACGGCTGGCGCGCCAAAACTATGGCTTCAAACTTGATGAAAACAGTCTCTCCCACAATAACTCAATGGCCGCTTGTGTTTTTTAGGCCTTCGCAAGCTATCGGAAGTGTGTGCGCGGCAGGAGAGACAAATCCATGTTTTCGCGCCTTTTTTGCGATTTCAAGGTCGAAAAACACATAGGCCCCAAAATGAAAGAAACGGCTGGCGCGCCAAAACTATGGCTTCAAACTTGATGAAAACAGTCTCTCCCACAATAACTCAATGGCCGCTTGTGTTTTTTAGGCCTTCGCAAGCTATCGGAAGTATGTGCGCGGCAGGAGAGACAAATCCATGTTTTCGCGCATTTTTTGCGATTTCAAGGTCGAAAAACACATAGGCCCCAAAATGAAAGAAACGGCTACCGCGCCAAAACTATGGCTTCAAACTTGATGAAAACAGTCTCTCCCATATTAACTCACGGGCTGATTGTGTTTTTTAGGCCTTCGCAAGCTATCGGAAGTGTGTGCGCAGCAGGAGAGACAAATCTATGTTTTCGCGCCTGTTTTGCCATTTCCAGGTCGAAAAACACACAGACCCCAAAAATAAAGAAACGGCTGTCCAGCCAAAACTGAGGCTTCAAACTTGATGAAAACAGTCTCTCCCACAATAACTCAAGGGCCGCTTGTGTTTTTTAGGCCTTTGCAAGCTATCGGAAGTGTGTGCGCGGCAGTAGAGACAAATCCATGTTTTCGCGCCTTTTTTGCGATTTCAAGGTCGAAAAACACATAGGCCCCAAAATGAAAGAAACGGCTGGCGCGCCAAAACTATGGCTTCAAACTTGATGAAAACAGTCTCTCCCATAATAACTCACGGGCTGCTTGTGTTTTTTAGGCCTTTGCAAGCTATCGGAAGTGTGTGCGCGGCAGGAGAGACAAATCCATGTTTTCGGGCCTTTTTTGCGATTTCAAGGTCGAAAAACACATAGGCCCCAAAATGAAAGAAACGGCTGGCGCGCCAAAACTATGGCTTCAAACTTGATGAAAACAGTCTCTCCCATAATAACTCACGGGCTGCTTGTGTTTTTTAGGCCTTTGCAAGCTATCGGAAGTGTGTGCGCGGCAGGAGAGACAAATCCATGTTTTCGCGCCTTTTTTGCGATTTCCAGGTCGAAAAACACACAGACCCCAAAAATAAAGAAACGGCTGTCCAGCCAAAACTGAGGCTTCAAACTTGATGAAAACAGTCTCTCCCACAATAACTCAAGGGCCGCTTGTGTTTTTTAGGCCTTCGCAAGCTATCGGAAGTGTGTGCGCGGCAGGAGAGACAAATCCATGTTTTCGCGCCTTTTTTGCGATTTCAAGGTCGAAAAACACATAGGCCCCAAAATGAAAGAAACGGCTGCCGCGCCAAAACTATGGCTTCAAACTTGATGAAAACAGTCTCTCCCATAATAACTCACAGGCTGCTTGTGTTTTTTAGGCCTTTGCAAGCTATCGGAAGTGTGTGCGCGGCAGGAGAGACAAATCCATGTTTTCGCGCCTTTTTTGCGATTTCAAGGTCGAAAAACACATAGGCCCCAAAATGAAAGAAACGGCTGGCGCGCCAAAACTATGGCTTCAAACTTGATGAAAACAGTCTCTCCCATATTAACTCACGGGCTGCTTGTGTTTTTTAGGCCTTTGCAAGCTATCGGAAGTGTGTGCGCGGCAGGAGAGACAAATCCATGTTTTCGCGCCTTTTTTGCGATTTCAAGGTCGAAAAACACACAGACCCCAAAAATAAAGAAACGGCTGTCCAGCCAAAACTGAGGCTTCAAACTTGATGAAAACAGTCTCTCCCACAATAACTCAATGGCCGCTTGTGTTTTTTAGGCCTTCGCAAGCTATCGGAAGTGTGTGCGCGGCAGGAGAGCCAAATCCATGTTTTCGCGCATTTTTTGCGATTTCAAGGTCGAAAAACACATAGGCCCCAAAATGAAAGAAACGGCTGCCGCGCCAAAACTATGGCTTCAAACTTGATGAAAACAGTCTCTCCCATATTAACTCACGGGCTGATTGTGTTTTTTAGGCCTTCGCAAGCTATCGGAAGTGTGTGCGCAGCAGGAGAGACAAATCTATGTTTTCGCGCCTGTTTTGCCATTTCCAGGTCGAAAAACACACAGACCCCAAAAATAAAGAAACGGCTGTCCAGCCAAAACTGAGGCTTCAAACTTGATGAAAACACTCTCCCACAATAACTCAAGGGCCGCTTGTGTTTTTTAGGCCTTTGCAAGCTATCGGAAGTGTGTGCGCGGCAGGAGAGACAAATCCATGTTTTCGCGCCTTTTTTGCGATTTCAAGGTCGAAAAACACATAGGCCCCAAAATGAAAGAAACGGCTGGCGCGCCAAAACTATGGCTTCAAACTTGATGAAAACAGTCTCTCCCATAATAACTCAAGGGCCGCTTGTGTTTTTTAGGCCTTCGCAAGCTATTGGAAGTGTGTGCGCGGCAGGAGAGACAAATCCATGTTTTCGCGCATTTTTTGCGATTTCAAGGTCGAAAAACACATAGGCCCCAAAATGAAAGAAACGGCTGCCGCGCCAAAACTATGGCTTCAAACTTGATGAAAACAGTCTCTCCCACAATAACTCAAGGGCCGCTTGTGTTTTTTAGGCCTTCGCAAGCTATCGGAAGTGTGTGCGCGGCAGGAGAGACAAATCCATGTTTTCGCGAATTTTTTGCGATTTCAAGGTCGAAAAACACATAGGCCCCAAAATGAAAGCAACGGCTGTCCAGCCAAAACTGAGGCTTCAAACTTGATGAAAACAGTCTCACCCACAATAACTCAAGGGCCGCTTGTGTTTTTTAGGCCTTTGCAAGCTATCGGAAGTGTGTGCGCGGCAGGAGAGACAAATCCATGTTTTCGCGCCTTTTTTGCGATTTCAAGGTCGAAAAACACATAGGCCCCAAAATGAAAGAAACGGCTGGCGCGCCAAAACTATGGCTTCAAACTTGATGAAAACAGTCTTTCCCATAATAACTCACGGGCTGCTTGTGTTTTTTAGGCCTTTGCAAGCTATCGGAAGTGTGTGCGCGGCAGGAGAGACAAATCCATGTTTTCGCGCATTTTTTGCGATTTCAAGGTCGAAAAACACATAGGCCCCAAAATGAAAGAAACGGCTGGCGCGCCAAAACTATGGCTTCAAACTTGATGAAAACAGTCTCTCCCATATTAACTCACGGGCTGATTGTGTTTTTTAGGCCTTCGCAAGCTATCGGAAGTGTGTGCGCAGCAGGAGAGACAAATCTATGTTTTCGCGCCTGTTTTGCCATTTCCAGGTCGAAAAACACACAGACCCCAAAAATAAAGAAACGGCTGTCCAGCCAAAACTGAGGCTTCAAACTTGATGAAAACAGTCTCCCCCACAATAACTCAAGGGCCGCTTGTGTTTTTTAGGCCTTCGCAAGCTATCGGAAGTGTGTGCGCGGCAGGAGAGACAAATCTATGTTTTCGCGCCTGTTTTGCCATTTCCAGGTCGAAAAACACACAGACCCCAAAAATAAAGAAACGGCTGTCCAGCCAAAACTGAGGCTTCAAACTTGATGAAAACAGTCTCTCCCACAATAACTCAAGGGCCGCTTGTGTTTTTTAGGCCTTCGCAAGCTATCGGAAGTGTGTGCGCGGCAGGAGAGACAAATCCATGTTTTTGCGCATTTTTTGCGATTTCAAGGTCGAAAAACACATAGGCCCCAAAATGAAAGAAACGGCTGCCGCGCCAAAACTATGGCTTCAAACTTGATGAAAACAGTCTCTCCCATATTAACTCACGGGCTGATTGTGTTTTTTAGGCCTTCGCAAGCTATCGGAAGTGTGTGCGCAGCAGGAGAGACAAATCTATGTTTTCGCGCCTTTTTTGCCATTTCCAGGTCGAAAAACACACAGACCCCAAAAATAAAGAAACGGCTGTCCAGCCAAAACTGAGGCTTCAAACTTGATGAAAACAGTCTCTCCCAAAATAACTCAAGGGCCGCTTGTGTTTTTTAGGCCTTCGCAAGCTATCGGAAGTGTGTGCGCGGCAGGAGAGACAAATCCATGTTTTCGCGCCTTTTTTGCGATTTCAAGGTCGAAAAACACATAGGCCCCAAAATGAAAGAAACGGCTGGCGCGCCAAAACTATGGCTTCAAACTTGATGAAAACAGTCTCTCCCATATTAACTCACGGGCTGATTGTGTTTTTTAGGCCTTCGCAAGCTATCGGAAGTGTGTGCGCAGCAGGAGAGACAAATCTATGTTTTTGCGCCTTTTTTGCCATGTCCAGGTCGAAAAACACACAGACCCCAAAAATAAAGAAACGGCTGTCCAGCCAAAACTGAGGCTTCAAACTTGATGAAAACAGTCTCTCCCAAAATAACTCAAGGGCCGCTTGTGTTTTTTAGGCCTTCGCAAGCTATCGGAAGTGTGTGCGCGGCAGTAGAGACAAATCCATGTTTTCGCGCATTTTTTGCGATTTCAAGGTCGAAAAACACATAGGCCCCAAAATGAAAGAAACGGCTGCCGCGCCAAAACTATGGCTTCAAACTTGATGAAAACAGTCTCTCCCATAATAACTCACGGGCTGCTTGTGTTTTTTAGGCCTTTGCAAGCTATCGGAAGTGTGTGCGCGGCAGGAGAGACAAATCCATGTTTTCGCGCCTTTTTTGCGATTTCAAGGTCGAAAAACACATAGGCCCCAAAATGAAAGAAACGGCTGGCGCGCCAAAACTATGGCTTCAAACTTGATGAAAACAGTCTCTCCCATAATAACTCACGGGCTGCTTGTGTTTTTTAGGCCTTTGCAAGCTATCGGAAGTGTGTGCGCGGCAGGAGAGACAAATCCATGTTTTCGCGCCTTTTTTGCGATTTCAAGGTCGAAAAACACATAGGCCCCAAAATGAAAGAAACGGCTGGCGCGCCAAAACTATGGCTTCAAACTTGATGAAAACAGTCTCTCCCATAATAACTCACGGACTGCTTGTGTTTTTTAGGCCTTTGCAAGCTATCGGAAGTGTGTGCGCGGCAGGAGAGACAAATCCATGTTTTCGCGCCTTTTTTGCGATTTCCAGGTCGAAAAACACACAGACCCCAAAAATAAAGAAACGGCTGTCCAGCCAAAACTGAGGCTTCAAACTTGATGAAAACAGTCTCTCCCACAATAACTCAAGGGCCGCTTGTGTTTTTTAGGCCTTCGTAAGCTATCGGAAGTGTGTGCGCGGCAGGAGAGACAAATCCATGTTTTCGCGCATTTTTTGCGATTTCAAGGTCGAAAAACACATAGGCCCCAAAATGAAAGAAACGGCTGCCGCGCCAAAACTATGGCTTCAAACTTGATGAAAACAGTCTCTCCCATAATAACTCACGGGCTGCTTGTGTTTTTTAGGCCTTTGCAAGCTATCGGAAGTGTGTGCGCGGCAGGAGATACAAATCTATGATTTCGCGCCTTTTTTGCGATTTCAAGGTCGAAAAACACATAGGCCCCAAAATGAAAGAAACGGCTGGCGCGCCAAAACTATGGCTTCAAACTTGATGAAAACAGTCTCTCCCATATTAACTCACGGGCTGATTGTGTTTTTTAGGCCTTCGCAAGCTATCGGAAGTGTGTGCGCAGCAGGAGAGACAAATCTATGTTTTCGCGCCTGTTTTGCCATTTCCAGGTCGAAAAACACACAGACCCCAAAAATAAAGAAACGGCTGTCCAGCCAAAACTGAGGCTTCAAACTTGATGAAAACAGTCTCCCCCACAATAACTCAAGGGCCGCTTGTGTTTTTTAGGCCTTCGCAAGCTATCGGAAGTGTGTGCGCGGCAGGAGAGACAAATCTATGTTTTCGCGCCTGTTTTGCCATTTCCAGGTCGAAAAACACACAGACCCCAAAAATAAAGAAACGGCTGTCCAGCCAAAACTGAGGCTTCAAACTTGATGAAAACAGTCTCTCCCACAATAACTCAAGGGCCGCTTGTGTTTTTTAGGCCTTCGCAAGCTATCGGAAGTGTGTGCGCGGCAGGAGAGACAAATCCATGTTTTTGCGCATTTTTTGCGATTTCAAGGTCGAAAAACACATAGGCCCCAAAATGAAAGAAACGGCTGCCGCGCCAAAACTATGGCTTCAAACTTGATGAAAACAGTCTCTCCCATATTAACTCACGGGCTGATTGTGTTTTTTAGGCCTTCGCAAGCTATCGGAAGTGTGTGCGCAGCAGGAGAGACAAATCTATGTTTTCGCGCCTTTTTTGCCATTTCCAGGTCGAAAAACACACAGACCCCAAAAATAAAGAAACGGCTGTCCAGCCAAAACTGAGGCTTCAAACTTGATGAAAACAGTCTCTCCCAAAATAACTCAAGGGCCGCTTGTGTTTTTTAGGCCTTCGCAAGCTATCGGAAGTGTGTGCGCGGCAGGAGAGACAAATCCATGTTTTCGCGCCTTTTTTGCGATTTCAAGGTCGAAAAACACATAGGCCCCAAAATGAAAGAAACGGCTGGCGCGCCAAAACTATGGCTTCAAACTTGATGAAAACAGTCTCTCCCATATTAACTCACGGGCTGATTGTGTTTTTTAGGCCTTCGCAAGCTATCGGAAGTGTGTGCGCAGCAGGAGAGACAAATCTATGTTTTTGCGCCTTTTTTGCCATGTCCAGGTCGAAAAACACACAGACCCCAAAAATAAAGAAACGGCTGTCCAGCCAAAACTGAGGCTTCAAACTTGATGAAAACAGTCTCTCCCAAAATAACTCAAGGGCCGCTTGTGTTTTTTAGGCCTTCGCAAGCTATCGGAAGTGTGTGCGCGGCAGTAGAGACAAATCCATGTTTTCGCGCATTTTTTGCGATTTCAAGGTCGAAAAACACATAGGCCCCAAAATGAAAGAAACGGCTGCCGCGCCAAAACTATGGCTTCAAACTTGATGAAAACAGTCTCTCCCATAATAACTCACGGGCTGCTTGTGTTTTTTAGGCCTTTGCAAGCTATCGGAAGTGTGTGCGCGGCAGGAGAGACAAATCCATGTTTTCGCGCCTTTTTTGCGATTTCAAGGTCGAAAAACACATAGGCCCCAAAATGAAAGAAACGGCTGGCGCGCCAAAACTATGGCTTCAAACTTGATGAAAACAGTCTCTCCCATAATAACTCACGGGCTGCTTGTGTTTTTTAGGCCTTTGCAAGCTATCGGAAGTGTGTGCGCGGCAGGAGAGACAAATCCATGTTTTCGCGCCTTTTTTGCGATTTCAAGGTCGAAAAACACATAGGCCCCAAAATGAAAGAAACGGCTGGCGCGCCAAAACTATGGCTTCAAACTTGATGAAAACAGTCTCTCCCATAATAACTCACGGACTGCTTGTGTTTTTTAGGCCTTTGCAAGCTATCGGAAGTGTGTGCGCGGCAGGAGAGACAAATCCATGTTTTCGCGCCTTTTTTGCGATTTCCAGGTCGAAAAACACACAGACCCCAAAAATAAAGAAACGGCTGTCCAGCCAAAACTGAGGCTTCAAACTTGATGAAAACAGTCTCTCCCACAATAACTCAAGGGCCGCTTGTGTTTTTTAGGCCTTCGTAAGCTATCGGAAGTGTGTGCGCGGCAGGAGAGACAAATCCATGTTTTCGCGCATTTTTTGCGATTTCAAGGTCGAAAAACACATAGGCCCCAAAATGAAAGAAACGGCTGCCGCGCCAAAACTATGGCTTCAAACTTGATGAAAACAGTCTCTCCCATAATAACTCACGGGCTGCTTGTGTTTTTTAGGCCTTTGCAAGCTATCGGAAGTGTGTGCGCGGCAGGAGATACAAATCTATGTTTTCGCGCCTTTTTTGCGATTTCAAGGTCGAAAAACACATAGGCCCCAAAATGAAAGAAACGGCTGCCGCGCCAAAACTATGGCTTCAAACTTGATGAAAACAGTCTCTCCCATATTAACTCACGGGCTGATTGTGTTTTTTAGGCCTTCGCAAGCTATCGGAAGTGTGTGCGCAGCAGGAGAGACAAATCTATGTTTTCGCGCCTTTTTTGCCATGTCCAGGTCGAAAAACACACAGACCCCAAAAATAAAGAAACGGCTGTCCAGCCAAAACTGAGGCTTCAAACTTGATGAAAACAGTCTCTCCCAAAATAACTCAAGGGCCGCTTGTGTTTTTTAGGCCTTCGCAAGCTATCAGAAGTGTGTGCGCGGCAGTAGAGACAAATCCATGTTTTCGCGCATTTTTTGCGATTTCAAGGTCGAAAAACACATAGGCCCCAAAATGAAAGAAACGGCTGCCGCGCCAAAACTATGGCTTCAAACTTGATGAAAACAGTCTCTCCCATAATAACTCACGGGCTGCTTGTGTTTTTTAGGCCTTTGCAAGCTATCGGAAGTGTGTGCGCGGCAGGAGAGACAAATCCATGTTTTCGCGCCTTTTTTGCGATTTCAAGGTCGAAAAACACATAGGCCCCAAAATGAAAGAAACGGCTGCCGCGCCAAAACTATGGCTTCAAACTTGATGAAAACAGTCTCTCCCATAATAACTCACGGGCTGCTTGTGTTTTTTAGGCCTTTGCAAGCTATCGGAAGTGTGTGCGCGGCAGGAGATACAAATCTATGTTTTCGCGCCTTTTTTGCGATTTCAAGGTCGAAAAACACATAGGCCCCAAAATGAAAGAAACGGCTGCCGCGCCAAAACTATGGCTTCAAACTTGATGAAAACAGTCTCTCCCATATTAACTCACGGGCTGCTTGTGTTTTTTAGGCCTTTGCAAGCTATCGGAAGTGTGTGCGCGGCAGGAGAGACAAATCCATGTTTTCGCGCCTTTTTTGCGATTTCAAGGTCGAAAAACACATAGGCCCCAAAATGAAAGAAACGGCTGGCGCGCCAAAACTATGGCTTCAAACTTGATGAAAACAGTCTCTCCCATAATAACTCACGGACTGCTTGTGTTTTTTAGGCCTTTGCAAGCTATCGGAAGTGTGTGCGCGGCAGGAGAGACAAATCCATGTTTTCGCGCCTTTTTTGCGATTTCCAGGTCGAAAAACACACAGACCCCAAAAATAAAGAAACGGCTGTCCAGCCAAAACTGAGGCTTCAAACTTGATGAAAACAGTCTCTCCCACAATAACTCAAGGGCCGCTTGTGTTTTTTAGGCCTTCGTAAGCTATCGGAAGTGTGTGCGCGGCAGGAGAGACAAATCCATGTTTTCGCGCCTTTTTTGCGATTTCAAGGTCGAAAAACACATAGGCCCCAAAATGAAAGAAACGGCTGGCGCGCCAAAACTATGGCTTCAAACTTGAGGAAAACAGTCTCTCCCATAATAACTCACGGGCTGCTTGTGTTTTTTAGGCTTTTGCAAGCTATCGGAAGTGTGTGCGTGGCAGGAGAGACAAATCCATGTTTTCGCGCCTTTTTTGCGATTTCCAGGTCGAAAAACACACAGACCCCAAAAATAAAGAAACGGCTGTCCAGCCAAAACTGAGGCTTCAAACTTGATGAAAACAGTCTCTCCCACAATAACTCAATGGCCGCTTGTGTTTTTTAGGCCTTCGCAAGCTATCAGAAGTGTGTGCGCGGCAGGAGAGACAAATCCATGTTTTTGCGCATTTTTTGCGATTTCAAGGTCGAAAAACACATAGGCCCCAAAATGAAAGAAACGGCTGGCGCGCCAAAACTATGGCTTCAAACTTGATGAAAACAGTCTCTCCCATAATAACTCACGGGCTGCTTGTGTTTTTTAGGCCTTCGCAAGCTATCGGAAGTGTGTGCGCGGCAGGAGAGACAAATCCATGTTTTCGCGCCTTTTTTGCGATTTCAAGGTCGAAAAACACATAGGCCCCAAAATGAAAGAAACGGCTGGCGCGCCAAAACTATGGCTTCAAACTTGATGAAAACAGTCTCTCCCATATTAACTCACGGGCTGATTGTGTTTTTTAGGCCTTCACAAGCTATCGGAAGTGTGTGCGCAGCAGGAGAGACAAATCTATGTTTTCGCGCCTTTTTTTCATTTCCAGGTCGAAAAACACACAGAACCCAAAAATAAAGAAACGGCTGTCCAGCCAAAACTGAGGCTTCAAACTTGATGAAAACAGTCTCTCCCACAATAACTCAAGGGCCGCTTGTGTTTTTTAGGCCTTCGCAAGCTATCAGAAGTGTGTGCGCGGCAGGAGAGACAAATCCATGTTTTTGCGCATTTTTTGCGATTTCAAGGTCGAAAAACACATAGGCCCCAAAATGAAAGAAACGGCTGGCGCGCCAAAACTATGGCTTCAAACTTGATGAAAACAGTCTCTCCAATAATAACTCACGGGCTGCTTGTGTTTTTTAGGCCTTTGCAAGCTATCGGAAGTGTGTGCGCGGCAGGAGAGACAAATCCATGTTTTCGCGCCTTTTTTGCGATTTCAAGGTCGAAAAACACATAGGCCCCAAAATGAAAGAAACGGATGGCGCGCCAAAACTATGGCTTCAAACTTGATGAAAACAGTCTCTCCCATAATAACTCACGGGCTGCTTGTGTTTTTTAGGCCTTTGCAAGCTATCGGAAGTGTGTGCGCGGCAGGAGAGACAAATCCATGTTTTCGCGCCTTTTTTGCGATTTCCAGGTCGAAAAACACACAGACCCCAAAAATAAAGAAACGGCTGTCCAGCCAAAACTGAGGCTTCAAACTTGATGAAAACAGTCTCTCCCACAATAACTCAAGGGCCGCTTGTGTTTTTTAGGCCTTCGCAAGCTATCAGAAGTGTGTGCGCGGCAGGAGAGACAAATCCATGTTTTCGCGCCTTTTTTGCGATTTCAAGGTCGAAAAACACATAGGCCCCAAAATGAAAGAAACGGCTGGCGCGCCAAAACTATGGCTTCAAACTTGAGGAAAACAGTCTCTCCCATAATAACTCACGGGCTGCTTGTGTTTTTTAGGCTTTTGCAAGCTATCGGAAGTGTGTGCGTGGCAGGAGAGACAAATCCATGTTTTCGCGCCTTTTTTGCGATTTCCAGGTCGAAAAACACACAGACCCCAAAAATAAAGAAACGGCTGTCCAGCCAAAACTGAGGCTTCAAACTTGATGAAAACAGTCTCTCCCACAATAACTCAATGGCCGCTTGTGTTTTTTAGGCCTTCGCAAGCTATCAGAAGTGTGTGCGCGGCAGGAGAGACAAATCCATGTTTTTGCGCATTTTTTGCGATTTCAAGGTCGAAAAACACATAGGCCCCAAAATGAAAGAAACGGCTGGCGCGCCAAAACTATGGCTTCAAACTTGATGAAAACAGTCTCTCCCATAATAACTCACGGGCTGCTTGTGTTTTTTAGGCCTTCGCAAGCTATCGGAAGTGTGTGCGCGGCAGGAGAGACAAATCCATGTTTTCGCGCCTTTTTTGCGATTTCAAGGTCGAAAAACACATAGGCCCCAAAATGAAAGAAACGGCTGGCGCGCCAAAACTATGGCTTCAAACTTGATGAAAACAGTCTCTCCCATATTAACTCACGGGCTGATTGTGTTTTTTAGGCCTTCACAAGCTATCGGAAGTGTGTGCGCAGCAGGAGAGACAAATCTATGTTTTCGCGCCTTTTTTTCATTTCCAGGTCGAAAAACACACAGAACCCAAAAATAAAGAAACGGCTGTCCAGCCAAAACTGAGGCTTCAAACTTGATGAAAACAGTCTCTCCCACAATAACTCAAGGGCCGCTTGTGTTTTTTAGGCCTTCGCAAGCTATCAGAAGTGTGTGCGCGGCAGGAGAGACAAATCCATGTTTTTGCGCATTTTTTGCGATTTCAAGGTCGAAAAACACATAGGCCCCAAAATGAAAGAAACGGCTGGCGCGCCAAAACTATGGCTTCAAACTTGATGAAAACAGTCTCTCCAATAATAACTCACGGGCTGCTTGTGTTTTTTAGGCCTTTGCAAGCTATCGGAAGTGTGTGCGCGGCAGGAGAGACAAATCCATGTTTTCGCGCCTTTTTTGCGATTTCAAGGTCGAAAAACACATAGGCCCCAAAATGAAAGAAACGGATGGCGCGCCAAAACTATGGCTTCAAACTTGATGAAAACAGTCTCTCCCATAATAACTCACGGGCTGCTTGTGTTTTTTAGGCCTTTGCAAGCTATCGGAAGTGTGTGCGCGGCAGGAGAGACAAATCCATGTTTTCGCGCCTTTTTTGCGATTTCCAGGTCGAAAAACACACAGACCCCAAAAATAAAGAAACGGCTGTCCAGCCAAAACTGAGGCTTCAAACTTGATGAAAACAGTCTCTCCCACAATAACTCAAGGGCCGCTTGTGTTTTTTAGGCCTTCGCAAGCTATCAGAAGTGTGTGCGCGGCAGGAGAGACAAATCCATGTTTTCGCGCCTTTTTTGCGATTTCAAGGTCGAAAAACACATAGGCCCCAAAATGAAAGAAACGGATGGCGCGCCAAAACTATGGCTTCAAACTTGATGAAAACAGTCTCTCCCATAATAACTCACGGGCTGCTTGTGTTTTTTAGGCCTTTGCAAGCTATCGGAAGAGTGTGCGCGGCAGGAGAGACAAATCCATGTTTTCGCGCCTTTTTTGCGATTTCCAGGTCGAAAAACACACAGACCCCAAAAATAAAGAAACGGCTGTCCAGCCAAAACTGAGGCTTCAAACTTGATGAAAACAGTCTCTCCCACAATAACTCAAGGGCCGCTTGTGTTTTTTAGGCCTTCGCAAGCTATCGGAAGTGTGTGCGCGGCAGGAGAGACAAATCCATGTTTTCGCGCATTTTTTGCGATTTCAAGGTCGAAAAACACATAGGCCCCAAAATGAAAGAAACGGCTGCCGCGCCAAAACTATGGCTTCAAACTTGATGAAAACAGTCTCTCCCATAATAACTCACGGGCTGCTTGTGTTTTTTAGGCCTTTGCAAGCTATCGGAAGTGTGTGCGCGGCAGGAGAGACAAATCCATGTTTTCGCGCCTTTTTTGCGATTTCAAGGTCGAAAAACACATAGGCCCCAAAATGAAAGAAACGGCTGGCGCGCCAAAACTATGGCTTCAAACTTGATGAAAACAGTCTCTCCCATAATAACTCACGGGCTGCTTGTGTTTTTTAGGCCTTTGCAAGCTATCGGAAGTGTGTGCGCGGCAGGAGAGACAAATCCATGTTTTCGCGCCTTTTTTGCGATTTCCAGGTCGAAAAACACACAGACCCCAAAAATAAAGAAACGGCTGTCCAGCCAAAACTATGGCTTCAAACTTGATTAAAACAGTCTCTCCCATAATAACTCACAGGCTGCTTGTGTTTTTTAGGCCTTTGCAAGCTATCAGAAGTGTGTGCGCGGCAGGAGAGACAAATCCATGTTTTCGCGCCTTTTTTGCGATTTCAAGGTCGAAAAACACATAGGCCCCAAAATGAAAGAAACGGCTGCCGCGCCAAAACTATGGCTTCAAACTTGATGAAAACAGTCTCTCCCATAATAACTCACGGGCTGCTTGTGTTTTTTAGGCCTTTGCAAGCTAACGGAAGTGTGTGCGCGGCAGGAGAGACAAATCCATGTTTTCGCGCATTTTTTGCGATTTCAAGGTCGAAAAACACATAGGCCCCAAAATGAAAGAAACGGCTGGCGCGCCAAAACTATGGCTTCAAACTTGATGAAAACAGTCTCTCCCATAATAACTCACGGGCTGCTTGTGTTTTTTAGGCCTTTGCAAGCTATCGGAAGTGTGTGCGCGGCAGGAGAGACAAATCCATGTTTTCGCGCCTTTTTTGCGATTTCAAGGTCGAAAAACACATAGGCCCCAAAATGAAAGAAACGGCTGGCGCGCCAAAACTATGGCTTCAAACTTGATGAAAACAGTCTTTCCCATAATAACTCACGGGCTGCTTGTGTTTTTTAGGCCTTTGCAAGCTATCGGAAGTGTGTGCGCGGCAGGAGAGACAAATCCATGTTTTCGCGCCTTTTTTGCGATTTCAAGGTCGAAAAACACATAGGCCCCAAAATGAAAGAAACGGCTGCCGCGCCAAAACTATGGCTTCAAACTTGATGAAAACAGTCTCTCCCATAATAACTCACGGGCTGCTTGTGTTTTTTAGGCCTTTGCAAGCTATCGGAAGTGTGTGCGCGGCAGGAGAGACAAATCCATGTTTTCGCGCATTTTTTGCGATTTCAAGGTCGAAAAACACATAGGCCCCAAAATGAAAGAAACGGCTGCCGCGCCAAAACTATGGCTTCAAACTTGATGAAAACAGTCTCTCCCATAATAACTCACGGGCTGCTTGTGTTTTTTAGGCCTTTGCAAGCTATTGGAAGTGTGTGCGCGGCAGGAGAGACAAATCCATGTTTTCGCGCCTTTTTTGCGATTTCAAGGTCGAAAAACACATAGGCCCCAAAATGAAAGAAACGGCTGCCGCGCCAAAACTATGGCTTCAAACTTGATGAAAACAGTCTCTCCCATAATAACTCACGGGCTGCTTGTGTTTTTTAGGCCTTTGCAAGCTATCGGAAGTGTGTGCGCGGCAGGAGAGACAAATCCATGTTTTCGTGCCTTTTTTGCGATTTCTAGGTCGAAAAACACATAGGCCCCAAAATGAAAGAAACGGCTGGCGCGCCAAAACTATGGCTTCAAACTTGATGAAAACAGTCTTTCCCATAATAACTCACGGGCTGCTTGTGTTTTTTAGGCCTTTGCAAGCTATCGGAAGTGTGTGCGCGGCAGGAGAGACAAATCCATGTTTTCGCGCCTTTTTTGCGATTTCAAGGTCGAAAAACACATAGGCCCCAAAATGAAAGAAACGGCTGCCGCGCCAAAACTATGGCTTCAAACTTGATGAAAACAGTCTCTCCCATAATAACTCACGGGCTGCTTGTGTTTTTTAGGCCTTTGCAAGCTATCGGAAGTGTGTGCGCGGCAGGAGAGACAAATCCATGTTTTCGCGCCTTTTTTGCGATTTCAAGGTCGAAAAACACATAGGCCCCAAAATGAAAGAAACGGCTGCCGCGCCAAAACTATGGCTTCAAACTTGATGAAAACAGTCTCTCCCATAATAACTCACGGGCTGCTTGTGTTTTTTAGGCCTTTGCAAGCTATTGGAAGTGTGTGCGCGGCAGGAGAGACAAATCCATGTTTTCGCGCCTTTTTTGCGATTTCAAGGTCGAAAAACACATAGGCCCCAAAATGAAAGAAACGGCTGCCGCGCCAAAACTATGGCTTCAAACTTGATGAAAACAGTCTCTCCCATAATAACTCACGGGCTGCTTGTGTTTTTTAGGCCTTTGCAAGCTATCGGAAGTGTGTGCGCGGCAGGAGAGACAAATCCATGTTTTCGTGCCTTTTTTGCGATTTCTAGGTCGAAAAACACATAGGCCCCAAAATGAAAGAAACGGCTGGCGCGCCAAAACTATGGCTTCAAACTTGATGAAAACAGTCTTTCCCATAATAACTCACGGGCTGCTTGTGTTTTTTAGGCCTTTGCAAGCTATCGGAAGTGTGTGCGCGGCAGGAGAGACAAATCCATGTTTTCGCGCCTTTTTTGCGATTTCAAGGTCGAAAAACACATAGGCCCCAAAATGAAAGAAACGGCTGCCGCGCCAAAACTATGGCTTCAAACTTGATGAAAACAGTCTCTCCCATAATAACTCACGGGCTGCTTGTGTTTTTTAGGCCTTTGCAAGCTATCGGAAGTGTGTGCGCGGCAGGAGAGACAAATCCATGTTTTCGCGCCTTTTTTGCGATTTCAAGGTCGAAAAACACATAGGCCCCAAAATGAAAGAAACGGCTGGCGCGCCAAAACTATGGCTTCAAACTTGATGAAAACAGTCTTTCCCATAATAACTCACGGGCTGCTTGTGTTTTTTAGGCCTTTGCAAGCTATCGGAAGTGTGTGCGCGGCAGGAGAGACAAATCCATGTTTTCGCGCCTTTTTTGCGATTTCAAGGTCGAAAAACACATAGGCCCCAAAATGAAAGAAACGGCTGCCGCGCCAAAACTATGGCTTCAAACTTGATGAAAACAGTCTCTCCCATAATAACTCACGGGCTGCTTGTGTTTTTTAGGCCTTTGCAAGCTATCGGAAGTGTGTGCGCGGCAGGAGAGACAAATCCATGTTTTCGCGCATTTTTTGCGATTTCAAGGTCGAAAAACACATAGGCCCCAAAATGAAAGAAACGGCTGCCGCGCCAAAACTATGGCTTCAATCTTGATGAAAACAGTCTCTCCCATAATAACTCACGGGCTGCTTGTGTTTTTTAGGCCTTTGCAAGCTATCGGAAGTGTGTGCGCGGCAGGAGAGACAAATCCATGTTTTCGCGACTTTTTTGCGATTTCAAGGTCGAAAAACACATAGGCCCCAAAATGAAAGAAACGGCTGCCGCGCCAAAACTATGGCTTCAAACTTGATGAAAACAGTCTCTCCCATAATAACTCACGGGCTGCTTGTGTTTTTTAGGCCTTTGCAAGCTATCGGAAGTGTGTGCGCGGCAGGAGAGACAAATCCATGTTTTCGCGCATTTTTTGCGATTTCAAGGTCGAAAAACACATAGGCCCCAAAATGAAAGAAACGGCTGCCGCGCCAAAACTATGGCTTCAATCTTGATGAAAACAGTCTCTCCCATAATAACTCACGGGCTGCTTGTGTTTTTTAGGCCTTTGCACGCTATCGGAAGTGTGTGCGCGGCAGGAGAGACAAATCCATGTTTTCGCGCATTTTTTGCGATTTCAAGGTCGAAAAACACATAGGCCCCAAAATGAAAGAAACGGCTGCCGCGCCAAAACTATGGCTTCAATCTTGATGAAAACAGTCTCTCCCATAATAACTCACGGGCTGCTTGTGTTTTTTAGGCCTTCGCAAGCTATCGGAAGTGTGTGCGCGGCAGGAGAGACAAATCCATGTTTTCGCGAATTTTTTGCGATTTCAAGGTCGAAAAACACATAGGCCCCAAAATGAAAGCAACGGCTGTCCAGCCAAAACTGAGGCTTCAAACTTGATGAAAACAGTCTCACCCACAATAACTCAAGGGCCGCTTGTGTTTTTTAGGCCTTTGCAAGCTATCGGAAGTGTGTGCGCGGCAGGAGAGACAAATCCATGTTTTCGCGCCTTTTTTGCGATTTCAAGGTCGAAAAACACATAGGCCCCAAAATGAAAGAAACGGCTGGCGCGCCAAAACTATGGCTTCAAACTTGATGAAAACAGTCTTTCCCATAATAACTCACGGGCTGCTTGTGTTTTTTAGGCCTTTGCAAGCTATCGGAAGTGTGTGCGCGGCAGGAGAGACAAATCCATGTTTTCGCGCCTTTTTTGCGATTTCAAGGTTGAAAAACACATAGGCCCCAAAATGAAAGAAACGGCTGGCGCGCCAAAACTATGGCTTCAAACTTGATGAAAACAGTCTCTCCCATATTAACTCACGGGCTGATTGTGTTTTTTAGGCCTTCGCAAGCTATCGGAAGTGTGTGCGCAGCAGGAGAGACAAATCTATGTTTTCGCGCCTGTTTTGCCATTTCCAGGTCGAAAAACACACAGACCCCAAAAATAAAGAAACGGCTGTCCAGCCAAAACTGAGGCTTCAAACTTGATGAAAACAGTCTCTCCCACAATAACTCAAGGGCCGCTTGTGTTTTTTAGGCCTTCGCAAGCTATCGGAAGTGTGTGCGCGGCAGGAGAGACAAATCCATGTTTTAGCGCATTTTTTGCGATTTCAAGGTCGAAAAACACATAGGCCCCAAAATGAAAGAAACGGCTGCCGCGCCAAAACTATGGCTTCAAACTTGATGAAAACAGTCTCTCCCATATTAACTCACGGGCTGATTGTGTTTTTTAGGCCTTCGCAAGCTATCGGAAGTGTGTGCGCAGCAGGAGAGACAAATCTATGTCTTCGCGCCTTTTTTGCCATTTCCAGGTCGAAAAACACACAGAACCCAAAAATAAAGCAACGGCTGTCTAGCCAAAACTGAGGCTTCAAACTTGATGAAAACTGTCTCTCCCACAATAACTCAAGGGCCGCTTGTGTTTTTTAGGCCTTTGCAAGCTATCGGAAGTGTGTGCGCGGCAGGAGAGACAAATCCATGTTTTCGCGCCTTTTTTGCGATTTCAAGGTCGAAAAACACATAGGCCCCAAAATGAAAGAAACGGCTGGCGCGCCAAAACTATGGCTTCAAACTTGATGAAAACAGTCTCTCCCATAATAACTCAAGGGCCGCTTGTGTTTTTTAGGCCTTCGCAAGCTATCGGAAGTGTGTGCGCGGCAGGAGAGACAAATCCATGTTTTCGCGCATTTTTTGCGATTTCAAGGTCGAAAAACACATAGGCCCCAAAATGAAAGAAACGGCTGCCGCGCCAAAACTATGGCTTCAAACTTGATGAAAACAGTCTCTCCCACAATAACTCAAGGGCCGCTTGTGTTTTTTAGGCCTTCGCAAGCTATCGGAAGTGTGTGCGCGGCAGGAGAGACAAATCCATGTTTTCGCGAATTTTTTGCGATTTCAAGGTCGAAAAACACATAGGCCCCAAAATGAAAGCAACGGCTGTCCAGCCAAAACTGAGGCTTCAAACTTGATGAAAACAGTCTCACCCACAATAACTCAAGGGCCGCTTGTGTTTTTTAGGCCTTTGCAAGCTATCGGAAGTGTGTGCGCGGCAGGAGAGACAAATCCATGTTTTCGCGCCTTTTTTGCGATTTCAAGGTCGAAAAACACATAGGCCCCAAAATGAAAGAAACGGCTGGCGCGCCAAAACTATGGCTTCAAACTTGATGAAAACAGTCTCTCCCACAATCACTCAAGGGCCGCTTGTGTTTTTTAGGCCTTCGCAAGCTATCGGAAGTGTGTGCGCGGCAGGAGAGACAAATCCATGTTTTCGCGAATTTTTTGCGATTTCAAGGTCGAAAAACACATAGGCCCCAAAATGAAAGCAACGGCTGTCCAGCCAAAACTGAGGCTTCAAACTTGATGAAAACTGTCTCACCCACAATAACTCAAGGGCCGCTTGTGTTTTTTAGGCCTTTGCAAGCTATCGGAAGTGTGTGCGCGGCAGGAGAGACAAATCCATGTTTTCGCGCCTTTTTTGCGATTTCAAGGTCGAAAAACACATAGGCCCCAAAATGAAAGAAACGGCTGGCGCGCCAAAACTATGGCTTCAAACTTGATGAAAACAGTCTTTCCCATAATAACTCACGGGCTGCTTGTGTTTTTTAGGCCTTTGCAAGCTATCGGAAGTGTGTGCGCGGCAGGAGAGACAAATCCATGTTTTCGCGCATTTTTTGCGATTTCAAGGTCGAAAAACACATAGGCCCCAAAATGAAAGAAACGGCTGCCGCGCCAAAACTATGGCTTCAAACTTGATGAAAACAGTCTCTCCCATAATAACTCACGGGCTGCTTGTGTTTTTTAGGCCTTTGCAAGCTATCGGAAGTGTGTGCGCGGCAGGAGAGACATTTCCATGTTTTCGCGCCTTTTTTGCGATTTCAAGGTCGAAAAACACATAGGCCCCAAAATGAAAGAAACGGCTGGCGCGCCAAAACTATGGCTTCAAACTTGATGAAAACAGTCTCTCCCATATTAACTCACGGGCTGATTGTGTTTTTTAGGCCTTCGCAAGCTATCGGAAGTGTGTGCGCAGCAGGAGAGACAAATCTATGTTTTCGCGCCTGTTTTGCCATTTCCAGGTCGAAAAACACACAGACCCCAAAAATAAAGAAACGGCTGTCCAGCCAAAACTGAGGCTTCAAACTTGATGAAAACAGTCTCTCCCACAATAACTCAAGGGCCGCTTGTGTTTTTTAGGCCTTCGCAAGCTATCGGAAGTGTGTGCGCGGCAGTAGAGACAAATCCATGTTTTTGCGCATTTTTTGCGATTTCAAGGTCGAAAAACACATAGGCCCCAAAATGAAAGAAACGGCTGCCGCGCCAAAACTGAGGCTTCAAACTTGATGAAAACAGTCTCTCCCAAAATAACTCAAGGGCCGCTTGTGTTTTTTAGGCCTTCGCAAGCTATCGGAAGTGTGTGCGCGGCAGTAGAGACAAATCCATGTTTTCGCGCATTTTTTGCGATTTCAAGGTCGAAAAACACATAGGCCCCAAAATGAAAGAAACGGCTGCCGCGCCAAAACTATGGCTTCAAACTTGATGAAAACAGTCTCTCCCATAATAACTCACGGGCTGCTTGTGTGTTTTAGGCCTTTGCAAGCTATCGGAAGTGTGTGCGCGGCAGGAGAGACAAATCCATGTTTTCGCGCCTTTTTTGCGATTTCAAGGTCGAAAAACACATAGGCCCCAAAATGAAAGAAACGGCTGGCGCGCCAAAACTATGGCTTCAAACTTGATGAAAACAGTCTCTCCCATAATAACTCACGGACTGCTTGTGTTTTTTAGGCCTTTGCAAGCTATCGGAAGTGTGTGCGCGGCAGGAGAGACAAATCCATGTTTTCGCGCCTTTTTTGCGATTTCCAGGTCGAAAAACACACAGACCCCAAAAATAAAGAAACGGCTGTCCAGCCAAAACTGAGGCTTCAAACTTGATGAAAACAGTCTCTCCCACAATAACTCAAGGGCCGCTTGTGTTTTTTAGGCCTTCGTAAGCTATCGGAAGTGTGTGCGCGGCAGGAGAGACAAATCCATGTTTTCGCTCATTTTTTGCGATTTCAAGGTCGAAAAAAACATAGGCCCCAAAATGAAAGAAACGGCTGCCGCGCCAAAACTATGGCTTCAAACTTGATGAAAACAGTCTCTCCCATAATAACTCACGGGCTGCTTGTGTTTTTTAGGCCTTTGCAAGCTATCGGAAGTGTGTGCGCGGCAGGAGATACAAATCTATGTTTTCGCGCCTTTTTTGCGATTTCAAGGTCGAAAAACACATAGGCCCCAAAATGAAAGAAACGGCTGCCGCGCCAAAACTATGGCTTCAAACTTGATGAAAACAGTCTCTCCCATATTAACTCACGGGCTGATTGTGTTTTTTAGGCCTTCGCAAGCTATCGGAAGTGTGTGCGCGGCAGGAGAGACAAATCCATGTTTTCGCGCCTTTTTTGCGATTTCCAGGTCGAAAAACACACAGACCCCAAAAATAAAGAAACGGCTGTCCAGCCAAAACTGAGGCTTCAAACTTGATGAAAACAGTCTCTCCCACAATAACTCAAGGGCCGCTTGTGTTTTTTAGGCCTTCTCAAGCTATCAGAAGTGTGTGCGCGGCAGGAGAGACAAATCCATGTTTTTGCGCATTTTTTGCGATTTCAAGGTCGAAAAACACATAGGCCCCAAAATGAAAGAAACGGCTGGCGCGCCAAAACTATGGCTTCAAACTTGATGAAAACAGTCTCTCCAATAATAACTCACGGGCTGCTTGTGTTTTTTAGGCCTTTGCAAGCTATCGGAAGTGTGTGCGCGGCAGGAGAGACAAATCCATGTTTTCGCGCCTTTTTTGCGATTTCAAGGTCGAAAAACACATAGGCCCCAAAATGAAAGAAACGGCTGGCGCGCCAAAACTATGGCTTCAAACTTGAGGAAAACAGTCTCTCCCATAATAACTCACGGGCTGCTTGTGTTTTTTAGGCCTTTGCAAGCTATCGGAAGTGTGTGCGCGGCAGGAGAGACAAATCCATATTTTCGCGCCTTTTTTGCGATTTCAAGGTCGAAAAACACATAGGCCCCAAAATGAAAGAAACGGATGGCGCGCCAAAACTATGGCTTCAAACTTGATGAAAACAGTCTCTCCCATAATAACTCACGGGCTGCTTGTGTTTTTTAGGCCTTTGCAAGCTATCGGAAGTGTGTGCGCGGCAGGAGAGACAAATCCATGTTTTCGCGCCTTTTTTGCGATTTCCAGGTCGAAAAACACACAGACCCCAAAAATAAAGAAACGGCTGTCCAGCCAAAACTGAGGCTTCAAACTTGATGAAAACAGTCTCTCCCACAATAACTCAAGGGCCGCTTGTGTTTTTTAGGCCTTCGCAAGCTATCGGAAGTGTGTGCGCGGCAGGAGAGACAAATCCATGTTTTCGCGCATTTTTTGCGATTTCAAGGTCGAAAAACACATAGGCCCCAAAATGAAAGAAACGGCTGCCGCGCCAAAACTATGGCTTCAAACTTGATGAAAACAGTCTCTCCCACAATAACTCAAGGGCCGCTTGTGTTTTTTAGGCCTTTGCAAGCTATCGGAAGTGTGTGCGCGGCAGTAGAGACAAATCCATGTTTTCGCGCATTTTTTGCGATTTCAAGGTCGAAAAACACATAGGCCCCAAAATGAAAGAAACGGCTGCCGCGCCAAAACTATGGCTTCAAACTTGATGAAAACAGTCTCTCCCATAATAACTCACGGGCTGCTTGTGTTTTTTAGGCCTTTGCAAGCTATCGGAAGTGTGTGCGCGGCAGGAGAGACAAATCCATGTTTTCGCGCCTTTTTTGCGATTTCAAGGTTGAAAAACACATAGGCCCCAAAATGAAAGAAACGGCTGGCGCGCCAAAACTATGGCTTCAAACTTGATGAAAACAGTCTCTCCCATAATAACTCACGGGCTGCTTGTGTTTTTTAGGCCTTTGCAAGCTATCGGAAGTGTGTGCGCGGCAGGAGAGACAAATCCATGTTTTCGCGCCTTTTTTGCGATTTCCAGGTCGAAAAACACACAGACCCCAAAAATAAAGAAACGGCTGTCCAGCCAAAACTATGGCTTCAAACTTGATGAAAACAGTCTCTCCCACAATAACTCAAGGGCCGCTTGTGTTTTTTAGGCCTTTGCAAGCTATCGGAAGTGTGTGCGCGGCAGGAGAGACAAATCCATGTTTTCGCGCCTTTTTTGCGATTTCCAGGTCGAAAAACACACAGACCCCAAAAATAAAGAAACGGCTGTCCAGCCAAAACTGAGGCTTCAAACTTGATGAAAACAGTCTCTCCCACAATAACTCAAGGGCCGCTTGTGTTTTTTAGGCCTTCGCAAGCTATCGGAAGTGTGTGCGCGGCAGGAGAGACAAATCCATGTTTTCGCGCATTTTTTGCGATTTCAAGGTCGAAAAACACATAGGCCCCAAAATGAAAGAAACGGCTGCCGCGCCAAAACTATGGCTTCAAACTTGATGAAAACAGTCTCTCCCACAATAACTCAAGGGCCGCTTGTGTTTTTTAGGCCTTTGCAAGCTATCGGAAGTGTGTGCGCGGCAGGAGAGACAAATCCATGTTTTCGCGCCTTTTTTGCGATTTCCAGGTCGAAAAACACACAGACCCCAAAAATAAAGAAACGGCTGTCCAGCCAAAACTGAGGCTTCAAACTTGATGAAAACAGTCTCTCCCACAATAACTCAAGGGCCGCTTGTGTTTTTTAGGCCTTCGCAAGCTATCGGAAGTGTGTGCGCGGCAGGAGAGACAAATCCATGTTTTCGCGCATTTTTTGCGATTTCAAGGTCGAAAAACACATAGGCCCCAAAATGAAAGAAACGGCTGCCGCGCCAAAACTATGGCTTCAAACTTGATGAAAACAGTCTCTCCCACAATAACTCAAGGGCCGCTTGTGTTTTTTAGGCCTTTGCAAGCTATCGGAAGTGTGTGCGCGGCAGTAGAGACAAATCCATGTTTTCGCGCATTTTTTGCGATTTCAAGGTCGAAAAACACATAGGCCCCAAAATGAAAGAAACGGCTGCCGCGCCAAAACTATGGCTTCAAACTTGATGAAAACAGTCTCTCCCATAATAACTCACGGGCTGCTTGTGTTTTTTAGGCCTTTGCAAGCTATCGGAAGTGTGTGCGCGGCAGGAGAGACAAATCCATGTTTTCGCGCCTTTTTTGCGATTTCAAGGTTGAAAAACACATAGGCCCCAAAATGAAAGAAACGGCTGGCGCGCCAAAACTATGGCTTCAAACTTGATGAAAACAGTCTCTCCCATAATAACTCACGGGCTGCTTGTGTTTTTTAGGCCTTTGCAAGCTATCGGAAGTGTGTGCGCGGCAGGAGAGACAAATCCATATTTTCGCGCCTTTTTTGCGATTTCAAGGTCGAAAAACACATAGGCCCCAAAATGAAAGAAACGGATGGCGCGCCAAAACTATGGCTTCAAACTTGATGAAAACAGTCTCTCCCATAATAACTCACGGGCTGCTTGTGTTTTTTAGGCCTTTGCAAGCTATCGGAAGTGTGTGCGCGGCAGGAGAGACAAATCCATGTTTTCGCGCCTTTTTTGCGATTTCCAGGTCGAAAAACACACAGACCCCAAAAATAAAGAAACGGCTGTCCAGCCAAAACTGAGGCTTCAAACTTGATGAAAACAGTCTCTCCCACAATAACTCAAGGGCCGCTTGTGTTTTTTAGGCCTTCGCAAGCTATCGGAAGTGTGTGCGCGGCAGGAGAGACAAATCCATGTTTTCGCGCATTTTTTGCGATTTCAAGGTCGAAAAACACATAGGCCCCAAAATGAAAGAAACGGCTGCCGCGCCAAAACTATGGCTTCAAACTTGATGAAAACAGTCTCTCCCACAATAACTCAAGGGCCGCTTGTGTTTTTTAGGCCTTTGCAAGCTATCGGAAGTGTGTGCGCGGCAGTAGAGACAAATCCATGTTTTCGCGCATTTTTTGCGATTTCAAGGTCGAAAAACACATAGGCCCCAAAATGAAAGAAACGGCTGCCGCGCCAAAACTATGGCTTCAAACTTGATGAAAACAGTCTCTCCCATAATAACTCACGGGCTGCTTGTGTTTTTTAGGCCTTTGCAAGCTATCGGAAGTGTGTGCGCGGCAGGAGAGACAAATCCATGTTTTCGCGCCTTTTTTGCGATTTCAAGGTTGAAAAACACATAGGCCCCAAAATGAAAGAAACGGCTGGCGCGCCAAAACTATGGCTTCAAACTTGATGAAAACAGTCTCTCCCATAATAACTCACGGGCTGCTTGTGTTTTTTAGGCCTTTGCAAGCTATCGGAAGTGTGTGCGCGGCAGGAGAGACAAATCCATGTTTTCGCGCCTTTTTTGCGATTTCCAGGTCGAAAAACACACAGACCCCAAAAATAAAGAAACGGCTGTCCAGCCAAAACTATGGCTTCAAACTTGATGAAAACAGTCTCTCCCACAATAACTCAAGGGCCGCTTGTGTTTTTTAGGCCTTTGCAAGCTATCGGAAGTGTGTGCGCGGCAGGAGAGACAAATCCATGTTTTCGCGCCTTTTTTGCGATTTCCAGGTCGAAAAACACACAGACCCCAAAAATAAAGAAACGGCTGTCCAGCCAAAACTGAGGCTTCAAACTTGATGAAAACAGTCTCTCCCACAATAACTCAAGGGCCGCTTGTGTTTTTTAGGCCTTCGCAAGCTATCGGAAGTGTGTGCGCGGCAGGAGAGACAAATCCATGTTTTCGCGCATTTTTTGCGATTTCAAGGTCGAAAAACACATAGGCCCCAAAATGAAAGAAACGGCTGCCGCGCCAAAACTATGGCTTCAAACTTGATGAAAACAGTCTCTCCCACAATAACTCAAGGGCCGCTTGTGTTTTTTAGGCCTTTGCAAGCTATCGGAAGTGTGTGCGCGGCAGGAGAGACAAATCCATGTTTTCGCGCCTTTTTTGCGATTTCCAGGTCGAAAAACACACAGACCCCAAAAATAAAGAAACGGCTGTCCAGCCAAAACTGAGGCTTCAAACTTGATGAAAACAGTCTCTCCCACAATAACTCAAGGGCCGCTTGTGTTTTTTAGGCCTTCGCAAGCTATCGGAAGTGTGTGCGCGGCAGGAGAGACAAATCCATGTTTTCGCGCATTTTTTGCGATTTCAAGGTCGAAAAACACATAGGCCCCAAAATGAAAGAAACGGCTGCCGCGCCAAAACTATGGCTTCAAACTTGATGAAAACAGTCTCTCCCACAATAACTCAAGGGCCGCTTGTGTTTTTTAGGCCTTTGCAAGCTATCGGAAGTGTGTGCGCGGCAGTAGAGACAAATCCATGTTTTCGCGCATTTTTTGCGATTTCAAGGTCGAAAAACACATAGGCCCCAAAATGAAAGAAACGGCTGCCGCGCCAAAACTATGGCTTCAAACTTGATGAAAACAGTCTCTCCCATAATAACTCACGGGCTGCTTGTGTTTTTTAGGCCTTTGCAAGCTATCGGAAGTGTGTGCGCGGCAGGAGAGACAAATCCATGTTTTCGCGCCTTTTTTGCGATTTCAAGGTTGAAAAACACATAGGCCCCAAAATGAAAGAAACGGCTGGCGCGCCAAAACTATGGCTTCAAACTTGATGAAAACAGTCTCTCCCATAATAACTCACGGGCTGCTTGTGTTTTTTAGGCCTTTGCAAGCTATCGGAAGTGTGTGCGCGGCAGGAGAGACAAATCCATGTTTTCGCGCCTTTTTTGCGATTTCCAGGTCGAAAAACACACAGACCCCAAAAATAAAGAAACGGCTGTCCAGCCAAAACTATGGCTTCAAACTTGATGAAAACAGTCTCTCCCACAATAACTCAAGGGCCGCTTGTGTTTTTTAGGCCTTTGCAAGCTATCGGAAGTGTGTGCGCGGCAGGAGAGACAAATCCATGTTTTCGCGCCTTTTTTGCGATTTCCAGGTCGAAAAACACACAGACCCCAAAAATAAAGAAACGGCTGTCCAGCCAAAACTGAGGCTTCAAACTTGATGAAAACAGTCTCTCCCACAATAACTCAAGGGCCGCTTGTGTTTTTTAGGCCTTCGCAAGCTATCGGAAGTGTGTGCGCGGCAGGAGAGACAAATCCATGTTTTCGCGCATTTTTTGCGATTTCAAGGTCGAAAAACACATAGGCCCCAAAATGAAAGAAACGGCTGCCGCGCCAAAACTATGGCTTCAAACTTGATGAAAACAGTCTCTCCCACAATAACTCAAGGGCCGCTTGTGTTTTTTAGGCCTTTGCAAGCTATCGGAAGTGTGTGCGCGGCAGTAGAGACAAATCCATGTTTTCGCGCATTTTTTGCGATTTCAAGGTCGAAAAACACATAGGCCCCAAAATGAAAGAAACGGCTGCCGCGCCAAAACTATGGCTTCAAACTTGATGAAAACAGTCTCTCCCATAATAACTCACGGGCTGCTTGTGTTTTTTAGGCCTTTGCAAGCTATCGGAAGTGTGTGCGCGGCAGGAGAGACAAATCCATGTTTTCGCGCCTTTTTTGCGATTTCAAGGTTGAAAAACACATAGGCCCCAAAATGAAAGAAACGGCTGGCGCGCCAAAACTATGGCTTCAAACTTGATGAAAACAGTCTCTCCCATAATAACTCACGGGCTGCTTGTGTTTTTTAGGCCTTTGCAAGCTATCGGAAGTGTGTGCGCGGCAGGAGAGACAAATCCATGTTTTCGCGCCTTTTTTGCGATTTCAAGGTTGAAAAACACATAGGCCCCAAAATGAAAGAAACGGCTGGCGCGCCAAAACTATGGCTTCAAACTTGATGAAAACAGTCTCTCCCATAATAACTCACGGGCTGCTTGTGTTTTTTAGGCCTTTGCAAGCTATCGGAAGTGTGTGCGCGGCAGGAGAGACAAATCCATGTTTTCGCGCCTTTTTTGCGATTTCCAGGTCGAAAAACACACAGAACCCAAAAATAAAGAAACGGCTGTCCAGCCAAAACTATGGCTTCAAACTTGATGAAAACAGTCTCTCCCACAATAACTCAAGGGCCGCTTGTGTTTTTTAGGCCTTTGCAAGCTATCGGAAGTGTGTGCGCGGCAGTAGAGACAAATCCATGTTTTCGCGCATTTTTTGCGATTTCAAGGTCGAAAAACACATAGGCCCCAAAATGAAAGAAACGGCTGCCGCGCCAAAACTATGGCTTCAAACTTGATGAAAACAGTCTCTCCCATAATAACTCACGGGCTGCTTGTGTTTTTTAGGCCTTTGCAAGCTATCGGAAGTGTGTGCGCGGCAGGAGAGACAAATCCATGTTTTCGCGCCTTTTTTGCGATTTCAAGGTCGAAAAACACATAGGCCCCAAAATGAAAGAAACGGCTGGCGCGCCAAAACTATGGCTTCAAACTTCATGAAAACAGTCTCTCCCATAATAACTCACGGGCTGCTTGTGTTTTTTAGGCCTTTGCAAGCTATCGGAAGTGTGTGCGCGGCAGGAGAGACAAATCCATGTTTTCGCGCCTTTTTTGCGATTTCCAGGTCGAAAAACACACAGACCCCAAAAATAAAGAAACGGCTGTCCAGCCAAAACTATGGCTTCAAACTTGATGAAAACAGTCTCTCCCATAATAACTCACAGGCTGCTTGTGTTTTTTAGGCCTTTGCAAGCTATCGGAAGTTGTGCGCGGCAGGAGAGACAAATCCATGTTTTCGCGCCTTTTTTGCGATTTCAAGGTCGAAAAACACATAGGCCCCAAAATGAAAGAAACGGCTGGCGCGCCAAAACTATGGCTTCAAACTTGATGAAAACGGTCTTTCCCATAATAACTCACGGGCTGCTTGTGTTTTTTAGGCCTTTGCAAGCTATCGGAAGTGTGTGCGCGGCAGGAGAGACAAATCCATGTTTTCACGCCTTTTTTGCGATTTCAAGGTCGAAAAACACATAGGCCCCAAAATGAAAGAAACGGCTGCCGCGCCAAAACTATGGCTTCAAACTTGATGAAAACAGTCTCTCCCATAATAACTCACGGGCTGCTTGTGTTTTTTAGGCCTTTGCAAGCTATCGGAAGTGTGTGCGCGGCAGGAGAGACAAATCCATGTTTTCGCGCCTTTTTTGCGATTTCAAGGTCGAAAAACACATAGGCCCCAAAATGAAAGAAACGGCTGGCGCGCCAAAACTATGGCTTCAAACTTGATGAAAACAGTCTCTCCCATAATAACTCACGGGCTGCTTGTGTTTTTTAGGCCTTTGCAAGCTATCGGAAGTGTGTGCGCGGCAGGAGAGACAAATCCATGTTTTCGCGCCTTTTTTGCGATTTCAAGGTCGAAAAACACATAGGCCCCAAAATGAAAGAAACGGCTGGCGCGCCAAAACTATGGCTTCAAACTTGATGAAAACAGTCTTTCCCATAATAACTCACGGGCTGCTTGTGTTTTTTAGGCCTTTGCAAGCTATCGGAAGTGTGTGCGCGGCAGGAGAGACAAATCCATGTTTTCGCGCCTTTTTTGCGATTTCAAGGTCGAAAAACACATAGGCCCCAAAATGAAAGAAACGGCTGCCGCGCCAAAACTATGGCTTCAAACTTGATGAAAACAGTCTCTCCCATAATAACTCACGGGCTGCTTGTGTTTTTTAGGCCTTTGCAAGCTATCGGAAGTGTGTGCGCGGCAGGAGAGACAAATCCATGTTTTCGCGCATTTTTTGCGATTTCAAGGTCGAAAAACACATAGGCCCCAAAATGAAAGAAACGGCTGCCGCGCCAAAACTATGGCTTCAAACTTGATGAAAACAGTCTCTCCCATAATAACTCACGGGCTGCTTGTGTTTTTTAGGCCTTTGCAAGCTATTGGAAGTGTGTGCGCGGCAGGAGAGACAAATCCATGTTTTCGCGCCTTTTTTGCGATTTCAAGGTCGAAAAACACATAGGCCCCAAAATGAAAGAAACGGCTGCCGCGCCAAAACTATGGCTTCAAACTTGATGAAAACAGTCTCTCCCATAATAACTCACGGGCTGCTTGTGTTTTTTAGGCCTTTGCAAGCTATCGGAAGTGTGTGCGCGGCAGGAGAGACAAATCCATGTTTTCGCGCCTTTTTTGCGATTTCAAGGTCGAAAAACACATAGGCCCCAAAATGAAAGAAACGGCTGGCGCGCCAAAACTATGACTTCAAACTTGATGAAAACAGTCTTTACCATAATAACTCACGGGCTGCTTGTGTTTTTTAGGCCTTTGCAAGCTATCGGAAGTGTGTGCGCGGCAGGAGAGACAAATCCATGTTTTCGCGCCTTTTTTGCGATTTCAAGGTCGAAAAACACATAGGCCCCAAAATGAAAGAAACGGCTGCCGCGCCAAAACTATGGCTTCAAACTTGATGAAAACAGTCTCTCCCATAATAACTCACGGGCTGCTTGTGTTTTTTAGGCCTTTGCAAGCTATCGGAAGTGTGTGCGCGGCAGGAGAGACAAATCCATGTTTTCGCGCCTTTTTTGCGATTTCATGGTCGAAAAACACATAGGCCCCAAAATGAAAGAAACGGCTGGCGCGCCAAAACTATGGCTTCAAACTTGATGAAAACAGTCTTTCCCATAATAACTCACGGGCTGCTTGTGTTTTTTAGGCCTTTGCAAGCTATCGGAAGTGTGTGCGCGGCAGGAGAGACAAATCCATGTTTTCGCGCCTTTTTTGCGATTTCAAGGTCGAAAAACACATAGGCCCCAAAATGAAAGAAACGGCTGCCGCGCCAAAACTATGGCTTCAAACTTGATGAAAACAGTCTCTCCCATAATAACTCACGGGCTGCTTGTGTTTTTTAGGCCTTTGCAAGCTATCGGAAGTGTGTGCGCGGCAGGAGAGACAAATCCATGTTTTCGCGCATTTTTTGCGATTTCAAGGTCGAAAAACACATAGGCCCCAAAATGAAAGAAACGGCTGCCGCGCCAAAACTATGGCTTCAATCTTGATGAAAACAGTCTCTCCCATAATAACTCACGGGCTGCTTGTGTTTTTTAGGCCTTTGCAAGCTATCGGAAGTGTGTGCGCGGCAGGAGAGACAAATCCATGTTTTCGCGACTTTTTTGCGATTTCAAGGTCGAAAAACACATAGGCCCCAAAATGAAAGAAACGGCTGCCGCGCCAAAACTATGGCTTCAAACTTGATGAAAACAGTCTCTCCCATAATAACTCACGGGCTGCTTGTGTTTTTTAGGCCTTTGCAAGCTATCGGAAGTGTGTGCGCGGCAGGAGAGACAAATCCATGTTTTCGCGGCTTTTTTGCGATTTCAAGGTCGAAAAACACATAGGCCCCAAAATGAAAGAAACGGCTGGCGCGCCAAAACTATGGCTTCAAACTTGATGAAAACAGTCTCTCCCATATTAACTCACGGGCTGATTGTGTTTTTTAGGCCTTCGCAAGCTATCGGAAGTGTGTGCTCAGCAGGAGAGACAAATCTATGTTTTCGCGCCTGTTTTGCCATTTCCAGGTCGAAAAACACACAGAACCCAAAAATAAAGACACGGCTGTCCAGCCAAAACTGAGGCTTCAAACTTGATGAAAACAGTCTCTCCCACAATAACTCAAGGGCCGCTTGTGTTTTTTAGGCCTTCGCAAGCTATCGGAAGTGTGTGCGCGGCAGGAGAGACAAATCCATGTTTTCGCGCATTTTTTGCGATTTCAAGGTCAAAAAACACATAGGCCCCAAAATGAAAGAAACGGCTGGGGCGCCAAAACTATGGCTTGAAACTTGATGAAAACAGTCTCTCCCATAATAACTCAAGGGCTGCTTGTGTTTTTTAGGCCTTTGCAAGCTATCGGAAGTGGTGCGCGGCAGGAGAGACAAATCCATGTTTTCGCGCCTTTTTTGCGATTTCAAGGTCGAAAAACACATAGGCCCCAAAATGAAAGAAACGGCTGGCGCGCCAAAACTATGGCTTCAAACTTGATGAAAACAGTCTCTCCCATAATAACTCACGGGCTGCTTGTGTTTTTTTAGGCCTTTGCAAGCTATTGGAAGTGTGTGCGCGGTAGGAGAGATAAATCCATGTTTTCGCGCCTTTTTTGCGATTTCAAGGTCGAAAAACACATAGGCCCCAAAATGAAAGAAACGGCTGGGGCGCCAAAACTATGGCTTGAAACTTGATGAAAACAGTCTCTCCCATAATAACTCAAGGGCTGCTTGTGTTTTTTAGGCCTTTGCAAGCTATCGGAAGTTGTGCGCGGCAGGAGAGACAAATCCATGTTTTCGCGCCTTTTTTGCGATTTCAAGGTCGAAAAACACATAGGCCCCAAAATGAAAGAAACGGCTGCCGCGCCAAAACTATGGCTTCAAACTTGATGAAAACAGTCTCTCCCATAATAACTCACGGGCTGCTTGTGTTTTTTAGGCCTTTGCAAGCTATCGGAAGTGTGTACGCGGCAGGAGAGACAAATCCATGTTTTCGCGCCTTTTTTGCGATTTCAAGGTCGAAAAACACATAGGCCCCAAAATGAAAGAAACGGCTGCCGCGCCAAAACTATGGCTTCAATCTTGATGAAAACAGTCTCTCTCATAATAACTCACGGGCTGCTTGTGTTTTTTAGGCCTTTGCAAGCTATCGGAAGTGTGTGCGCGGCAGGAGAGACAAATCCATGTTTTCGCGCCTTTTTTGCGATTTCAAGGTCGAAAAACACATAGGCCCCAAAATGAAAGAAACGGCTGGGGCGCCAAAACTATGGCTTGAAACTTGATGAAAACAGTCTCTCCCATAATAACTCAAGGGCTGCTTGTGTTTTTTAGGCCTTTGCAAGCTATCGGAAGTTGTGCGCGGCAGGAGAGACAAATCCATGTTTTCGCGCCTTTTTTGCGATTTCAAGGTCGAAAAACACATAGGCCCCAAAATGAAAGAAACGGCTGCCGCGCCAAAACTATGGCTTCAAACTTGATGAAAACAGTCTCTCCCATATTAACTCACGGGCTGATTGTGTTTTTTAGGCCTTCGCAAGCTATCGGAAGTGTGTGCGCAGCAGGAGAGACAAATCTATGTTTTCGCGCCTTTTTGCCATTTCCAGGTCGAAAAACACATAGAACCCAAAAATAAAGAAACGGCTGTCCAGCCAAAACTGAGGCTTCAAACTTGATGAAAACAGTCTCTCCCACAATAACTCAAGGGCCGCTTGTGTTTTTTAGGCCTTCGCAAGCTATCGGAAGTGTGTGCGCGGCAGGAGAGACAAATCCATGTTTTCGTGCATGTTTTGCGATTTCAAGGTCGAAAAACACATAGGCCCCAAAATGAAAGAAACGGCTGCCGCGCCAAAACTATGGCTTCAAACTTGATGAAAACAGTCTCTCCCATAATAACTCACGGGCTGCTTGTGTTTTTTAGGCCTTTGCAAGCTATCGGAAGTGTGTACGCGGCAGGAGAGACAAATCCATGTTTTCGCGCCTTTTTTGCGATTTCAAGGTCGAAAAACACATAGGCCCCAAAATGAAAGAAACGGCTGCCGCGCCAAAACTATGGCTTCAATCTTGATGAAAACAGTCTCTCTCATAATAACTCACGGGCTGCTTGTGTTTTTTAGGCCTTTGCAAGCTATCGGAAGTGTGTGCGCGGCAGGAGAGACAAATCCATGTTTTCGCGCCTTTTTTGCGATTTCAAGGTCGAAAAACACATAGGCCCCAAAATGAAAGAAACGGCTGGGGCGCCAAAACTATGGCTTGAAACTTGATGAAAACAGTCTCTCCCATAATAACTCAAGGGCTGCTTGTGTTTTTTAGGCCTTTGCAAGCTATCGGAAGTTGTGCGCGGCAGGAGAGACAAATCCATGTTTTCGCGCCTTTTTTGCGATTTCAAGGTCGAAAAACACATAGGCCCCAAAATGAAAGAAACGGCTGGGGCGCCAAAACTATGGCTTGAAACTTGATGAAAACAGTCTCTCCCATATTAACTCACGGGCTGATTGTGTTTTTTAGGCCTTCGCAAGCTATCGGAAGTGTGTGCGCAGCAGGAGAGACAAATCTATGTTTTCGCGCCTTTTTGCCATTTCCAGGTCGAAAAACACATAGAACCCAAAAATAAAGAAACGGCTGTCCAGCCAAAACTGAGGCTTCAAACTTGATGAAAACAGTCTCTCCCACAATAACTCAAGGGCCGCTTGTGTTTTTTAGGCCTTCGCAAGCTATCGGAAGTGTGTGCGCGGCAGGAGAGACAAATCCATGTTTTCGTGCATGTTTTGCGATTTCAAGGTCGAAAAACACATAGGCCCCAAAATGAAAGAAACGGCTGCCGCGCCAAAACTATGGCTTCAAACTTGATGAAAACAGTCTCTCCCATAATAACTCACGGGCTGCTTGTGTTTTTTAGGCCTTTGCAAGCTATCGGAAGTGTGTGCGCGGCAGGAGAGACAAATCCATGTTTTCGCGCATTTTTTGCGATTTCAAGGTCGAAAAACACATAGGCCCCAAAATGAAAGAAACGGCTGCCGCGCCAAAACTATGGCTTCAAACTTGATGAAAACAGTCTCTCCCATAATAACTCACGGGCTGCTTGTGTTTTTTAGGCCTTTGCAAGCTATTGGAAGTGTGTGCGCGGCAGGAGAGACAAATCCATGTTTTCGCGCCTTTTTTGCGATTTCAAGGTCGAAAAACACATAGGCCCCAAAATGAAAGAAACGGCTGCCGCGCCAAAACTATGGCTTCAATCTTGATGAAAACAGTCTCTCCCATAATAACTCATGGGCTGCTTGTGTTTTTTAGGCCTTTGCAAGCTATCGGAAGTGTGTGCGCGGCAGGAGAGACAAATCCATGTTTTCGTGCCTTTTTTGCGATTTCAAGGTCGAAAAACACATAGGCCCCAAAATGAAAGAAACGGCTGGGGCGCCAAAACTATGGCTTGAAACTTGATGAAAACAGTCTCTCCCATAATAACTCAAGGGCTGCTTGTGTTTTTTAGGCCTTTTCAAGCTATCGGAAGTTGTGCGCGGCAGGAGAGACAAATCCATGTTTTCGCGCCTTTTTTGCGATTTCAAGGTCGAAAAACACATAGGCCCCAAAATGAAAGAAACGGCTGGCGCGCCAAAACTATGGCTTCAAACTTGATGAAAACAGTCTTTCCCATAATAACTCACGGCCTGCTTGTGTTTTTTAGGCCTTTGCAAGCTATCGGAAGTGTGTGCGCGGCAGGAGAGACAAATCCATGTTTTCGCGACTTTTTTGCGATTTCAAGGTCGAAAAACACATAGGCCCCAAAATGAAAGAAACGGCTGCCGCGCCAAAACTATGGCTTCAAACTTGATGAAAACAGTCTCTCCCATAATAACTCACGGGCTGCTTGTGTTTTTTAGGCCTTTGCAAGCTATCGGAAGTGTGTGCGCGGCAGGAGAGACAAATCCATGTTTTCGCGCCTTTTTTGCGATTTCAAGGTCGAAAAACACATAGGCCCCAAAATGAAAGAAACGGCTGCCGCGCCAAAACTATGGCTTCAAACTTGATGAAAACAGTCTCTCCCATAATAACTCACGGGCTGCTTGTGTTTTTTTAGGCCTTTGCAAGCTATTGGAAGTGTGTGCGCGGCAGGAGAGATAAATCCATGTTTTCGCGCCTTTTTTGCGATTTCAAGGTCGAAAAACACATAGGCCCCAAAATGAAAGAAACGGCTGGGGCGCCAAAACTATGGCTTGAAACTTGATGAAAACAGTCTCTCCCATAATAACTCAAGGGCTGCTTGTGTTTTTTAGGCCTTTGCAAGCTATCGGAAGTTGTGCGCGGCAGGAGAGACAAATCCATGTTTTCGCGCCTTTTTTGCGATTTCAAGGTCGAAAAACACATAGGCCCCAAAATGAAAGAAACGGCTGCCGCGCCAAAACTATGGCTTCAAACTTGATGAAAACAGTCTCTCCCATAATAACTCACGGGCTGCTTGTGTTTTTTAGGCCTTTGCAAGCTATCGGAAGTGTGTACGCGGCAGGAGAGACAAATCCATGTTTTCGCGCCTTTTTTGCGATTTCAAGGTCGAAAAACACATAGGCCCCAAAATGAAAGAAACGGCTGCCGCGCCAAAACTATGGCTTCAATCTTGATGAAAACAGTCTCTCTCATAATAACTCACGGGCTGCTTGTGTTTTTTAGGCCTTTGCAAGCTATCGGAAGTGTGTGCGCGGCAGGAGAGACAAATCCATGTTTTCCCGCCTTTTTTGCGATTTCAAGGTCGAAAAACACATAGGCCCCAAAATGAAAGAAACGGCTGGGGCGCCAAAACTATGGCTTGAAACTTGATGAAAACAGTCTCTCCCATAATAACTCAAGGGCTGCTTGTGTTTTTTAGGCCTTTGCAAGCTATCGGAAGTTGTGCGCGGCAGGAGAGACAAATCCATGTTTTCGCGCCTTTTTTGCGATTTCAAGGTCGAAAAACACATAGGCCCCAAAATGAAAGAAACGGCTGCCGCGCCAAAACTATGGCTTCAAACTTGATGAAAACAGTCTCTCCCATATTAACTCACGGGCTGATTGTGTTTTTTAGGCCTTCGCAAGCTATCGGAAGTGTGTGCGCAGCAGGAGAGACAAATCTATGTTTTCGCGCCTTTTTGCCATTTCCAGGTCGAAAAACACATAGAACCCAAAAATAAAGAAACGGCTGTCCAGCCAAAACTGAGGCTTCAAACTTGATGAAAACAGTCTCTCCCACAATAACTCAAGGGCCGCTTGTGTTTTTTAGGCCTTCGCAAGCTATCGGAAGTGTGTGCGCGGCAGGAGAGACAAATCCATGTTTTCGTGCATGTTTTGCGATTTCAAGGTCGAAAAACACATAGGCCCCAAAATGAAAGAAACGGCTGCCGCGCCAAAACTATGGCTTCAAACTTGATGAAAACAGTCTCTCCCATAATAACTCACGGGCTGCTTGTGTTTTTTAGGCCTTTGCAAGCTATCGGAAGTGTGTACGCGGCAGGAGAGACAAATCCATGTTTTCGCGCCTTTTTTGCGATTTCAAGGTCGAAAAACACATAGGCCCCAAAATGAAAGAAACGGCTGCCGCGCCAAAACTATGGCTTCAATCTTGATGAAAACAGTCTCTCTCATAATAACTCACGGGCTGCTTGTGTTTTTTAGGCCTTTGCAAGCTATCGGAAGTGTGTGCGCGGCAGGAGAGACAAATCCATGTTTTCGCGCCTTTTTTGCGATTTCAAGGTCGAAAAACACATAGGCCCCAAAATGAAAGAAACGGCTGGGGCGCCAAAACTATGGCTTGAAACTTGATGAAAACAGTCTCTCCCATAATAACTCAAGGGCTGCTTGTGTTTTTTAGGCCTTTGCAAGCTATCGGAAGTTGTGCGCGGCAGGAGAGACAAATCCATGTTTTCGCGCCTTTTTTGCGATTTCAAGGTCGAAAAACACATAGGCCCCAAAATGAAAGAAACGGCTGGGGCGCCAAAACTATGGCTTGAAACTTGATGAAAACAGTCTCTCCCATATTAACTCACGGGCTGATTGTGTTTTTTAGGCCTTCGCAAGCTATCGGAAGTGTGTGCGCAGCAGGAGAGACAAATCTATGTTTTCGCGCCTTTTTGCCATTTCCAGGTCGAAAAACACATAGAACCCAAAAATAAAGAAACGGCTGTCCAGCCAAAACTGAGGCTTCAAACTTGATGAAAACAGTCTCTCCCACAATAACTCAAGGGCCGCTTGTGTTTTTTAGGCCTTCGCAAGCTATCGGAAGTGTGTGCGCGGCAGGAGAGACAAATCCATGTTTTCGTGCATGTTTTGCGATTTCAAGGTCGAAAAACACATAGGCCCCAAAATGAAAGAAACGGCTGCCGCGCCAAAACTATGGCTTCAAACTTGATGAAAACAGTCTCTCCCATAATAACTCACGGGCTGCTTGTGTTTTTTAGGCCTTTGCAAGCTATCGGAAGTGTGTGCGCGGCAGGAGAGACAAATCCATGTTTTCGCGCATTTTTTGCGATTTCAAGGTCGAAAAACACATAGGCCCCAAAATGAAAGAAACGGCTGCCGCGCCAAAACTATGGCTTCAAACTTGATGAAAACAGTCTCTCCCATAATAACTCACGGGCTGCTTGTGTTTTTTAGGCCTTTGCAAGCTATTGGAAGTGTGTGCGCGGCAGGAGAGATAAATCCATGTTTTCGCGCCTTTTTTGCGATTTCAAGGTCGAAAAACACATAGGCCCCAAAATGAAAGAAACGGCTGCCGCGCCAAAACTATGGCTTCAATCTTGATGAAAACAGTCTCTCCCATAATAACTCATGGGCTGCTTGTGTTTTTTAGGCCTTTGCAAGCTATCGGAAGTGTGTGCGCGGCAGGAGAGACAAATCCATGTTTTCGTGCCTTTTTTGCGATTTCAAGGTCGAAAAACACATAGGCCCCAAAATGAAAGAAACGGCTGGGGCGCCAAAACTATGGCTTGAAACTTGATGAAAACAGTCTCTCCCATAATAACTCAAGGGCTGCTTGTGTTTTTTAGGCCTTTGCAAGCTATCGGAAGTTGTGCGCGGCAGGAGAGACAAATCCATGTTTTCGCGCCTTTTTTGCGATTTCAAGGTCGAAAAACACATAGGCCCCAAAATGAAAGAAACGGCTGGCGCGCCAAAACTATGGCTTCAAACTTGATGAAAACAGTCTTTCCCATAATAACTCACGGCCTGCTTGTGTTTTTTAGGCCTTTGCAAGCTATCGGAAGTGTGTGCGCGGCAGGAGAGACAAATCCATGTTTTCGCGACTTTTTTGCGATTTCAAGGTCGAAAAACACATAGGCCCCAAAATGAAAGAAACGGCTGCCGCGCCAAAACTATGGCTTCAAACTTGATGAAAACAGTCTCTCCCATAATAACTCACGGGCTGCTTGTGTTTTTTAGGCCTTTGCAAGCTATCGGAAGTGTGTGCGCGGCAGGAGAGACAAATCCATGTTTTCGCGGCTTTTTTGCGATTTCAAGGTCGAAAAACACATAGGCCCCAAAATGAAAGAAACGGCTGGCGCGCCAAAACTATGGCTTCAAACTTGATGAAAACAGTCTCTCCCATATTAACTCACGGGCTGATTGTGTTTTTTAGGCCTTCGCAAGCTATCGGAAGTGTGTGCTCAGCAGGAGAGACAAATCTATGTTTTCGCGCCTGTTTTGCCATTTCCAGGTCGAAAAACACACAGAACCCAAAAATAAAGACACGGCTGTCCAGCCAAAACTGAGGCTTCAAACTTGATGAAAACAGTCTCTCCCACAATAACTCAAGGGCCGCTTGTGTTTTTTAGGCCTTCGCAAGCTATCGGAAGTGTGTGCGCGGCAGGAGAGACAAATCCATGTTTTCGCGCATTTTTTGCGATTTCAAGGTCAAAAAACACATAGGCCCCAAAATGAAAGAAACGGCTGGGGCGCCAAAACTATGGCTTGAAACTTGATGAAAACAGTCTCTCCCATAATAACTCAAGGGCTGCTTGTGTTTTTTAGGCCTTTGCAAGCTATCGGAAGTGTGTGCGCGGCAGGAGAGACAAATCCATGTTTTCGCGACTTTTTTGCGATTTCAAGGTCGAAAAACACATAGGCCCCAAAATGAAAGAAACGGCTGGCGCGCCAAAACTATGGCTTCAAACTTGATGAAAACAGTCTTTCCCATAATAACTCACGGGCTGCTTGTGTTTTTTAGGCCTTTGCAAGCTATCGGAAGTGTGTGCGCGGCAGGAGAGACAAATCCATGTTTTCGCGCCTTTTTTGCGATTTCAAGGTCGAAAAACACATAGGCCCCAAAATGAAAGAAACGGCTGCCGCGCCAAAACTATGGCTTCAAACTTGATGAAAACAGTCTCTCTCATAATAACTCACGGGCTGCTTGTGTTTTTTAGGCCTTTGCAAGCTATCGGAAGTGTGTGCGCGGCAGGAGAGACAAATCCATGTTTTCGCGCCTTTTTTGCGATTTCAAGGTCGAAAAACACATAGGCCCCAAAATGAAAGAAACGGCTGGGGCGCCAAAACTATGGCTTGAAACTTGATGAAAACAGTCTCTCCCATAATAACTCAAGGGCTGCTTGTGTTTTTTAGGCCTTTGCAAGCTATCGGAAGTTGTGCGCGGCAGGAGAGACAAATCCATGTTTTCGCGCCTTTTTTGCGATTTCAAGGTCGAAAAACACATAGGCCCCAAAATGAAAGAAACGGCTGCCGCGCCAAAACTATGGCTTCAAACTTGATGAAAACAGTCTCTCCCATAATAACTCACGGGCTGCTTGTGTTTTTTAGGCCTTTGCAAGCTATCGGAAGTGTGTACGCGGCAGGAGAGACAAATCCATGTTTTCGCGCCTTTTTTGCGATTTCAAGGTCGAAAAACACATAGGCCCCAAAATGAAAGAAACGGCTGCCGCGCCAAAACTATGGCTTCAATCTTGATGAAAACAGTCTCTCTCATAATAACTCACGGGCTGCTTGTGTTTTTTAGGCCTTTGCAAGCTATCGGAAGTGTGTGCGCGGCAGGAGAGACAAATCCATGTTTTCGCGCCTTTTTTGCGATTTCAAGGTCGAAAAACACATAGGCCCCAAAATGAAAGAAACGGCTGGGGCGCCAAAACTATGGCTTGAAACTTGATGAAAACAGTCTCTCCCATAATAACTCAAGGGCTGCTTGTGTTTTTTAGGCCTTTGCAAGCTATCGGAAGTTGTGCGCGGCAGGAGAGACAAATCCATGTTTTCGCGCCTTTTTTGCGATTTCAAGGTCGAAAAACACATAGGCCCCAAAATGAAAGAAACGGCTGCCGCGCCAAAACTATGGCTTCAAACTTGATGAAAACAGTCTCTCCCATATTAACTCACGGGCTGATTGTGTTTTTTAGGCCTTCGCAAGCTATCGGAAGTGTGTGCGCAGCAGGAGAGACAAATCTATGTTTTCGCGCCTTTTTGCCATTTCCAGGTCGAAAAACACATAGAACCCAAAAATAAAGAAACGGCTGTCCAGCCAAAACTGAGGCTTCAAACTTGATGAAAACAGTCTCTCCCACAATAACTCAAGGGCCGCTTGTGTTTTTTAGGCCTTCGCAAGCTATCGGAAGTGTGTGCGCGGCAGGAGAGACAAATCCATGTTTTCGTGCATGTTTTGCGATTTCAAGGTCGAAAAACACATAGGCCCCAAAATGAAAGAAACGGCTGCCGCGCCAAAACTATGGCTTCAAACTTGATGAAAACAGTCTCTCCCATAATAACTCACGGGCTGCTTGTGTTTTTTAGGCCTTTGCAAGCTATCGGAAGTGTGTACGCGGCAGGAGAGACAAATCCATGTTTTCGCGCCTTTTTTGCGATTTCAAGGTCGAAAAACACATAGGCCCCAAAATGAAAGAAACGGCTGCCGCGCCAAAACTATGGCTTCAATCTTGATGAAAACAGTCTCTCTCATAATAACTCACGGGCTGCTTGTGTTTTTTAGGCCTTTGCAAGCTATCGGAAGTGTGTGCGCGGCAGGAGAGACAAATCCATGTTTTCGCGCCTTTTTTGCGATTTCAAGGTCGAAAAACACATAGGCCCCAAAATGAAAGAAACGGCTGGGGCGCCAAAACTATGGCTTGAAACTTGATGAAAACAGTCTCTCCCATAATAACTCAAGGGCTGCTTGTGTTTTTTAGGCCTTTGCAAGCTATCGGAAGTTGTGCGCGGCAGGAGAGACAAATCCATGTTTTCGCGCCTTTTTTGCGATTTCAAGGTCGAAAAACACATAGGCCCCAAAATGAAAGAAACGGCTGGGGCGCCAAAACTATGGCTTGAAACTTGATGAAAACAGTCTCTCCCATATTAACTCACGGGCTGATTGTGTTTTTTAGGCCTTCGCAAGCTATCGGAAGTGTGTGCGCAGCAGGAGAGACAAATCTATGTTTTCGCGCCTTTTTGCCATTTCCAGGTCGAAAAACACATAGAACCCAAAAATAAAGAAACGGCTGTCCAGCCAAAACTGAGGCTTCAAACTTGATGAAAACAGTCTCTCCCACAATAACTCAAGGGCCGCTTGTGTTTTTTAGGCCTTCGCAAGCTATCGGAAGTGTGTGCGCGGCAGGAGAGACAAATCCATGTTTTCGTGCATGTTTTGCGATTTCAAGGTCGAAAAACACATAGGCCCCAAAATGAAAGAAACGGCTGCCGCGCCAAAACTATGGCTTCAAACTTGATGAAAACAGTCTCTCCCATAATAACTCACGGGCTGCTTGTGTTTTTTAGGCCTTTGCAAGCTATCGGAAGTGTGTGCGCGGCAGGAGAGACAAATCCATGTTTTCGCGCCTTTTTTGCGATTTCAAGGTCGAAAAACACATAAGCCCCAAAATGAAAGAAACGGCTGGCGCGCCAAAACTATGGCTTCAAACTTGATGAAAACAGTCTCTCCCATAATAACTCACGGGCTGCTTGTGTTTTTTAGGCCTTCGCAAGCTATCGGAAGTGTGTGCGCGGCAGGAGAGACAAATCCATGTTTTCGCGCATTTTTTGCGATTTCAAGGTCGAAAAACACATAGGCCCCAAAATGAAAGAAACGGCTGGCGCGCCAAAACTATGGCTTCAAACTTGATGAAAACAGTCTCTCCCATATTAACTCACGGGCTGATTGTGTTTTTTAGGCCTTCGCAAGCTATCGGAAGTGTGTGCTCAGCAGGAGAGACAAATCTATGTTTTCGCGCCTGTTTTGCCATTTCCAGGTCGAAAAACACACAGAACCCAAAAATAAAGACACGGCTGTCCAGCCAAAACTGAGGCTTCAAACTTGATGAAAACAGTCTCTCCCACAATAACTCAAGGGCCGCTTGTGTTTTTTAGGCCTTTGCAAGCTATCGGAAGTTGTGCGCGGCAGGAGAGACAAATCCATGTTTTCGCGCCTTTTTTGCGATTTCAAGGTCGAAAAACACATAGGCCCCAAAATGAAAGAAACGGCTGGCGCCCCAAAACTATGGCTTCAAACTTGATGAAAACAGTCTTTCCCATAATAACTCACGGGCTGCTTGTGTTTTTTAGGCCTTTGCAAGCTATCGGAAGTGTGTGCGCGGCAGGAGAGACAAATCCATGTTTTCGCGCCTTTTTTGCGATTTCAAGGTCGAAAAACACATAGGCCCCAAAATGAAAGAAACGGCTGCCGCGCCAAAACTATGGCTTCAAACTTGATGAAAACAGTCTCTCCCATAATAACTCACGGGCTGCTTGTGTTTTTTAGGCCTTTGCAAGCTATCGGAAGTGTGTACGCGGCAGGAGAGACAAATCCATGTTTTCGCGCATTTTTTGCGATTTCAAGGTCGAAAAACACATAGGCCCCAAAATGAAAGAAACGGCTGCCGCGCCAAAACTATGGCTTCAAACTTGATGAAAACAGTCTCTCCCATAATAACTCACGGGCTGCTTGTGTTTTTTAGGCCTTTGCAAGCTATTGGAAGTGTGTGCGCGGCAGGAGAGACAAATCCATGTTTTCGCGCCTTTTTTGCGATTTCAAGGTCGAAAAACACATAGGCCCCAAAATGAAAGAAACGGCTGCCGCGCCAAAACTATGGCTTCAATCTTGATGAAAACAGTCTCTCCCATAATAACTCACGGGCTGCTTGTGTTTTTTAGGTCTTTGCAAGCTATCGGAAGTGTGTGCGCGGCAGGAGAGACAAATCCATGTTTTCGCGCCTTTTTTGCGATTTCAAGGTCGAAAAACACATAGGCCCCAAAATGAAAGAAACGGCTGGGGCGCCAAAACTATGGCTTGAAACTTGATGAAAACAGTCTCTCCCATAATAACTCAAGGGCTGCTTGTGTTTTTTAGGCCTTTGCAAGCTATCGGAAGTTGTGCGCGGCAGGAGAGACAAATCCATGTTTTCGCGCCTTTTTTGCGATTTCAAGGTCGAAAAACACATAGGCCCCAAAATGAAAGAAACGGTCTGGGGCGCCAAAACTGAGGCTTCAAACTTGATGAAAACAGTCTCTCCCACAATAACTCAAGGGCCGCTTGTGTTTTTTAGGCCTTCGCAAGCTATCGGAAGTGTGTGCGCGGCAGGAGAGACAAATCCATGTTTTCGTGCATTTTTTGCGATTTCAAGGTCGAAAAACACATAGGCCCCAAAATGAAAGAAACGGCTGCCGCGCCAAAACTATGGCTTCAATCTTGATGAAAACAGTCTCTCCCATAATAACTCACGGGCTGCTTGTGTTTTTTAGGTCTTTGCAAGCTATCGGAAGTGTGTGCGCGGCAGGAGAGACAAATCCATGTTTTCGCGCCTTTTTTGCGATTTCAAGGTCGAAAAACACATAAGCCCCAAAATGAAAGAAACGGCTGGCGCGCCAAAACTATGGCTTCAAACTTGATGAAAACAGTCTCTCCCATAATAACTCACGGGCTGCTTGTGTTTTTTAGGCCTTCGCAAGCTATCGGAAGTGTGTGCGCGGCAGGAGAGACAAATCCATGTTTTCGCGCATTTTTTGCGATTTCAAGGTCGAAAAACACATAGGCCCCAAAATGAAAGAAACGGCTGGCGCGCCAAAACTATGGCTTCAAACTTGATGAAAACAGTCTCTCCCATATTAACTCACGGGCTGATTGTGTTTTTTAGGCCTTCGCAAGCTATCGGAAGTGTGTGCTCAGCAGGAGAGACAAATCTATGTTTTCGCGCCTGTTTTGCCATTTCCAGGTCGAAAAACACACAGAACCCAAAAATAAAGACACGGCTGTCCAGCCAAAACTGAGGCTTCAAACTTGATGAAAACAGTCTCTCCCACAATAACTCAAGGGCCGCTTGTGTTTTTTAGGCCTTTGCAAGCTATCGGAAGTTGTGCGCGGCAGGAGAGACAAATCCATGTTTTCGCGCCTTTTTTGCGATTTCAAGGTCGAAAAACACATAGGCCCCAAAATGAAAGAAACGGCTGGCGCCCCAAAACTATGGCTTCAAACTTGATGAAAACAGTCTTTCCCATAATAACTCACGGGCTGCTTGTGTTTTTTAGGCCTTTGCAAGCTATCGGAAGTGTGTGCGCGGCAGGAGAGACAAATCCATGTTTTCGCGCCTTTTTTGCGATTTCAAGGTCGAAAAACACATAGGCCCCAAAATGAAAGAAACGGCTGCCGCGCCAAAACTATGGCTTCAAACTTGATGAAAACAGTCTCTCCCATAATAACTCACGGGCTGCTTGTGTTTTTTAGGCCTTTGCAAGCTATCGGAAGTGTGTACGCGGCAGGAGAGACAAATCCATGTTTTCGCGCATTTTTTGCGATTTCAAGGTCGAAAAACACATAGGCCCCAAAATGAAAGAAACGGCTGCCGCGCCAAAACTATGGCTTCAAACTTGATGAAAACAGTCTCTCCCATAATAACTCACGGGCTGCTTGTGTTTTTTAGGCCTTTGCAAGCTATTGGAAGTGTGTGCGCGGCAGGAGAGACAAATCCATGTTTTCGCGCCTTTTTTGCGATTTCAAGGTCGAAAAACACATAGGCCCCAAAATGAAAGAAACGGCTGCCGCGCCAAAACTATGGCTTCAATCTTGATGAAAACAGTCTCTCCCATAATAACTCACGGGCTGCTTGTGTTTTTTAGGTCTTTGCAAGCTATCGGAAGTGTGTGCGCGGCAGGAGAGACAAATCCATGTTTTCGCGCCTTTTTTGCGATTTCAAGGTCGAAAAACACATAGGCCCCAAAATGAAAGAAACGGCTGGGGCGCCAAAACTATGGCTTGAAACTTGATGAAAACAGTCTCTCCCATAATAACTCAAGGGCTGCTTGTGTTTTTTAGGCCTTTGCAAGCTATCGGAAGTTGTGCGCGGCAGGAGAGACAAATCCATGTTTTCGCGCCTTTTTTGCGATTTCAAGGTCGAAAAACACATAGGCCCCAAAATGAAAGAAACGGTCTGGGGCGCCAAAACTGAGGCTTCAAACTTGATGAAAACAGTCTCTCCCACAATAACTCAAGGGCCGCTTGTGTTTTTTAGGCCTTCGCAAGCTATCGGAAGTGTGTGCGCGGCAGGAGAGACAAATCCATGTTTTCGTGCATTTTTTGCGATTTCAAGGTCGAAAAACACATAGGCCCCAAAATGAAAGAAACGGCTGCCGCGCCAAAACTATGGCTTCAATCTTGATGAAAACAGTCTCTCCCATAATAACTCACGGGCTGCTTGTGTTTTTTAGGCCTTTGCAAGCTATCGGAAGTGTGTGCGCGGCAGGAGAGACAAATCCATGTTTTCGCGCCTTTTTTGCGATTTCAAGGTCGAAAAACACATAGGCCCCAAAATGAAAGAAACGGCTGGGGCGCCAAAACTATGGCTTGAAACTTGATGAAAACAGTCTCTCCCATAATAACTCAAGGGCTGCTTGTGTTTTTTAGGCCTTTGCAAGCTATCGGAAGTTGTGCGCGGCAGGAGAGACAAATCCATGTTTTCGCGCCTTTTTTGCGATTTCAAGGTCGAAAAACACATAGGCCCCAAAATGAAAGAAACGGCTGGCGCGCCAAAACTATAGCTTCAAACTTGATGAAAACAGTCTTTCCCATAATAACTCACGGTCTGCTTGTGTTTTTTAGGCCTTTGCAAGCTATCGGAAGTGTGTACGCGGCAGGAGAGACAAATCCATGTTTTCGCGCATTTTTTGCGATTTCAAGGTCGAAAAACACATAGGCCCCAAAATGAAAGAAACGGCTGCCGCGCCAAAACTATGGCTTCAAACTTGATGAAAACAGTCTCTCCCATAATAACTCACGGGCTGCTTGTGTTTTTTAGGCCTTTGCAAGCTATTGGAAGTGTGTGCGCGGCAGGAGAGACAAATCCATGTTTTCGCGCCTTTTTTGCGATTTCAAGGTCGAAAAACACATAGGCCCCAAAATGAAAGAAACGGCTGCCGCGCCAAAACTATGGCTTCAATCTTGATGAAAACAGTCTCTCCCATAATAACTCACGGGCTGCTTGTGTTTTTTAGGCCTTTGCAAGCTATCGGAAGTGTGTACGCGGCAGGAGAGACAAATCCATGTTTTCGCGCATTTTTTGCGATTTCAAGGTCGAAAAACACATAGGCCCCAAAATGAAAGAAACGGCTGCCGCGCCAAAACTATGGCTTCAAACTTGATGAAAACAGTCTCTTCCATAATAACTCACGGGCTGCTTGTGTTTTTTAGGCCTTTGCAAGCTATTGGAAGTGTGTGCGCGGCAGGAGAGACAAATCCATGTTTTCGCGCCTTTTTTGCGATTTCAAGGTCGAAAAACACATAGGCCCCAAAATGAAAGAAACGGCTGCCGCGCCAAAACTATGGCTTCAATCTTGATGAAAACAGTCTCTCCCATAATAACTCACGGGCTGCTTGTGTTTTTTAGGTCTTTGCAAGCTATCGGAAGTGTGTGCGCGGCAGGAGAGACAAATCCATGTTTTCGCGCCTTTTTTGCGATTTCAAGGTCGAAAAACACATAGGCCCCAAAATGAAAGAAACGGCTGGGGCGCCAAAACTATGGCTTGAAACTTGATGAAAACAGTCTCTCCCATAATAACTCAAGGGCTGCTTGTGTTTTTTAGGCCTTTGCAAGCTATCGGAAGTTGTGCGCGGCAGGAGAGACAAATCCATGTTTTCGCGCCTTTTTTGCGATTTCAAGGTCGAAAAACACATAGGCCCCAAAATGAAAGAAACGGCTGCCGCGCCAAAACTATGGCTTCAATCTTGATGAAAACAGTCTCTCCCATAATAACTCATGGGCTGCTTGTGTTTTTTAGGCCTTTGCAAGCTATCGGAAGTGTGTGCGCGGCAGGAGAGACAAATCCATGTTTTCGCGCCTTTTTTGCGATTTCAAGGTCGAAAAACACATAGGCCCCAAAATGAAAGAAACGGCTGGCGCGCCAAAACTATGGCTTCAAACTTGATGAAAACAGTCTCTCCCATATTAACTCACGGGCTGATTGTGTTTTTTAGGCCTTCGCAAGCTATCGGAAGTGTGTGCTCAGCAGGAGAGACAAATCTATGTTTTCGCGCCTGTTTTGCCATTTCCAGGTCGAAAAACACACAGAACCCAAAAATAAAGAAACGGCTGTCCAGCCAAAACTGAGGCTTCAAACTTGATGAAAACAGTCTCTCCCACAATAACTCAAGGGCCGCTTGTGTTTTTTAGGCCTTCGCAAGCTATCGGAAGTGTGTGCGCGGCAGGAGAGACAAATCCATGTTTTCGCGCCTTTTTTGCGATTTCAAGGTCGAAAAACACATAGGCCCCAAAATGAAAGAAACGGCTGCCGCGCCAAAACTATGGCTTCAATCTTGATGAAAACAGTCTCTCCCATAATAACTCATGGGCTGCTTGTGTTTTTTAGGCCTTTGCAAGCTATCGGAAGTGTGTGCGCGGCAGGAGAGACAAATCCATGTTTTCGCGCCTTTTTTGCGATTTCAAGGTCGAAAAACACATAGGCCCCAAAATGAAAGAAACGGCTGGCGCGCCAAAACTATGGCTTCAAACTTGATGAAAACAGTCTCTCCCATATTAACTCACGGGCTGATTGTGTTTTTTAGGCCTTCGCAAGCTATCGGAAGTGTGTGCTCAGCAGGAGAGACAAATCTATGTTTTCGCGCCTGTTTTGCCATTTCCAGGTCGAAAAACACACAGAACCCAAAAATAAAGAAACGGCTGTCCAGCCAAAACTGAGGCTTCAAACTTGATGAAAACAGTCTCTCCCACAATAACTCAAGGGCCGCTTGTGTTTTTTAGGCCTTCGCAAGCTATCGGAAGTGTGTGCGCGGCAGGAGAGACAAATCCATGTTTTCGCGCATTTTTTGCGATTTCAAGGTCGAAAAACACATAGGCCCCAAAATGAAAGAAACGGCTGGCGCGCCAAAACTATGGCTTCAAACTTGATGAAAACAGTCTTTCCCATAATAACTCACGGGCTGCTTGTGTTTTTTAGGCCTTTGCAAGCTATCGGAAGTGTGTGCGCGGCAGGAGAGACAAATCCATGTTTTCGCGCCTTTTTTGCGATTTCAAGGTCGAAAAACACATAGGCCCCAAAATGAAAGAAACGGCTGCCGCGCCAAAACTATGGCTTCAAACTTGATGAAAACAGTCTCTCCCATAATAACTCACGGGCTGCTTGTGTTTTTTAGGCCTTTGTAAGCTATCGGAAGTGTGTGCGCGGCAGGAGAGACAAATCCATGTTTTCGCGCCTTTTTTGCGATTTCAAGGTCGAAAAACACATAGGCCCCAAAATGAAAGAAACTGCTGGCGCGCCAAAACTATGGCTTCAAACTTGATGAAAACAGTCTCTCCCATAATAACTCACGGGCTGCTTGTGTTTTTTAGGCCTTTGCAAGCTATCGGAAGTGTGTGCGCGGCAGGAGAGACAAATCCATGTTTTCGCGCATTTTTTGCGATTTCAAGGTCGAAAAACACATAGGCCCCAAAATGAAAGAAACGGCTGGCGCGCCAAAACTATGGCTTCAAACTTGATGAAAACAGTCTTTCCCATAATAACTCACGGGCTGCTTGTGTTTTTTAGGCCTTTGCAAGCTATCGGAAGTGTGTGCGCGGCAGGAGAGACAAATCCATGTTTTCGCGCCTTTTTTGCGATTTCAAGGTCGAAAAACACATAGGCCCCAAAATGAAAGAAACGGCTGCCGCGCCAAAACTATGGCTTCAAACTTGATGAAAACAGTCTCTCCCATAATAACTCACGGGCTGCTTGTGTTTTTTAGGCCTTTGCAAGCTATCGGAAGTGTGTGCGCGGCAGGAGAGACAAATCCATGTTTTCGCGCCTTTTTTGCGATTTCAAGGTCGAAAAACACATAGGCCCCAAAATGAAAGAAACTGCTGGCGCGCCAAAACTATGGCTTCAAACTTGATGAAAACAGTCTCTCCCATAATAACTCACGGGCTGCTTGTGTTTTTTAGGCCTTCGCAAGCTATCGGAAGTGTGTGCGCGGCAGGAGAGACAAATCCATGTTTTCGCGCATTTTTTGCGATTTCAAGGTCGAAAAACACATAGGCCCCAAAATGAAAGAAACGGCTGCCGCGCCAAAACTATGGCTTCAAACTTGATGAAAACAGTCTCTCCCATAATAACTCACGGGCTGCTTGTGTTTTTTAGGCCTTTGCAAGCTATCGGAAGTGTGTGCGCGGCAGGAGAGACAAATCCATGTTTTCGCGCCTTTTTTGCGATTTCAAGGTCGAAAAACACATAGGCCCCAAAATGAAAGAAACGGCTGCCGCGCCAAAACTATGGCTTCAAACTTGATGAAAACAGTCTCTCCCATATTAACTCACGGGCTGATTGTGTTTTTTAGGCCTTCGCAAGCTATCGGAAGTGTGTGCGCAGCAGGAGAGACAAATCTATGTTTTCGCGCCTTTTTGCCATTTCCAGGTCGAAAAACACATAGAACCCAAAAATAAAGAAACGGCTGTCCAGCCAAAACTGAGGCTTCAAACTTGATGAAAACAGTCTCTCCCACAATAACTCAAGGGCCGCTTGTGTTTTTTAGGCCTTCGCAAGCTATCGGAAGTGTGTGCGCGGCAGGAGAGACAAATCCATGTTTTCGTGCATGTTTTGCGATTTCAAGGTCGAAAAACACATAGGCCCCAAAATGAAAGAAACGGCTGCCGCGCCAAAACTATGGCTTCAAACTTGATGAAAACAGTCTCTCCCATAATAACTCACGGGCTGCTTGTGTTTTTTAGGCCTTTGCAAGCTATCGGAAGTGTGTACGCGGCAGGAGAGACAAATCCATGTTTTCGCGCCTTTTTTGCGATTTCAAGGTCGAAAAACACATAGGCCCCAAAATGAAAGAAACGGCTGCCGCGCCAAAACTATGGCTTCAATCTTGATGAAAACAGTCTCTCTCATAATAACTCACGGGCTGCTTGTGTTTTTTAGGCCTTTGCAAGCTATCGGAAGTGTGTGCGCGGCAGGAGAGACAAATCCATGTTTTCGCGCCTTTTTTGCGATTTCAAGGTCGAAAAACACATAGGCCCCAAAATGAAAGAAACGGCTGGGGCGCCAAAACTATGGCTTGAAACTTGATGAAAACAGTCTCTCCCATAATAACTCAAGGGCTGCTTGTGTTTTTTAGGCCTTTGCAAGCTATCGGAAGTTGTGCGCGGCAGGAGAGACAAATCCATGTTTTCGCGCCTTTTTTGCGATTTCAAGGTCGAAAAACACATAGGCCCCAAAATGAAAGAAACGGCTGGGGCGCCAAAACTATGGCTTGAAACTTGATGAAAACAGTCTCTCCCATATTAACTCACGGGCTGATTGTGTTTTTTAGGCCTTCGCAAGCTATCGGAAGTGTGTGCGCAGCAGGAGAGACAAATCTATGTTTTCGCGCCTTTTTGCCATTTCCAGGTCGAAAAACACATAGAACCCAAAAATAAAGAAACGGCTGTCCAGCCAAAACTGAGGCTTCAAACTTGATGAAAACAGTCTCTCCCACAATAACTCAAGGGCCGCTTGTGTTTTTTAGGCCTTCGCAAGCTATCGGAAGTGTGTGCGCGGCAGGAGAGACAAATCCATGTTTTCGTGCATGTTTTGCGATTTCAAGGTCGAAAAACACATAGGCCCCAAAATGAAAGAAACGGCTGCCGCGCCAAAACTATGGCTTCAAACTTGATGAAAACAGTCTCTCCCATAATAACTCACGGGCTGCTTGTGTTTTTTAGGCCTTTGCAAGCTATCGGAAGTGTGTGCGCGGCAGGAGAGACAAATCCATGTTTTCGCGCATTTTTTGCGATTTCAAGGTCGAAAAACACATAGGCCCCAAAATGAAAGAAACGGCTGCCGCGCCAAAACTATGGCTTCAAACTTGATGAAAACAGTCTCTCCCATAATAACTCACGGGCTGCTTGTGTTTTTTAGGCCTTTGCAAGCTATTGGAAGTGTGTGCGCGGCAGGAGAGACAAATCCATGTTTTCGCGCCTTTTTTGCGATTTCAAGGTCGAAAAACACATAGGCCCCAAAATGAAAGAAACGGCTGCCGCGCCAAAACTATGGCTTCAATCTTGATGAAAACAGTCTCTCCCATAATAACTCATGGGCTGCTTGTGTTTTTTAGGCCTTTGCAAGCTATCGGAAGTGTGTGCGCGGCAGGAGAGACAAATCCATGTTTTCGTGCCTTTTTTGCGATTTCAAGGTCGAAAAACACATAGGCCCCAAAATGAAAGAAACGGCTGGGGCGCCAAAACTATGGCTTGAAACTTGATGAAAACAGTCTCTCCCATAATAACTCAAGGGCTGCTTGTGTTTTTTAGGCCTTTGCAAGCTATCGGAAGTTGTGCGCGGCAGGAGAGACAAATCCATGTTTTCGCGCCTTTTTTGCGATTTCAAGGTCGAAAAACACATAGGCCCCAAAATGAAAGAAACGGCTGGCGCGCCAAAACTATGGCTTCAAACTTGATGAAAACAGTCTTTCCCATAATAACTCACGGCCTGCTTGTGTTTTTTAGGCCTTTGCAAGCTATCGGAAGTGTGTGCGCGGCAGGAGAGACAAATCCATGTTTTCGCGCCTTTTTTGCGATTTCAAGGTCAAAAAACACATAGGCCCCAAAATGAAAGAAACGGCTGGGGCGCCAAAACTATGGCTTGAAACTTGATGAAAACAGTCTCTCCCATAATAACTCACGGGCTGCTTGTGTTTTTTAGGCCTTTGCAAGCTATCGGAAGTGTGTGCGCGGCAGGAGAGACAAATCCATGTTTTCGCGCCTTTTTTGCGATTTCAAGGTCGAAAAACACATAGGCCCCAAAATGAAAGAAACGGCTGCCGCGCCAAAACTATGGCTTCAAACTTGATGAAAACAGTCTCTCCCATAATAACTCACGGGCTGCTTGTGTTTTTTTAGGCCTTCGCAAGCTATTGGAAGTGTGTGCGCGGCAGGAGAGATAAATCCATGTTTTCGCGCCTTTTTTGCGATTTCAAGGTCGAAAAACACATAGGCCCCAAAATGAAAGAAACGGCTGGGGCGCCAAAACTATGGCTTGAAACTTGATGAAAACAGTCTCTCCCATAATAACTCAAGGGCTGCTTGTGTTTTTTAGGCCTTTGCAAGCTATCGGAAGTTGTGCGCGGCAGGAGAGACAAATCCATGTTTTCGCGCCTTTTTTGCGATTTCAAGGTCGAAAAACACATAGGCCCCAAAATGAAAGAAACGGCTGCCGCGCCAAAACTATGGCTTCAAACTTGATGAAAACAGTCTCTCCCATAATAACTCACGGGCTGCTTGTGTTTTTTAGGCCTTTGCAAGCTATCGGAAGTGTGTACGCGGCAGGAGAGACAAATCCATGTTTTCGCGCCTTTTTTGCGATTTCAAGGTCGAAAAACACATAGGCCCCAAAATGAAAGAAACGGCTGCCGCGCCAAAACTATGGCTTCAATCTTGATGAAAACAGTCTCTCTCATAATAACTCACGGGCTGCTTGTGTTTTTTAGGCCTTTGCAAGCTATCGGAAGTGTGTGCGCGGCAGGAGAGACAAATCCATGTTTTCGCGCCTTTTTTGCGATTTCAAGGTCGAAAAACACATAGGCCCCAAAATGAAAGAAACGGCTGGGGCGCCAAAACTATGGCTTGAAACTTGATGAAAACAGTCTCTCCCATAATAACTCAAGGGCTGCTTGTGTTTTTTAGGCCTTTGCAAGCTATCGGAAGTTGTGCGCGGCAGGAGAGACAAATCCATGTTTTCGCGCCTTTTTTGCGATTTCAAGGTCGAAAAACACATAGGCCCCAAAATGAAAGAAACGGCTGGCGCGCCAAAACTATGGCTTCAAACTTGATGAAAACAGTCTCTCCCATATTAACTCACGGGCTGATTGTGTTTTTTAGGCCTTCGCAAGCTATCGGAAGTGTGTGCGCAGCAGGAGAGACAAATCTATGTTTTCGCGCCTTTTTGCCATTTCCAGGTCGAAAAACACATAGAACCCAAAAATAAAGAAACGGCTGTCCAGCCAAAACTGAGGCTTCAAACTTGATGAAAACAGTCTCTCCCACAATAACTCAAGGGCCGCTTGTGTTTTTTAGGCCTTCGCAAGCTATCGGAAGTGTGTGCGCGGCAGGAGAGACAAATCCATGTTTTCGTGCATGTTTTGCGATTTCAAGGTCGAAAAACACATAGGCCCCAAAATGAAAGAAACGGCTGCCGCGCCAAAACTATGGCTTCAAACTTGATGAAAACAGTCTCTCCCATAATAACTCACGGGCTGCTTGTGTTTTTTAGGCCTTTGCAAGCTATCGGAAGTGTGTACGCGGCAGGAGAGACAAATCCATGTTTTCGCGCCTTTTTTGCGATTTCAAGGTCGAAAAACACATAGGCCCCAAAATGAAAGAAACGGCTGCCGCGCCAAAACTATGGCTTCAATCTTGATGAAAACAGTCTCTCTCATAATAACTCACGGGCTGCTTGTGTTTTTTAGGCCTTTGCAAGCTATCGGAAGTGTGTGCGCGGCAGGAGAGACAAATCCATGTTTTCGCGCCTTTTTTGCGATTTCAAGGTCGAAAAACACATAGGCCCCAAAATGAAAGAAACGGCTGGGGCGCCAAAACTATGGCTTGAAACTTGATGAAAACAGTCTCTCCCATAATAACTCAAGGGCTGCTTGTGTTTTTTAGGCCTTTGCAAGCTATCGGAAGTTGTGCGCGGCAGGAGAGACAAATCCATGTTTTCGCGCCTTTTTTGCGATTTCAAGGTCGAAAAACACATAGGCCCCATAATGAAAGAAACGGCTGGGGCGCCAAAACTATGGCTTGAAACTTGATGAAAACAGTCTCTCCCATATTAACTCACGGGCTGATTGTGTTTTTTAGGCCTTCGCAAGCTATCGGAAGTGTGTGCGCAGCAGGAGAGACAAATCTATGTTTTCGCGCCTTTTTGCCATTTCCAGGTCGAAAAACACATAGAACCCAAAAATAAAGAAACGGCTGTCCAGCCAAAACTGAGGCTTCAAACTTGATGAAAACAGTCTCTCCCACAATAACTCAAGGGCCGCTTGTGTTTTTTAGGCCTTCGCAAGCTATCGGAAGTGTGTGCGCGGCAGGAGAGACAAATCCATGTTTTCGTGCATGTTTTGCGATTTCAAGGTCGAAAAACACATAGGCCCCAAAATGAAAGAAACGGCTGCCGCGCCAAAACTATGGCTTCAAACTTGATGAAAACAGTCTCTCCCATAATAACTCACGGGCTGCTTGTGTTTTTTAGGCCTTTGCAAGCTATCGGAAGTGTGTGCGCGGCAGGAGAGACAAATCCATGTTTTCGCGCATTTTTTGCGATTTCAAGGTCGAAAAACACATAGGCCCCAAAATGAAAGAAACGGCTGCCGCGCCAAAACTATGGCTTCAAACTTGATGAAAACAGTCTCTCCCATAATAACTCACGGGCTGCTTGTGTTTTTTAGGCCTTTGCAAGCTATTGGAAGTGTGTGCGCGGCAGGAGAGACAAATCCATGTTTTCGCGCCTTTTTTGCGATTTCAAGGTCGAAAAACACATAGGCCCCAAAATGAAAGAAACGGCTGCCGCGCCAAAACTATGGCTTCAATCTTGATGAAAACAGTCTCTCCCATAATAACTCATGGGCTGCTTGTGTTTTTTAGGCCTTTGCAAGCTATCGGAAGTGTGTGCGCGGCAGGAGAGACAAATCCATGTTTTCGTGCCTTTTTTGCGATTTCAAGGTCGAAAAACACATAGGCCCCAAAATGAAAGAAACGGCTGGGGCGCCAAAACTATGGCTTGAAACTTGATGAAAACAGTCTCTCCCATAATAACTCAAGGGCTGCTTGTGTTTTTTAGGCCTTTGCAAGCTATCGGAAGTTGTGCGCGGCAGGAGAGACAAATCCATGTTTTCGCGCCTTTTTTGCGATTTCAAGGTCGAAAAACACATAGGCCCCAAAATGAAAGAAACGGCTGGCGCGCCAAAACTATGGCTTCAAACTTGATGAAAACAGTCTTTCCCATAATAACTCACGGCCTGCTTGTGTTTTTTAGGCCTTTGCAAGCTATCGGAAGTGTGTGCGCGGCAGGAGAGACAAATCCATGTTTTCGCGACTTTTTTGCGATTTCAAGGTCGAAAAACACATAGGCCCCAAAATGAAAGAAACGGCTGCCGCGCCAAAACTATGGCTTCAAACTTGATGAAAACAGTCTCTCCCATAATAACTCACGGGCTGCTTGTGTTTTTTAGGCCTTTGCAAGCTATCGGAAGTGTGTGCGCGGCAGGAGAGACAAATCCATGTTTTCGCGGCTTTTTTGCGATTTCAAGGTCGAAAAACACATAGGCCCCAAAATGAAAGAAACGGCTGCCGCGCCAAAACTATGGCTTCAAACTTGATGAAAACAGTCTCTCCCATATTAACTCACGGGCTGATTGTGTTTTTTAGGCCTTCGCAAGCTATCGGAAGTGTGTGCGCAGCAGGAGAGACAAATCTATGTTTTCGCGCCTTTTTGCCATTTCCAGGTCGAAAAACACATAGAACCCAAAAATAAAGAAACGGCTGTCCAGCCAAAACTGAGGCTTCAAACTTGATGAAAACAGTCTCTCCCACAATAACTCAAGGGCCGCTTGTGTTTTTTAGGCCTTCGCAAGCTATCGGAAGTGTGTGCGCGGCAGGAGAGACAAATCCATGTTTTCGTGCATGTTTTGCGATTTCAAGGTCGAAAAACACATAGGCCCCAAAATGAAAGAAACGGCTGCCGCGCCAAAACTATGGCTTCAAACTTGATGAAAACAGTCTCTCCCATAATAACTCACGGGCTGCTTGTGTTTTTTAGGCCTTTGCAAGCTATCGGAAGTGTGTACGCGGCAGGAGAGACAAATCCATGTTTTCGCGCCTTTTTTGCGATTTCAAGGTCGAAAAACACATAGGCCCCAAAATGAAAGAAACGGCTGCCGCGCCAAAACTATGGCTTCAATCTTGATGAAAACAGTCTCTCTCATAATAACTCACGGGCTGCTTGTGTTTTTTAGGCCTTTGCAAGCTATCGGAAGTGTGTGCGCGGCAGGAGAGACAAATCCATGTTTTCGCGCCTTTTTTGCGATTTCAAGGTCGAAAAACACATAGGCCCCAAAATGAAAGAAACGGCTGGGGCGCCAAAACTATGGCTTGAAACTTGATGAAAACAGTCTCTCCCATAATAACTCAAGGGCTGCTTGTGTTTTTTAGGCCTTTGCAAGCTATCGGAAGTTGTGCGCGGCAGGAGAGACAAATCCATGTTTTCGCGCCTTTTTTGCGATTTCAAGGTCGAAAAACACATAGGCCCCATAATGAAAGAAACGGCTGGGGCGCCAAAACTATGGCTTGAAACTTGATGAAAACAGTCTCTCCCATATTAACTCACGGGCTGATTGTGTTTTTTAGGCCTTCGCAAGCTATCGGAAGTGTGTGCGCAGCAGGAGAGACAAATCTATGTTTTCGCGCCTTTTTGCCATTTCCAGGTCGAAAAACACATAGAACCCAAAAATAAAGAAACGGCTGTCCAGCCAAAACTGAGGCTTCAAACTTGATGAAAACAGTCTCTCCCACAATAACTCAAGGGCCGCTTGTGTTTTTCAGGCCTTCGCAAGCTATCGGAAGTGTGTGCGCGGCAGGAGAGACAAATCCATGTTTTCGTGCATGTTTTGCGATTTCAAGGTCGAAAAACACATAGGCCCCAAAATGAAAGAAACGGCTGCCGCGCCAAAACTATGGCTTCAAACTTGATGAAAACAGTCTCTCCCATAATAACTCACGGGCTGCTTGTGTTTTTTAGGCCTTTGCAAGCTATCGGAAGTGTGTGCGCGGCAGGAGAGACAAATCCATGTTTTCGCGCATTTTTTGCGATTTCAAGGTCGAAAAACACATAGGCCCCAAAATGAAAGAAACGGCTGCCGCGCCAAAACTATGGCTTCAAACTTGATGAAAACAGTCTCTCCCATAATAACTCACGGGCTGCTTGTGTTTTTTAGGCCTTTGCAAGCTATTGGAAGTGTGTGCGCGGCAGGAGAGACAAATCCATGTTTTCGCGCCTTTTTTGCGATTTCAAGGTCGAAAAACACATAGGCCCCAAAATGAAAGAAACGGCTGCCGCGCCAAAACTATGGCTTCAATCTTGATGAAAACAGTCTCTCCCATAATAACTCATGGGCTGCTTGTGTTTTTTAGGCCTTTGCAAGCTATCGGAAGTGTGTGCGCGGCAGGAGAGACAAATCCATGTTTTCGTGCCTTTTTTGCGATTTCAAGGTCGAAAAACACATAGGCCCCAAAATGAAAGAAACGGCTGGCGCGCCAAAACTATGGCTTCAAACTTGATGAAAACAGTCTCTCCCATATTAACTCACGGGCTGATTGTGTTTTTTAGGCCTTCGCAAGCTATCGGAAGTGTGTGCTCAGCAGGAGAGACAAATCTATGTTTTCGCGCCTGTTTTGCCATTTCCAGGTCGAAAAACACACAGAACCCAAAAATAAAGACACGGCTGTCCAGCCAAAACTGAGGCTTCAAACTTGATGAAAACAGTCTCTCCCACAATAACTCAAGGGCCGCTTGTGTTTTTTAGGCCTTCGCAAGCTATCGGAAGTGTGTGCGCGGCAGGAGAGACAAATCCATGTTTTCGCGCATTTTTTGCGATTTCAAGGTCAAAAAACACATAGGCCCCAAAATGAAAGAAACGGCTGGGGCGCCAAAACTATGGCTTGAAACTTGATGAAAACAGTCTCTCCCATAATAACTCAAGGGCTGCTTGTGTTTTTTAGGCCTTTGCAAGCTATCGGAAGTGGTGCGCGGCAGGAGAGACAAATCCATGTTTTCGCGCCTTTTTTGCGATTTCAAGGTCGAAAAACACATAGGCCCCAAAATGAAAGAAACGGCTGGCGCGCCAAAACTATGGCTTCAAACTTGATGAAAACAGTCTTTCCCATAATAACTCACGGGCTGCTTGTGTTTTTTAGGCCTTTGCAAGCTATCGGAAGTGTGTGCGCGGCAGGAGAGACAAATCCATGTTTTCGCGCCTTTTTTGCGATTTCAAGGTCGAAAAACACATAGGCCCCAAAATGAAAGAAACGGCTGCCGCGCCAAAACTATGGCTTCAAACTTGATGAAAACAGTCTCTCCCATAATAACTCACGGGCTGCTTGTGTTTTTTTAGGCCTTTGCAAGCTATTGGAAGTGTGTGCGCGGCAGGAGAGATAAATCCATGTTTTCGCGCCTTTTTTGCGATTTCAAGGTCGAAAAACACATAGGCCCCAAAATGAAAGAAACGGCTGGGGCGCCAAAACTATGGCTTGAAACTTGATGAAAACAGTCTCTCCCATAATAACTCAAGGGCTGCTTGTGTTTTTTAGGCCTTTGCAAGCTATCGGAAGTGTGTGCGCGGCAGGAGAGACAAATCCATGTTTTCGCGACTTTTTTGCGATTTCAAGGTCGAAAAACACATAGGCCCCAAAATGAAAGAAACGGCTGGCGCGCCAAAACTATGGCTTCAAACTTGATGAAAACAGTCTTTCCCATAATAACTCACGGGCTGCTTGTGTTTTTTAGGCCTTTGCAAGCTATCGGAAGTGTGTGCGCGGCAGGAGAGACAAATCCATGTTTTCGCGCCTTTTTTGCGATTTCAAGGTCGAAAAACACATAGGCCCCAAAATGAAAGAAACGGCTGCCGCGCCAAAACTATGGCTTCAAACTTGATGAAAACAGTCTCTCCCATAATAACTCACGGGCTGCTTGTGTTTTTTAGGCCTTTGCAAGCTATCGGAAGTGTGTACGCGGCAGGAGAGACAAATCCATGTTTTCGCGCCTTTTTTGCGATTTCAAGGTCGAAAAACACATAGGCCCCAAAATGAAAGAAACGGCTGCCGCGCCAAAACTATGGCTTCAATCTTGATGAAAACAGTCTCTCTCATAATAACTCACGGGCTGCTTGTGTTTTTTAGGCCTTTGCAAGCTATCGGAAGTGTGTGCGCGGCAGGAGAGACAAATCCATGTTTTCGCGCCTTTTTTGCGATTTCAAGGTCGAAAAACACATAGGCCCCAAAATGAAAGAAACGGCTGGGGCGCCAAAACTATGGCTTGAAACTTGATGAAAACAGTCTCTCCCATAATAACTCAAGGGCTGCTTGTGTTTTTTAGGCCTTTGCAAGCTATCGGAAGTTGTGCGCGGCAGGAGAGACAAATCCATGTTTTCGCGCCTTTTTTGCGATTTCAAGGTCGAAAAACACATAGGCCCCAAAATGAAAGAAACGGCTGCCGCGCCAAAACTATGGCTTCAAACTTGATGAAAACAGTCTCTCCCATAATAACTCACGGGCTGCTTGTGTTTTTTAGGCCTTTGCAAGCTATCGGAAGTGTGTACGCGGCAGGAGAGACAAATCCATGTTTTCGCGCCTTTTTTGCGATTTCAAGGTCGAAAAACACATAGGCCCCAAAATGAAAGAAACGGCTGCCGCGCCAAAACTATGGCTTCAATCTTGATGAAAACAGTCTCTCTCATAATAACTCACGGGCTGCTTGTGTTTTTTAGGCCTTTGCAAGCTATCGGAAGTGTGTGCGCGGCAGGAGAGACAAATCCATGTTTTCGCGCCTTTTTTGCGATTTCAAGGTCGAAAAACACATAGGCCCCAAAATGAAAGAAACGGCTGGGGCGCCAAAACTATGGCTTGAAACTTGATGAAAACAGTCTCTCCCATAATAACTCAAGGGCTGCTTGTGTTTTTTAGGCCTTTGCAAGCTATCGGAAGTTGTGCGCGGCAGGAGAGACAAATCCATGTTTTCGCGCCTTTTTTGCGATTTCAAGGTCGAAAAACACATAGGCCCCAAAATGAAAGAAACGGCTGCCGCGCCAAAACTATGGCTTCAAACTTGATGAAAACAGTCTCTCCCATATTAACTCACGGGCTGATTGTGTTTTTTAGGCCTTCGCAAGCTATCGGAAGTGTGTGCGCAGCAGGAGAGACAAATCTATGTTTTCGCGCCTTTTTGCCATTTCCAGGTCGAAAAACACATAGAACCCAAAAATAAAGAAACGGCTGTCCAGCCAAAACTGAGGCTTCAAACTTGATGAAAACAGTCTCTCCCACAATAACTCAAGGGCCGCTTGTGTTTTTTAGGCCTTCGCAAGCTATCGGAAGTGTGTGCGCGGCAGGAGAGACAAATCCATGTTTTCGTGCATGTTTTGCGATTTCAAGGTCGAAAAACACATAGGCCCCAAAATGAAAGAAACGGCTGCCGCGCCAAAACTATGGCTTCAAACTTGATGAAAACAGTCTCTCCCATAATAACTCACGGGCTGCTTGTGTTTTTTAGGCCTTTGCAAGCTATCGGAAGTGTGTACGCGGCAGGAGAGACAAATCCATGTTTTCGCGCCTTTTTTGCGATTTCAAGGTCGAAAAACACATAGGCCCCAAAATGAAAGAAACGGCTGCCGCGCCAAAACTATGGCTTCAATCTTGATGAAAACAGTCTCTCTCATAATAACTCACGGGCTGCTTGTGTTTTTTAGGCCTTTGCAAGCTATCGGAAGTGTGTGCGCGGCAGGAGAGACAAATCCATGTTTTCGCGCCTTTTTTGCGATTTCAAGGTCGAAAAACACATAGGCCCCAAAATGAAAGAAACGGCTGGGGCGCCAAAACTATGGCTTGAAACTTGATGAAAACAGTCTCTCCCATAATAACTCAAGGGCTGCTTGTGTTTTTTAGGCCTTTGCAAGCTATCGGAAGTTGTGCGCGGCAGGAGAGACAAATCCATGTTTTCGCGCCTTTTTTGCGATTTCAAGGTCGAAAAACACATAGGCCCCAAAATGAAAGAAACGGCTGGGGCGCCAAAACTATGGCTTGAATCTTGATGAAAACAGTCTCTCCCATATTAACTCACGGGCTGATTGTGTTTTTTAGGCCTTCGCAAGCTATCGGAAGTGTGTGCGCAGCAGGAGAGACAAATCTATGTTTTCGCGCCTTTTTGCCATTTCCAGGTCGAAAAACACATAGAACCCAAAAATAAAGAAACGGCTGTCCAGCCAAAACTGAGGCTTCAAACTTGATGAAAACAGTCTCTCCCACAATAACTCAAGGGCCGCTTGTGTTTTTTAGGCCTTCGCAAGCTATCGGAAGTGTGTGCGCGGCAGGAGAGACAAATCCATGTTTTCGTGCATGTTTTGCGATTTCAAGGTCGAAAAACACATAGGCCCCAAAATGAAAGAAACGGCTGCCGCGCCAAAACTATGGCTTCAAACTTGATGAAAACAGTCTCTCCCATAATAACTCACGGGCTGCTTGTGTTTTTTAGGCCTTTGCAAGCTATCGGAAGTGTGTGCGCGGCAGGAGAGACAAATCCATGTTTTCGCGCCTTTTTTGCGATTTCAAGGTCGAAAAACACATAAGCCCCAAAATGAAAGAAACGGCTGGCGCGCCAAAACTATGGCTTCAAACTTGATGAAAACAGTCTCTCCCATAATAACTCACGGGCTGCTTGTGTTTTTTAGGCCTTCGCAAGCTATCGGAAGTGTGTGCGCGGCAGGAGAGACAAATCCATGTTTTCGCGCATTTTTTGCGATTTCAAGGTCGAAAAACACATAGGCCCCAAAATGAAAGAAACGGCTGGCGCGCCAAAACTATGGCTTCAAACTTGATGAAAACAGTCTCTCCCATATTAACTCACGGGCTGATTGTGTTTTTTAGGCCTTCGCAAGCTATCGGAAGTGTGTGCTCAGCAGGAGAGACAAATCTATGTTTTCGCGCCTGTTTTGCCATTTCCAGGTCGAAAAACACACAGAACCCAAAAATAAAGACACGGCTGTCCAGCCAAAACTGAGGCTTCAAACTTGATGAAAACAGTCTCTCCCACAATAACTCAAGGGCCGCTTGTGTTTTTTAGGCCTTTGCAAGCTATCGGAAGTTGTGCGCGGCAGGAGAGACAAATCCATGTTTTCGCGCCTTTTTTGCGATTTCAAGGTCGAAAAACACATAGGCCCCAAAATGAAAGAAACGGCTGGCGCCCCAAAACTATGGCTTCAAACTTGATGAAAACAGTCTTTCCCATAATAACTCACGGGCTGCTTGTGTTTTTTAGGCCTTTGCAAGCTATCGGAAGTGTGTGCGCGGCAGGAGAGACAAATCCATGTTTTCGCGCCTTTTTTGCGATTTCAAGGTCGAAAAACACATAGGCCCCAAAATGAAAGAAACGGCTGCCGCGCCAAAACTATGGCTTCAAACTTGATGAAAACAGTCTCTCCCATAATAACTCACGGGCTGCTTGTGTTTTTTAGGCCTTTGCAAGCTATCGGAAGTGTGTACGCGGCAGGAGAGACAAATCCATGTTTTCGCGCATTTTTTGCGATTTCAAGGTCGAAAAACACATAGGCCCCAAAATGAAAGAAACGGCTGCCGCGCCAAAACTATGGCTTCAAACTTGATGAAAACAGTCTCTCCCATAATAACTCACGGGCTGCTTGTGTTTTTTAGGCCTTTGCAAGCTATTGGAAGTGTGTGCGCGGCAGGAGAGACAAATCCATGTTTTCGCGCCTTTTTTGCGATTTCAAGGTCGAAAAACACATAGGCCCCAAAATGAAAGAAACGGCTGCCGCGCCAAAACTATGGCTTCAATCTTGATGAAAACAGTCTCTCCCATAATAACTCACGGGCTGCTTGTGTTTTTTAGGTCTTTGCAAGCTATCGGAAGTGTGTGCGCGGCAGGAGAGACAAATCCATGTTTTCGCGCCTTTTTTGCGATTTCAAGGTCGAAAAACACATAGGCCCCAAAATGAAAGAAACGGCTGGGGCGCCAAAACTATGGCTTGAAACTTGATGAAAACAGTCTCTCCCATAATAACTCAAGGGCTGCTTGTGTTTTTTAGGCCTTTGCAAGCTATCAGAAGTTGTGCGCGGCAGGAGAGACAAATCCATGTTTTCGCGCCTTTTTTGCGATTTCAAGGTCGAAAAACACATAGGCCCCAAAATGAAAGAAACGGTCTGGGGCGCCAAAACTGAGGCTTCAAACTTGATGAAAACAGTCTCTCCCACAATAACTCAAGGGCCGCTTGTGTTTTTTAGGCCTTCGCAAGCTATCGGAAGTGTGTGCGCGGCAGGAGAGACAAATCCATGTTTTCGTGCATTTTTTGCGATTTCAAGGTCGAAAAACACATAGGCCCCAAAATGAAAGAAACGGCTGCCGCGCCAAAACTATGGCTTCAATCTTGATGAAAACAGTCTCTCCCATAATAACTCACGGGCTGCTTGTGTTTTTTAGGCCTTTGCAAGCTATCGGAAGTGTGTGCGCGGCAGGAGAGACAAATCCATGTTTTCGCGCCTTTTTTGCGATTTCAAGGTCGAAAAACACATAGGCCCCAAAATGAAAGAAACGGCTGGGGCGCCAAAACTATGGCTTGAAACTTGATGAAAACAGTCTCTCCCATAATAACTCAAGGGCTGCTTGTGTTTTTTAGGCCTTTGCAAGCTATCGGAAGTTGTGCGCGGCAGGAGAGACAAATCCATGTTTTCGCGCCTTTTTTGCGATTTCAAGGTCGAAAAACACATAGGCCCCAAAATGAAAGAAACGGCTGGCGCGCCAAAACTATAGCTTCAAACTTGATGAAAACAGTCTTTCCCATAATAACTCACGGTCTGCTTGTGTTTTTTAGGCCTTTGCAAGCTATCGGAAGTGTGTGCGCGGCAGGAGAGACAAATCCATGTTTTCGCGCCTTTTTTGCGATTTCAAGGTCGAAAAACACATAGGCCCCAAAATGAAAGAAACGGCTGCCGCGCCAAAACTATGGCTTCAAACTTGATGAAAACAGTCTCTCCCATAATAACTCACGGGCTGCTTGTGTTTTTTAGGCCTTTGCAAGCTATCGGAAGTGTGTGCGCGGCAGGAGAGACAAATCCATGTTTTCGCGCCTTTTTTGCGATTTCAAGGTCGAAAAACACATAGGCCCCAAAATGAAAGAAACTGCTGGCGCGCCAAAACTATGGCTTCAAACTTGATGAAAACAGTCTCTCCCATAATAACTCACGGGCTGCTTGTGTTTTTTAGGCCTTTGCAAGCTATCGGAAGTGTGTGCGCGGCAGGAGAGACAAATCCATGTTTTCGCGCCTTTTTTGCGATTTCAAAGTCGAAAAACACATAGGCCCCAAAATGAAAGAAACGGCTGCCGCGCCAAAACTATGGCTTCAATCTTGATGAAAACAGTCTCTCCCATAATAACTCATGGGCTGCTTGTGTTTTTTAGGCCTTTGCAAGCTATCGGAAGTGTGTGCGCGGCAGGAGAGACAAATCCATGTTTTCGCGCCTTTTTTGCGATTTCAAGGTCGAAAAACACATAGGCCCCAAAATGAAAGAAACGGCTGGCGCGCCAAAACTATGGCTTCAAACTTGATGAAAACAGTCTCTCCCATATTAACTCACGGGCTGATTGTGTTTTTTAGGCCTTCGCAAGCTATCGGAAGTGTGTGCTCAGCAGGAGAGACAAATCTATGTTTTCGCGCCTGTTTTGCCATTTCCAGGTCGAAAAACACACAGAACCCAAAAATAAAGAAACGGCTGTCCAGCCAAAACTGAGGCTTCAAACTTGATGAAAACAGTCTCTCCCACAATAACTCAAGGGCCGCTTGTGTTTTTTAGGCCTTCGCAAGCTATCGGAAGTGTGTGCGCGGCAGGAGAGACAAATCCATGTTTTCGCGCATTTTTTGCGATTTCAAGGTCGAAAAACACATAGGCCCCAAAATGAAAGAAACGGCTGGCGCGCCAAAACTATGGCTTCAAACTTGATGAAAACAGTCTTTCCCATAATAACTCACGGGCTGCTTGTGTTTTTTAGGCCTTTGCAAGCTATCGGAAGTGTGTGCGCGGCAGGAGAGACAAATCCATGTTTTCGCGCCTTTTTTGCGATTTCAAGGTCGAAAAACACATAGGCCCCAAAATGAAAGAAACGGCTGCCGCGCCAAAACTATGGCTTCAAACTTGATGAAAACAGTCTCTCCCATAATAACTCACGGGCTGCTTGTGTTTTTTAGGCCTTTGTAAGCTATCGGAAGTGTGTGCGCGGCAGGAGAGACAAATCCATGTTTTCGCGCCTTTTTTGCGATTTCAAGGTCGAAAAACACATAGGCCCCAAAATGAAAGAAACTGCTGGCGCGCCAAAACTATGGCTTCAAACTTGATGAAAACAGTCTCTCCCATAATAACTCACGGGCTGCTTGTGTTTTTTAGGCCTTTGCAAGCTATCGGAAGTGTGTGCGCGGCAGGAGAGACAAATCCATGTTTTCGCGCATTTTTTGCGATTTCAAGGTCGAAAAACACATAGGCCCCAAAATGAAAGAAACGGCTGGCGCGCCAAAACTATGGCTTCAAACTTGATGAAAACAGTCTTTCCCATAATAACTCACGGGCTGCTTGTGTTTTTTAGGCCTTTGCAAGCTATCGGAAGTGTGTGCGCGGCAGGAGAGACAAATCCATGTTTTCGCGCCTTTTTTGCGATTTCAAGGTCGAAAAACACATAGGCCCCAAAATGAAAGAAACGGCTGCCGCGCCAAAACTATGGCTTCAAACTTGATGAAAACAGTCTCTCCCATAATAACTCACGGGCTGCTTGTGTTTTTTAGGCCTTTGCAAGCTATCGGAAGTGTGTGCGCGGCAGGAGAGACAAATCCATGTTTTCGCGCCTTTTTTGCGATTTCAAGGTCGAAAAACACATAGGCCCCAAAATGAAAGAAACTGCTGGCGCGCCAAAACTATGGCTTCAAACTTGATGAAAACAGTCTCTCCCATAATAACTCACGGGCTGCTTGTGTTTTTTAGGCCTTCGCAAGCTATCGGAAGTGTGTGCGCGGCAGGAGAGACAAATCCATGTTTTCGCGCATTTTTTGCGATTTCAAGGTCGAAAAACACATAGGCCCCAAAATGAAAGAAACGGCTGCCGCGCCAAAACTATGGCTTCAAACTTGATGAAAACAGTCTCTCCCATAATAACTCACGGGCTGCTTGTGTTTTTTAGGCCTTTGCAAGCTATCGGAAGTGTGTGCGCGGCAGGAGAGACAAATCCATGTTTTCGCGCATTTTTTGCGATTTCAAGGTCGAAAAACACATAGGCCCCAAAATGAAAGAAACGGCTGGCGCGCCAAAACTATGGCTTCAAACTTGATGAAAACAGTCTTTCCCATAATAACTCACGGGCTGCTTGTGTTTTTTAGGCCTTTGCAAGCTATCGGAAGTGTGTGCGCGGCAGGAGAGACAAATCCATGTTTTCGCGCCTTTTTTGCGATTTCAAGGTCGAAAAACACATAGGCCCCAAAATGAAAGAAACGGCTGCCGCGCCAAAACTATGGCTTCAAACTTGATGAAAACAGTCTCTCCCATAATAACTCACGGGCTGCTTGTGTTTTTTAGGCCTTTGCAAGCTATCGGAAGTGTGTGCGCGGCAGGAGAGACAAATCCATGTTTTCGCGCCTTTTTTGCGATTTCAAGGTCGAAAAACACATAGGCCCCAAAATGAAAGAAACTGCTGGCGCGCCAAAACTATGGCTTCAAACTTGATGAAAACAGTCTCTCCCATAATAACTCACGGGCTGCTTGTGTTTTTTAGGCCTTCGCAAGCTATCGGAAGTGTGTGCGCGGCAGGAGAGACAAATCCATGTTTTCGCGCATTTTTTGCGATTTCAAGGTCGAAAAACACATAGGCCCCAAAATGAAAGAAACGGCTGCCGCGCCAAAACTATGGCTTCAAACTTGATGAAAACAGTCTCTCCCATAATAACTCACGGGCTGCTTGTGTTTTTTAGGCCTTTGCAAGCTATCGGAAGTGTGTGCGCGGCAGGAGAGACAAATCCATGTTTTCGCGCCTTTTTTGCGATTTCAAGGTCGAAAAACACATAGGCCCCAAAATGAAAGAAACGGCTGGCGCGCCAAAACTATGGCTTCAAACTTGATGAAAACAGTCTCTCCCATATTAACTCACGGGCTGATTGTGTTTTTTAGGCCTTCGCAAGCTATCGGAAGTGTGTGCTCAGCAGGAGAGACAAATCTATGTTTTCGCGCCTGTTTTGCCATTTCCAGGTCGAAAAACACACAGAACCCAAAAATAAAGAAACGGCTGTCCAGCCAAAACTGAGGCTTCAAACTTGATGAAAACAGTCTCTCCCACAATAACTCAAGTGCCGCTTGTGTTTTTTAGGCCTTCGCAAGCTATCGGAAGTGTGTGCGCGGCAGGAGAGACAAATCCATGTTTTCGCGCATTTTTTGCGATTTCAAGGTCGAAAAACACATAGGCCCCAAAATGAAAGAAACGGCTGCCGCGCCAAAACTATGGCTTCAAACTTGATGAAAACAGTCTCTCCCATAATAACTCACGGGCTGCTTGTGTTTTTTAGGCCTTTGCAAGCTATTGGAAGTGTATACGCGGCAGGAGAGACAAATCCATGTTTTCGCGCCTTTTTTGCGATTTCAAGGTCGAAAAACACATAGGCCCCAAAATGAAAGAAACGGCTGCCGCGCCAAAACTATGGCTTCAATCTTGATGAAAACAGTCTCTCCCATAATAACTCACGGGCTGCTTGTGTTTTTTAGGCCTTTGCAAGCTATCGGAAGTGTGTGCGCGGCAGGAGAGACAAATCCATGTTTTCGCGCCTTTTTTGCGATTTCAAGGTCGAAAAACACATAGGCCCCAAAATGAAAGAAACGGCTGGCGCGCCAAAACTATGGCTTCAAACTTGATGAAAACAGTCTCTCCCACAATAACTCACGGGCTGATTGTGTTTTTTAGGCCTTCGCAAGCTATCGGAAGTGTGTGCGCAGCAGGAGAGACAAATCAATGTTTTCGCGACTTTTTTGCGATTTCAAGGTCGAAAAACACATAGGCCCCAAAATGAAAGAAACGGCTGGCGCGCCAAAACTATGGCTTCAAACTTGATGAAAACAGTCTCTCCCATAATAACTCACGGGCTGCTTGTGTTTTTTAGGCCTTTGCACGCTATCGGAAGTGTGTGCGCGGCAGGAGAGACAAATCCATGTTTTCGCGCCTTTTTTGCCATTTCCAGGTCGAAAAACACAAAGGCCCCAAAATGAAAGAAACGGCTGCCGCGCCAAAACTATGGCTTCAAACTTGATGAAAACAGTCTCTCCCATAATAACTCACGGGCTGCTTGTGTTTTTTAGGCCTTTGCAAGCTATCGGAAGTGTGTGCGCGGCAGGAGAGACAAATCCATGTTTTCGCGCCTTTTTTGCGATTTCAAGGTCGAAAAACACATAGGCCCCAAAATGAAAGAAACGGCTGGCGCGCCAAAACTATGGCTTCAAACTTGATGAAAACAGTCTCTCCCATATTAACTCACGGGCTGATTGTGTTTTTTAGGCCTTCGCAAGCTATCGGAAGTGTGTGCGCAGCAGGAGAGACAAATCTATGTTTTCGCGCCTGTTTTGCCATTTCCAGGTCGAAAAACACACAGACCCCAAAAATAAAGAAACGGCTGTCCAGCCAAAACTGAGGCTTCAAACTTGATGAAAACAGTCTCTCCCACAATAACTCAAGGGCCGCTTGTGTTTTTTAGGCCTTCGCAAGCTATCGGAAGTGTGTGCGCAGCAGGAGAGACAAATCTATGTTTTCGCGCCTTTTTTGCCATTTCCAGGTCGAAAAACACACAGACCCCAAAAATAAAGAAACGGCTGTCCAGCCAAAACTGAGGCTTCAAACTTGATGAAAACAGTCTCTCCCAAAATATCTCAAGGGCCGCTTGTGTTTTTTAGGCCTTCGCAAGCTATCGGAAGTGTGTGCGCGGCAGTAGAGACAAATCCATGTTTTCGCGCATTTTTTGCGATTTCAAGGTCGAAAAACACATAGGCCCCAAAATGAAAGAAACGGCTGGCGCGCCAAAACTATGGCTTCAAACTTGATGAAAACAGTCTCTCCCATAATAACTCACGGGCTGCTTGTGTTTTTTAGGCCTTTGCAAGCTATCGGAAGTGTGTGCGCGGCAGGAGAGACAAATCCATGTTTTCGCGCCTTTTTTGCGATTTCCAGGTCGAAAAACACACAGACCCCAAAAATAAAGAAACGGCTGTCCAGCCAAAACTGAGGCTTCAAACTTGATGAAAACAGTCTCTCCCACAATAACTCAAGGGCCGCTTGTGTTTTTTAGGCCTTCGCAAGCTATCGGAAGTGTGTGCGCGGCAGGAGAGACAAATCCATGTTTTCGCTCATTTTTTGCGATTTCAAGGTCGAAAAACACATAGGCCCCAAAATGAAAGAAACGGCTGCCGCGCCAAAACTATGGCTTCAAACTTGATGAAAACAGTCTCTCCCTTAATAACTCACAGGCTGCTTGTGTTTTTTAGGCCTTTGCAAGCTATCGAAGTGTGTGCGCGGCAGGAGAGACAAATCCATGTTTTCGCGCCTTTTTTGCGATTTCAAGGTCGAAAAACACATAGGCCCCAAAATGAAAGAAACGGCTGGCGCGCCAAAACTATGGCTTCAAACTTGATGAAAACAGTCTCTCCCATATTAACTCACGGGCTGATTGTGTTTTTTAGGCCTTCGCAAGCTATCGGAAGTGTGTGCGCAGCAGGAGAGACAAATCTATGTTTTCGCGCCTGTTTTGCCATTTCCAGGTCGAAAAACACACAGACCCCAAAAATAAAGAAACTGCTGTCCAGCCAAAACTGAGGCTTCAAACTTGATGAAAACAGTCTCTCCCACAATAACTCAAGGGCCGCTTGTGTTTTTTAGGCCTTCGCAAGCTATCGGAAGTGTGTGCGCGGCAGGAGAGACAAATCCATGTTTTCGCGCCTTTTTTGCGATTTCAAGGTCGAAAAACACATAGGCCCCAAAATGAAAGAAACGGCTGCCGCGCCAAAACTATGGCTTCAAACTTGATGAAAACAGTCTCTCCCATATTAACTCACGGGCTGATTGTGTTTTTTAGGCCTTCGCAAGCTATCGGAAGTGTGTGCACAGCAGGAGAGACAAATCTATGTTTCCGCGCCTGTTTTGCCATTTCCAGGTCGAAAAACACACAGACCCCAAAAATAAAGAAACGGCTGTCCAGCCAAAACTGAGGCTTCAAACTTGATGAAAACAGTCTCTCCCACAATAACTCAAGGGCCGCTTGTGTTTTTTAGGCCTTTGCAAGCTATCGGAAGTGTGTGCGCGGCAGTAGAGACAAATCCATGTTTTCGCGCATTTTTTGCGATTTCAAGGTCGAAAAACACATAGGCCCCAAAATGAAAGAAACGGCTGCCGCGCCAAAACTATGGCTTCAAACTTGATGAAAACAGTCTCTCCCATATTAACTCACGGGCTGATTGTGTTTTTTAGGCCTTCGCAAACTATCGGAAGTGTGTGCGCAGCAGGAGATACAAATCTATGTTTTCGCGCCTGTTTTGCCATTTCCAGGTCGAAAAACACATAGACCCCAAAAATAAAGAAACGGCTGTCCAGCCAAAACTGAGGCTTCAAACTTGATGAAAACAGTCTCTCCCACAATAACTCAAGGGCCGCTTGTGTTTTTTAGGCCTTTGCAAGCTATCGGAAGTGTGTGCGCGGCAGGAGAGACAAATCCATGTTTTCGCGCCTTTTTTGCGATTTCAAGGTCGAAAAACACATAGGCCCCAAAATGAAAGAAACGGCTGGCGCGCCAAAACTGTGGCTTCAAACTTGATGAAAACAGTCTCTCCCATAATAACTCACGGGCTGCTTGTGTTTTTTAGGCCTTTGCAAGCTATCGGAAGTGTGTGCGCGGCAGGAGAGACAAATCAATGTTTTTGCGCCTTTTTTGCGATTTCAAGGTCGAAAAACACATAGGCCCCAAAATGAAAGAAACGGCTGCCGCGCCAAAACTATGGCTTCAAACTTGATGAAAACAGTCTCTCCAGTATTAACTCACGGGCTGATTGTGTTTTTTAGGCCTTCGCAAGCTATCGGAAGTGTGTGCGCAGCAGGAGAGACAAATCTATGTTTTCGCGCCTTTTTTGCCATTTCCAGGTCGAAAAACACACAGAACCCAAAAATAAAGAAACGGCTGTCCAGCCAAAACTGAGGCTTCAAACTTGATGAAAACAGTCTCTCCCACAATAACTCAAGGGCCGCTTGTGTTTTTTAGGCCTTCGCAAGCTATCGGAAGTGTGTGCGCGGCAGGAGAGACAAATCCATGTTTTCGCGCCTTTTTTGCGATTTCAAGGTCGAAAAACACATAGGCCCCAAAATGAAAGAAACGGCTGCCGCGCCAAAACTATGGCTTCAAACTTGATGAAAACAGTCTCTCCCATAATAACTCACGGGCTGCTTGTGTTTTTTAGGCCTTTGCAAGCTATCGGAAGTGTGTGCGCGGCAGGAGAGACAAATCCATGTTTTCACGCATTTTTTGCGATTTCAAGGTCGAAAAACACATAGGCCCCAAAATGAAAGAAACGGCTGCCGCGCCAAAACTATGGCTTCAAACTTGATGAAAACAGTCTTTCCCATAATAACTCACGGGCTGCTTGTGTTTTTTAGGCCTTTGCAAGCTATCGGAAGTGTGTGCGCGGCAGGAGAGACAAATCTATGTTTTCGCGCCTTTTTTGCCATTTCCAGGTCGAAAAACACACAGAACCCAAAAATAAAGAAACGGCTGTCCAGCCAAAACTGAGGCTTCAAACTTGATGAAAACAGTCTCTCCCACAATAACTCAAGGGCCGCTTGTGTTTTTTAGGCCTTTGCAAGCTATCGGAAGTGTGTGCGCGGCAGGAGAGACAAATCAATGTTTTCGCGCCTTTTTTGCGACTTCAAGGTCGAAAAACACATAGGCCCCAAAATGAAAGAAACTGCTGGCGCGCCAAAACTATGGCTTCAAACTTGATGAAAACAGTCTCTCCCATAATAACTCACGGGCTGCTTGTGTTTTTTAGGCCTTTGCAAGCTATCGGAAGTGTGTGCGCGGCAGGAGAGACAAATCCATGTTTTCGCGCCTTTTTTGCGATTTCAAGGTCGAAAAACACATAGGCCCCAAAATGAAAGAAACGGCTGCCGCGCCAAAACTATGGCTTCAAACTTGATGAAAACAGTCTCTCCCATAATAACTCACGGGCTGCTTGTGTTTTTTAGGCCTTTGCAAGCTATCGGAAATGTGTGCGCGGCAGGAGAGACAAATCCATGTTTTCACCCCTTTTTTGCGATTTCAAGGTCGAAAAACACATAGGCCCCAAAATGAAAGAAACGGGTGGCGCACCAAAACTATGGCTTCAAACTTGATGAAAACAGTCTCTCCCATAATAACTCACGGCCTGCTTGTGTTTTTTAGGCCTTTGCAAGCTATCGGAAGTGTGTGCGCGGCAGGAGAGACAAATCCATGTTTTCGCCCCTTTTTTGCGATTTCAAGGTCGAAAAACACATAGGCCCCAAAATGAAAGAAACGGCTGGCGCGCCAAAACTATGGCTTCAAACTTGATGAAAACAGTCTCTCCCATAATAACTCACGGGCTGCTTGTGTTTTTTAGGCCTTTGCAAGTTATCGGAAGTGTGTGCGCGGCAGGAGAGACAAATCAATGTTTTTGCGCCTTTTTTGCCATTTCCAGGTCGAAAAACACATAGAACCCAAAAATAATGAAACGGCTGTCCAGCCAAAACTGAGGCTTCAAACTTGATGAAAACAGTCTCTCCCACAATAACTCAAGGGCCGCTTGTGTTTTTTAGGCCTTCGCAAGCTATCGGAAGTGTGTGCGCGGCAGGAGAGACAAATCCATGTTTTCGTGCATTTTTTGCGATTTCAAGGTCGAAAAACACATAGGCCCCAAAATGAAAGAAACGGCTGCCGCGCCAAAACTATGGCTTCAATCTTGATGAAAACAGTCTCTCCCATAATAACTCACGGGCTGCTTGTGTTTTTTAGGCCTTTGCAAGCTATCGGAAGTGTGTGCGCGGCAGGAGAGACAAATCCATGTTTTCTCGCCTTTTTTGCGATTTCAAGGTCGAAAAACACATAGGCCCCAAAATCAAAGAAACGGCTGCCGCGCCAAAACTATGGCTTCAAACTTGATGAAAACAGTCTCTCCCATAATAACTCACGGGCTGCTTGTGTTTTTTAGGCCTTTGCAAGCTATCGGAAGTGTGTGCGCGGCAGGAGAGACAAATCCATGTTTTCGCGCATTTTTTGCGATTTCAAGGTCGAAAAACACATAGGCCCCAAAATGAAAGAAACGGCTGCCGCGCCAAAACTATGGCTTCAAACTTGATGAAAACAGTCTCTCCCATAATAACTCACGGGCTGCTTGTGTTTTTTAGGCCTTTGCAAGCTATTGGAAGTGTGTGCGCGGCAGGAGAGACAAATCCATGTTTTCGCCCCTTTTTTGCGATTTCAAGGTCGAAAAACACATAGGCCCCAAAATGAAAGAAACGGCTGGCGCGCCAAAACTATGGCTTCAAACTTGATGAAAACAGTCTCTCCCATAATAACTCATGGGCTGCTTGTGTTTTTTAGGCCTTTGCAAGTTATCGGAAGTGTGTGCGCGGCAGGAGAGACAAATCAATGTTTTTGCGCCTTTTTTGCGATTTCAAGGTCGAAAAACACATAGGCCCCAAAATGAAAGAAACGGCTGCCGCGCCAAAACTATGGCTTCAAACTTGATGAAAACAGTCTCTCCCATATTAACTCACGGGCTGATTGTGTTTTTTAGGCCTTCGCAAGCTATCGGAAGTGTGTGCGCAGCAGGAGAGACAAATCTATGTTTTCGCCCCTTTTTTGCCATTTCCAGGTCGAAAAACACATAGAACCCAAAAATAAAGAAACGGCTGTCCAGCCAAAACTGAGGCTTCAAACTTGATGAAAACAGTCTCTCCCACAATAACTCAAGGGCCGCTTGTGTTTTTTAGGCCTTCGCAAGCTATCGGAAGTGTGTGCGCGGCAGGAGAGACAAATCCATGTTTTCGTGCATTTTTTGCGATTTCAAGGTCGAAAAACACATAGGCCCCAAAATGAAAGAAACGGCTGCCGCGCCAAAACTATGGCTTCAATCTTGATGAAAACAGTCTCTCCCATAATAACTCACGGGCTGCTTGTGTTTTTTAGGCCTTTGCAAGCTATCGGAAGTGTGTGCGCGGCAGGAGAGACAAATCCATGTTTTCTCGCCTTTTTTGCGATTTCAAGGTCGAAAAACACATAGGCCCCAAAATGAAAGAAACGGCTGCCGCGCCAAAACTATGGCTTCAAACTTGATGAAAACAGTCTCTCCCATAATAACTCACGGGCTGCTTGTGTTTTTTAGGCCTTTGCAAGCTATCGGAAGTGTGTGCGCGGCAGGAGAGACAAATCCATGTTTTCGCGCATTTTTTGCGATTTCAAGGTCGAAAAACACATAGGCCCCAAAATGAAAGAAACGGCTGCCGCGCCAAAACTATGGCTTCAAACTTGATGAAAACAGTCTCTCCCATAATAACTCACGGGCTGCTTGTGTTTTTTAGGCCTTTGCAAGCTATTGGAAGTGTGTGCGCGGCAGGAGAGACAAATACATGTTTTCGCGCCTTTTTTGCGATTTCAAGGTCGAAAAACACATAGGCCCCAAAATGAAAGAAACGGCTGCCGCGCCAAAACTATGGCTTCAAACTTGATGAAAACAGTCTCTCCCATAATAACTCACGGGCTGCTTGTGTTTTTTAGGCCTTTGCAAGCTATCGGAAATGTGTGCGCGGCAGGAGAGACAAATCCATGTTTTCGCGCCTTTTTTGCGATTTCAAGGTCGAAAAACACATAGGCCCCAAAATGAAAGAAACGGGTGGCGCACCAAAACTATGGCTTCAAACTTGATGAAAACAGTCTCTCCCATAATAACTCACGGCCTGCTTGTGTTTTTTAGGCCTTTGCAAGCTATCGGAAGTGTGTGCGCGGCAGGAGAGACAAATCCATGTTTTCGCCCCTTTTTTGCGATTTCAAGGTCGAAAAACACATAGGCCCCAAAATGAAAGAAACGGCTGGCGCGCCAAAACTATGGCTTCAAACTTGATGAAAACAGTCTCTCCCATAATAACTCACGGGCTGCTTGTGTTTTTTAGGCCTTTGCAAGTTATCGGAAGTGTGTGCGCGGCAGGAGAGACAAATCAATGTTTTTGCGCCTTTTTTGCGATTTCAAGGTCGAAAAACACATAGGCCCCAAAATGAAAGAAACGGCTGCCGCGCCAAAACTATGGCTTCAAACTTGATGAAAACAGTCTCTCCCATATTAACTCACGGGCTGATTGTGTTTTTTAGGCCTTCGCAAGCTATCGGAAGTGTGTGCGCGGCAGGAGAGACAAATCCATGTTTTCGTGCATTTTTTGCGATTTCAAGGTCGAAAAACACATAGGCCCCAAAATGAAAGAAACGGCTGCCGCGCCAAAACTATGGCTTCAAACTTGATGAAAACAGTCTCTCCCATAATAACTCACGGGCTGCTTGTGTTTTTTAGGCCTTTGCAAGCTATCGGAAGTGTGTGCGCGGCAGGAGAGACAAATCCATGTTTTTGCGCATTTTTTGCGATTTCAAGGTCGAAAAACACATAGACCCCAAAATGAAAGAAACGGCTGCCGCGCCAAAACTATGGCTTCAAACTTGATGAAAACAGTCTCTCCCATAATAACTCACGGGCTGCTTGTGTTTTTTAGGCCTTTGCAAGCTATCGGAAGTGTGTGCGCGGCAGGAGAGACAAATCCATGTTTTCGCGCATTTTTTGCGATTTCAAGGTCGAAAAACACATAGGCCCCAAAATGAAAGAAACGGCTGCCGCGCCAAAACTATGGCTTCAATCTTGATGAAAACAGTCTCTCCCATAATAACTCAAGGGCTGCTTGTGTTTTTTAGGCCTTTGCAAGCTATCGGAAGTTGTGCGCGGCAGGAGAGACAAATCCATGTTTTCGCGCCTTTTTTGCGATTTCAAGGTCGAAAAACACATAGGCCCCAAAATGAAAGAAACGGCTGGCGCGCCAAAACTATGGCTTCAAACTTGATGAAAACAGTCTTTCCCATAATAACTCACGGGCTGCTTGTGTTTTTTAGGCCTTTGCAAGCTATCGGAAGTGTGTGCGCGGCAGGAGAGACAAATCCATGTTTTCGCGCCTTTTTTGCGATTTCAAGGTCGAAAAACACATAGGCCCCAAAATGAAAGAAACGGCTGGCGCGCCAAAACTATGGCTTCAAACTTGATGAAAACAGTCTCTCCCATAATAACTCACGGGCTGCTTGTGTTTTTTAGGCCTTCGCAAGCTATCGGAAGTGTGTGCGCGGCAGGAGAGACAAATCTATGTTTTCGCGCCTGTTTTGCCATTTCCAGGTCGAAAAACACACAGAACCCAAAAATAAAGAAACGGCTGTCCAGCCAAAACTGAGGCTTCAAACTTGATGAAAACAGTCTCTCCCACAATAACTCAAGGGCCGCTTGTGTTTTTTAGGCCTTCGCAAGCTATCGGAAGTGTGTGCGCGGCAGGAGAGACAAATCCATGTTTTCGCGCATTTTTTGCGATTTCAAGGTCGAAAAACACATAGGCCCCAAAATGAAAGAAACGGCTGCCGCGCCAAAACTATGGCTTCAAACTTGATGAAAACAGTCTCTCCCATATTAACTCACGGGCTGATTGTGTTTTTTAGGCCTTCGCAAGCTATCGGAAGTGTGTGCGCAGCAGGAGAGACAAATCTATGTTTTCGCGCCTTTTTTGCCATTTCCAGGTCGAAAAGAACACAGACCCCAAAAATAAAGAAACGGCTGTCCAGCCAAAACTGAGGCTTCAAACTTGATGAAAACAGTCTCTCCCAAAATAACTCAAGGGCCGCTTGTGTTTTTTAGGCCTTCGCAAGCTATCGGAAGTGTGTGCGCGGCAGGAGAGACAAATCCATGTTTTCGCGCATTTTTTGCGATTTCAAGGTCGAAAAACACATAGGCCCCAAAATGAAAGAAACGGCTGCCGGCCCAAAACTATGGCTTCAAACTTGATGAAAACAGTCTCTCCCATAATAACTCACGGGCTGCTTGTGTTTTTTAGGCCTTTGCAAGCTATCGGAAGTGTGTGCGCGGCAGGAGATACAAATCCATGTTTTCGCGCCTTTTTTGCGATTTCAAGGTCGAAAAACACACAGACCCCAAAAATAAAGAAACGGCTGTCCAGCCAAAACTGAGGCTTCAAACTTGATGAAAACAGTCTCTCCCACAATAACTCACGGGCTGCTTGTGTTTTTTAGGCCTTTGCAAGTTATCGGAAGTGTGTGCGCGGCAGGAGAGACAAATCAATGTTTTTGCGCCTTTTTTGCGATTTCAAGGTCGAAAAACACATAGGCCCCAAAATGAAAGAAACGGCTGCCGCGCCAAAACTATGGCTTCAAACTTGATGAAAACAGTCTCTCCCATATTAACTCACGGGCTGATTGTGTTTTTTAGGCCTTCGCAAGCTATCGGAAGTGTGTGCGCGGCAGGAGAGACAAATCCATGTTTTCGTGCATTTTTTGCGATTTCAAGGTCGAAAAACACATAGGCCCCAAAATGAAAGAAACGGCTGCCGCGCCAAAACTATGGCTTCAAACTTGATGAAAACAGTCTCTCCCATAATAACTCACGGGCTGCTTGTGTTTTTTAGGCCTTTGCAAGCTATCGGAAGTGTGTGCGCGGCAGGAGAGACAAATCCATGTTTTCGCGCATTTTTTGCGATTTCAAGGTCGAAAAACACATAGACCCCAAAATGAAAGAAACGGCTGCCGCGCCAAAACTATGGCTTCAAACTTGATGAAAACAGTCTCTCCCATAATAACTCACGGGCTGCTTGTGTTTTTTAGGCCTTTGCAAGCTATCGGAAGTGTGTGCGCGGCAGGAGAGACAAATCCATGTTTTCGCGCATTTTTTGCGATTTCAAGGTCGAAAAACACATAGGCCCCAAAATGAAAGAAACGGCTGCCGCGCCAAAACTATGGCTTCAATCTTGATGAAAACAGTCTCTCCCATAATAACTCAAGGGCTGCTTGTGTTTTTTAGGCCTTTGCAAGCTATCGGAAGTTGTGCGCGGCAGGAGAGACAAATCCATGTTTTCGCGCCTTTTTTGCGATTTCAAGGTCGAAAAACACATAGGCCCCAAAATGAAAGAAACGGGTGGCGCACCAAAACTATGGCTTCAAACTTGATGAAAACAGTCTCTCCCATAATAACTCACGGCCTGCTTGTGTTTTTTAGGCCTTTGCAAGCTATCGGAAGTGTGTGCGCGGCAGGAGAGACAAATCCATGTTTTCGCCCCTTTTTTGCGATTTCAAGGTCGAAAAACACATAGGCCCCAAAATGAAAGAAACGGCTGGCGCGCCAAAACTATGGCTTCAAACTTGATGAAAACAGTCTCTCCCATAATAACTCACGGGCTGCTTGTGTTTTTTAGGCCTTTGCAAGTTATCGGAAGTGTGTGCGCGGCAGGAGAGACAAATCAATGTTTTTGCGCCTTTTTTGCGATTTCAAGGTCGAAAAACACATAGGCCCCAAAATGAAAGAAACGGCTGCCGCGCCAAAACTATGGCTTCAAACTTGATGAAAACAGTCTCTCCCATATTAACTCACGGGCTGATTGTGTTTTTTAGGCCTTCGCAAGCTATCGGAAGTGTGTGCGCGGCAGGAGAGACAAATCCATGTTTTCGTGCATTTTTTGCGATTTCAAGGTCGAAAAACACATAGGCCCCAAAATGAAAGAAACGGCTGCCGCGCCAAAACTATGGCTTCAAACTTGATGAAAACAGTCTCTCCCATAATAACTCACGGGCTGCTTGTGTTTTTTAGGCCTTTGCAAGCTATCGGAAGTGTGTGCGCGGCAGGAGAGACAAATCCATGTTTTCGCGCATTTTTTGCGATTTCAAGGTCGAAAAACACATAGACCCCAAAATGAAAGAAACGGCTGCCGCGCCAAAACTATGGCTTCAAACTTGATGAAAACAGTCTCTCCCATAATAACTCACGGGCTGCTTGTGTTTTTTAGGCCTTTGCAAGCTATCGGAAGTGTGTGCGCGGCAGGAGAGACAAATCCATGTTTTCGCGCATTTTTTGCGATTTCAAGGTCGAAAAACACATAGGCCCCAAAATGAAAGAAACGGCTGCCGCGCCAAAACTATGGCTTCAATCTTGATGAAAACAGTCTCTCCCATAATAACTCAAGGGCTGCTTGTGTTTTTTAGGCCTTTGCAAGCTATCGGAAGTTGTGCGCGGCAGGAGAGACAAATCCATGTTTTCGCGCCTTTTTTGCGATTTCAAGGTCGAAAAACACATAGGCCCCAAAATGAAAGAAACGGCTGGCGCGCCAAAACTATGGCTTCAAACTTGATGAAAACAGTCTTTCCCATAATAACTCACGGGCTGCTTGTGTTTTTTAGGCCTTTGCAAGCTATCGGAAGTGTGTGCGCGGCAGGAGAGACAAATCCATGTTTTCGCGCCTTTTTTGCGATTTCAAGGTCGAAAAACACATAGGCCCCAAAATGAAAGAAACGGCTGGCGCGCCAAAACTATGGCTTCAAACTTGATGAAAACAGTCTCTCCCATAATAACTCACGGGCTGCTTGTGTTTTTTAGGCCTTCGCAAGCTATCGGAAGTGTGTGCGCGGCAGGAGAGACAAATCTATGTTTTCGCGCCTGTTTTGCCATTTCCAGGTCGAAAAACACACAGAACCCAAAAATAAAGAAACGGCTGTCCAGCCAAAACTGAGGCTTCAAACTTGATGAAAACAGTCTCTCCCACAATAACTCAAGGGCCGCTTGTGTTTTTTAGGCCTTCGCAAGCTATCGGAAGTGTGTGCGCGGCAGGAGAGACAAATCCATGTTTTCGCGCATTTTTTGCGATTTCAAGGTCGAAAAACACATAGGCCCCAAAATGAAAGAAACGGCTGCCGCGCCAAAACTATGGCTTCAAACTTGATGAAAACAGTCTCTCCCATATTAACTCACGGGCTGATTGTGTTTTTTAGGCCTTCGCAAGCTATCGGAAGTGTGTGCGCAGCAGGAGAGACAAATCTATGTTTTCGCGCCTTTTTTGCCATTTCCAGGTCGAAAAGAACACAGACCCCAAAAATAAAGAAACGGCTGTCCAGCCAAAACTGAGGCTTCAAACTTGATGAAAACAGTCTCTCCCAAAATAACTCAAGGGCCGCTTGTGTTTTTTAGGCCTTCGCAAGCTATCGGAAGTGTGTGCGCGGCAGGAGAGACAAATCCATGTTTTCGCGCATTTTTTGCGATTTCAAGGTCGAAAAACACATAGGCCCCAAAATGAAAGAAACGGCTGCCGGCCCAAAACTATGGCTTCAAACTTGATGAAAACAGTCTCTCCCATAATAACTCACGGGCTGCTTGTGTTTTTTAGGCCTTTGCAAGCTATCGGAAGTGTGTGCGCGGCAGGAGATACAAATCCATGTTTTCGCGCCTTTTTTGCGATTTCAAGGTCGAAAAACACACAGACCCCAAAAATAAAGAAACGGCTGTCCAGCCAAAACTGAGGCTTCAAACTTGATGAAAACAGTCTCTCCCACAATAACTCACGGGCTGCTTGTGTTTTTTAGGCCTTTGCAAGTTATCGGAAGTGTGTGCGCGGCAGGAGAGACAAATCAATGTTTTTGCGCCTTTTTTGCGATTTCAAGGTCGAAAAACACATAGGCCCCAAAATGAAAGAAACGGCTGCCGCGCCAAAACTATGGCTTCAAACTTGATGAAAACAGTCTCTCCCATATTAACTCACGGGCTGATTGTGTTTTTTAGGCCTTCGCAAGCTATCGGAAGTGTGTGCGCGGCAGGAGAGACAAATCCATGTTTTCGTGCATTTTTTGCGATTTCAAGGTCGAAAAACACATAGGCCCCAAAATGAAAGAAACGGCTGCCGCGCCAAAACTATGGCTTCAAACTTGATGAAAACAGTCTCTCCCATAATAACTCACGGGCTGCTTGTGTTTTTTAGGCCTTTGCAAGCTATCGGAAGTGTGTGCGCGGCAGGAGAGACAAATCCATGTTTTCGCGCATTTTTTGCGATTTCAAGGTCGAAAAACACATAGACCCCAAAATGAAAGAAACGGCTGCCGCGCCAAAACTATGGCTTCAAACTTGATGAAAACAGTCTCTCCCATAATAACTCACGGGCTGCTTGTGTTTTTTAGGCCTTTGCAAGCTATCGGAAGTGTGTGCGCGGCAGGAGAGACAAATCCATGTTTTCGCGCATTTTTTGCGATTTCAAGGTCGAAAAACACATAGGCCCCAAAATGAAAGAAACGGCTGCCGCGCCAAAACTATGGCTTCAATCTTGATGAAAACAGTCTCTCCCATAATAACTCAAGGGCTGCTTGTGTTTTTTAGGCCTTTGCAAGCTATCGGAAGTTGTGCGCGGCAGGAGAGACAAATCCATGTTTTCGCGCCTTTTTTGCGATTTCAAGGTCGAAAAACACATAGGCCCCAAAATGAAAGAAACGGCTGGCGCGCCAAAACTATGGCTTCAAACTTGATGAAAACAGTCTTTCCCATAATAACTCACGGGCTGCTTGTGTTTTTTAGGCCTTTGCAAGCTATCGGAAGTGTGTGCGCGGCAGGAGAGACAAATCCATGTTTTCGCGCCTTTTTTGCGATTTCAAGGTCGAAAAACACATAGGCCCCAAAATGAAAGAAACGGCTGGCGCGCCAAAACTATGGCTTCAAACTTGATGAAAACAGTCTCTCCCATAATAACTCACGGGCTGCTTGTGTTTTTTAGGCCTTCGCAAGCTATCGGAAGTGTGTGCGCGGCAGGAGAGACAAATCTATGTTTTCGCGCCTGTTTTGCCATTTCCAGGTCGAAAAACACACAGAACCCAAAAATAAAGAAACGGCTGTCCAGCCAAAACTGAGGCTTCAAACTTGATGAAAACAGTCTCTCCCACAATAACTCAAGGGCCGCTTGTGTTTTTTAGGCCTTCGCAAGCTATCGGAAGTGTGTGCGCGGCAGGAGAGACAAATCCATGTTTTCGCGCATTTTTTGCGATTTCAAGGTCGAAAAACACATAGGCCCCAAAATGAAAGAAACGGCTGCCGCGCCAAAACTATGGCTTCAAACTTGATGAAAACAGTCTCTCCCATATTAACTCACGGGCTGATTGTGTTTTTTAGGCCTTCGCAAGCTATCGGAAGTGTGTGCGCAGCAGGAGAGACAAATCTATGTTTTCGCGCCTTTTTTGCCATTTCCAGGTCGAAAAGAACACAGACCCCAAAAATAAAGAAACGGCTGTCCAGCCAAAACTGAGGCTTCAAACTTGATGAAAACAGTCTCTCCCAAAATAACTCAAGGGCCGCTTGTGTTTTTTAGGCCTTCGCAAGCTATCGGAAGTGTGTGCGCGGCAGGAGAGACAAATCCATGTTTTCGCGCATTTTTTGCGATTTCAAGGTCGAAAAACACATAGGCCCCAAAATGAAAGAAACGGCTGCCGGCCCAAAACTATGGCTTCAAACTTGATGAAAACAGTCTCTCCCATAATAACTCACGGGCTGCTTGTGTTTTTTAGGCCTTTGCAAGCTATCGGAAGTGTGTGCGCGGCAGGAGATACAAATCCATGTTTTCGCGCCTTTTTTGCGATTTCAAGGTCGAAAAACACACAGACCCCAAAAATAAAGAAACGGCTGTCCAGCCAAAACTGAGGCTTCAAACTTGATGAAAACAGTCTCTCCCACAATAACTCAAGTGACGCTTGTGTTTTTTAGGCCTTCGCAAGCTATCGGAAGTGTGTGCGCGGCAGGAGAGACAAATCCATGTTTTCGCGCCTTTTTTGCGATTTCAAGGTCGAAAAACACATAGGCCCCAAAATGAAAGAAACGGCTGCCGCGCCAAAACTATGGCTTCAAACTTGATGAAAACAGTCTCTCCCATATTAACTCACGGGCTGATTGTGTTTTTTAGGCCTTCGCAAGCTATCAGAAGTGTGTGCGCAGCAGGAGAGACAAATCTATGTTTTCGCGCCTTTTTTGCCATTTCCAGGTCGAAAAACACACAGACCCCAAAAATAAAGAAACGGCTGTCCAGCCAAAACTGAGGCTTCAAACTTGATGAAAACAGTCTCTCCCAAAATAACTCAAGGGCCGCTTGTGTTTTTTAGGCCTTCGCAAGCTATCGGAAGTGTGTGCGCGGCAGTAGAGACAAATCCATGTTTTCGCGCCTTTTTTGCGATTTCAAGGTCGAAAAACACATAGGCCCCAAAATGAAAGAAACGGCTGCCGCGCCAAAACTATGGCTTCAATCTTGATGAAAACAGTCTCTCCCATAATAACTCAAGGGCTGCTTGTGTTTTTTAGGCCTTTGCAAGCTATCGGAAGTTGTGCGCGGCAGGAGAGACAAATCCATGTTTTCGCGCCTTTTTTGCGATTTCAAGGTCGAAAAACACATAGGCCCCAAAATGAAAGAAACGGGTGGCGCACCAAAACTATGGCTTCAAACTTGATGAAAACAGTCTCTCCCATAATAACTCACGGCCTGCTTGTGTTTTTTAGGCCTTTGCAAGCTATCGGAAGTGTGTGCGCGGCAGGAGAGACAAATCCATGTTTTCGCCCCTTTTTTGCGATTTCAAGGTCGAAAAACACATAGGCCCCAAAATGAAAGAAACGGCTGGCGCGCCAAAACTATGGCTTCAAACTTGATGAAAACAGTCTCTCCCATAATAACTCACGGGCTGCTTGTGTTTTTTAGGCCTTTGCAAGTTATCGGAAGTGTGTGCGCGGCAGGAGAGACAAATCAATGTTTTTGCGCCTTTTTTGCGATTTCAAGGTCGAAAAACACATAGGCCCCAAAATGAAAGAAACGGCTGCCGCGCCAAAACTATGGCTTCAAACTTGATGAAAACAGTCTCTCCCATATTAACTCACGGGCTGATTGTGTTTTTTAGGCCTTCGCAAGCTATCGGAAGTGTGTGCGCGGCAGGAGAGACAAATCCATGTTTTCGTGCATTTTTTGCGATTTCAAGGTCGAAAAACACATAGGCCCCAAAATGAAAGAAACGGCTGCCGCGCCAAAACTATGGCTTCAAACTTGATGAAAACAGTCTCTCCCATAATAACTCACGGGCTGCTTGTGTTTTTTAGGCCTTTGCAAGCTATCGGAAGTGTGTGCGCGGCAGGAGAGACAAATCCATGTTTTCGCGCATTTTTTGCGATTTCAAGGTCGAAAAACACATAGACCCCAAAATGAAAGAAACGGCTGCCGCGCCAAAACTATGGCTTCAAACTTGATGAAAACAGTCTCTCCCATAATAACTCACGGGCTGCTTGTGTTTTTTAGGCCTTTGCAAGCTATCGGAAGTGTGTGCGCGGCAGGAGAGACAAATCCATGTTTTCGCGCATTTTTTGCGATTTCAAGGTCGAAAAACACATAGGCCCCAAAATGAAAGAAACGGCTGCCGCGCCAAAACTATGGCTTCAATCTTGATGAAAACAGTCTCTCCCATAATAACTCAAGGGCTGCTTGTGTTTTTTAGGCCTTTGCAAGCTATCGGAAGTTGTGCGCGGCAGGAGAGACAAATCCATGTTTTCGCGCCTTTTTTGCGATTTCAAGGTCGAAAAACACATAGGCCCCAAAATGAAAGAAACGGCTGGCGCGCCAAAACTATGGCTTCAAACTTGATGAAAACAGTCTTTCCCATAATAACTCACGGGCTGCTTGTGTTTTTTAGGCCTTTGCAAGCTATCGGAAGTGTGTGCGCGGCAGGAGAGACAAATCCATGTTTTCGCGCCTTTTTTGCGATTTCAAGGTCGAAAAACACATAGGCCCCAAAATGAAAGAAACGGCTGGCGCGCCAAAACTATGGCTTCAAACTTGATGAAAACAGTCTCTCCCATAATAACTCACGGGCTGCTTGTGTTTTTTAGGCCTTCGCAAGCTATCGGAAGTGTGTGCGCGGCAGGAGAGACAAATCTATGTTTTCGCGCCTGTTTTGCCATTTCCAGGTCGAAAAACACACAGAACCCAAAAATAAAGAAACGGCTGTCCAGCCAAAACTGAGGCTTCAAACTTGATGAAAACAGTCTCTCCCACAATAACTCAAGGGCCGCTTGTGTTTTTTAGGCCTTCGCAAGCTATCGGAAGTGTGTGCGCGGCAGGAGAGACAAATCCATGTTTTCGCGCATTTTTTGCGATTTCAAGGTCGAAAAACACATAGGCCCCAAAATGAAAGAAACGGCTGCCGCGCCAAAACTATGGCTTCAAACTTGATGAAAACAGTCTCTCCCATATTAACTCACGGGCTGATTGTGTTTTTTAGGCCTTCGCAAGCTATCGGAAGTGTGTGCGCAGCAGGAGAGACAAATCTATGTTTTCGCGCCTTTTTTGCCATTTCCAGGTCGAAAAGAACACAGACCCCAAAAATAAAGAAACGGCTGTCCAGCCAAAACTGAGGCTTCAAACTTGATGAAAACAGTCTCTCCCAAAATAACTCAAGGGCCGCTTGTGTTTTTTAGGCCTTCGCAAGCTATCGGAAGTGTGTGCGCGGCAGGAGAGACAAATCCATGTTTTCGCGCATTTTTTGCGATTTCAAGGTCGAAAAACACATAGGCCCCAAAATGAAAGAAACGGCTGCCGGCCCAAAACTATGGCTTCAAACTTGATGAAAACAGTCTCTCCCATAATAACTCACGGGCTGCTTGTGTTTTTTAGGCCTTTGCAAGCTATCGGAAGTGTGTGCGCGGCAGGAGATACAAATCCATGTTTTCGCGCCTTTTTTGCGATTTCAAGGTCGAAAAACACACAGACCCCAAAAATAAAGAAACGGCTGTCCAGCCAAAACTGAGGCTTCAAACTTGATGAAAACAGTCTCTCCCACAATAACTCACGGGCTGCTTGTGTTTTTTAGGCCTTTGCAAGTTATCGGAAGTGTGTGCGCGGCAGGAGAGACAAATCAATGTTTTTGCGCCTTTTTTGCGATTTCAAGGTCGAAAAACACATAGGCCCCAAAATGAAAGAAACGGCTGCCGCGCCAAAACTATGGCTTCAAACTTGATGAAAACAGTCTCTCCCATATTAACTCACGGGCTGATTGTGTTTTTTAGGCCTTCGCAAGCTATCGGAAGTGTGTGCGCGGCAGGAGAGACAAATCCATGTTTTCGTGCATTTTTTGCGATTTCAAGGTCGAAAAACACATAGGCCCCAAAATGAAAGAAACGGCTGCCGCGCCAAAACTATGGCTTCAAACTTGATGAAAACAGTCTCTCCCATAATAACTCACGGGCTGCTTGTGTTTTTTAGGCCTTTGCAAGCTATCGGAAGTGTGTGCGCGGCAGGAGAGACAAATCCATGTTTTCGCGCATTTTTTGCGATTTCAAGGTCGAAAAACACATAGACCCCAAAATGAAAGAAACGGCTGCCGCGCCAAAACTATGGCTTCAAACTTGATGAAAACAGTCTCTCCCATAATAACTCACGGGCTGCTTGTGTTTTTTAGGCCTTTGCAAGCTATCGGAAGTTGTGCGCGGCAGGAGAGACAAATCCATGTTTTCGCGCATTTTTTGCGATTTCAAGGTCGAAAAACACATAGGCCCCAAAATGAAAGAAACGGCTGCCGCGCCAAAACTATGGCTTCAAACTTGATGAAAACAGTCTCTCCCATATTAACTCACGGGCTGATTGTGTTTTTTAGGCCTTCGCAAGCTATCGGAAGTGTGTGCGCAGCAGGAGAGACAAATCTATGTTTTCGCGCCTTTTTTGCCATTTCCAGGTCGAAAAGAACACAGACCCCAAAAATAAAGAAACGGCTGTCCAGCCAAAACTGAGGCTTCAAACTTGATGAAAACAGTCTCTCCCAAAATAACTCAAGGGCCGCTTGTGTTTTTTAGGCCTTCGCAAGCTATCGGAAGTGTGTGCGCGGCAGGAGAGACAAATCCATGTTTTCGCGCATTTTTTGCGATTTCAAGGTCGAAAAACACATAGGCCCCAAAATGAAAGAAACGGCTGCCGGCCCAAAACTATGGCTTCAAACTTGATGAAAACAGTCTCTCCCATAATAACTCACGGGCTGCTTGTGTTTTTTAGGCCTTTGCAAGCTATCGGAAGTGTGTGCGCGGCAGGAGATACAAATCCATGTTTTCGCGCCTTTTTTGCGATTTCAAGGTCGAAAAACACACAGACCCCAAAAATAAAGAAACGGCTGTCCAGCCAAAACTGAGGCTTCAAACTTGATGAAAACAGTCTCTCCCACAATAACTCACGGGCTGCTTGTGTTTTTTAGGCCTTTGCAAGTTATCGGAAGTGTGTGCGCGGCAGGAGAGACAAATCAATGTTTTTGCGCCTTTTTTGCGATTTCAAGGTCGAAAAACACATAGGCCCCAAAATGAAAGAAACGGCTGCCGCGCCAAAACTATGGCTTCAAACTTGATGAAAACAGTCTCTCCCATATTAACTCACGGGCTGATTGTGTTTTTTAGGCCTTCGCAAGCTATCGGAAGTGTGTGCGCGGCAGGAGAGACAAATCCATGTTTTCGTGCATTTTTTGCGATTTCAAGGTCGAAAAACACATAGGCCCCAAAATGAAAGAAACGGCTGCCGCGCCAAAACTATGGCTTCAAACTTGATGAAAACAGTCTCTCCCATAATAACTCACGGGCTGCTTGTGTTTTTTAGGCCTTTGCAAGCTATCGGAAGTGTGTGCGCGGCAGGAGAGACAAATCCATGTTTTCGCGCATTTTTTGCGATTTCAAGGTCGAAAAACACATAGACCCCAAAATGAAAGAAACGGCTGCCGCGCCAAAACTATGGCTTCAAACTTGATGAAAACAGTCTCTCCCATAATAACTCACGGGCTGCTTGTGTTTTTTAGGCCTTTGCAAGCTATCGGAAGTGTGTGCGCGGCAGGAGAGACAAATCCATGTTTTCGCGCATTTTTTGCGATTTCAAGGTCGAAAAACACATAGGCCCCAAAATGAAAGAAACGGCTGCCGCGCCAAAACTATGGCTTCAATCTTGATGAAAACAGTCTCTCCCATAATAACTCAAGGGCTGCTTGTGTTTTTTAGGCCTTTGCAAGCTATCGGAAGTTGTGCGCGGCAGGAGAGACAAATCCATGTTTTCGCGCCTTTTTTGCGATTTCAAGGTCGAAAAACACATAGGCCCCAAAATGAAAGAAACGGCTGGCGCGCCAAAACTATGGCTTCAAACTTGATGAAAACAGTCTTTCCCATAATAACTCACGGGCTGCTTGTGTTTTTTAGGCCTTTGCAAGCTATCGGAAGTGTGTGCGCGGCAGGAGAGACAAATCCATGTTTTCGCGCCTTTTTTGCGATTTCAAGGTCGAAAAACACATAGGCCCCAAAATGAAAGAAACGGCTGGCGCGCCAAAACTATGGCTTCAAACTTGATGAAAACAGTCTCTCCCATAATAACTCACGGGCTGCTTGTGTTTTTTAGGCCTTCGCAAGCTATCGGAAGTGTGTGCGCGGCAGGAGAGACAAATCTATGTTTTCGCGCCTGTTTTGCCATTTCCAGGTCGAAAAACACACAGAACCCAAAAATAAAGAAACGGCTGTCCAGCCAAAACTGAGGCTTCAAACTTGATGAAAACAGTCTCTCCCACAATAACTCAAGGGCCGCTTGTGTTTTTTAGGCCTTCGCAAGCTATCGGAAGTGTGTGCGCGGCAGGAGAGACAAATCCATGTTTTCGCGCATTTTTTGCGATTTCAAGGTCGAAAAACACATAGGCCCCAAAATGAAAGAAACGGCTGCCGCGCCAAAACTATGGCTTCAAACTTGATGAAAACAGTCTCTCCCATATTAACTCACGGGCTGATTGTGTTTTTTAGGCCTTCGCAAGCTATCGGAAGTGTGTGCGCAGCAGGAGAGACAAATCTATGTTTTCGCGCCTTTTTTGCCATTTCCAGGTCGAAAAGAACACAGACCCCAAAAATAAAGAAACGGCTGTCCAGCCAAAACTGAGGCTTCAAACTTGATGAAAACAGTCTCTCCCAAAATAACTCAAGGGCCGCTTGTGTTTTTTAGGCCTTCGCAAGCTATCGGAAGTGTGTGCGCGGCAGGAGAGACAAATCCATGTTTTCGCGCATTTTTTGCGATTTCAAGGTCGAAAAACACATAGGCCCCAAAATGAAAGAAACGGCTGCCGGCCCAAAACTATGGCTTCAAACTTGATGAAAACAGTCTCTCCCATAATAACTCACGGGCTGCTTGTGTTTTTTAGGCCTTTGCAAGCTATCGGAAGTGTGTGCGCGGCAGGAGATACAAATCCATGTTTTCGCGCCTTTTTTGCGATTTCAAGGTCGAAAAACACACAGACCCCAAAAATAAAGAAACGGCTGTCCAGCCAAAACTGAGGCTTCAAACTTGATGAAAACAGTCTCTCCCACAATAACTCAAGTGACGCTTGTGTTTTTTAGGCCTTCGCAAGCTATCGGAAGTGTGTGCGCGGCAGGAGAGACAAATCCATGTTTTCGCGCCTTTTTTGCGATTTCAAGGTCGAAAAACACATAGGCCCCAAAATGAAAGAAACGGCTGCCGCGCCAAAACTATGGCTTCAAACTTGATGAAAACAGTCTCTCCCATATTAACTCACGGGCTGATTGTGTTTTTTAGGCCTTCGCAAGCTATCAGAAGTGTGTGCGCAGCAGGAGAGACAAATCTATGTTTTCGCGCCTTTTTTGCCATTTCCAGGTCGAAAAACACACAGACCCCAAAAATAAAGAAACGGCTGTCCAGCCAAAACTGAGGCTTCAAACTTGATGAAAACAGTCTCTCCCAAAATAACTCAAGGGCCGCTTGTGTTTTTTAGGCCTTCGCAAGCTATCGGAAGTGTGTGCGCGGCAGTAGAGACAAATCCATGTTTTCGCGCCTTTTTTGCGATTTCAAGGTCGAAAAACACATAGGCCCCAAAATGAAAGAAACGGCTGCCGCGCCAAAACTATGGCTTCAAACTTGATGAAAACAGTCTCTCCCATAATAACTCACGGGCTGCTTGTGTTTTTTAGGCCTTTGCAAGCTATCGGAAGTGTGTGCGCGGCAGGAGAGACAAATCCATGTTTTCGCGCCTTTTTTGCGATTTCAAGGTCGAAAAACACATAGGCCCCAAAATGAAAGAAACGGCTGGCGCGCCAAAACTATGGCTTCAAACTTGATGAAAACAGTCTCTCCCATATTAACTCACGGGCTGATTGTGTTTTTTAGGCCTTCGCAAGCTATCGGAAGTGTGTGCGCAGCAGGAGAGACAAATCTATGTTTTCGCGCCTGTTTTGCCATTTCCAGGTCGAAAAACACACAGACCCCAAAAATAAAGAAACGGCTGTCCAGCCAAAACTGAGGCTTCAAACTTGATGAAAACAGTCTCTCCCACAATAACTCAAGGGCCGCTTGTGTTTTTTAGGCCTTCGCAAGCTATCGGAAGTGTGTGCGCGGCAGGAGAGACAAATCCATGTTTTCGCGCATTTTTTGCGATTTCAAGGTCGAAAAACACATAGGCCCCAAAATGAAAGAAACGGCTGCCGCGCCAAAACTATGGCTTCAAACTTGATGAAAACAGTCTCTCCCATAATAACTCACGGGCTGCTTGTGTTTTTTAGGCCTTTGCAAGCTATCGGAAGTGTGTGCGCGGCAGGAGATACAAATCCATGTTTTCGCGCCTTTTTTGCGATTTCAAGGTCGAAAAACACATAGGCCCCAAAATGAAAGAAACGGCTGCCGCGCCAAAACTATGGCTTCAAACTTGATGAAAACAGTCTCTCCCATATTAACTCACGGGCTGATTGTGTTTTTTAGGCCTTCGCAAGCAATCGGAAGTGTGTGCGCGGCAGGAGAGACAAATCCATGTTTTCGCGCCTTTTTTGCGATTTCAAGGTCGAAAAACACATAGGCCCCAAAATGAAAGAAACGGCTGGCGCGCCAAAACTATGGCTTCAAACTTGATGAAAACAGTCTCTCCCATAATAACTCACGGACTGCTTGTGTTTTTTAGGCCTTTGCAAGCTATCGGAAGTGTGTGCGCGGCAGGAGATACAAATCCATGTTTTCGCGCCTTTTTTGCGATTTCCAGGTCGAAAAACACACAGACCCCAAAAATAAAGAAACGGCTGTCCAGCCAAAACTGAGGCTTCAAACTTGATGAAAACAGTCTCTCCCACAATAACTCAAGGGCCGCTTGTGTTTTTTAGGCCTTCGCAAGCTATCGGAAGTGTGTGCGCGGCAGGAGAGACAAATCCATGTTTTCGCGCATTTTTTGCGATTTCAAGGTCGAAAAACACATAGGCCCCAAAATGAAAGAAACGGCTGCCGCGCCAAAACTATGGCTTCAAACTTGATGAAAACAGTCTCTCCCATAATAACTCACAGGCTGCTTGTGTTTTTTAGGCCTTTGCAAGCTATCGGAAGTGTGTGCGCAGCAGGAGAGACAAATCTATGTTTTCGCGCCTGTTTTGCCATTTCCAGGTCGAAAAACACACAGACCCCAAAAATAAAGAAACGGCTGTCCAGCCAAAACTGAGGCTTCAAACTTGATGAAAACAGTCTCTCCCACAATAACTCAAGGGCCGCTTGTGTTTTTTAGGCCTTTGCAAGCTATCGGAAGTGTGTGCGCGGCAGGAGAGACAAATCCATGTTTTCGCGCCTTTTTTGCGATTTCAAGGTCGAAAAACACATAGGCCCCAAAATGAAAGAAACGGCTGGCGCGACAAAACTATGGCTTCAAACTTGATGAAAACAGTCTCTCCCATAATAACTCACGGGCTGCTTGTGTTTTTTAGGCCTTTGCAAGCTATCGGAAGTGTGTGCGCAGCAGGAGAGACAAATCTATGTTTTCGCGCCTGTTTTGCCATTTCCAGGTCGAAAAACACACAGACCCCAAAAATAAAGAAACGGCTGTCCAGCCAAAACTATGGCTTCAAACTTGATGAAAACAGTCTCTCCCATAATAACTCACGGACTGCTTGTGTTTTTTAGGCCTTTGCAAGCTATCGGAAGTGTGTGCGCGGCAGGAGAGACAAATCCATGTTTTCGCGCCTTTTTTGCGATTTCCAGGTCGAAAAACACACAGACCCCAAAAATAAAGAAACGGCTGTCCAGCCAAAACTGAGGCTTCAAACTTGATGAAAACAGTCTCTCCCACAATAACTCAAGGGCCGCTTGTGTTTTTTAGGCCTTCGCAAACTATCGGAAGTGTGTGCGCGGCAGGAGAAACAAATCCATGTTTTCGCGCATTTTTTGCGATTTCAAGGTCGAAAAACACATAGGCCCCAAAATGAAAGAAACGGCTGCCGCGCCAAAACTATGGCTTCAAACTTGATGAAAACAGTCTCTCCCATAATAACTCACAGGCTGCTTGTGTTTTTTAGGCCTTTGCAAGCTATCGGAAGTGTGTGCGCAGCAGGAGAGACAAATCTATGTTTTCGCGCCTGTTTTGCCATTTCCAGGTCGAAAAACACACAGACCCCAAAAATAAAGAAACGGCTGTCCAGCCAAAACTGAGGCTTCAAACTTGATGAAAACAGTCTCTCCCACAATAACTCAAGGGCCGCTTGTGTTTTTTAGGCCTTTGCAAGCTATCGGAAGTGTGTGCGCGGCAGGAGAGACAAATCCATGTTTTCGCGCCTTTTTTGCGATTTCAAGGTCGAAAAACACATAGGCCCCAAAATGAAAGAAACGGCTGGCGCGACAAAACTATGGCTTCAAACTTGATGAAAACAGTCTCTCCCATATTAACTCACGGGCTGATTGTGTTTTTTAGGCCTTCGCAAGCTATCGGAAGTGTGTGCGCAGCAGGAGAGACAAATCTATGTTTTCGCGCCTTTTTTGCCATTTCCAGGTCGAAAAACACACAGACCCCAAAAATAAAGAAACGGCTGTCCAGCCAAAACTGAGGCTTCAAACTTGATGAAAACAGTCTCTCAGACAATAACTCAAGGGCCGCTTGTGTTTTTTAGGCCTTCGCAAGCTATCGGAAGTGTGTGCGCGGCAGGAGAGACAAATCCATGTTTTCGCGCCTTTTTTGCGATTTCAAGGTCGAAAAACACATAGGCCCCAAAATGAAAGAAACGGCTGCTGCGCCAAAACTATGACTTCAAACTTGATGAAAACAGTCTCTCCCACAATAACTCAAGGGCTGCTTGTGTTTTTTAGGCCTTCGCAAGATATCGGAAGTGTGTGCGCGGCAGGAGAGACAAATCCATGTTTTCGCACCTTTTTTGCGATTTCAAGGTCGAAAAACACATAGGCCCCTAAATGAAAGAAACGGCTGCCGCGCCAAAACTATGGCTTCAAACTTGATGAAAACAGTCTCTCCCATAATAACTCACGGGCTGCTTGTGTTTTTTAGGCCTTTGCAAGCTATCGGAAGTGTGTGCGCGGCAGGAGAGACAAATCCATGTTTTCGCACCTTTTTTGCGATTTCAAGGTCGAAAAACACATAGGCCCCAAAATGAAAGAAACGGCTGCCGCGCCAAAACTATGGCTTCAAACTTGATGAAAACAGTCTCTCCCATATTAACTCACGGGCTGATTGTGTTTTTTAGGCCTTCGCAAGCTATCGGAAGTGTGTGCGCAGCAGGAGAGACAAATCTATGTTTTCGCGCCTGTTTTGCCATTTCCGGTTAGGGTTAGGGTTGTGGTCAGGGTCGCGGTTGGGGTTAGGGAAAGGGATAGGGTCGGGGTCGGGTTGATGGTTATGGTTAGGGTTGTGGTCAGGGTCGGGGTTGGGGTTAGGGAAAGGGATAGGGTCGGGGTCGGGTTGATGGTTATGGTTAGGGTTGTGGTCAGGGTCGGGGTCGGGGTTGGGGTTAGGGAAAGGGATAGGGTCGGGGTCGGGTTGATGGTTATGGTTAGGGTTGTGGTCAGGGTCGGGGTCGGGGTTGGGGTTAGGGAAAGGGATAGGGTCGGGGTCGGGGTCGGGGTTGGGGTTAGGGAAAGGGATAGGGTCGGGGTCGGGTTGATGGTTATGGTTAGGGTTGTGGTCAGGGTCGGGGTCGGGGTTAGGGAAAGGGATAGGGTCGGGGTCGGGTTGATGGTTATGGTTAGGGTTGTGGTCAGGGTCGGGGTCGGGGTTGGGGTTAGGGAAAGGGATAGGGTCGGGGTCGGGTTGATGGTTATGGTTAGGGTTGTGGTCAGGGTCGGGGTCGGGGTTGGGGTTAGGGAAAGGGATAGGGTCGGGGTCGGGTTGATGGTTATGGTTAGGGTTGTGGTCAGGGTCGGGGTCGGGGTTGGGGTTAGGGAAAGGGATAGGGTCGGGGTCGGGTTGATGGTTATGGTTAGGGTTGTGGTCAGGGTCGGGGTCGGGGTTAGGGAAAGGGATAGGGTCGGGGTCGGGTTGATGGTTATGGTTAGGGTTGTGGTCAGGGTCGGGGTCGGGGTTGGGGTTAGGGAAAGGGATAGGGTCGGGGTCGGGTTGATGGTTATGGTTAGGGTTGTGGTCAGGGTCGGGGTCGGGGTTGGGGTTAGGGAAAGGGATAGGGTCGGGGTCGGGTTGATGGTTATGGTTAGGGTTGTGGTCAGGGTCGGGGTTGGGGTTAGGGAAAGGGATAGGGTCGGGGTCGGGTTTATGGTTATGGTTAGGGTTGTGGTCAGGGTCGGGGTTGGGGTTAGGGAAAGGGATAGGGTCGGGGTCGGGTTGATGGTTATGGTTAGGGTTGTGGTCAGGGTCGGGGTCGGGGTTGGGGTTAGGGAAAGGGATAGGGTCGGGGTCGGGTTGATGGTTATGGTTAGGGTTGTGGTCAGGGTCGGGGTCGGGGTTGGGGTTAGGGAAAGGGATAGGGTCGGGGTCGGGTTGATGGTTATGGTTAGGGTTGTGGTCAGGGTCGGGGTCGGGGTTGGGGTTAGGGAAAGGGATAGGGTCGGGGTCGGGTTGATGGTTATGGTTAGGGTTGTGGTCAGGGTCGGGGTCGCGGTTGGGGTTAGGGAAAGGGATAGGGTCGGGGTCGGGTTGATGGTTATGGTTAGGGTTGTGGTCAGGGTCGGGGTTGGGGTTAGGGAAAGGGATAGGGTCGGGGTCGGGTTGATGGTTATGGTTAGGGTTGTGGTCAGGGTCGGGGTCGGGGTTGGGGTTAGGGAAAGGGATAGGGTCGGGGTCGGGTTGATGGTTATGGTTAGGGTTGTGGTCAGGGTCGGGGTCGGGGTTGGGGTTAGGGAAAGGGATAGGGTCGGGGTCGGGTTGATGGTTATGGTTAGGGTTGTGGTCAGGGTCGGGGTCGGGGTTGGGGTTAGGGAAAGGGATAGGGTCGGGGTCGGGTTGATGGTTATGGTTAGGGTTGTGGTCAGGGTCGGGGTCGGGGTTGGGGTTAGGGAAAGGGATAGGGTCGGGGTCGGGTTGATGGTTATGGTTAGGGTTGTGGTCAGGGTCGGGGTCGGGTTTGGGGTTAGGGAAAGGGATAGGGTCGGGGTCGGGTTGATGGTTATGGTTAGGGTTGTGGTCAGGGTCGGGGTCGGGGTTGGGGTTAGGGAAAGGGATAGGGTCGGGGTCGGGTTGATGGTTATGGTTAGGGTTGTGGTCAGGGTCGGGGTCGGGGTTGGGGTTAGGGAAAGGGATAGGGTCGGGGTCGGGTTGATGGTTATGGTTAGGGTTGTGGTCAGGGTCGGGGTCGGGGTTGGGGTTAGGGAAAGGGATAGGGTCGGGGTCGGGTTGATGGTTATGGTTAGGGTTGTGGTCAGGGTCGGGGTCGGGGTTGGGGTTAGGGAAAGGGATAGGGTCGGGGTCGGGTTGATGGTTATGGTTAGGGTTGTGGTCAGGGTCGGGGTCGGGGTTGGGGTTAGGGAAAGGGATAGGGTCGGGGTCGGGTTGATGGTTATGGTTAGGGTTGTGGTCAGGGTCGGGGTCGGGGTTGGGGTTAGGGAAAGGGATAGGGTCGGGGTCGGGTTGATGGTTATGGTTAGGGTTGTGGTCAGGGTCGGGGTCGGGGTTGGGGTTAGGGAAAGGGATAGGGTCGGGGTCGGGTTGATGGTTATGGTTAGGGTTGTGGTCAGGGTCGGGGTCGGGGTTGGGGTTAGGGAAAGGGATAGGGTCGGGGTCGGGTTGATGGTTATGGTTAGGGTTGTGGTCAGGGTCGGGGTCGGGGTTGGGGTTAGGGAAAGGGATAGGGTCGGGGTCGGGTTGATGGTTATGGTTAGGGTTGTGGTCAGGGTCGGGGTCGGGGTTGGGGTTAGGGAAAGGGATAGGGTCGGGGTCGGGTTGATGGTTATGGTTAGGGTTGTGGTCAGGGTCGGGGTCGGGGTTGGGGTTAGGGAAAGGGATAGGGTCGGGGTCGGGTTGATGGTTATGGTTAGGGTTGTGGTCAGGGTCGGGGTCGGGGTTAGGGAAAGGGATAGGGTCGGGGTCGGGTTGATGGTTATGGTTAGGGTTGTGGTCAGGGTCGGGGTCGGGGTTGGGGTTAGGGAAAGGGATAGGGTCGGGGTCGGGTTGATGGTTATGGTTAGGGTTGTGGTCAGGGTCGGGGTCGGGGTTGGGGTTAGGGAAAGGGATAGGGTCGGGGTCGGGTTGATGGTTATGGTTAGGGTTGTGGTCAGGGTCGGGGTTGGGGTTAGGGAAAGGGATAGGGTCGGGGTCGGGTTTATGGTTATGGTTAGGGTTGTGGTCAGGGTCGGGGTTGGGGTTAGGGAAAGGGATAGGGTCGGGGTCGGGTTGATGGTTATGGTTAGGGTTGTGGTCAGGGTCGGGGTCGGGGTTGGGGTTAGGGAAAGGGATAGGGTCGGGGTCGGGTTGATGGTTATGGTTAGGGTTGTGGTCAGGGTCGGGGTCGGGGTTGGGGTTAGGGAAAGGGATAGGGTCGGGGTCGGGTTGATGGTTATGGTTAGGGTTGTGGTCAGGGTCGGGGTCGGGGTTGGGGTTAGGGAAAGGGATAGGGTCGGGGTCGGGTTGATGGTTATGGTTAGGGTTGTGGTCAGGGTCGGGGTCGGGGTTGGGGTTAGGGAAAGGGATAGGGTCGGGGTCGGGTTGATGGTTATGGTTAGGGTTGTGGTCAGGGTCGGGGTTGGGGTTAGGGAAAGGGATAGGGTCGGGGTCGGGTTGATGGTTATGGTTAGGGTTGTGGTCAGGGTCGGGGTCGGGGTTGGGGTTAGGGAAAGGGATAGGGTCGGGGTCGGGTTGATGGTTATGGTTAGGGTTGTGGTCAGGGTCGGGGTCGGGGTTGGGGTTAGGGAAAGGGATAGGGTCGGGGTCGGGTTGATGGTTATGGTTAGGGTTGTGGTCAGGGTCGGGGTCGGGGTTGGGGTTAGGGAAAGGGATAGGGTCGGGGTCGGGTTGATGGTTATGGTTAGGGTTGTGGTCAGGGTCGGGGTTGGGGTTAGGGAAAGGGATAGGGTCGGGGTCGGGTTTATGGTTATGGTTAGGGTTGTGGTCAGGGTCGGGGTCGGGGTTGGGGTTAGGGAAAGGGATAGGGTCGGGGTCGGGTTGATGGTTATGGTTAGGGTTGTGGTCAGGGTCGGGGTCGGGGTTGGGGTTAGGGAAAGGGATAGGGTCGGGGTCGGGTTGATGGTTATGGTTAGGGTTGTGGTCAGGGTCGGGGTCGGGGTTGGGGTTAGGGAAAGGGATAGGGTCGGGGTCGGGTTGATGGTTATGGTTAGGGTTGTGGTCAGGGTCGGGGTCGGGGTTGGGGTTAGGGAAAGGGATAGGGTCGGGGTCGGGTTGATGGTTATGGTTAGGGTTGTGGTCAGGGTCGGGGTCGGGGTTGGGGTTAGGGAAAGGGATAGGGTCGGGGTCGGGTTGATGGTTATGGTTAGGGTTGTGGTCAGGGTCGGGGTCGGGGTTGGGGTTAGGGAAAGGGATAGGGTCGGGGTCGGGTTGATGGTTATGGTTAGGGTTGTGGTCAGGGTCGGGGTCGGGGTTGGGGTTAGGGAAAGGGATAGGGTCGGGGTCGGGTTGATGGTTATGGTTAGGGTTGTGGTCAGGGTCGGGGTCGGGGTTGGGGTTAGGGAAAGGGATAGGGTCGGGGTCGGGTTGATGGTTATGGTTAGGGTTGTGGTCAGGGTCGGGGTCGGGGTTGGGGTTAGGGAAAGGGATAGGGTCGGGGTCGGGTTGATGGTTATGGTTAGGGTTGTGGTCAGGGTCGGGGTTGGGGTTAGGGAAAGGGATAGGGTCGGGGTCGGGTTGATGGTTATGGTTAGGGTTGTGGTCAGGGTCGGGGTCGGGGTTGGGGTTAGGGAAAGGGATAGGGTCGGGGTCGGGTTGATGGTTATGGTTAGGGTTGTGGTCAGGGTCGGGGTCGGGGTTGGGGTTAGGGAAAGGGATAGGGTCGGGGTCGGGTTGATGGTTATGGTTAGGGTTGTGGTCAGGGTCGGGGTTGGGGTTAGGGAAAGGGATAGGGTCGGTGTCGGGTTGATGGTTATGGTTAGGGTTGTGGTCAGGGTCGGGGTCGGGGTTGGGGTTAGGGAAAGGGATAGGGTCGGGGTCGGGTTGATGGTTATGGTTAGGGTTGTGGTCAGGGTCGGGGTCGGGGTTGGGGTTAGGGAAAGGGATAGGGTCGGGGTCAGGTTGATGGTTATGGTTAGGGTTGTGGTCAGGGTCGGGGTCGAGGTTGGGGTTAGGGAAAGGGATAGGGTCGGGGTCGGGTTGATGGTTGTGGTCAGGGTCGGGGTCGGGGTTGGGGTTAGGGAAAGGGATAGGGTCGGGGTCGGGTTGATGGTTGTGGTCAAGGTCGGGGTCGGGGTTGGGGTTAGGGAAAGGGATAGGGTCGGGGTCGGGTTGATGGTTATGGTTAGGGTTGTGGTCAGGGTCGGGGTCGGGGTTGGGGTTAGGGAAAGGGATAGGGTCGGGGTCGGGTTGATGGTTATGGTTAGGGTTGTGGTCAGGGTCGGGGTCGGGGTTGGGGTTAGGGAAAGGGATAGGGTCGGGGTCGGGTTGATGGTTATGGTTAGGGTTGTGGTCAGGGTCGGGGTCGGGGTTGGGGTTAGGGAAAGGGATAGGGTCGGGGTCGGGTTGATGGTTATGGTTAGGGTTGTGGTCAGGGTCGGGGTCGGGGTTGGGGTTAGGGAAAGGGATAGGGTCGGGGTCGGGTTGATGGTTATGGTTAGGGTTGTGGTCAGGGTCGGGGTCGGGGTTGGGGTTAGGGAAAGCGATAGGGTCGGGGTCGGGTTGATGGTTATGGTTAGGGTTGTGGTCAGGGTCGGGGTCGGGGTTGGGGTTAGGGAAAGGGATAGGGTCGGGGTCGGGTTGATGGTTATGGTTAGGGTTGTGGTCAGGGTCGGGGTCGGGGTTGGGGTTAGGGAAAGGGATAGGGTCGGGGTCGGGTTGATGGTTATGGTTAGGGTTGTGGTCAGGGTCGGGGTCGGGGTTGGGGTTAGGGAAAGGGATAGGGTCGGGGTCGGGTTGATGGTTATGGTTAGGGTTGTGGTCAGGGTCGGGGTTGGGGTTAGGGAAAGGGATAGGGTCGGGGTCGGGTTGATGGTTATGGTTAGGGTTGTGGTCAGGGTCGGGGTCGGGGTTGGGGTTAGGGAAAGGGATAGGGTCGGGGTCGGGTTGATGGTTATGGTTAGGGTTGTGGTCAGTGTCGGGGTCGGGGTTGGGGTTAGGGAAAGGGATAGGGTCGGGGTCGGGTTGATGGTTATGGTTAGGGTTGTGGTCAGGGTCGGGGTTGGGGTTAGGGAAAGGGATAGGGTCGGTGTCGGGTTGATGGTTATGGTTAGGGTTGTGGTCAGGGTCGGGGTCGGGGTTGGGGTTAGGGAAAGGGATAGGGTCGGGGTCGGGTTGATGGTTATGGTTAGGGTTGTGGTCAGGGTCGGGGTCGGGGTCGGGGTTGGGGTTAGGGAAAGGGATAGGGTCGGGGTCGGGTTGATGGTTATGGTTAGGGTTGTGGTCAGGGTCGGGGTCGGGGTTGGGGTTAGGGAAAGGGATAGGGTCGGGGTCGGGTTGATGGTTGTGGTCAGGGTCGGGGTCGGGGTTGGGGTTAGGGAAAGGGATAGGGTCGGGGTCGGGTTGATGGTTGTGGTCAAGGTCGGGGTCGGGGTTGGGGTTAGGGAAAGGGATAGGGTCGGGGTCGGGTTGATGGTTATGGTTAGGGTTGTGGTCAGGGTCGGGGTCGGGGTTGGGGTTAGGGAAAGGGATAGGGTCGGGGTCGGGTTGATGGTTATGGTTAGGGTTGTGGTCAGGGTCGGGGTCGGGGTTGGGGTTAGGGAAAGGGATAGGGTCGGGGTCGGGTTGATGGTTATGGTTAGGGTTGTGGTCAGGGTCGGGGTCGGGGTTGGGGTTAGGGAAAGGGATAGGGTCGGGGTCGGGTTGATGGTTATGGTTAGGGTTGTGGTCAGGGTCGGGGTTGGGGTTAGGGAAAGGGATAGGGTCGGGGTCGGGTTGATGGTTATGGTTAGGGTTGTGGTCAGGGTCGGGGTCGGGGTTGGGGTTAGGGAAAGGGATAGGGTCGGGGTCGGGTTGATGGTTATGGTTAGGGTTGTGGTCAGGGTCGGGGTCGGGGTTGGGGTTAGGGAAAGGGATAGGGTCGGGGTCGGGTTGATGGTTATGGTTAGGGTTGTGGTCAGGGTCGGGGTTGGGGTTAGGGAAAGGGATAGGGTCGGTGTCGGGTTGATGGTTATGGTTAGGGTTGTGGTCAGGGTCGGGGTCGGGGTTGGGGTTAGGGAAAGGGATAGGGTCGGGGTCGGGTTGATGGTTATGGTTAGGGTTGTGGTCAGGGTCGGGGTCGGGGTTGGGGTTAGGGAAAGGGATAGGGTCGGGGTCGGGTTGATGGTTATGGTTAGGGTTGTGGTCAGGGTCGGGGTTGGGGTTAGGGAAAGGGATAGGGTCGGTGTCGGGTTGATGGTTATGGTTAGGGTTGTGGTCAGGGTCGGGGTCGGGGTTGGGGTTAGGGAAAGGGATAGGGTCGGGGTCGGGTTGATGGTTATGGTTAGGGTTGTGGTCAGGGTCAGGGTCGGGGTTGGGGTTAGGGAAAGGGATAGGGTCAGGGTCGGGTTGATGGTTATGGTTAGGGTTGTGGTCAGGGTCGGGGTCGGGGTTGGGGTTAGGGAAAGGGATAGGGTCGGGGTCGGGTTGATGGTTATGGTTAGGGTTGTAGTCAGGGTCGGGGTCGGGGTTGGGGTTAGGGAAAGGGATAGGGTCTGGGTCGGGTTGATGGTTATGGTTAGGGTTGTGGTCAGGGTCGGGGTCGGGGTTGGGGTTAGGGAAAGGGATAGGGTCGGGGTCGGGTTGATGGTTATGGTTAGGGTTGTGGTCAGGGTCGGGGTTGGGGTTAGTGAAAGGGATAGGGTCGGGGTCGGGTTTATGGTTATGGTTAGGGTTGTGGTCAGGGTCGGGGTCGGGGTTGGGGTTAGGGAAAGGGATAGGGTCGGGGTCGGGTTGATGGTTATGGTTAGGGTTGTGGTCAGGGTCGGGGTCGGGGTTGGGGTTAGGGAAAGGGATAGGGTCGGGGTCGGGTTGATGGTTATGGTTAGGGTTGTGGTCAGGGTCAGGGTCGGGGTTGGGGTTAGGGAAAGGGATAGGGTCGGGGTCGGGTTGATGGTTATGGTTAGGGTTGTGGTCAGGGTCGGGGTCGGGGTTGGGGTTAGGGAAAGGGATAGGGTCGGGGTCGGGTTGATGGTTATGGTTAGGGTTGTGGTCAGGGTCGGGGTCGGGGTTGGGGTTAGGGAAAGGGATAGGGTCGGGGTCGGGTTGATGGTTATGGTTAGGGTTGTGGTCAGGGTCGGGGTCGGGGTTGGGGTTAGGGAAAGGGATAGGGTCGGGGTCTGGTTGATGGTTATGGTTAGGGTTGTGGTCAGGGTCGGGGTTGGGGTTAGTGAAAGGGATAGGGTCGGGGTCGGGTTTATGGTTATGGTTAGGGTTGTGGTCAGGGTCGGGGTCGGGGTTGGGGTTAGGGAAAGGGATAGGGTCGGGGTCGGGTTGATGGTTATGGTTAGGGTTGTGGTCAGGGTCGGGGTCGGGGTTGGGGTTAGGGAAAGGGATAGGGTCGGGGTCGGGTTGATGGTTATGGTTAGGGTTGTGGTCAGGGTCGGGGTCGGGGTTGGGGTTAGGGAAAGGGATAGGGTCGGGGTCGGGTTGATGGTTATGGTTAGGGTTGTGGTCAGGGTCGGGGTCGGGGTTGGGGTTAGGGAAAGGGATAGGGTCGGGGTCGGGTTGATGGTTATGGTTAGGGTTGTGGTCAGGGTCGGGGTCGGGGTTGGGGTTAGGGAAAGGGATAGGGTCGGGGTCGGGTTGATGGTTATGGTTAGGGTTGTGGTCAGGGTCGGGGTCGGGGTTGGGGTTAGGGAAAGGGATAGGGTCGGGGTCGGGTTGATGGTTATGGTTAGGGTTGTGGTCAGGGTCGGGGTCGGGGTTGGGGTTAGGGAAAGGGATAGGGTCGGGGTCGGGTTGATGGTTATGGTTAGGGTTGTGGTCAGGGTCGGGGTCGGGGTTGGGGTTAGGGAAAGGGATAGGGTCGGGGTCGGGTTGATGGTTATGGTTAGGGTTGTGGTCAGGGTCGGGGTCGGGGTTGGGGTTAGGGAAAGGGATAGGGTCGGGGTCGGGTTGATGGTTATGGTTAGGGTTGTGGTCAGGGTCGGGGTCGGGGTTGGGGTTAGGGAAAGGGATAGGGTCGGGGTCGGGTTGATGGTTATGGTTAGGGTTGTGGTCAGGGTCGGGGTCGGGGTTGGGGTTAGGGAAAGGGATAGGGTCGGGGTCGGGTTGATGGTTATGGTTAGGGTTGTGGTCAGGGTCGGGGTCGGGGTTGGGGTTAGGGAAAGGGATAGGGTCGGGGTCGGGTTGATGGTTATGGTTAGGGTTGTGGTCAGGGTCGGGGTTGGGGTTAGTGAAAGGGATAGGGTCGGGGTCGGGTTTATGGTTATGGTTAGGGTTGTGGTCAGGGTCGGGGTCGGGGTTGGGGTTAGGGAAAGGGATAGGGTCGGGGTCGGGTTGATGGTTATGGTTAGGGTTGTGGTCAGGGTCGGGGTCGGGGTTGGGGTTAGGGAAAGGGATAGGGTCGGGGTCGGGTTGATGGTTATGGTTAGGGTTGTGGTCAGGGTCGGGGTCGGGGTTGGGGTTAGGGAAAGGGATAGGGTCGGGGTCGGGTTGATGGTTATGGTTAGGGTTGTGGTCAGGGTCGGGGTCGGGGTTGGGGTTAGGGAAAGGGATAGGGTCGGGGTCGGGTTGATGGTTATGGTTAGGGTTGTGGTCAGGGTCGGGGTCGGGGTTGGGGTTAGGGAAAGGGATAGGGTCGGGGTCGGGTTGATGGTTATGGTTAGGGTTGTGGTCAGGGTCGGGGTCGGGGTTGGGGTTAGGGAAAGGGATAGGGTCGGGGTCGGGTTGATGGTTATGGTTAGGGTTGTGGTCAGGGTCGGGGTCGGGGTTGGGGTTAGGGAAAGGGATAGGGTCGGGGTCGGGTTGATGGTTATGGTTAGGGTTGTGGTCAGGGTCGGGGTCGGGGTTGGGGTTAGGGAAAGGGATAGGGTCGGGGTCGGGTTGATGGTTATGGTTAGGGTTGTGGTCAGGGTCGGGGTCGGGGTTGGGGTTAGGGAAAGGGATAGGGTCGGGGTCGGGTTGATGGTTATGGTTAGGGTTGTGGTCAGGGTCGGGGTCGGGGTTGGGGTTAGGGAAAGGGATAGGGTCGGGGTCGGGTTGATGGTTATGGTTAGGGTTGTGGTCAGGGTCGGGGTCGGGGTTGGGGTTAGGGAAAGGGATAGGGTCGGGGTCGGGTTGATGGTTATGGTTAGGGTTGTGGTCAGGGTCGGGGGCGGGGTTGGGGTTAGGGAAAGGGATAGGGTCGGGGTCGGGTTGATGGTTATGGTTAGGGTTGTGGTCAGGGTCGGGGTCGGGGTTGGGGTTGGGGTTAGGGAAAGGGATAGGGTCGGGGTCGGGTTGATGGTTATGGTTAGGGTTGTGGTCAGGGTCGGGGTCGGGGTTGGGGTTAGGGAAAGGGATAGGGTCGGGGTCGGGTTGATGGTTATGGTTAGGGTTGTGGTCAGGGTCGGGGTCGGGGTTGGGGTTAGGGAAAGGGATAGGGTCGGGGTCGGGTTGATGGTTATGGTTAGGGTTGTGGTCAGGGTCGGGGTCGGGGTTGGGGTTAGGGAAAGGGATAGGGTCGGGGTCGGGTTGATGGTTATGGTTAGGGTTGTGGTCAGGGTCGGGGTCGGGGTTGGGGTTAGGGAAATGGATAGGGTCGGGGTCGGGTTGATGGTTATGGTTAGGGTTGTGGTCAGGGTCGGGGTCGGGGTTGGGGTTAGGGAAAGGGATAGGGTCGGGGTCGGGTTGATGGTTATGGTTAGGGTTGTGGTCAGGGTCGGGGTCGGGGTTGGGGTTAGGGAAAGGGATAGGGTCGGGGTCGGGTTGATGGTTATGGTTAGGGTTGTGGTCAGGGTCGGGGTCGGGGTTGGGGTTAGGGAAAGGGATAGGGTCGGGGTCGGGTTGATGGTTATGGTTAGGGTTGTGGTCAGGGTCGGGGTCGGGGTTGGGGTTAGGGAAAGGGATAGGGTCGGGGTCGGGTTGATGGTTATGGTTAGGGTTGTGGTCAGGGTCGGGGTCGGGGTTGGGGTTAGGGAAAGGGATAGGGTCGGGGTCGGGTTGATGGTTATGGTTAGGGTTGTGGTCAGGGTCGGGGTCGGGGTTGGGGTTAGGGAAAGGGATAGGGTCGGGGTCGGGTTGATGGTTATGGTTAGGGTTGTGGTCAGGGTCGGGGTCGGGGTTGGGGTTAGGGAAAGGGATAGGGTCGGGGTCGGGTTGATGGTTATGGTTAGGGTTGTGGTCAGGGTCGGGGTCGGGGTTGGGGTTAGGGAAAGGGATAGGGTCGGGGTCGGGTTGATGGTTATGGTTAGGGTTTTGGTCAGGGTCGGGGTCGGGGTTGGGGTTAGGGAAAGGGATAGGGTCGGGGTCGGGTTGATGGTTTTGGTTAGGGTTGTGGTCAGGGTCGGGGTCGGGGTTGGGGTTAGGGAAAGGGATAGGGTCGGGGTCGGGTTGATGGTTATGGTTAGGGTTGTGGTCAGGGTCGGGGTCGGGGTTGGGGTTAGGGAAAGGGATAGGGTCGGGGTCGGGTTGATGGTTATGGTTAGGGTTGTGGTCAGGGTCGGGGTCGGGGTTGGGGTTAGGGAAAGGGATAGGGTCGGGGTCGGGTTGATGGTTATGGTTAGGGTTGTGGTCAGGGTCGGGGTCGGGGTTGGGGTTAGGGAAAGGGATAGGGTCGGGGTCGGGTTGATGGTTATGGTTAGGGTTGTGGTCAGGGTCGGGGTCGGGGTTGGGGTTAGGGAAAGGGATAGGGTCGGGGTCGGGTTGATGGTTATGGTTAGGGTTGTGGTCAGGGTCGGGGTCGGGGTTGGGGTTAGGGAAAGGGATAGGGTCGGGGTCGGGGTCGGGTTGATGGTTATGGTTAGGGTTGTGGTCAGGGTCGGGGTCGGGGTTGGGGTTAGGGAAAGGGATAGGGTCGGGGTCGGGTTGATGGTTATGGTTAGGGTTGAAACTTGATGAAAACAGTCTCTCCCACAACAACTCAAGGGCTGCTTGTGTTTTTTAGGCCTTCGCAAGATATCGGAAGTGTGTGCGCGGCAGGAGAGACAAATCCATGTTTTCGCGCCTTTTTTGCGATTTCAAGGTCGAAAAACACATAGGCCCCAAAATGAAAGAAACGGCTGCCGCGCCAAAACTATGGCTTCAAACTTGATGAAAACAGTCTCTCCCATAATAACTCACGGGCTGCTTGTGTTTTTTAGGCCTTTGCACGCTATCGGAAGTGTGTGCGCGGCAGGAGAGACAAATCCATGTTTTCGCGCCTTTTTTCCATTTCCAGGTCGAAGAAAACAAAGGCCCCAAAAATAAAGAAACGGCTGTCCAGCCAAAACTGAGGCTTCAAACTTGATGAAAACAGTCTCTCAGACAATAACTCAAGGGCCGCTTGTGTTTTTTAGGCCTTCGCAAGCTATCGGAAGTGTGTGCGCGGCAGGAGAGACAAATCCATGTTTTCGCGCCTTTTTTGCCATTTCCAGGTCGAAAAACACAAAGGCCCCAAAATGAAAGAAACGGCTGCCGCGCCAAAACTATGGCTTCAAACTTGATGAAAACAGTCTCTCCCATAATAACTCACGGGCTGCTTGTGTTTTTTAGGCCTTTGCACGCTATCGGAAGTGTGTGCGCGGCAGGAGAGACAAATCCATGTTTTCGCGCCTTTTTTGCCATTTCCAGGTCGAAAAACACAAAGGCCCCAAAATGAAAGAAACGGCTGCCGCGCCAAAACTATGGCTTCAAACTTGATGAAAACAGTCTCTCCCACAACAACTCAAGGGCTGCTTGTGTTTTTTAGGCCTTCGCAAGATATCGGAAGTGTGTGCGCGGCAGGAGAGACAAATCCATGTTTTCGCGCCTTTTTTCCATTTCCAGGTCGAAGAAAACAAAGGCCCCAAAAATAAAGAAACGGCTGTCCAGCCAAAACTGAGGCTTCAAACTTGATGAAAACAGTCTCTCAGACAATAACTCAAGGGCTGCTTGTGTTTTTTAGGCCTTCGCAAGATATCGGAAGTGTGTGCGCGGCAGGAGAGACAAATCAATGTTTTCGCGACTTTTTTGCGATTTCAAGGTCGAAAAACACATAGGCCCCAAAATGAAAGAAACGGCTGGCGCGCCAAAACTATGGCTTCAAACTTGATGAAAACAGTCTCTCCCATAATAACTCACGGGCTGCTTGTGTTTTTTAGGCCTTTGCACGCTATCGGAAGTGTGTGCGCGGCAGGAGAGACAAATCCATGTTTTCGCGCCTTTTTTGCCATTTCCAGGTCGAAAAACACAAAGGCCCCAAAATGAAAGAAACGGCTGCCGCGCCAAAACTATGGCTTCAAACTTGATGAAAACAGTCTCTCCCACAACAACTCAAGGGCTGCTTGTGTTTTTTAGGCCTTCGCAAGATAACGGAAGTGTGTGCGCGGCAGGAGAGACAAATCAATGTTTTCGCGCCTTTTTTGCGATTTCAAGGTCGAAAAACACATAGGCCCCAAAATGAAAGAAACGGCTGCCGCGCCAAAACTATGGCTTCAAACTTGATGAAAACAGTCTCTCCCATAATAACTGACGGGCTGCTTGTGTTTTTTAGGCCTTTGCACGCTATCGGAAGTGTGTGCGCGGCAGGAGAGACAAATCCATGTTTTCGCGCCTTTTTTCCATTTCCAGGTCGAAGAAAACAAAGGCCCCAAAAATAAAGAAACGGCTGTCCAGCCAAAACTGAGGCTTCAAACTTGATGAAAACAGTCTCTCAGACAATAACTCAAGGGCCGCTTGTGTTTTTTAGGCCTTCGCAAACTATCGGAAGTGTGTGCGCGGCAGGAGAGACAAATCCATGTTTTCGCGCCTTTTTTGCCATTTCCAGGTCGAAAAACACAAAGGCCCCAAAATGAAAGAAACGGCTGCCGCGCCAAAACTATGACTTCAAACTTGATGAAAACAGTCTCTCCCACAATAACTCAAGGGCTGCTTGTGTTTTTTAGGCCTTCGCAAGATATCGGAAGTGTGTGCGCGGCAGGAGAGACAAATCAATGTTTTCGCGACTTTTTTTCGATTTCAAGGTCGAAAAACACATAGGCCCCAAAATGAAAGAAACGGCTGGCGCGCCAAAACTATGGCTTCAAACTTGATGAAAACAGTCTCTCCCATATTAACTCACGGGCTGCTTGTGTTTTTTAGGCCTTTGCAAGCTATCGGAAGTGTGTGCGCGGCAGGAGAGACAAATCCATGTTTTCGCGCCTTTTTTGCGATTTCAAGGTCGAAAAACACACAGACCCCAAAAATAAAGAAACGGCTGTCCAGCCAAAACTGAGGCTTCAAACTTGATGAAAACAGTCTCTCCCATATTAACTCACGGGCTGATTGTGTTTTTTAGGCCTTCGCAAGCTATCGGAAGTGTGTGCGCAGCAGGAGAGACAAATCTATGTTTTCGCGCCTGTTTTGCCATTTCCAGATCGAAAAACACACAGACCCCAAAAATAAAGAAACGGCTGTCCAGCCAAAACTGAGGCTTCAAACTTGATGAAAACAGTCTCTCCCACAATAACTCAAGGGCCGCTTGTGTTTTTTAGGCCTTTGCAAGCTATCGGAAGTGTGTGCGCGGCAGGAGAGACAAATCCATGTTTTCGCGCCTTTTTTGCGATTTCAAGGTCGAAAAACACATAGGCCCCAAAATGAAAGAAACGGCTGGCGCGCCAAAACTATGGCTTCAAACTTGATGAAAACAGTCTCTCCCATAATAACTCACGGGCTGCTTGTGTTTTTTAGGCCTTTGCAAGCTATCGGAAGTGTGTGCGCGGCAGGAGAGACAAATCAATGTTTTCGCGACTTTTTTTCGATTTCAAGGTCGAAAAACACATAGGCCCCAAAATGAAAGAAACGGCTGGCGCGCCAAAACTATGGCTTCAAACTTGATGAAAACAGTCTCTCCCATATTAACTCACGGGCTGCTTGTGTTTTTTAGGCCTTTGCAAGCTATCGGAAGTGTGTGCGCGGCAGGAGAGACAAATCCATGTTTTCGCGCCTTTTTTGCGATTTCAAGGTCGAAAAACACACAGACCCCAAAAATAAAGAAACGGCTGTCCAGCCAAAACTGAGGCTTCAAACTTGATGAAAACAGTCTCTCCCACAATAACTCAATGGCCGCTTGTGTTTTTTAGGCCTTCGCAAGCTATCGGAAGTGTGTGCGCGGCAGGAGAGCCAAATCCATGTTTTCGCGCCTTTTTTGCGATTTCAAGGTCGAAAAACACATAGGCCCCAAAATGAAAGAAACGGCTGCCGCGCCAAAACTATGGCTTCAAACTTGATGAAAACAGTCTCTCCCATATTAACTCACGGGCTGATTGTGTTTTTTAGGCCTTCGCAAGCTATCGGAAGTGTGTGCGCAGCAGGAGAGACAAATCTATGTTTTCGCGCCTGTTTTGCCATTTCCAGATCGAAAAACACACAGACCCCAAAAATAAAGAAACGGCTGTCCAGCCAAAACTGAGGCTTCAAACTTGATGAAAACAGTCTCTCCCACAATAACTCAAGGGCCGCTTGTGTTTTTTAGGCCTTTGCAAGCTATCGGAAGTGTGTGCGCGGCAGGAGAGACAAATCCATGTTTTCGCGCCTTTTTTGCGATTTCAAGGTCGAAAAACACATAGGCCCCAAAATGAAAGAAACGGCTGGCGCGCCAAAACTATGGCTTCAAACTTGATGAAAACAGTCTCTCCCATAATAACTCACGGGCTGCTTGTGTTTTTTAGGCCTTTGCAAGCTATCGGAAGTGTGTGCGCGGCAGGAGAGACAAATCCATGTTTTCGCGCCTTTTTTGCGATTTCAAGGTCGAAAAACACATAGGCCCCAAAATGAAAGAAACGGCTGGCACGCCAAAACTATGGCTTCAAACTTGATGAAAACAGTCTCTCCCATAATAACTCACGGACTGCTTGTGTTTTTTAGGCCTTTGCAAGCTATCGGAAGTGTGTGCGCGGCAGGAGAGACAAATCCATGTTTTCGCGCCTTTTTTGCGATTTCCAGGTCGAAAAACACACAGACCCCAAAAATAAAGAAACGGCTGTCCAGCCAAAACTGAGGCTTCAAACTTGATGAAAACAGTCTCTCCCACAATAACTCACGGGCTGCTTGTGTTTTTTAGGCCTTTGCAAGCTATCGGAAGTGTGTGCGCGGCAGGAGAGACAAATCCATGTTTTCGCGCCTTTTTTGCGATTTCAAGGTCGAAAAACACATAGGCCCCAAAATGAAAGAAACGGCTGGCGCGCCAAAACTATGGCTTCAAACTTGATGAAAACAGTCTCTCCCATAATAACTCACGGGCTGCTTGTGTTTTTTAGGCCTTTGCAAGCTATCGGAAGTGTGTGCGCGGCAGGAGAGACAAATCCATGTTTTCGCGCCTTTTTTGCGATTTCAAGGTCGAAAAACACATAGGCCCCAAAATGAAAGAAACGGCTGGCACGCCAAAACTATGGCTTCAAACTTGATGAAAACAGTCTCTCCCATAATAACTCACGGACTGCTTGTGTTTTTTAGGCCTTTGCAAGCTATCGGAAGTGTGTGCGCGGCAGGAGAGACAAATCCATGTTTTCGCGCCTTTTTTGCGATTTCCAGGTCGAAAAACACACAGACCCCAAAAATAAAGAAACGGCTGTCCAGCCAAAACTGAGGCTTCAAACTTGATGAAAACAGTCTCTCCCACAATAACTCACGGGCTGCTTGTGTTTTTTAGGCCTTTGCAAGCTATCGGAAGTGTGTGCGCGGCAGGAGAGACAAATCCATGTTTTCGCGCCTTTTTTGCGATTTCAAGGTCGAAAAACACATAGGCCCCAAAATGAAAGAAACGGCTGGCGCGCCAAAACTATGGCTTCAAACTTGATGAAAACAGTCTCTCCCATAATAACTCACGGGCTGCTTGTGTTTTTTAGGCCTTTGCAAGCTATCGGAAGTGTGTGCGCGGCAGGAGAGACAAATCCATGTTTTCGCGCCTTTTTTGCGATTTCAAGGTCGAAAAACACATAGGCCCCAAAATGAAAGAAACGGCTGGCACGCCAAAACTATGGCTTCAAACTTGATGAAAACAGTCTCTCCCATAATAACTCACGGGCTGCTTGTGTTTTTTAGGCCTTTGCAGGCTATCGGAAGTGTGTGCGCGGCAGGAGAGACAAATCCATGTTTTCGCGCCTTTTTTGCGATTTCCAGGTCGAAAAACACACAGACCCCAAAAATAAAGAAACGGCTGTCCAGCCAAAACTGAGGCTTCAAACTTGATGAAAACAGTCTCTCCCACAATAACTCACGGGCTGCTTGTGTTTTTTAGGCCTTTGCAAGCTATCGGAAGTGTGTGCGCGGCAGGAGAGACAAATCCATGTTTTCGCGCCTTTTTTGCGATTTCAAGGTCGAAAAACACATAGGCCCCAAAATGAAAGAAACGGCTGGCGCGCCAAAACTATGGCTTCAAACTTGATGAAAACAGTCTCTCCCATAATAACTCACGGGCTGCTTGTGTTTTTTAGGCCTTTGCAAGCTATCGGAAGTGTGTGCGCGGCAGGAGAGACAAATCCATGTTTTCGCGCCTTTTTTGCGATTTCAAGGTCGAAAAACACATAGGCCCCAAAATGAAAGAAACGGCTGGCACGCCAAAACTATGGCTTCAAACTTGATGAAAACAGTCTCTCCCATAATAACTCACGGACTGCTTGTGTTTTTTAGGCCTTTGCAAGCTATCGGAAGTGTGTGCGCGGCAGGAGAGACAAATCCATGTTTTCGCGCCTTTTTTGCGATTTCCAGGTCGAAAAACACACAGACCCCAAAAATAAAGAAACGGCTGTCCAGCCAAAACTGAGGCTTCAAACTTGATGAAAACAGTCTCTCCCACAATAACTCAAGGGCCGCTTGTGTTTTTTAGGCCTTCGCAAGCTATCGGAAGTGTGTGCGCGGCAGGAGAGACAAATCCATGTTTTCGCGCATTTTTTGCGATTTCAAGGTCGAAAAACACATAGGCCCCAAAATGAAAGAGACGGCTGCCGCGCCAAAACTATGGCTTCAAACTTGATGAAAACAGTCTCTCCCACAATAACTCAATGGCCGCTTGTGTTTTTTAGGCCTTCGCAAGCTATCGGAAGTGTGTGCGCGGCAGGAGAGACAAATCCATGTTTTCGCGCCTTTTTTGCGATTTCAAGGTCGAAAAACACATAGGCCCCAAAATGAAAGAAACGGCTGGCGCGCCAAAACTATGGCTTCAAACTTGATGAAAACAGTCTCTCCCATATTAACTCACGGGCTGATTGTGTTTTTTAGGCCTTCGCAAGCTATCGGAAGTGTGTGCGCAGCAGGAGAGACAAATCTATGTTTTCGCGCCTGTTTTGCCATTTCCAGGTAGAAAAACACACAGACCCCAAAAATAAAGAAACGGCTGTCCAGCCAAAACTGAGGCTTCAAACTTGATGAAAACAGTCTCTCCCACAATAACTCAAGGGCCGCTTGTGTTTTTTAGGCCTTTGCAAGCTATCGGAAGTGTGTGCGCGGCAGTAGAGACAAATCCATGTTTTCGCGCCTTTTTTGCGATTTCAAGGTCGAAAAACACATAGGCCCCAAAATGAAAGAAACGGCTGGCGCGCCAAAACTATGGCTTCAAACTTGATGAAAACAGTCTCTCCCATAATAACTCACGGGCTGCTTGTGTTTTTTAGGCCTTTGCAAGCTATCGGAAGTGTGTGCGCGGCAGGAGAGACAAATCCATGTTTTCGCGCCTTTTTTGCGATTTCAATGTCGAAAAACACATAGGCCCCAAAATGAAAGAAACGGCTGGCACGCCAAAACTATGGCTTCAAACTTGATGAAAACAGTCTCTCCCATAATAACTCACGGGCTGCTTGTGTTTTTTAGGCCTTTGCAGGCTATCGGAAGTGTGTGCGCGGCAGGAGAGACAAATCCATGTTTTCGCGCCTTTTTTGCGATTTCCAGGTCGAAAAACACACAGACCCCAAAAATAAAGAAACGGCTGTCCAGCCAAAACTGAGGCTTCAAACTTGATGAAAACAGTCTCTCCCACAATAACTCACGGGCTGCTTGTGTTTTTTAGGCCTTTGCAAGCTATCGGTAGTGTGTGCGCGGCAGGAGAGACAAATCCATGTTTTCGCGCCTTTTTTGCGATTTCAAGGTCGAAAAACACATTGGCCCCAAAATGAAAGAAACGGCTGGCGCGCCAAAACTATGGCTTCAAACTTGATGAAAACAGTCTCTCCCATAATAACTCACGGGCTGCTTGTGTTTTTTAGGCCTTTGCAAGCTATCGGAAGTGTGTGCGCGGCAGGAGAGACAAATCCATGTTTTCGCGCCTTTTTTGCGATTTCAAGGTCGAAAAACACATAGGCCCCAAAATGAAAGAAACGGCTGGCACGCCAAAACTATGGCTTCAAACTTGATGAAAACAGTCTCTCCCATAATAACTCACGGACTGCTTGTGTTTTTTAGGCCTTTGCAAGCTATCGGAAGTGTGTGCGTGGCAGGAGAGACAAATCCATGTTTTCGCGCCTTTTTTGCGATTTCCAGGTCGAAAAACACACAGACCCCAAAAATAAAGAAACGGCTGTCCAGCCAAAACTGAGGCTTCAAACTTGATGAAAACAGTCTCTCCCACAATAACTCAAGGGCCGCTTGTGTTTTTTAGGCCTTCGCAAGCTATCGGAAGTGTGTGCGCGGCAGGAGAGACAAATCCATGTTTTCGCGCATTTTTTGCGATTTCAAGGTCGAAAAACACATAGGCCCCAAAATGAAAGAAACGGCTGCCGCGCCAAAACTATGGCTTCAAACTTGATGAAAACAGTCTCTCCCACAATAACTCAATGGCCGCTTGTGTTTTTTAGGCCTTCGCAAGCTATCGGAAGTGTGTGCGCGGCAGGAGAGACAAATCCATGTTTTCGCGCCTTTTTTGCGATTTCAAGGTCGAAAAACACATAGGCCCCAAAATGAAAGAAACGGCTGGCGCGCCAAAACTATGGCTTCAAACTTGATGAAAACAGTCTCTCCCATATTAACTCACGGGCTGATTGTGTTTTTTAGGCCTTCGCAAGCTATCGGAAGTGTGTGCGCAGCAGGAGAGACAAATCTATGTTTTCGCGCCTGTTTTGCCATTTCCAGGTAGAAAAACACACAGACCCCAAAAATAAAGAAACGGCTGTCCAGCCAAAACTGAGGCTTCAAACTTGATGAAAACAGTCTCTCCCACAATAACTCAAGGGCCGCTTGTGTTTTTTAGGCCTTTGCAAGCTATCGGAAGTGTGTGCGCGGCAGTAGAGACAAATCCATGTTTTCGCGCCTTTTTTGCGATTTCAAGGTCGAAAAACACATAGGCCCCAAAATGAAAGAAACGGCTGGCGCGCCAAAACTATGGCTTCAAACTTGATGAAAACAGTCTCTCCCATAATAACTCACGGGCTGCTTGTGTTTTTTAGGCCTTTGCAAGCTATCGGAAGTGTGTGCGCGGCAGGAGAGACAAATCCATGTTTTCGCGCCTTTTTTGCGATTTCAAGGTCGAAAAACACATAGGCCCCAAAATGAAAGAAACGGCTGGCGCGCCAAAACTATGGCTTCAAACTTGATGAAAACAGTCTCTCCCATAATAACTCACGGGCTGCTTGTGTTTTTTAGGCCTTTGCAAGCTATCGGAAGTGTGTGCGCGGCAGGAGAGACAAATCCATGTTTTCGCGCCTTTTTTGCGATTTCCAGGTCGAAAAACACACAGACCCCAAAAATAAAGAAACGGCTGTCCAGCCAAAACTGAGGCTTCAAACTTGATGAAAACAGTCTCTCCCACAATAACTCAAGGGCCGCTTGTGTTTTTTAGGCCTTCGCAAGCTATCGGAAGTGTGTGCGCGGCAGGAGAGACAAATCCATTTTTTCGCGCATTTTTTGCGATTTCAAGGTCGAAAAACACATAGGCCCCAAAATGAAAGAAACGGCTGCCGCGCCAAAACTATGGCTTCAAACTTGATGAAAACAGTCTCTCCCATAATAACTCACAGGCTGCTTGTGTTTTTTAGGCCTTTGCAAGCTATCGGAAGTGTGTGCGCGGCAGGAGAGACAAATCCATGTTTTCGCGCCTTTTTTGCGATTTCAAGGTCGAAAAACACATAGGCCCCAAAATGAAAGAAACGGCTGGCGCGCCAAAACTATGGCTTCAAACTTGATGAAAACAGTCTCTCCCATATTAACTCACGGGCTGCTTGTGTTTTTTAGGCCTTTGCAAGCTATCGGAAGTGTGTGCGCGGCAGGAGAGACAAATCCATGTTTTCGCGCCTTTTTTGCGATTTCAAGGTTGAAAAACACACAGACCCCAAAAATAAAGAAACGGCTGTCCAGCCAAAACTGAGGCTTCAAACTTGATGAAAACAGTCTCTCCCACAATAACTCAATGGCCGCTTGTGTTTTTTAGGCCTTCGCAAGCTATCGGAAGTGTGTGCGCGGCAGGAGAGCCAAATCCATGTTTTCGCGCATTTTTTGCGATTTCAAGGTCGAAAAACACATAGGCCCCAAAATGAAAGAAACGGCTGCCGCGCCAAAACTATGGCTTCAAACTTGATGAAAACAGTCTCTCCCATATTAACTCACGGGCTGATTGTGTTTTTTAGGCCTTCGCAAGCTATCGGAAGTGTGTGCGCAGCAGGAGAGACAAATCTATGTTTTCGCGCCTGTTTTGCCATTTCCAGGTCGAAAAACACACAGACCCCAAAAATAAAGAAACGGCTGTCCAGCCAAAACTGAGGCTTCAAACTTGATGAAAACACTCTCTCCCACAATAACTCAAGGGCCGCTTGTGTTTTTTAGGCCTTTGCAAGCTTTCGGAAGTGTGTGCGCGGCAGGAGAGACAAATCCATGTTTTCGCGCCTTTTTTGCGATTTCAAGGTCGAAAAACACATAGGCCCCAAAATGAAAGAAACGGCTGGCGCGCCAAAACTATGGCTTCAAACTTGATGAAAACAGTCTCTCCCATAATAACTCAAGGGCCGCTTGTGTTTTTTAGGCCTTCGCAAGCTATCGGAAGTGTGTGCGCGGCAGGAGAGACAAATCCATGTTTTCGCGCATTTTTTGCGATTTCAAGGTCGAAAAACACATAGGCCCCAAAATGAAAGAAACGGCTGCCGCGCCAAAACTATGGCTTCAAACTTGATGAAAACAGTCTCTCCCATAATAACTCACAGGCTGCTTGTGTTTTTTAGGCCTTTGCAAGCTATCGGAAGTGTGTGCGCGGCAGGAGAGACAAATCCATGTTTTCGCGCCTTTTTTGCGATTTCAAGGTCGAAAAACACATAGGCCCCAAAATGAAAGAAACGGCTGGCGCGCCAAAACTATGGCTTCAAACTTGATGAAAACAGTCTCTCCCATAATAACTCACGGGCTGCTTGTGTTTTTTAGGCCTTTGCAAGCTATCGGAAGTGTGTGCGCGGCAGGAGAGACAAATCCATGTTTTCGCGCCTTTTTTGCGATTTCCAGGTCGAAAAACACACAGACCCCAAAAATAAAGAAACGGCTGTCCAGCCAAAACTGAGGCTTCAAACTTGATGAAAACAGTCTCTCCCACAATAACTCAATGGCCGCTTGTGTTTTTTAGGCCTTCGCAAGCTATCGGAAGTGTGTGCGCGGCAGGAGAGACAAATCCATGTTTTCGCGCCTTTTTTGCGATTTCCAGGTCGAAAAACACACAGACCCCAAAAATAAAGAAACGGCTGTCCAGCCAAAACTGAGGCTTCAAACTTGATGAAAACAGTCTCTCCCACAATAACTCAATGGCCGCTTGTGTTTTTTAGGCCTTCGCAAGCTATCGGAAGTGTGTGCGCGGCAGGAGAGACAAATCCATGTTTTCGCGAATTTTTTGCGATTTCAAGGTCGAAAAACACATAGGCCCCAAAATGAAAGCAACGGCTGTCCAGCCAAAACTGAGGCTTCAAACTTGATGAAAACAGTCTCACCCACAATAACTCAAGGGCCGCTTGTGTTTTTTAGGCCTTTGCAAGCTATCGGAAGTGTGTGCGCGGCAGGAGAGACAAATCCATGTTTTCGCGCCTTTTTTGCGATTTCAAGGTCGAAAAACACATAGGCCCCAAAATGAAAGCAACGGCTGTCCAGCCAAAACTGAGGCTTCAAACTTGATGAAAACAGTCTCACCCACAATAACTCAAGGACTGCTTGTGTTTTTTAGGCCTTTGCAAGCTATCGGAAGTGTGTGCGCGGCAGGAGAGACAAATCCATGTTTTCGCGCCTTTTTTGCGATTTCAAGGTCGAAAAACACACAGACCCCAAAAATAAAGAAACGGCTGTCCAGCCAAAACTGAGGCTTCAAACTTGATGAAAACAGTCTCTCCCACAATAACTCAAGGGCCGCTTGTGTTTTTTAGGCCTTTGCAAGCTATCGGAAGTGTGTGCGCGGCAGTAGAGACAAATCCATGTTTTCGCGCCTTTTTTGCGATTTCAAGGTCGAAAAACACACAGACCCCAAAAATAAAGAAACGGCTGTCCAGCCAAAACTGAGGCTTCAAACTTGATGAAAACAGTCTCTCCCACAATAACTCAAGGGCCGCTTGTGTTTTTTAGGCCTTCGCAAGCTATCGGAAGTGTGTGCGCGGCAGGAGAGACAAATCCATTTTTTCGCGCATTTTTTGCGATTTCAAGGTCGAAAAACACATAGGCCCCAAAATGAAAGAAACGGCTGCCGCGCCAAAACTATGGCTTCAAACTTGATGAAAACAGTCTCTCCCATAATAACTCACAGGCTGCTTGTGTTTTTTAGGCCTTTGCAAGCTATCGGAAGTGTGTGCGCGGCAGGAGAGACAAATCCATGTTTTCGCGCCTTTTTTGCGATTTCAAGGTCGAAAAACACATAGGCCCCAAAATGAAAGAAACGGCTGGCGCGCCAAAACTATGGCTTCAAACTTGATGAAAACAGTCTCTCCCATATTAACTCACGGGCTGCTTGTGTTTTTTAGGCCTTTGCAAGCTATCGGAAGTGTGTGCGCGGCAGGAGAGACAAATCCATGTTTTCGCGCCTTTTTTGCGATTTCAAGGTCGAAAAACACACAGACCCCAAAAATAAAGAAACGGCTGTCCAGCCAAAACTGAGGCTTCAAACTTGATGAAAACAGTCTCTCCCACAATAACTCAATGGCCGCTTGTGTTTTTTAGGCCTTCGCAAGCTATCGGAAGTGTGTGCGTGGCAGGAGAGCCAAATCCATGTTTTCGCGCATTTTTTGCGATTTCAAGGTCGAAAAACACATAGGCCCCAAAATGAAAGAAACGGCTGCCGCGCCAAAACTATGGCTTCAAACTTGATGAAAACAGTCTCTCCCATATTAACTCACGGGCTGATTGTGTTTTTTAGGCCTTCGCAAGCTATCGGAAGTGTGTGCGCAGCAGGAGAGACAAATCTATGTTTTCGCGCCTGTTTTGCCATTTCCAGGTCGAAAAACACACAGACCCCAAAAATAAAGAAACGGCTGTCCAGCCAAAACTGAGGCTTCAAACTTGATGAAAACACTCTCTCCCACAATAACTCAAGGGCCGCTTGTGTTTTTTAGGCCTTTGCAAGCTATCGGAAGTGTGTGCGCGGCAGGAGAGACAAATCCATGTTTTCGCGCCTTTTTTGCGATTTCAAGGTCGAAAAACACATAGGCCCCAAAATGAAAGAAACGGCTGGCGCGCCAAAACTATGGCTTCAAACTTGATGAAAACAGTCTCTCCCATAATAACTCAAGGGCCGCTTGTGTTTTTTAGGCCTTCGCAAGCTATCGGAAGTGTGTGCGCGGCAGGAGAGACAAATCCATTTTTTCGCGCATTTTTTGCGATTTCAAGGTCGAAAAACACATAGGCCCCAAAATGAAAGAAACGGCTGCCGCGCCAAAACTATGGCTTCAAACTTGATGAAAACAGTCTCTCCCATAATAACTCACAGGCTGCTTGTGTTTTTTAGGCCTTTGCAAGCTATCGGAAGTGTGTGCGCGGCAGGAGAGACAAATCCATGTTTTCGCGCCTTTTTTGCGATTTCAAGGTCGAAAAACACATAGGCCCCAAAATGAAAGAAACGGCTGGCGCGCCAAAACTATGGCTTCAAACTTGATGAAAACAGTCTCTCCCATATTAACTCACGGGCTGCTTGTGTTTTTTAGGCCTTTGCAAGCTATCGGAAGTGTGTGCGCGGCAGGAGAGACAAATCCATGTTTTCGCGCCTTTTTTGCGATTTCAAGGTCGAAAAACACACAGACCCCAAAAATAAAGAAACGGCTGTCCAGCCAAAACTGAGGCTTCAAACTTGATGAAAACAGTCTCTCCCACAATAACTCAATGGCCGCTTGTGTTTTTTAGGCCTTCGCAAGCTATCGGAAGTGTGTGCGCGGCAGGAGAGCCAAATCCATGTTTTCGCGCATTTTTTGCGATTTCAAGGTCGAAAAACACATAGGCCCCAAAATGAAAGAAACGGCTGCCGCGCCAAAACTATGGCTTCAAACTTGATGAAAACAGTCTCTCCCTTATTAACTCACGGGCTGATTGTGTTTTTTAGGCCTTCGCAAGCTATCGGAAGTGTGTGCGCAGCAGGAGAGACAAATCTATGTTTTCGCGCCTGTTTTGCCATTTCCAGTTCGAAAAACACACAGACCCCAAAAATAAAGAAACGGCTGTCCAGCCAAAACTGAGGCTTCAAACTTGATGAAAACACTCTCTCCCACAATAACTCAAGGGCCGCTTGTGTTTTTTAGGCCTTTGCAAGCTATCGGAAGTGTGTGCGCGGCAGGAGAGACAAATCCATGTTTTCGCGCCTTTTTTGCGATTTCAAGGTCGAAAAACACATAGGCCCCAAAATGAAAGAAACGGCTGGCGCGCCAAAACTATGGCTTCAAACTTGATGAAAACAGTCTCTCCCATAATAACTCACGGGCTGCTTGTGTTTTTTAGGCCTTTGCAAGCTATCGGAAGTGTGTGCGCGGCAGGAGAGACAAATCCATGTTTTCGCGCCTTTTTTGCGATTTCAAGGTCGAAAAACACATAGGCCCCAAAATGAAAGAAACGGCTGGCGCGCCAAAACTATGGCTTCAAACTTGATGAAAACAGTCTCTCCCATAATAACTCAAGGGCCGCTTGTGTTTTTTAGGCCTTCGCAAGCTATCGGAAGTGTGTGCGCGGCAGGAGAGACAAATCCATGTTTTCGCGCATTTTTTGCGATTTCAAGGTCGAAAAACACATAGGCCCCAAAATGAAAGAAACGGCTGCCGCGCCAAAACTATGGCTTCAAACTTGATGAAAACAGTCTCTCCCATAATAACTCACAGGCTGCTTGTGTTTTTTAGGCCTTTGCAAGCTATCGGAAGTGTGTGCGCGGCAGGAGAGACAAATCCATGTTTTCGCGCCTTTTTTGCGATTTCAAGGTCGAAAAACACATAGGCCCCAAAATGAAAGAAACGGCTGGCGCGCCAAAACTATGGCTTCAAACTTGATGAAAACAGTCTCTCCCATAATAACTCACGGGCTGCTTGTGTTTTTTAGGCCTTTGCAAGCTATCGGAAGTGTGTGCGCGGCAGGAGAGACAAATCCATGTTTTCGCGCCTTTTTTGCGATTTCCAGGTCGAAAAACACACAGACCCCAAAAATAAAGAAACGGCTGTCCAGCCAAAACTGAGGCTTCAAACTTGATGAAAACACTCTCTCCCACAATAACTCAAGGGCCGCTTGTGTTTTTTAGGCCTTTGCAAGCTATCGGAAGTGTGTGCGCGGCATGAGAGACAAATCCATGTTTTCGCGCCTTTTTTGCGATTTCAAGGTCGAAAAACACATAGGCCCCAAAATGAAAGAAACGGCTGGCGCGCCAAAACTATGGCTTCAAACTTGATGAAAACAGTCTCTCCCATAATAACTCACGGGCTGCTTGTGTTTTTTAGGCCTTTGCAAGCTATCGGAAGTGTGTGCGCGGCAGGAGAGACAAATCCATGTTTTCGCGCCTTTTTTGCGATTTCAAGGTCGAAAAACACATAGGCCCCAAAATGAAAGAAACGGCTGGCGCGCCAAAACTATGGCTTCAAACTTGATGAAAACAGTCTCTCCCATAATAACTCAAGGGCCGCTTGTGTTTTTTAGGCCTTTGCAAGCTATCGGAAGTGTGTGCGCGGCAGGAGAGACAAATCCATGTTTTCGCGCCTTTTTTGCGATTTCAAGGTCGAAAAACACATAGGCCCCAAAATGAAAGAAACGGCTGGCGCGCCAAAACTATGGCTTCAAACTTGATGAAAACAGTCTCTCCCATAATAACTCAAGGGCCGCTTGTGTTTTTTAGGCCTTCGCAAGCTATCGGAAGTGTGTGCGCGGCAGGAGAGACAAATCCATGTTTTCGCGCATTTTTTGCGATTTCAAGGTCGAAAAACACATAGGCCCCAAAATGAAAGAAACGGCTGCCGCGCCAAAACTATGGCTTCAAACTTGATGAAAACAGTCTCTCCCATAATAACTCACAGGCTGCTTGTGTTTTTTAGGCCTTTGCAAGCTATCGGAAGTGTGTGCGCGGCAGGAGAGACAAATCCATGTTTTCGCGCCTTTTTTGCGATTTCAAGGTCGAAAAACACATAGGCCCCAAAATGAAAGAAACGGCTGGCGCGCCAAAACTATGGCTTCAAACTTGATGAAAACAGTCTCTCCCATAATAACTCACGGGCTGCTTGTGTTTTTTAGGCCTTTGCAAGCTATCGGAAGTGTGTGCGCGGCAGGAGAGACAAATCCATGTTTTCGCGCCTTTTTTGCGATTTCCAGGTCGAAAAACACACAGACCCCAAAAATAAAGAAACGGCTGTCCAGCCAAAACTGAGGCTTCAAACTTGATGAAAACAGTCTCTCCCACAATAACTCAATGGCCGCTTGTGTTTTTTAGGCCTTCGCAAGCTATCGGAAGTGTGTGCGCGGCAGGAGAGACAAATCCATGTTTTCGCGCATTTTTTGCGATTTCAAGGTCGAAAAACAAATAGGCCCCAAAATGAAAGAAACGGCTGCCGCGCCAAAACTATGGCTTCAAACTTGATGAAAACAGTCTCTCCCACAATAACTCAAGGGCCGCTTGTGTTTTTTAGGCCTTCGCAAGCTATCGGAAGTGTGTGCGCGGCAGGAGAGACAAATCCATGTTTTCGCGAATTTTTTGCGATTTCAAGGTCGAAAAACACATAGGCCCCAAAATGAAAGCAACGGCTGTCCAGCCAAAACTGAGGCTTCAAACTTGATGAAAACAGTCTCACCCACAATAACTCAAGGGCCGCTTGTGTTTTTTAGGCCTTTGCAAGCTATCGGAAGTGTGTGCGCGGCAGGAGAGACAAATCCATGTTTTCGCGCCTTTTTTGCGATTTCAAGGTCGAAAAACACATAGGCCCCAAAATGAAAGAAACGGCTGGCGCGCCAAAACTATGGCTTCAAACTTGATGAAAACAGTCTCTCCCATAATAACTCAAGGGCTGCTTGTGTTTTTTAGGCCTTCGCAAGCTATCGGAAGTGTGTGCGCGGCAGGAGAGACAAATCCATGTTTTTGCGCATTTTTTGCGATTTCAAGGTCGAAAAACACATAGGCCCCAAAATGAAAGAAACGGCTGCCGCGCCAAAACTATGGCTTCAAACTTGATGAAAACAGTCTCTCCCATATTAACTCACGGGCTGATTGTGTTTTTTAGGCCTTCGCAAGCTATCGGAAGTGTGTGCGCAGCACGAGAGACAAATCTATGTTTTCGCGCCTTTTTTGCCATTTCCAGGTCGAAAAACACACAGAACCCAAAAATAAAGCAACGGCTGTCTAGCCAAAACTGAGGCTTCAAACTTGATGAAAACTGTCTCTCCCACAATAACTCAAGGGCCGCTTGTGTTTTTTAGGCCTTTGCAAGCTATCGGAAGTGTGTGCGCGGCAGGAGAGACAAATCCATGTTTTCGCGCCTTTTTTGCGATTTCAAGGTCGAAAAACACATAGGCCCCAAAATGAAAGAAACGGCTGGCGCGCCAAAACTATGGCTTCAAACTTGATGAAAACAGTCTCTCCCATAATAACTCAAGGGCCGCTTGTGTTTTTTAGGCCTTCGCAAGCTATCGGAAGTGTGTGCGCGGCAGGAGAGACAAATCCATGTTTTCGCGCATTTTTTGCGATTTCAAGGTCGAAAAACACATAGGCCCCAAAATGAAAGAAACGGCTGCCGCGCCAAAACTATGGCTTCAAACTTGATGAAAACAGTCTCTCCCATAATAACTCACAGGCTGCTTGTGTTTTTTAGGCCTTTGCAAGCTATCGGAAGTGTGTGCGCGGCAGGAGAGACAAATCCATGTTTTCGCGCCTTTTTTGCGATTTCAAGGTCGAAAAACACATAGGCCCCAAAATGAAAGAAACGGCTGGCGCGCCAAAACTATGGCTTCAAACTTGATGAAAACAGTCTCTCCCATAATAACTCACGGGCTGCTTGTGTTTTTTAGGCCTTTGCAAGCTATCGGAAGTGTGTGCGCGGCAGGAGAGACAAATCCATGTTTTCGCGCCTTTTTTGCGATTTCCAGGTCGAAAAACACACAGACCCCAAAAATAAAGAAACGGCTGTCCAGCCAAAACTGAGGCTTCAAACTTGATGAAAACAGTCTCTCCCACAATAACTCAATGGCCGCTTGTGTTTTTTAGGCCTTCGCAAGCTATCGGAAGTGTGTGCGCGGCAGGAGAGACAAATCCATGTTTTCGCGCATTTTTTGCGATTTCAAGGTCGAAAAACAAATAGGCCCCAAAATGAAAGAAACGGCTGCCGCGCCAAAACTATGGCTTCAAACTTGATGAAAACAGTCTCTCCCACAATAACTCAAGGGCCGCTTGTGTTTTTTAGGCCTTCGCAAGCTATCGGAAGTGTGTGCGCGGCAGGAGAGACAAATCCATGTTTTCGCGAATTTTTTGCGATTTCAAGGTCGAAAAACACATAAGGCCCCAAAATGAAAGCAACGGCTGTCCAGCCAAAACTGAGGCTTCAAACTTGATGAAAACAGTCTCACCCACAATAACTCAAGGGCCGCTTGTGTTTTTTAGGCCTTTGCAAGCTATCGGAAGTGTGTGCGCGGCAGGAGAGACAAATCCATGTTTTCGCGCCTTTTTTGCGATTTCAAGGTCGAAAAACACATAGGCCCCAAAATGAAAGAAACGGCTGGCGCGCCAAAACTATGGCTTCAAACTTGATGAAAACAGTCTCTCCCATAATAACTCAAGGGCTGCTTGTGTTTTTTAGGCCTTCGCAAGCTATCGGAAGTGTGTGCGCGGCAGGAGAGACAAATCCATGTTTTTGCGCATTTTTTGCGATTTCAAGGTCGAAAAACACATAGGCCCCAAAATGAAAGAAACGGCTGCCGCGCCAAAACTATGGCTTCAAACTTGATGAAAACAGTCTCTCCCATATTAACTCACGGGCTGATTGTGTTTTTTAGGCCTTCGCAAGCTATCGGAAGTGTGTGCGCGGCAGGAGAGACAAATCCATGTTTTCGCGCCTTTTTTGCGATTTCAAGGTCGAAAAACACATAGGCCCCAAAATGAAAGAAACGGCTGGCGCGCCAAAACTATGGCTTCAAACTTGATGAAAACAGTCTCTCCCATAATAACTCAAGGGCCGCTTGTGTTTTTTAGGCCTTCGCAAGCTATCGGAAGTGTGTGCGCGGCAGGAGAGACAAATCCATGTTTTCGCGCATTTTTTGCGATTTCAAGGTCGAAAAACACATAGGCCCCAAAATGAAAGAAACGGCTGCCGCGCCAAAACTATGGCTTCAAACTTGATGAAAACAGTCTCTCCCATAATAACTCACAGGCTGCTTGTGTTTTTTAGGCCTTTGCAAGCTATCGGAAGTGTGTGCGCGGCAGGAGAGACAAATCCATGTTTTCGCGCCTTTTTTGCGATTTCAAGGTCGAAAAACACATAGGCCCCAAAATGAAAGAAACGGCTGGCGCGCCAAAACTATGGCTTCAAACTTGATGAAAACAGTCTCTCCCATAATAACTCACGGGCTGCTTGTGTTTTTTAGGCCTTTGCAAGCTATCGGAAGTGTGTGCGCGGCAGGAGAGACAAATCCATGTTTTCGCGCCTTTTTTGCGATTTCCAGGTCGAAAAACACACAGACCCCAAAAATAAAGAAACGGCTGTCCAGCCAAAACTGAGGCTTCAAACTTGATGAAAACAGTCTCTCCCACAATAACTCAATGGCCGCTTGTGTTTTTTAGGCCTTCGCAAGCTATCGGAAGTGTGTGCGCGGCAGGAGAGACAAATCCATGTTTTCGCGCATTTTTTGCGATTTCAAGGTCGAAAAACAAATAGGCCCCAAAATGAAAGAAACGGCTGCCGCGCCAAAACTATGGCTTCAAACTTGATGAAAACAGTCTCTCCCACAATAACTCAAGGGCCGCTTGTGTTTTTTAGGCCTTCGCAAGCTATCGGAAGTGTGTGCGCGGCAGGAGAGACAAATCCATGTTTTCGCGAATTTTTTGCGATTTCAAGGTCGAAAAACACATAGGCCCCAAAATGAAAGCAACGGCTGTCCAGCCAAAACTGAGGCTTCAAACTTGATGAAAACAGTCTCACCCACAATAACTCAAGGGCCGCTTGTGTTTTTTAGGCCTTTGCAAGCTATCGGAAGTGTGTGCGCGGCAGGAGAGACAAATCCATGTTTTCGCGCCTTTTTTGCGATTTCAAGGTCGAAAAACACATAGGCCCCAAAATGAAAGCAACGGCTGTCCAGCCAAAACTGAGGCTTCAAACTTGATGAAAACAGTCTCACCCACAATAACTCAAGGGCCGCTTGTGTTTTTTAGGCCTTTGCAAGCTATCGGAAGTGTGTGCGCGGCAGGAGAGACAAATCCATGTTTTCGCGCCTTTTTTGCGATTTCAAGGTCGAAAAACACATAGGCCCCAAAATGAAAGAAACGGCTGGCGCGCCAAAACTATGGCTTCAAACTTGATGAAAACAGTCTCTCCCATAATAACTCAAGGGCTGCTTGTGTTTTTTAGGCCTTCGCAAGCTATCGGAAGTGTGTGCGCGGCAGGAGAGACAAATCCATGTTTTTGCGCATTTTTTGCGATTTCAAGGTCGAAAAACACATAGGCCCCAAAATGAAAGAAACGGCTGCCGCGCCAAAACTATGGCTTCAAACTTGATGAAAACAGTCTCTCCCATATTAACTCACGGGCTGATTGTGTTTTTTAGGCCTTCGCAAGCTATCGGAAGTGTGTGCGCAGCAGGAGAGACAAATCTATGTTTTCGCGCCTGTTTTGCCATTTCCAGGTCGAAAAACACACAGACCCCAAAAATAAAGAAACGGCTGTCCAGCCAAAACTGAGGCTTCAAACTTGATGAAAACACTCTCTCCCACAATAACTCAAGGGCCGCTTGTGTTTTTTAGGCCTTTGCAAGCTATCGGAAGTGTGTGCGCGGCAGGAGAGACAAATCCATGTTTTCGCGCCTTTTTTGCGATTTCAAGGTCGAAAAACACATAGGCCCCAAAATGAAAGAAACGGCTGGCTCGCCAAAACTATGGCTTCAAACTTGATGAAAACAGTCTCTCCCATAATAACTCACGGGCTGCTTGTGTTTTTTAGGCCTTTGCAAGCTATCGGAAGTGTGTGCGCGGCAGGAGAGACAAATCCATGTTTTCGCGCCTTTTTTGCGATTTCAAGGTCGAAAAACACATAGGCCCCAAAATGAAAGAAACGGCTGGCGCGCCAAAACTATGGCTTCAAACTTGATGAAAACAGTCTCTCCCATAATAACTCAAGGGCCGCTTGTGTTTTTTAGGCCTTCGCAAGCTATCGGAAGTGTGTGCGCGGCAGGAGAGACAAATCCATGTTTTCGCGCATTTTTTGCGATTTCAAGGTCGAAAAACACATAAGCCCCAAAATGAAAGAAACGGCTGGCTCGCCAAAACTATGGCTTCAAACTTGATGAAAACAGTCTCTCCCATAATAACTCACAGGCTGCTTGTGTTTTTTAGGCCTTTGCAAGCTATCGGAAGTGTGTGCGCGGCAGGAGAGACAAATCCATGTTTTCGCGCCTTTTTTGCGATTTCAAGGTCGAAAAACACATAGGCCCCAAAATGAAAGAAACGGCTGGCGCGCCAAAACTATGGCTTCAAACTTGATGAAAACAGTCTCTCCCATAATAACTCACGGGCTGCTTGTGTTTTTTAGGCCTTTGCAAGCTATCGGAAGTGTGTGCGCGGCAGGAGAGACAAATCCATGTTTTCGCGCCTTTTTTGCGATTTCCAGGTCGAAAAACACACAGACCCCAAAAATAAAGAAACGGCTGTCCAGCCAAAACTGAGGCTTCAAACTTGATGAAAACAGTCTCTCCCACAATAACTCAATGGCCGCTTGTGTTTTTTAGGCCTTCGCAAGCTATCGGAAGTGTGTGCGCGGCAGGAGAGACAAATCCATGTTTTCGCGCCTTTTTTGCGATTTCAAGGTCGAAAAACACATAGGCCCCAAAATGAAAGAAACGGCTGGCGCGCCAAAACTATGGCTTCAAACTTGATGAAAACAGTCTCTCCCATAATAACTCAAGGGCCGCTTGTGTTTTTTAGGCCTTCGCAAGCTATCGGAAGTGTGTGCGCGGCAGGAGAGACAAATCCATGTTTTCGCGCATTTTTTGCGATTTCAAGGTCGAAAAACACATAGGCCCCAAAATGAAAGAAACGGCTGCCGCGCCAAAACTATGGCTTCAAACTTGATGAAAACAGTCTCTCCCATAATAACTCACGGGCTGCTTGTGTTTTTTAGGCCTTTGCAAGCTATCGGAAGTGTGTGCGCGGCAGGAGAGACAAATCCATGTTTTCGCGCCTTTTTTGCGATTTCCAGGTCGAAAAACACACAGACCCCAAAAATAAAGAAACGGCTGTCCAGCCAAAACAGAGGCTTCAAACTTGATGAAAACAGTCTCTCCCACAATAACTCAATGGCCGCTTGTGTTTTTTAGGCCTTCGCAAGCTATCGGAAGTGTGTGCGTGGCAGGAGAGCCAAATCCATGTTTTCGCGCATTTTTTGCGATTTCAAGGTCGAAAAACACATAGGCCCCAAAATGAAAGAAACGGCTGCCGCGCCAAAACTATGGCTTCAAACTTGATGAAAACAGTCTCTCCCATATTAACTCACGGGCTGATTGTGTTTTTTAGGCCTTCGCAAGCTATCGGAAGTGTGTGCGCAGCAGGAGAGACAAATCTATGTTTTCGCGCCTGTTTTGCCATTTCCAGGTCGAAAAACACACAGACCCCAAAAATAAAGAAACGGCTGTCCAGCCAAAACTGAGGCTTCAAACTTGATGAAAACACTCTCTCCCACAATAACTCAAGGGCCGCTTGTGTTTTTTAGGCCTTTGCAAGCTATCGGAAGTGTGTGCGCGGCAGGAGAGACAAATCCATGTTTTCGCGCCTTTTTTGCGATTTCAAGGTCGAAAAACACATAGGCCCCAAAATGAAAGAAACGGCTGGCTCGCCAAAACTATGGCTTCAAACTTGATGAAAACAGTCTCTCCCATAATAACTCACGGGCTGCTTGTGTTTTTTAGGCCTTTGCAAGCTATCGGAAGTGTGTGCGCGGCAGGAGAGACAAATCCATAATTTCGCGCCTTTTTTGCGATTTCAAGGTCGAAAAACACATAGGCCCCAAAATGAAAGAAACGGCTGGCGCGCCAAAACTATGGCTTCAAACTTGATGAAAACAGTCTCTCCCATAATAACTCAAGGGCCGCTTGTGTTTTTTAGGCCTTCGCAAGCTATCGGAAGTGTGTGCGCGGCAGGAGAGACAAATCCATGTTTTCGCGCATTTTTTGCGATTTCAAGGTCGAAAAACACATAAGCCCCAAAATGAAAGAAACGGCTGGCTCGCCAAAACTATGGCTTCAAACTTGATGAAAACAGTCTCTCCCATAATAACTCACAGGCTGCTTGTGTTTTTTAGGCCTTTGCAAGCTATCGGAAGTGTGTGCGCGGCAGGAGAGACAAATCCATGTTTTCGCGCCTTTTTTGCGATTTCAAGGTCGAAAAACACATAGGCCCCAAAATGAAAGAAACGGCTGGCGCGCCAAAACTATGGCTTCAAACTTGATGAAAACAGTCTCTCCCATAATAACTCACGGGCTGCTTGTGTTTTTTAGGCCTTTGCAAGCTATCGGAAGTGTGTGCGCGGCAGGAGAGACAAATCCATGTTTTCGCGTCTTTTTTGCGATTTCCAGGTCGAAAAACACACAGACCCCAAAAATAAAGAAACGGCTGTCCAGCCAAATCTGAGGCTTCAAACTTGATGAAAACAGTCTCTCCCACAATAACTCAATGGCCGCTTGTGTTTTTTAGGCCTTCGCAAGCTATCGGAAGTGTGTGCGCGGCAGGAGAGACAAATCCATGTTTTCGCGCATTTTTTGCGATTTCAAGGTCGAAAAACACATAGGCCCCAAAATGAAAGAAACGGCTGCCGCGCCAAAACTATGGCTTCAAACTTGATGAAAACAGTCTCTCCCACAATAACTCAAGGGCCGCTTGTGTTTTTTAGGCCTTCGCAAGCTATCGGAAGTGTGTGCGCGGCAGGAGAGACAAATCCATGTTTTCGTGAATTTTTTGCGATTTCAAGGTCGAAAAACACATAGGCCCCAAAATGAAAGCAACGGCTGTCCAGCCAAAACTGAGGCTTCAAACTTGATGAAAACAGTCTCACCCACAATAACTCAAGGGCCGCTTGTGTTTTTTAGGCCTTTGCAAGCTATCGGAAGTGTGTGCGCGGCAGGAGAGACAAATCCATGTTTTCGCGCCTTTTTTGCGATTTCAAGGTCGAAAAACACATAGGCCCCAAAATGAAAGAAACGGCTGGCGCGCCAAAACTATGGCTTCAAACTTGATGAAAACAGTCTCTCCCATAATAACTCAAGGGCTGCTTGTGTTTTTTAGGCCTTCGCAAGCTATCGGAAGTGTGTGCGCGGCAGGAGAGACAAATCCATGTTTTTGCGCATTTTTTGCGATTTCAAGGTCGAAAAACACATAGGCCCCAAAATGAAAGAAACGGCTGCCGCGCCAAAACTATGGCTTCAAACTTGATGAAAACAGTCTCTCCCATATTAACTCACGGGCTGATTGTGTTTTTTAGGCCTTCGCAAGCTATCGGAAGTGTGTGCGCAGCACGAGAGACAAATCTATGTTTTCGCGCCTTTTTTGCCATTTCCAGGTCGAAAAACACACAGAACCCAAAAATAAAGCAACGGCTGTCTAGCCAAAACTGAGGCTTCAAACTTGATGAAAACTGTCTCTCCCACAATAACTCAAGGGCCGCTTGTGTTTTTTAGGCCTTTGCAAGCTATCGGAAGTGTGTGCGCGGCAGGAGAGACAAATCCATGTTTTCGCGCCTTTTTTGCGATTTCAAGGTCGAAAAACACATAGGCCCCAAAATGAAAGAAACGGCTGGCGCGCCAAAACTATGGCTTCAAACTTGATGAAAACAGTCTTTCCCATAATAACTCACGGGCTGCTTGTGTTTTTTAGGCCTTTGCAAGCTATCGGAAGTGTGTGCGCGGCAGGAGAGACAAATCCATGTTTTCGCGCCTTTTTTGCGATTTCAAGGTCGAAAAACACATAGGCCCCAAAATGAAAGAAACGGCTGCCGCGCCAAAACTATGGCTTCAAACTTGATGAAAACAGTCTCTCCCATATTAACTCACGGGCTGATTGTGTTTTTTAGGCCTTCGCAAGCTATCGGAAGTGTGTGCGCAGCAGGAGAGACAAATCTATGTTTTCGCGCCTGTTTTGCCATTTCCAGGTCGAAAAACACACAGACCCCAAAAATAAAGAAACGGCTGTCCAGCCAAAACTGAGGCTTCAAACTTGATGAAAACAGTCTCTCCCAAAATAACTCAAGGGCCGCTTGTGTTTTTTAGGCCTTCGCAAGCTATCGGAAGTGTGTGCGCGGCAGTAGAGACAAATCCATGTTTTCGCGCATTTTTTGCGATTTCAAGGTCGAAAAACACATAGGCCCCAAAATGAAAGAAACGGATGGCGCGCCAAAACTATGGCTTCAAACTTGAGGAAAACAGTCTCTCCCATAATAACTCACGGGCTGCTTGTGTTTTTTAGGCTTTTGCAAGCTATCGGAAGTGTGTGCGCGGCAGGAGAGACAAATCCATGTTTTCGCGCCTTTTTTGCGATTTCCAGGTCGAAAAACACACAGACCCCAAAAATAAAGAAACGGCTGTCCAGCCAAAACTGAGGCTTCAAACTTGATGAAAACAGTCTCTCCCACAATAACTCAAGGGCCGCTTGTGTTTTTTAGGCCTTCGCAAGCTATCGGAAGTGTGTGCGCGGCAGGAGAGACAAATCCATGTTTTCGCGCATTTTTTGCGATTTCAAGGTCGAAAAACACATAGGCCCCAAAATGAAAGAAACGGCTGCCGCGCCAATACTATGGCTTCAAACTTGATGAAAACAGTCTCTCCCATAATAACTCACGGGCTGCTTGTGTTTTTTAGGCCTTTGCAAGCTATCGGAAGTGTGTGCGCGGCAGGAGATACAAATCCATGTTTTCGCGCCTTTTTTGCGATTTCAAGGTCGAAAAACACATAGGCCCCAAAATGAAAGAAACGGCTGCCGCGCCAAAACTATGGCTTCAAACTTGATGAAAACAGTCTCTCCCATATTAACTCACGGGCTGATTGTGTTTTTTAGGCCTTCGCAAGCTATCGGAAGTGTGTGCGCAGCAGGAGAGACAAATCTATGTTTTCGCGCCTTTTTTGCCATTTCCAGGTCGAAAAACACACAGACCCCAAAAATAAAGAAACGGCTGTCCAGCCAAAACTGAGGCTTCAAACTTGATGAAAACAGTCTCTCCCAAAATAACTCAAGGGCCGCTTGTGTTTTTTAGGCCTTCGCAAGCTATCGGAAGTGTGTGCGCGGCAGTAGAGACAAATCCATGTTTTCGCGCATTTTTTGCGATTTCAAGGTCGAAAAACACATAGGCCCCAAAATGAAAGAAACGGATGGCGCGCCAAAACTATGGCTTCAAACTTGAGGAAAACAGTCTCTCCCATAATAACTCACGGGCTGCTTGTGTTTTTTAGGCTTTTGCAAGCTATCGGAAGTGTGTGCGCGGCAGGAGAGACAAATCCATGTTTTCGCGCCTTTTTTGCGATTTCCAGGTCGAAAAACACACAGACCCCAAAAATAAAGAAACGGCTGTCCAGCCAAAACTGAGGCTTCAAACTTGATGAAAACAGTCTCTCCCACAATAACTCAATGGCCGCTTGTGTTTTTTAGGCCTTCGCAAGCTATCGGAAGTGTGTGCGCGGCAGGAGAGACAAATCCATGTTTTCGCGCATTTTTTGCGATTTCAAGGTCGAAAAACACATAGGCCCCAAAATGAAAGAAACGGCTGCCGCGCCAAAACTATGGCTTCAAACTTGATGAAAACAGTCTCTCCCATATTAACTCACGGGCTGATTGTGTTTTTTAGGCCTTCGCAAGCTATCGGAAGTGTGTGCGCAGCAGGAGAGACAAATCTATGTTTTCGCGCCTGTTTTGCCATTTCCAGGTCGAAAAACACACAGACCCCAAAAATAAAGAAACGGCTGTCCAGCCAAAACTGAGGCTTCAAACTTGATGAAAACAGTCTCTCCCACAATAACTCAAGGGCCGCTTGTGTTTTTTAGGCCTTCGCAAGCTATCGGAAGTGTGTGCGCGGCAGGAGAGACAAATCCATGTTTTCGCGCCTTTTTTGCCATTTCCAGGTCGAAAAACACAAAGGCCCCAAAATGAAAGAAACGGCTGCTGCGCCAAAACTATGACTTCAAACTTGATGAAAACAGTCTCTCCCACAATAACTCAAGGGCTGCTTGTGTTTTTTAGGCCTTCGCAAGATATCGGAAGTGTGTGCGCGGCAGGAGAGACAAATCAATGTTTTCGCGACTTTTTTGCGATTTCAAGGTCGAAAAACACATTGGCCCCAAAATGAAAGAAACGGCTGGCGCGCCAAAACTATGGCTTCAAACTTGATGAAAACAGTCTCTCCCATAATAACTCACGGGCTGCTTGTGTTTTTTAGACCTTTGCACGCTTTCGGAAGTGTGTGCGCGGCAGGAGAGACAAATCCATGTTTTCGCACCTTTTTTGCGATTTCAAGGTCGAAAAACACATAGGCCCCAAAATGAAAGAAACGGATGCCGCGCCAAAACTATGGCTTCAAACTTGATGAAAACAGTCTCTCCCATAATAACTCACGGGCTGCTTGTGTTTTTTAGGCCTTTGCAAGCTATCGGAAGTGTGTGCGCGGCAGGAGAGACAAATCCATGTTTTCGCACCTTTTTTGCGATTTCAAGGTCGAAAAACACATAGGCCCCAAAATGAAAGAAACGGCTGCCGCGCCAAAACTATGGCTTCAAACTTGATGAAAACAGTCTCTCCCATATTAACTCACGGGCTGATTGTGTTTTTTAGGCCTTCGCAAGCTATCGGAAGTGTGTGCGCAGCAGGAGAGACAAATCTATGTTTTCGCGCCTGTTTTGCCATTTCCGGTTAGGGTTAGGGTTGTGGTCAGGGTCGGGGTTGGGGTTAGGGAAAGGGATAGGGTCGGGGTCGGGTTGATGGTTATGGTTAGGGTTGTGGTCAGGGTCGGGGTTGGGGTTAGGGAAAGGGATAGGGTCGGGGTCGGGTTGATGGTTATGGTTAGGGTTGTGGTCAGGGTCGGGGTCGGGGTTGGGGTTAGGGAAAGGGATAGGGTCGGGGTCGGGTTGATGGTTATGGTTAGGGTTGTGGTCAGGGTCGGGGTCGGGGTTGGGGTTAGGGAAAGGGATAGGGTCGGGGTCGGGTTGATGGTTATGGTTAGGGTTGTGGTCAGGGTCGGGGTCGGGGTTGGGGTTAGGGAAAGGGATAGGGTCAGGGTCGGGTTGATGGTTATGGTTAGGGTTGTGGTCAGGGTCGGGGTCGGGGTTGGGGTTAGGGAAAGGGATAGGGTCGGGGTCGGGTTGATGGTTATGGTTAGGGTTGTGGTCAGGGTCGGGTTCGGGGTTGGGGTTAGGGAAAGGGATAGGGTCGGGGTCGGGTTGATGGTTATGGTTAGGGTTGTGGTCAGGGTCGGGGTTGGGGTTAGGGAAAGGGATAGGGTAGGGGTCGGGTTGATGGTTATGGTTAGGGTTGTGGTCAGGGTCGGGGTCGGGGTTGGGGTTAGGGAAAGGGATAGGGTCGGGGTCGGGTTGATGGTTATGGTTAGGGTTGTGGTCAGGGTCGGGGTCGGGGTTGGGGTTAGGGAAAGGGATAGGGTCGGGGTCGGGTTGATGGTTATGGTTAGGGTTGTGGTCAGGGTCGGGGTCGGGGTTGGGGTTAGGGAAAGGGATAGGGTCGGGGTCGGGTTGATGGTTATGGTTAGGGTTGTGGTCAGGGTCGGGGTCGGGGTTGGGGTTAGGGAAAGGGATAGGGTCGGGGTCGGGTTGATGGTTATGGTTAGGGTTGTGGTCAGGGTCGGGGTCGGGGTTGGGGTTAGGGAAAGGGATAGGGTCGGGGTCGGGTTGATGGTTATGGTTAGGGTTGTGGTCAGGGTCGGGGTCGGGGTTGGGGTTAGGGAAAGGGATAGGGTCGGGGTCGGGTTGATGGTTATGGTTAGGGTTGTGGTCAGGGTCGGGGTCGGGGTTGGGGTTAGGGAAAGGGATAGGGTCGGGGTCGGGTTGATGGTTATGGTTAGGGTTGTGGTCAGGGTCGGGGTCGGGGTTGGGGTTAGGGAAAGGGATAGGGTCGGGGTCGGGTTGATGGTTATGGTTAGGGTTGTGGTCAGGGTCGGGGTCGGGGTTGGGGTTAGGGAAAGGGATAGGGTCGGGGTCGGGTTGATGGTTATGGTTAGGGTTGTGGTCAGGGTCGGGGGCGGGGTTGGGGTTAGGGAAAGGGATAGGGTCGGGGTCGGGTTGATGGTTATGGTTAGGGTTGTGGTCAGGGTCGGGGTCGGGGTTGGGGTTAGGGAAAGGGATAGGGTCGGGGTCGGGTTGATGGTTATGGTTAGGGTTGTGGTCAGGGTCGGGGTCGGGGTTGGGGTTAGGGAAAGGGATAGGGTCGGGGTCGGGTTGATGGTTATGGTTAGGGTTGTGGTCAGGGTCGGGGTCGGGGTTGGGGTTAGGGAAAGGGATAGGGTCGGGGTCGGGTTGATGGTTATGGTTAGGGTTGTGGTCAGGGTCGGGGTCGGGGTTGGGGTTAGGGAAAGGGATAGGGTCGGGGTCGGGTTGATGGTTATGGTTAGGGTTGTGGTCAGGGTCGGGGTCGGGGTTGGGGTTAGGGAAAGGGATAGGGTCGGGGTCGGGTTGATGGTTATGGTTAGAGTTGTGGTCAGGGTCGGGGTCGGGGTTGGGGTTAGGGAAAGGGATAGGGTCGGGGTCGGGTTGATGGTTATGGTTAGGGTTGTGGTCAGGGTCGGGGTCGGGGTTGGGGTTAGGGAAAGGGATAGGGTCGGGGTCGGGTTGATGGTTATGGTTAGGGTTGTGGTCAGGGTCGGGGTCGGGGTTGGGGTTAGGGAAAGGGATAGGGTCGGGGTCGGGTTGATGGTTATGGTTAGGGTTGTGGTCAGGGTCGGGGTCGGGGTTGGGGTTAGGGAAAGGGATAGGGTCGGGGTCGGGTTGATGGTTATGGTTAGGGTTGTGGTCAGGGTCGGGGGCGGGGTTGGGGTTAGGGAAAGGGATAGGGTCGTGGTCGGGTTGATGGTTATGGTTAGTGTTGTGGTCAGGGTCGGGGTTGGGGTTAGGGAAAGGGATAGGGTCGGGGTCGGGTTGATGGTTATGGTTAGGGTTGTGGTCAGGGTCGGGGTCGGGGTTGGGGTTAGGGAAAGGGATAGGGTCGGGGTCGGGTTGATGGTTATGGTTAGGGTTGTGGTCAGGGTCGGGGTCGGGGTTGGGGTTAGGGAAAGGGATAGGGTCGGGGTCGGGTTGATGGTTATGGTTAGGGTTGTGGTCAGGGTCGGGGTCGGGGTTGGGGTTAGGGAAAGGGATAGGGTCGGGGTCGGGTTGATGGTTATGGTTAGGGTTGTGGTCAGGGTCGGGGTCGGGGTTGGGGTTAGGGAAAGGGATAGGGTCGGGGTCGGGTTGATGGTTATGGTTAGGGTTGTGGTCAGGGTCGGGGTCGGGGTTGGGGTTAGGGAAAGGGATAGGGTCGGGGTCGGGTTGATGGTTATGGTTAGGGTTGTGGTCAGGGTCGGGGGCGGGGTTGGGGTTAGGGAAAGGGATAGGGTCGGGGTCGGGTTGATGGTTATGGTTAGGGTTGTGGTCAGGGTCGGGGGCGGGGTTGGGGTTAGGGAAAGGGATAGGGTCGGGGTCGGGTTGATGGTTAGGGTTGTGGTCAGGGTCGGGGGGCGGGGTTGGGGTTAGGGAAAGGGATAGGGTCGGGGTCGGGTTGATGGTTATGGTTAGGGTTGTGGTCAGGGTCGGGGTCGGGGTTGGGGTTAGGGAAAGGGATAGGGTCGGGGTCGGGTTGATGGTTATGGTTAGGGTTGTGGTCAGGGTCGGGGTCGGGGTTGGGGTTAGGGAAAGGGATAGGGTCGGGGTCGGGTTGATGGTTATGGTTAGGGTTGTGGTCAGGGTCGGGGTCGGGGTTGGGGTTAGGGAAAGGGATAGGGTCGGGGTCGGGTTGATGGTTATGGTTAGGGTTGTGGTCAGGGTCGGGGTCGGGGTTGGGGTTAGGGAAAGGGATAGGGTCGGGGTCGGGTTGATGGTTATGGTTAGGGTTGTGGTCAGGGTCGGGGTCGGGTTGGGGTTAGGGAAAGGGATAGGGTCGGGGTCGGGTTGATGGTTATGGTTAGGGTTGTGGTCAGGGTCGGGGTCGGGGTTGGGGTTAGGGAAAGGGATAGGGTCGGGGTCGGGTTGATGGTTATGGTTAGGGTTGTGGTCAGGGTCGGGGTCGGGGTTGGGGTTAGGGAAAGGGATAGGGTCGGGGTCGGGTTGATGGTTATGGTTAGGGTTGTGGTCAGGGTCGGGGTCGGGGTTGGGGTTAGGGAAAGGGATAGGGTCGGGGTCGGGTTGATGGTTATGGTTAGGGTTGTGGTCAGGGTCGGGGTCGGGGTTGGGGTTAGGGAAAGGGATAGGGTCGGGGTCGGGTTGATGGTTATGGTTAGGGTTGTGGTCAGGGTCGGGGTCGGGGTTGGGGTTAGGGAAAGGGATAGGGTCGGGGTCGGGTTGATGGTTATGGTTAGGGTTGTGGTCAGGGTCGGGGTCGGGGTTGGGGTTAGGGAAAGGGATAGGGTCGGGGTCGGGTTGATGGTTATGGTTAGGGTTGTGGTCAGGGTCGGGGTCGGGGTTGGGGTTAGGGAAAGGGATAGGGTCGGGGTCGGGTTGATGGTTATGGTTAGGGTTGTGGTCAGGGTCGGGGTCGGGGTTGGGGTTAGGGAAAGGGATAGGGTCGGGGTCGGGTTGATGGTTATGGTTAGGGTTGTGGTCAGGGTCGGGGTCGGGGTTGGGGTTAGGGAAAGGGATAGGGTCGGGGTCGGGTTGATGGTTATGGTTAGGGTTGTGGTCAGGGTCGGGGTCGGGGTTGGGGTTAGGGAAAGGGATAGGGTCGGGGTCGGGTTGAAGGTTATGGTTAGGGTTGTGGTCAGGGTCGGGGTCGGGGTTGGGGTTAGGGAAAGGGATAGGGTCGGGGTCGGGTTGATGGTTATGGTTAGGGTTGTGGTCAGGGTCGGGGTCGGGGTTGGGGTTAGGGAAAGGGATAGGGTCGGGGTCGGGTTGATGGTTATGGTTAGGGTTGTGGTCAGGGTCGGGGTCGGGGTTGGGGTTAGGGAAAGGGATAGGGTCGGGGTCGGGTTGATGGTTATGGTTAGGGTTGTGGTCAGGGTCGGGGTCGGGGTTGGGGTTAGGGAAAGGGATAGGGTCGGGGTCGGGTTGATGGTTATGGTTAGGGTTGTGGTCAGGGTCGGGGTCGGGGTTGGGGTTAGGGAAAGGGATAGGGTCGGGGTCGGGTTGATGGTTATGGTTAGGGTTGTGGTCAGGGTCGGGGTCGGGGTTGGGGTTAGGGAAAGGGATAGGGTCGGGGTCGGGTTGATGGTTATGGTTAGGGTTGTGGTCAGGGTCGGGGTCGGGGTTGGGGTTAGGGAAAGGGATAGGGTCGGGGTCGGGTTGATGGTTATGGTTAGGGTTGTGGTCAGGGTCGGGGTCGGGGTTGGGGTTAGGGAAAGGGATAGGGTCGGGGTCGGGTTGATGGTTATGGTTAGGGTTGTGGTCAGGGTCGGGGTCGGGGTTGGGGTTAGGGAAAGGGATAGGGTCGGGGTCGGGTTGATGGTTATGGTTAGGGTTGTGGTCAGGGTCGGGGTCGGGGTTGGGGTTAGGGAAAGGGATAGGGTCGGGGTCGGGTTGATGGTTATGGTTAGGGTTGTGGTCAGGGTCGGGGTCGGGGTTGGGGTTAGGGAAAGGGATAGGGTCGGGGTCGGGTTGATGGTTATGGTTAGGGTTGTGGTCAGGGTCGGGGTCGGGGTTGGGGTTAGGGAAAGGGATAGGGTCGGGGTCGGGTTGATGGTTATGGTTAGGGTTGTGGTCAGGGTCGGGGTCGGGGTTGGGGTTAGGGAAAGGGATAGGGTCGGGGTCGGGTTGATGGTTATGGTTAGGGTTGTGGTCAGGGTCGGGGTCGGGGTTGGGGTTAGGGAAAGGGATAGGGTCGGGGTCGGGTTGATGGTTATGGTTAGGGTTGTGGTCAGGGTCGGGGTCGGGGTTGGGGTTAGGGAAAGGGATAGGGTCGGGGTCGGGTTGATGGTTATGGTTAGGGTTGTGGTCAGGGTCGGGGTCGGGGTTGGGGTTAGGGAAAGGGATAGGGTCGGGGTCGGGTTGATGGTTATGGTTAGGGTTGTGGTCAGGGTCGGGGTCGGGGTTGGGGTTAGGGAAAGGGATAGGGTCGGGGTCGGGTTGATGGTTATGGTTGTGGTCAGGGTCGGGGTCGGGGTTGGGGTTAGGGAAAGGGATAGGGTCGGGGTCGGGTTGATGGTTATGGTTAGGGTTGTGGTCAGGGTCGGGGTCGGGGTTGGGGTTAGGGAAAGGGATAGGGTCGGGGTCGGGTTGATGGTTATGGTTAGGGTTGTGGTCAGGGTCGGGGTCGGGGTTGGGGTTAGGGAAAGGGATAGGGTCGGGGTCGGGTTGATGGTTATGGTTAGGGTTGTGGTCAGGGTCGGGGTCGGGGTTGGGGTTAGGGAAAGGGATAGGGTCGGGGTCGGGTTGATGGTTATGGTTAGGGTTGTGGTCAGGGTCGGGGTCGGGGTTGGGGTTAGGGAAAGGGATAGGGTCGGGGTCGGGGTCGGGGTCGGGTTGATGGTTATGGTTAGGGTTGTGGTCAGGGTCGGGGTCGGGGTTGGGGTTAGGGAAAGGGATAGGGTCGGGGTCGGGGTCGGGTTGATGGTTATGGTTAGGGTTGTGGTCAGGGTCGGGGTCGGGGTTGGGGTTAGGGAAAGGGATAGGGTCGGGGTCGGGTTGATGGTTATGGTTAGGGTTGTGGTCAGGGTCGGGGTCGGGGTTGGGGTTAGGGAAAGGGATAGGGTCGGGGTCGGGTTGATGGTTATGGTTAGGGTTGTGATCAGGGTCGGGGTTGGGGTTAGGGAAAGGGATAGGGTCGGGGTCGGGTTGATGGTTATGGTTAGGGTTGTGGTCAGGGTCGGGGTCGGGGTTGGGGTTAGGGAAAGGGATAGGGTCGGGGTCGGGTTGATGGTTATGGTTAGGGTTGTGGTCAGGGTCGGGGTTGGGGTTAGGGAAAGGGATAGGGTCGGGGTCGGGTTGATGGTTATGGTTAGGGTTGTGGTCAGGGTCGGGGTCGGGGTTGGGGTTAGGGAAAGGGATAGGGTCGGGGTCGGGTTGATGGTTATGGTTAGGGTTGTGGTCAGGGTCGGGGTCGGGGTTGGGGTTAGGGAAAGGGAAAGGGATAGGGTCGGGGTCGGGTTGATGGTTATGGTTAGGGTTGTGGTCAGGGTCGGGGTCGGGGTTGGGGTTAGGGAAAGGGATAGGGTCGGGGTCGGGTTGATGGTTATGGTTAGGGTTGTGGTCAGGGTCGGGGTCGGGGTTGGGGTTAGGGAAAGGGATAGGGTCGGGGTCGGGTTGATGGTTATGGTTAGGGTTGTGGTCAGGGTCGGGGTTGGGGTTAGGGAAAGGGATAGGGTCGGGGTCGGGTTGATGGTTATGGTTAGGGTTGTGGTCAGGGTCGGGGTCGGGGTTGGGGTTAGGGAAAGGGATAGGGTCGGGGTCGGGTTGATGGTTATAGTTAGGGTTGTGGTCAGGGTCGGGGTCGGGGTTGGGGTTAGGGAAAGGGATAGGGTCGGGGTCGGGTTGATGGTTATGGTTAGGGTTGTAGTCAGGGTCGGGGTCGGGGTTGGGGTTAGGGAAAGGGATAGGGTCGGGGTCGGGTTGATGGTTATGGTTAGGGTTGTGGTCAGGGTCGGGGTCGGGGTTGGGGTTAGGGAAAGGGATAGGGTCGGGGTCGGGTTGATGGTTATGGTTAGGGTTGTGGTCAGTGTCGGGGTTGGGGTTAGGGAAAGGGATAGGGTCGGGGTCGGGTTGATGGTTATGGTTAGGGTTGTGGTCAGGGTCGGGGTCGGGGTTGGGGTTAGGGAAAGGGATAGGGTCGGGGTCGGGTTGATGGTTATAGTTAGGGTTGTGGTCAGGGTCGGGGTCGGGGTTGGGGTTAGGGAAAGGGATAGGGTCGGGGTCGGGTTGATGGTTATGGTTAGGGTTGTGGTCAGGGTCGGGGTCGGGGTTGGGGTTAGGGAAAGGGATAGGGTCGGGGTCGGGTTGATGGTTATGGTTAGGGTTGTGGTCAGGGTCGGGGTTGGGGTTAGGGAAAGGGATAGGGTCGGGGTCGGGTTGATGGTTATGGTTAGGGTTGTGGTCAGTGTCGGGGTTGGGGTTAGGGAAAGGGATAGGGTCGGGGTCGGGTTGATGGTTATGGTTAGGGTTGTGGTCAGGGTCGGGGTCGGGGTTGGGGTTGGGGTTAGGGAAAGGGATAGGGTCGGGGTCGGGTTGATGGTTATGGTTAGGGTTGTGGTCAGGGTCGGGGTCGGGGTTGGGGTTAGGGAAAGGGATAGGGTCGGGGTCGGGTTGATGGTTATGGTTAGGGTTGTGGTCAGGGTCGGGGTCGGGGTTGGGGTTAGGGAAAGGGATAGGGTCGGGGTCGGGTTGATGGTTATGGTTAGGGTTGTGGTCAGGGTCGGGGTCGGGGTTGGGGTTAGGGAAAGTGATAGGGTCGGGTTGATGGTTATGGTTAGTGTTGTGGTCAGGGTCGGGGTCGGGGTTGGGGTTAGGGAAAGGGATAGGGTCGGGGTCGTGTTGATGGTTATGGTTAGGGTTGTGGTCAGGGTCGGGGTTGGGGTTAGGGAAAGGGATAGGGTCGGGGTCGGGTTGATGGTTATGGTTAGGGTTGTGGTCAGGGTCGGGGTTGGGGTTAGGGAAAGGGATAGGGTCGGGGTCGGGTTGATGGTTATGGTTAGGGTTGTGGTCAGGGTCGGGGTTGGGGTTAGGGAAAGGGATAGGGTCGGGGTCGGGTTGATGGTTATGGTTAGGGTTGTGGTCAGGGTCGGGGTCGGGGTTGGGGTTGGGGTTAGGGAAAGGGATAGGGTCGGGGTCGGGTTGATGGTTATGGTTAGGGTTGTGGTCAGGGTCGTGGTCGGGGTTGGGGTTAGGGAAAGGGATAGGGTCGGGGTCGGGTTGATGGTTATGGTTAGGGTTGTGGTCAGGGTCGGGGTCGGGGTTGGGGTTAGGGAAAGGGATAGGGTCGGGGTCGGGTTGATGGTTATGGTTAGGATTGTGGTCAGGGTCGGGGTCGGGGTTGGGGTTAGGGAAAGGGATAGGGTCGGGGTCGGGTTGATGGTTATGGTTAGGGTTGTGGTCAGGGTCGGGGTCGGGGTTGGGGTTAGGGAAAGGGATAGGGTCGGGGTCGGGTTGATGGTTATGGTTAGGGTTGTGGTCAGGGTCGGGGTCGGGGTTGGGGTTAGGGAAAGGGATAGGGTCGGGGTCGGGTTGATGGTTATGGTTAGGGTTGTGGTCAGGGTCGGGGTCGGGGTTGGGGTTAGGGAAAGGGATAGGGTCGGGGTCGGGTTGATGGTTATGGTTAGGGTTGTGGTCAGGGTCGGGGTCGGGGTTGGGGTTAGGGAAAGAGATAGGGTCGGGGTCGGGTTGATGGTTATGGTTAGGGTTGTGGTCAGGGTCGGGGTCGGGGTTGGGGTTAGGGAAAGGGATAGGGTCGGGGTCGGGTTGATGGTTATGGTTAGGGTTGTGGTCAGGGTCGGGGTCGGGGTTGGGGTTAGGGAAAGGGATAGGGTCGGGGTCGGGTTGATGGTTATGGTTAGGGTTGTGGTCGGGGTCGGGGTTGGGGTAAGGGAAAGGGATAGGGTCGGGGTCGGGTTGATGGTTATGGTTAGGGTTGTGGTCAGGGTCGGGGTCGGGGTTGGGGTTAGGGAAAGGGATAGGGTCGGGGTCGGGTTGATGGTTATGGTTAGGGTTGTGGTCAGGGTCGGGGTCGGGGTTGGGGTTAGGGAAAGGGATAGGGTCGGGGTCGGGTTGATGGTTATGGTTAGGGTTGTGGTCAGGGTCGGGGTCGGGGTTGGGGTTAGGGAAAGGGATAGGGTCGGGGTCGGGTTGATGGTTATGGTTAGGGTTGTGGTCAGGGTCGGGTTCGGGGTTGGGGTTAGGGAAAGGGATAGGGTCGGGGTCGGGTTGATGGTTATGGTTAGGGTTGTGGTCAGGGTCGGGGTTGGGGTTAGGGAAAGGGATAGGGTCGGGGTCGGGTTGATGGTTATGGTTAGGGTTGTGGTCAGGGTCGGGGTCGGGGTTGGGGTTAGGGAAAGGGATAGGGTCGGGGTCGGGTTGATGGTTATGGTTAGGGTTGTGGTCAGGGTCGGGGTCGGGGTTGGGGTTAGGGAAAGGGATAGGGTCGGGGTCGGGTTGATGGTTATGGTTAGGGTTGTGGTCAGGGTCGGGTTCGGGGTTGGGGTTAGGGAAAGGGATAGGGTCGGGGTCGGGTTGATGGTTATGGTTAGGGTTGTGGTCAGGGTCGGGGTTGGGGTTAGGGAAAGGGATAGGGTCGGGGTCGGGTTGATGGTTATGGTTAGGGTTGTGGTCAGGGTCGGGGTCGGGGTTGGGGTTAGGGAAAGGGATAGGGTCGGGGTCGGGTTGATGGTTATGGTTAGGGTTGTGGTCAGGGTCGGGGTCGGGGTTGGGGTTAGGGAAAGGGATAGGGTCGGGGTCGGGTTGATGGTTATGGTTAGGGTTGTGGTCAGGGTCGGGGTCGGGGTTGGGGTTAGGGAAAGGGATAGGGTCGGGGTCGGGTTGATGGTTATGGTTAGGGTTGTGGTCAGGGTCGGGGTCGGGGTTGGGGTTAGGGAAAGGGATAGGGTCGGGGTCGGGTTGATGGTTATGGTTAGGGTTGTGGTCAGGGTCGGGGTCGGGGTTGGGGTTAGGGAAAGGGATAGGGTCGGGGTCGGGTTGATGGTTATGGTTAGGGTTGTGGTCAGTGTCGGGGTCGGGGTTGGGGTTAGGGAAAGGGATAGGGTCGGGGTCGGGTTGATGGTTATGGTTAGGGTTGTGGTCAGGGTCGGGGTCGGGGTTGGGATTAGGGAAAGGGATAGGGTCGGGGTCGGGTTGATGGTTATGGTTAGGGTTGTGGTCAGGGTCGGGGTCGGGGTTGGGGTTAGGGAAAGGGATAGGGTCGGGGTCGGGTTGATGGTTATGGTTAGGGTTGTGGTCAGGGTCGGGGTCGGGGTTGGGGTTAGGGAAAGGGATAGGGTCGGGGTCGGGTTGATGGTTATGGTTAGGGTTGTGGTCAGGGTCGGGGTCGGGGTTGGGGTTAGGGAAAGGGATAGGGTCGGGGTCGGGTTGATGGTTATGGTTAGGGTTGTGGTCAGGGTCGGGTTCGGGGTTGGGGTTAGGGAAAGGGATAGGGTCGGGGTCGGGTTGATGGTTATGGTTAGGGTTGTGGTCAGGGTCGGGGTCGGGGTCGGGGTTGGGGTTAGGGAAAGGGATAGGGTCGGGGTCGGGTTGATGGTTATGGTTAGGGTTGTGGTCAGGGTCGGGGTCGGGGTTGGGGTTAGGGAAAGGGATAGGGTCGGGGTCGGGTTGATGGTTATGGTTAGGGTTGTGGTCAGGGTCGGGTTTGGGGTTAGGGAAAGGGATAGGGTCGGTGTCGGGTTGATGGTTATGGTTAGGGTTGTGGTCAGGGTCGGGGTCGGGGTTGGGGTTAGGGAAAGGGATAGGGTCGGGGTCGGGTTGATGGTTATGGTTAGGGTTGTGGTCAGGGTCAGGGTCGGGGTTGGGGTTAGGGAAAGGGATAGGGTCGGGGTCGGGTTGATGGTTATGGTTAGGGTTGTGGTCAGGGTCGGGGTCGGGGTCGGGGTTGGGGTTAGGGAAAGGGATAGGGTCGGGGTCGGGTTGATGGTTATGGTTAGGGTTGTGGTCAGGGTCGGGGTCGGGGTTGGGGTTAGGGAAAGGGATAGGGTCGGGGTCGGGTTGATGGTTATGGTTAGGGTTGTGGTCAGGGTCGGGGTCGGGGTTGGGGTTAGGGAAAGGGATAGGGTCGGGGTCGGGTTGATGGTTATGGTTAGGGTTGTGGTCAGGGTCGGGGTCGGGGTTGGGGTTAGGGAAAGGGATAGGGTCGGGGTCGGGTTGATGGTTATGGTTAGGGTTGTGGTCAGGGTCGGGGTCGGGGTTGGGGTTAGGGAAAGGGATAGGGTCGGGGTCGGGTTGATGGTTATGGTTAGGGTTGTGGTCAGGGTCGGGGTCGGGGTTGGGGTTAGGGAAAGGGATAGGGTCGGGGTCGGGTTGATGGTTATGGTTAGGGTTGTGGTCAGGGTCGGGGGCGGATTTGGGGTTAGGGAAAGGGATAGGGTCGGGGTCGGGTTGATGGTTATGGTTAGGGTTGTGGTCAGGGTCGGGGTCGGTGTTGGGGTTGGGGTTAGGGAAAGGGATAGGGTCGGGGTCGGGTTGATAGTTATGGTTAGGGTTGTGGTCAGGGTCGGGGTCGGGGTTGGGGTTAGGGAAAGGGATAGGGTCGGGGTCGGGTTGATGGTTATGGTTAGGGTTGTGGTCAGGGTCGGGGTCGGGGTTGGGGTTAGGGAAAGGGATAGGGTCGGTGTCGGGTTGATGGTTATGGTTAGGGTTGTGGTCAGGGTCGGGGTCGGGGTTGGGGTTAGGGAAAGGGATAGGGTCGGGGTCGGGTTGATGGTTCTGGTTAGGAATGTGGTCAGGGTCGGGGTTGGGGTTAGGGAAATGGTTAGGGTCGGGGTCGGGTTGATGGTTATGGTTAGGGTTGTGGTCAGGGTCGGGGTCGGGGTTGGGGTTAGGGAAAGGGATAGGGTCGGGGTCGGGTTGATGGTTATGGTTAGGGTTGTGGTCAGGGTCGGGGTCGGGGTTGGGGTTAGGGAAAGGGATAGGGTCGGGGTCGGGTTGATGGTTATGGTTAGGGTTGTGGTCAGGGTCGGGGTTGGGGTTAGGGAAAGGGAAAGGGTCGGGGTCGGGTTGATGGTTATGGTTAGGGTTGTGGTCAGGGTCGGGGTCGGGGTTGGGGTTAGGGAAAGGGATAGGGTCGGGGTCGGGTTGATGGTTATGGTTAGGGTTGTGGTCAGGGTCGGGGACGGGGTTGGGGTTAGGGAAAGGGATAGGGTCGGGGTCGGGTTGATGGTTATGGTTAGGGTTGTGGTCAGGGTCGGGGTCGGGGTCGGGGTTGGGGTTAGGGAAAGGGATAGGGTCGGGGTCGGGTTGATGGTTATGGTTAGGGTTGTGGTCAGGGTCGGGGTCGGGGTTGGGGTTAGGGAAAGGGATAGGGTCGGGGTCGGGTTGATGGTTATGGTTAGGGTTGTGGTCAGGGTCGGTGGTCGGGGTTGGGGTTAGGGAAAGGGATAGGGTCGAGGTCGGGTTGATGGTTATGGTTAGGGTTGTGGTCAGGGTCGGGGTCGGGGTTGGGGTTAGGGAAAGGGATAGGGTCGGGGTCGGGTTGATGGTTATGGTTAGGGTTGTGGTCAGGGTCGGGGTCGGGGTTGGGGTTAGGGAAAGGGATAGGGTCGGGGTCGGGTTGATGGTTATGGTTAGGGTTGTGGTCAGGGTCGGGGGCGGGGTTGGGGTTAGGGAAAGGGATAGGGTCGGGGTCGGGTTGATGGTTATGGTTAGGGTTGTGGTCAGGGTCGGGGTCGGGGTTGGGGTTAGGGAAAGGGATAGGGTCGGGGTCGGGTTGATGGTTATGGTTAGGGTTGTGGTCAGGGTCGGGGTCGGGGTTGGGGTTAGGGAAAGGGATAGGGTCGGGGTCGGGTTGATGGTTATGGTTAGGGTTGTGGTCAGGGTCGGGGTCGGGGTTGGGGTTAGGGAAAGGGATAGGGTCGGGGTCGGGTTGATGGTTATGGTTAGGGTTGTGGTCAGGGTCGGGGTCGGGGTTGGGGTTAGGGAAAGGGATAGGGTCGGGGTCGGGTTGATGGTTATGGTTAGGGTTGTGGTCAGGGTCGGGGTCGGGGTTGGGGTTAGGGAAAGGGATAGGGTCGGGGTCGGGTTGATGGTTATGGTTAGGGTTGTGGTCAGGGTCTGGGTCGGGGTTGGGGTTAGGGAAAGGGATAGGGTCGGGGTCGGGTTGATGGTTATGGTTAGGGTTGTGGTCAGGGTCGGGGTCGGGGTTGGGGTTAGGGAAAGGGATAGGGTCGGGGTCGGGTTGATGGTTATGGTTAGGGTTGTGGTCAGGGTCGGGGTCGGGGTTGGGGTTAGGGAAAGGGATAGGGTCGGGGTCGGGTTGATGGTTATGGTTAGGGTTGTGGTCAGGGTCGGGGTCGGGGTTGGGGTTAGGGAAAGGGATAGGGTCGGGGTCGGGTTGATGGTTATGGTTAGGGTTGTGGTCAGGGTCGGGGTCGGGGTTGGGGTTAGGGAAAGGGATAGGGTCGTGGTCGGGTTGATGGTTATGGTTAGGGTTGTGGTCAGGGTCGGGGTCGGGGTTGGGGTTAGGGAAAGGGATAGGGTCGGGGTCGGGTTGATGGTTATGGTTAGGGTTGTGGTCAGGGTCGGGGTCGGGGTTGGGGTTAGGGAAAGGGATAGGGTCGGGGTCGGGTTGATGGTTATGGTTAGGGTTGTGGTCAGGGTCGGGGTCGGGGTTGGGGTTAGGGAAAGGGATAGGGTCGGGGTCGGGTTGATGGTTATGGTTAGGGTTGTGGTCAGGGTCTGGGTCGGGGTTGGGGTTAGGGAAAGGGATAGGGTCGGGGTCGGGTTGATGGTTATGGTTAGGGTTGTGGTCGGGGTCGGGGTCGGGGTTGGGGTTAGGGAAAGGGATAGGGTCGGGGTCGGGTTGATGGTTATGGTTAGGGTTGTGGTCAGGGTCGGGGTTGGGGTTAGGGAAAGGGATAGGGTCGGGGTCGGGTTGATGGTTATGGTTAGGGTTGTGGTCAGGGTCGGGGTCGGGGTTGGGGTTAGGGAAAGGGATAGGGTCGGGGTCGGGTTGATGGTTATGGTTAGGGTTGTGGTCAGGGTCGGGGGCGGATTTGGGGTTAGGGAAAGGGATAGGGTCGGGGTCGGGTTGATGGTTATGGTTAGGGTTGTGGTCAGGGTCGGGGTCGGGGTTGGGGTTGGGGTTAGGGAAAGGGATAGGGTCGGGGTCGGGTTGATGGTTATGGTTAGGGTTGTGGTCAGGGTCGGGGTCGGGGTTGGGGTTAGGGAAAGGGATAGGGTCGGGGTCGGGTTGATGGTTATGGTTAGGGTTGTGGTCAGGGTCGGGGTCGGGGTTGGGGTTAGGGAAAGGGATAGGGTCGGGGTCGGGTTGATGGTTATGGTTAGGGTTGTGGTCAGGGTCGGGGTCGGGGTTGGGGTTAGGGAAAGGGATAGGGTCGGGGTCGGGTTGATGGTTATGGTTAGGAATGTGGTCAGGGTCGGGGTCGGGGTTGGGGTTAGGGAAATGGTTAGGGTCGGGGTCGGGTTGATGGTTATGGTTAGGGTTGTGGTCAGGGTCGGGGTCGGGGTTGGGGTTAGGGAAAGGGATAGGGTCGGGGTCGGGTTGATGGTTATGGTTAGGGTTGTGGTCAGGGTCGGGGTCGGGGTTGGGGTTAGGGAAAGGGATAGGGTCGGGGTCGGGTTGATGGTTATGGTTAGGGTTGTGGTCAGGGTCGGGGTTGGGGTTAGGGAAAGGGATAGGGTCGGGGTCGGGTTGATGGTTATGGTTAGGGTTGTGGTCAGGGTCGGGGTCGGGGTTGGGGTTAGGGAAAGGGATAGGGTCGGGGTCGGGTTGATGGTTATGGTTAGGGTTGTGGTCAGGGTCGGGGTCGGGGTTGGGGTTAGGGAAAGGGATAGGGTCGGGGTCGGGTTGATGGTTATGGTTAGGGTTGTGGTCAGGGTCGGGGTCGGGGTTGGGGTTAGGGAAAGGGATAGGGTCGGGGTCGGGTTGATGGTTATGGTTAGGGTTGTGGTCAGGGTCGGTGGTCGGGGTTGGGGTTAGGGAAAGGGATAGGGTCGAGGTCGGGTTGATGGTTATGGTTAGGGTTGTGGTCAGGGTCGGGGTCGGGGTTGGGGTTAGGGAAAGGGATAGGGTCGGGGTCGGGTTGATGGTTATGGTTAGGGTTGTGGTCAGGGTCGGGGTCGGGGTTGGGGTTAGGGAAAGGGATAGGGTCGGGGTCGGGTTGATGGTTATGGTTAGGGTTGTGGTCAGGGTCGGGGGCGGGGTTGGGGTTAGGGAAAGGGATAGGGTCGGGGTCGGGTTGATGGTTATGGTTAGGGTTGTGGTCAGGGTCGGGGTCGGGGTTGGGGTTAGGGAAAGGGATAGGGTCGGGGTCGGGTTGATGGTTATGGTTAGGGTTGTGGTCAGGGTCGGGGTCGGGGTTGGGGTTAGGGAAAGGGATAGGGTCGGGGTCGGGTTGATGGTTATGGTTAGGGTTGTGGTCAGGGTCGGGGTCGGGGTTGGGGTTAGGGAAAGGGATAGGGTCGGGGTCGGGTTGATGGTTATGGTTAGGGTTGTGGTCAGGGTCGGGGTCGGGGTTGGGGTTAGGGAAAGGGATAGGGTCGGGGTCGGGTTGATGGTTATGGTTAGGGTTGTGGTCAGGGTCGGGGTCGGGGTTGGGGTTAGGGAAAGGGATAGGGTCGGGGTCGGGTTGATGGTTATGGTTAGGGTTGTGGTCAGGGTCTGGGTCGGGGTTGGGGTTAGGGAAAGGGATAGGGTCGGGGTCGGGTTGATGGTTATGGTTAGGGTTGTGGTCAGGGTCGGGGTCGGGGTTGGGGTTAGGGAAAGGGATAGGGTCGGGGTCGGGTTGATGGTTATGGTTAGGGTTGTGGTCAGGGTCGGGGTCGGGGTTGGGGTTAGGGAAAGGGATAGGGTCGGGGTCGGGTTGATGGTTATGGTTAGGGTTGTGGTCAGGGTCGGGGTCGGGGTTGGGGTTAGGGAAAGGGATAGGGTCGGGGTCGGGTTGATGGTTATGGTTAGGGTTGTGGTCAGGGTCGGGGTCGGGGTTGGGGTTAGGGAAAGGGATAGGGTCGTGGTCGGGTTGATGGTTATGGTTAGGGTTGTGGTCAGGGTCGGGGTCGGGGTTGGGGTTAGGGAAAGGGATAGGGTCGGGGTCGGGTTGATGGTTATGGTTAGGGTTGTGGTCAGGGTCGGGGTCGGGGTTGGGGTTAGGGAAAGGGATAGGGTCGGGGTCGGGTTGATGGTTATGGTTAGGGTTGTGGTCAGGGTCGGGGTCGGGGTTGGGGTTAGGGAAAGGGATAGGGTCGGGGTCGGGTTGATGGTTATGGTTAGGGTTGTGGTCAGGGTCTGGGTCGGGGTTGGGGTTAGGGAAAGGGATAGGGTCGGGGTCGGGTTGATGGTTATGGTTAGGGTTGTGGTCAGGGTCGGGGTCGGGGTTGGGGTTAGGGAAAGGGATAGGGTCGTGGTCGGGTTGATGGTTATGGTTAGGGTTGTGGTCAGGGTCGGGGTCGGGGTTGGGGTTAGGGAAAGGGATAGGGTCGGGGTCGGGTTGATGGTTATGGTTAGGGTTGTGGTCAGGGTCGGGGTCGGGGTTGGGGTTAGGGAAAGGGATAGGGTCGGGGTCGGGTTGATGGTTATGGTTAGGGTTGTGGTCAGGGTCGGGGGCGGATTTGGGGTTAGGGAAAGGGATAGGGTCGGGGTCGGGTTGATGGTTATGGTTAGGGTTGTGGTCAGGGTCGGGGTCGGGGTTGGGGTTGGGGTTAGGGAAAGGGATAGGGTCGGGGTCGGGTTGATGGTTATGGTTAGGGTTGTGGTCAGGGTCGGGGTCGGGGTTGGGGTTAGGGAAAGGGATAGGGTCGGGGTCGGGTTGATGGTTATGGTTAGGGTTGTGGTCAGGGTCGGGGTCGGGGTTGGGGTTAGGGAAAGGGATAGGGTCGGGGTCGGGTTGATGGTTATGGTTAGGGTTGTGGTCAGGGTCGGGGTCGGGGTTGGGGTTAGGGAAAGGGATAGGGTCGGGGTCGGGTTGATGGTTATGGTTAGGAATGTGGTCAGGGTCGGGGTCGGGGTTGGGGTTAGGGAAATGGTTAGGGTCGGGGTCGGGTTGATGGTTATGGTTAGGGTTGTGGTCAGGGTCGGGGTCGGGGTTGGGGTTAGGGAAAGGGATAGGGTCGGGGTCGGGTTGATGGTTATGGTTAGGGTTGTGGTCAGGGTCGGGGTCGGGGTTGGGGTTAGGGAAAGGGATAGGGTCGGGGTCGGGTTGATGGTTATGGTTAGGGTTGTGGTCAGGGTCGGGGTTGGGGTTAGGGAAAGGGATAGGGTCGGGGTCGGGTTGATGGTTATGGTTAGGGTTGTGGTCAGGGTCGGGGTCGGGGTTGGGGTTAGGGAAAGGGATAGGGTCGGGGTCGGGTTGATGGTTATGGTTAGGGTTGTGGTCAGGGTCGGGGTCGGGGTTGGGGTTAGGGAAAGGGATAGGGTCGGGGTCGGGTTGATGGTTATGGTTAGGGTTGTGGTCAGGGTCGGGGTCGGGGTTGGGGTTAGGGAAAGGGATAGGGTCGGGGTCGGGTTGATGGTTATGGTTAGGGTTGTGGTCAGGGTCGGGGTCGGGGTTGGGGTTAGGGAAAGGGATAGGGTCGGGGTCGGGTTGATGGTTATGGTTAGGGTTGTGGTCAGGGTCGGGGTCGGGGTTGGGGTTAGGGAAAGGGATAGGGTCGGGGTCGGGTTGATGGTTATGGTTAGGGTTGTGGTCAGGGTCGGGGTCGGGGTTGGGGTTAGGGAAAGGGATAGGGTCGGGGTCGGGTTGATGGTTTTGGTTAGGGTTGTGGTCAGGGTCGGGGTCGGGGTTGGGGTTAGGGAAAGGGATAGGGTCGGGGTCGGGTTGATGGTTATGGTTAGGGTTGTGGTCAGGGTCGGGGTCGGGGTTGGGGTTAGGGAAAGGGATAGGGTCGGGGTCGGGGTCGGGTTGATGGTTATGGTTAGGGTTGTGGTCAGGGTCGGGGTCGGGGTTGGGGTTAGGGAAAGGGATAGGGTCGGGGTCGGGTTGATGGTTATGGTTAGGGTTGTGGTCAGGGTCGGGGTCGGGGTTGGGGTTAGGGAAAGGGATAGGGTCGGGGTCGGGTTGATGGTTATGGTTAGGGTTGTGGTCAGGGTCGGGGTCGGGGTTGGGGTTAGGGAAAGGGATAGGGTCGGGGTCGGGTTGATGGTTATGGTTAGGGTTGTGGTCAGGGTCGGGGTCGGGGTTGGGGTTAGGGAAAGGGATAGGGTCGGGGTCGGGTTGATGGTTATGGTTAGGGTTGTGGTCAGGGTCGGGGTCGGGGTTGGGGTTAGGGAAAGGGATAGGGTCGGGGTCGGGTTGATGGTTATGGTTAGGGTTGTGGTCAGGGTCGGGGTCGGGGTTGGGGTTAGGGAAAGGGATAGGGTCGGGGTCGGGTTGATGGTTATGGTTAGGGTTGTGGTCAGGGTCGGGGTCGGGGTTGGGGTTAGGGAAAGGGATAGGGTCGGGGTCGGGTTGATGGTTATGGTTAGGGTTGTGGTCAGGGTCGGGGTCGGGGTTGGGGTTGGGGTTAGGGAAAGGGATAGGGTCGGGGTCGGGTTGATGGTTATGGTTAGGGTTGTGGTCAGGGTCGGGGTCGGGGTTGGGGTTAGGGAAAGGGATAGGGTCGGGGTCGGGTTGATGGTTATGGTTAGGGTTGTGGTCAGGGTCGGGGTCGGGGTTGGGGTTAGGGAAAGGGATAGGGTCGGGGTCGGGTTGATGGTTATGGTTAGGGTTGTGGTCAGGGTCGGGGTCGGGGTTGGGGTTAGGGAAAGGGATAGGGTCGGGGTCGGGTTGATGGTTATGGTTAGGAATGTGGTCAGGGTCGGGGTCGGGGTTGGGGTTAGGGAAATGGTTAGGGTCGGGGTCGGGTTGATGGTTATGGTTAGGGTTGTGGTCAGGGTCGGGGTCGGGGTTTGGGTTAGGGAAAGGGATAGGGTCGGGGTCGGGTTGATGGTTATGGTTAGGGTTGTGGTCAGGGTCGGGGTCGGGGTTGGGGTTAGGGAAAGGGATAGGGTCGGGGTCGGGTTGATGGTTATGGTTAGGGTTGTGGTCAGGGTCGGGGTTGGGGTTAGGGAAAGGGATAGGGTCGGGGTCGGGTTGATGGTTATGGTTAGGGTTGTGGTCAGGGTCGGGGTCGGGGTTGGGGTTAGGGAAAGGGATAGGGTCGGGGGCGGGTTGATGGTTATGGTTAGGGTTGTGGTCAGGGTCGGGGTCGGGGTTGGGGTTAGGGAAAGGGATAGGGTCGGGGTCGGGTTGATGGTTATGGTTAGGGTTGTGGTCAGGGTCGGGGTCGGGGTTGTGGTTAGGGAAAGGGATAGGGTCGGGGTCGGGTTGATGGTTATGGTTAGGGTTGAAACTTGATGAAAACAGTCTCTCCCACAACAACTCAAGGGCTGCTTGTGTTTTTTAGGCCTTTGCACGCTATCGGAAGTGTGTGCGCGGCAGGAGAGACAAATCCATGTTTTCGCGCCTTTTTTCCATTTCCAGGTCGAAGAAAACAAAGGCCCCAAAATGAAAGAAACGGCTGTCCAGCCAAAACTGAGGCTTCAAACTTGATGAAAACAGTCTCTCAGACAATAACTCAAGGGCCGCTTGTGTTTTTTAGGCCTTCGCAAGCTATCGGAAGTGTGTGCGCGGCAGGAGAGACAAATCCATGTTTTCGCGCCTTTTTTGCCATTTCCAGGTCGAAAAACACAAAGGCCCCAAAATGAAAGAAACGGCTGCCGCGCCAAAACTATGACTTCAAACTTGATGAAAACAGTCTCTCCCACAATAACTCAAGGGCTGCTTGTGTTTTTTAGGCCTTCGCAAGATATCGGAAGTGTGTGCGCGGCAGGAGAGACAAATCAATGTTTTCGCGACTTTTTTGCGATTTCAAGTTCGAAAAACACAAAGGCCCCAAAATGAAAGAAACGGCTGGCGCGCCAAACCTATGGCTTCAAACTTGATGAAAACAGTCTCTCCCATAATAACTCACGGGCTGCTTGTGTTTTTTAGGCCTTTGCACGCTATCGGAAGTGTGTGCGCGGCAGGAGAGACAAATCCATGTTTTCGCGCCTTTTTTCCATTTCCAGGTCGAAGAAAACAAAGGCCCCAAAATGAAAGAAACGGCTGTCCAGCCAAAACTGAGGCTTCAAACTTGATGAAAACAGTCTCTCAGACAATAACTCAAGGGCCGCTTGTGTTTTTTAGGCCTTCGCAAGCTATCGGAAGTGTGTGCGCGGCAGGAGAGACAAATCCATGTTTTCGCGCCTTTTTTGCCATTTCCAGGTCGAAAAACACAAAGGCCCCAAAATGAAAGAAACGGCTGCCGCGCCAAAACTATGACTTCAAACTTGATGAAAACAGTCTCTCCCACAATAACTCAAGGGCTGCTTGTGTTTTTTAGGCCTTCGCAAGATATCGGAAGTGTGTGCGCGGCAGGAGAGACAAATCAATGTTTTCGCGACTTTTTTGCGATTTCAAGTTCGAAAAACACATAGGCCCCAAAATGAAAGAAACGGCTGGCGCGCCAAAACTATGGCTTCAAACTTGATGAAAACAGTCTCTCCCATAATAACTCACGGGCTGCTTGTGTTTTTTAGGCCTTTGCACGCTATCGGAAGTGTGTGCGCGGCAGGAGAGACAAATCCATGTTTTCGCGCCTTTTTTGCCATTTCCAGGTCGAAAAACACAAAGGCCCCAAAATGAAAGAAACGGCTGCCGCGCCAAAACTATGACTTCAAACTTGATGAAAACAGTCTCTCCCACAATAACTCAAGGGCTGCTTGTGTTTTTTAGGCCTTCGCAAGATAACGGAAGTGTGTGCGCGGCAGGAGAGACAAATCAATGTTTTCGCGCCTTTTTTGCGATTTCAAGGTCGAAAAACACATAGGCCCCAAAATGAAAGAAACGGCTGCCGCGCCAAAACTATGGCTTCAAACTTGATGAAAACAGTCTCTCCCATAATAAAAAGAAACGGCTGCCGCGCCAAAACTATGACTTCAAACTTGATGAAAACAGTCTCTCCCACAATAACTCAAGGGCTGCTTGTGTTTTTTAGGCCTTCGCAAGATAACGGAAGTGTGTGCGCGGCAGGAGAGACAAATCAATGTTTTCGCGCCTTTTTTGCGATTTCAAGGTCGAAAAACACATAGGCCCCAAAATGAAAGAAACGGCTGCCGCGCCAAAACTATGGCTTCAAACTTGATGAAAACAGTCTCTCCCATAATAAAAAGAAACGGCTGGCACGCCAAAACTATGGCTTCAAACTTGATGAAAACAGTCTCTCCCATAATAACTCACGGACTGCTTGTGTTTTTTAGGCCTTTGCAAGCTATCGGAAGTGTGTGCGCGGCAGGAGAGACAAATCCATGTTTTCGCGCATTTTTTGCGATTTCAAGGTCGAAAAACACATAGGCCCCAAAATGAAAGAAACGGCTGCCGCGCCAAAACTATGGCTTCAAACTTGATGAAAACAGTCTCTCCCATAATAACTCACAGGCTGCTTGTGTTTTTTAGGCCTTTGCAAGCTATCGGAAGTGTGTGCGCGGCAGGAGAGACAAATCCATGTTTTCGCGAATTTTTTGCGATTTCAAGGTCGAAAAACACATAGGCCCCAAAATGAAAGAAACGGCTGGCGCGCCAAAACTATGGCTTCAAACTTGATGAAAACAGTCTCTCCCACAATAACTCAATGGCCGCTTGTGTTTTTTAGGCCTTCGCAAGCTATCGGAAGTGTGTGCGCGGCAGGAGAGACAAATCCATGTTTTCGCCCCTTTTTTGCGATTTCAAGGTCGAAAAACACATAGGCCCCAAAATGAAAGAAACGGCTGGCGCGCCAAAACTATGGCTTCAAACTTGATGAAAACAGTCTCTCCCATAATAACTCACGGGCTGCTTGTGTTTTTTAGGCCTTTGCAAGTTATCGGAAGTGTGTGCGCGGCAGAAGAGACAAATCAATGTTTTTGCGCCTTTTTTGCGATTTCAAGGTCGAAAAACACATAGGCCCCAAAATGAAAGAAACGGCTGCCGCGCCAAAACTATGGCTTCAAACTTGATGAAAACAGTCTCTCCCATATTAACTCACGGGCTGATTGTGTTTTTTAGGCCTTCGCAAGCTATCGGAAGTGTGTGCGCAGCAGGAGAGACAAATCTATGTTTTCGCGCCTTTTTTTCCATTTCCAGGTCGAAAAACACATAGAACCCAAAAATAAAAAAACGGCTGTCCAGCCAAAACTGAGGCTTCAAACTTGATGAAAACAGTCTCTCCCACAATAACTCAAGGGCCGCTTGTGTTTTTTAGGCCTTCGCAAGCTATCGGAAGTGTGTGCGCGGCAGGAGAGACAAATCCATGTTTTCGTGCATTTTTTGCGATTTCAAGGTCGAAAAACACATAGGCCCCAAAATGAAAGAAACGGCTGCCGCGCCAAAACTATGGCTTCAATCTTGATGAAAACAGTCTCTCCCATAATAACTCACGGGCTGCTTGTGTTTTTTAGGCCTTTGCAAGCTATCGGAAGTGTGTGCGCGGCAGGAGAGACAAATCCATGTTTTCGCGCCTTTTTTGCGATTTCAAGGTCGAAAAACACATAGGCCCCAAAATGAAAGAAACGGCTGGGGCGCCAAAACTATGGCTTGAAACTTGATGAAAACAGTCTCTCCCATAATAACTCAAGGGCTGCTTGTGTTTTTTAGGCCTTTGCAAGCTATCGGAAGTTGTGCGCGGCAGGAGAGACAAATCCATGTTTTCGCGCCTTTTTTGCGATTTCAAGGTCGAAAAACACATAGGCCCCAAAATGAAAGAAACGGCTGGCGCGCCAAAACTATGGCTTCAAACTTGATGAAAACAGTCTTTCCCATAATAACTCACGGGCTGCTTGTGTTTTTTAGGCCTTTGCAAGCTATCGGAAGTGTGTGCGCGGCAGGAGAGACAAATCCATGTTTTCGCGCCTTTTTTGCGATTTCAAGGTCGAAAAACACATAGGCCCCAAAATGAAAGAAACGGCTGCCGCGCCAAAACTATGGCTTCAAACTTGATGAAAACAGTCTCTCCCATAATAACTCACGGGCTGCTTGTGTTTTTTAGGCCTTTGCAAGCTATCGGAAGTGTGTGCGCGGCAGGAGAGACAAATCCATGTTTTCGCGCATTTTTTGCGATTTCAAGGTCGAAAAACACATAGGCCCCAAAATGAAAGAAACGGCTGCCGCGCCAAAACTATGGCTTCAAACTTGATGAAAACAGTCTCTCCCATAATAACTCACGGGCTGCTTGTGTTTTTTAGGCCTTTGCAAGCTATTGGAAGTGTGTGCGCGGCAGGAGAGACAAATCCATGTTTTCGCGCCTTTTTTGCGATTTCAAGGTCGAAAAACACATAGGCCCCAAAATGAAAGAAACGGCTGGGGCGCCAAAACTATGGCTTGAAACTTGATGAAAACAGTCTCTCCCATAATAACTCAAGGGCTGCTTGTGTTTTTTAGGCCTTTGCAAGCTATCGGAAGTTGTGCGCGGCAGGAGAGACAAATCCATGTTTTCGCGCCTTTTTTGCGATTTCAAGGTCGAAAAACACATAGGCCCCAAAATGAAAGCAACGGCTGTCCAGCCAAAACTGAGGCTTCAAACTTGATGAAAACAGTCTCACCCACAATAACTCAAGGGCCGCTTGTGTTTTTTAGGCCTTTGCAAGCTATCGGAAGTGTGTGCGCGGCAGGAGAGACAAATCCATGTTTTCGCGCCTTTTTTGCGATTTCAAGGTCGAAAAACACATAGGCCCCAAAATGAAAGAAACGGCTGGCGCGCCAAAACTATGGCTTCAAACTTGATGAAAACAGTCTTTCCCATAATAACTCACGGGCTGCTTGTGTTTTTTAGGCCTTTGCAAGCTATCGGAAGTGTGTGCGCGGCAGGAGAGACAAATCCATGTTTTCGCGCCTTTTTTGCGATTTCAAGGTCGAAAAACACATAGGCCTCAAAATGAAAGAAACGGCTGGCGCGCCAAAACTATGGCTTCAAACTTGATGAAAACAGTCTCTCCCATATTAACTCACGGGCTGATTGTGTTTTTTAGGCCTTCGCAAGCTATCGGAAGTGTGTGCGCAGCAGGAGAGACAAATCTATGTTTTCGCGCCTGTTTTGCCATTTCCAGGTCGAAAAACACACAGACCCCAAAAATAAAGAAACGGCTGTCCAGCCAAAACTGAGGCTTCAAACTTGATGAAAACAGTCTCTCCCACAATAACTCAAGGGCCGCTTGTGTTTTTTAGGCCTTCGCAAGCTATCGGAAGTGTGTGCGCGGCAGGAGAGACAAATCCATGTTTTTGCGCATTTTTTGCGATTTCAAGGTCGAAAAACACATAGGCCCCAAAATGAAAGAAACGGCTGCGGCGCCAAAACTATGGCTTCAAACTTGATGAAAACAGTCTCTCCCATATTAACTCACGGGCTGATTGTGTTTTTTAGGCCTTCGCAAGCTATCGGAAGTGTGTGCGCAGCAGGAGAGACAAATCTATGTTTTCGCGCCTTTTTTTCCATTTCCAGGTCGAAAAACACATAGAACCCAAAAATAAAGAAACGGCTGTCCAGCCAAAACTGAGGCTTCAAACTTGATGAAAACAGTCTCTCCCACAATAACTCAAGGGCCGCTTGTGTTTTTTAGGCCTTCGCAAGCTATCGGAAGTGTGTGCGCGGCAGGAGAGACAAATCCATGTTTTCGTGCATTTTTTGCGATTTCAAGGTCTAAAAACACATAGGCCCCAAAATGAAAGAAACGGCTGCCGCGCCAAAACTATGGCTTCAATCTTGATGAAAACAGTCTCTCCCATAATAACTCACGGGCTGCTTGTGTTTTTTAGGCCTTTGCAAGCTATCGGAAGTGTGTGCGCGGCAGGAGAGACAAATCCATGTTTTCGCGCCTTTTTTGCGATTTCAAGGTCGAAAAACACATAGGCCCCAAAATGAAAGAAACGGCTGGGGCGCCAAAACTATGGCTTGAAACTTGATGAAAACAGTCTCTCCCATAATAACTCAAGGGCTGCTTGTGTTTTTTAGGCCTTTGCAAGCTATCGGAAGTTGTGCGCGGCAGGAGAGACAAATCCATGTTTTCGCGCCTTTTTTGCGATTTCAAGGTCGAAAAACACATAGGCCCCAAAATGAAAGAAACGGCTGGCGCGCCAAAACTATGGCTTCAAACTTGATGAAAACAGTCTTTCCCATAATAACTCACGGGCTGCTTGTGTTTTTTAGGCCTTTGCAAGCTATCGGAAGTGTGTGCGCGGCAGGAGAGACAAATCCATGTTTTCGCGCCTTTTTTGCGATTTCAAAGTCGAAAAACACATAGGCCCCAAAATGAAAGAAACGGCTGCCGCGCCAAAACTATGGCTTCAAACTTGATGAAAACAGTCTCTCCCATAATAACTCACGGGCTGCTTGTGTTTTTTAGGCCTTTGCAAGCTATCGGAAGTGTGTGCGTGGCAGGAGAGACAAATCTATGTTTTCGCGCATTTTTTGCGATTTCAAGGTCGAAAAACACATAGGCCCCAAAATGAAAGAAACGGCTGCCGCGCCAAAACTATGGCTTCAAACTTGATGAAAACAGTCTCTCCCATAATAACTCACGGGCTGCTTGTGTTTTTTAGGCCTTTGCAAGCTATTGGAAGTGTGTGCGCGGCAGGAGAGACAAATCCATGTTTTTGCGCATTTTTTGCGATTTCAAGGTCGAAAAACACATAGGCCCCAAAATGAAAGAAACGGCTGCCGCGCCAAAACTATGGCTTCAAACTTGATGAAAACAGTCTCTCCCATATTAACTCACGGGCTGATTGTGTTTTTTAGGCCTTCGCAAGCTATCGGAAGTGTGTGCGCAGCAGGAGAGACAAATCTATGTTTTCGCGCCTTTTTTGCCATTTCCAGGTCGAAAAACACACAGAACCCAAAAATAAAGCAACGGCTGTCTAGCCAAAACTGAGGCTTCAAACTTGATGAAAACTGTCTCTCCCACAATAACTCAAGGGCCGCTTGTGTTTTTTAGGCCTTTGCAAGCTATCGGAAGTGTGTGCGTGGCAGGAGAGACAAATCCATGTTTTCGCGCCTTTTTTGCGATTTCAAGGTCGAAAAACACATAGGCCCCAAAATGAAAGAAACGGCTGGCGCGCCAAAACTATGGCTTCAAACTTGATGAAAACAGTCTTTCCCATAATAACTCACGGGCTGCTTGTGTTTTTTAGGCCTTTGCAAGCTATCGGAAGTGTGTGCGCGGCAGGAGAGACAAATCCATGTTTTCGCGCCTTTTTTGCGATTTCAAGGTCGAAAAACACATAGGCCCCAAAATGAAAGAAACGGCTGCCGCGCCAAAACTATGGCTTCAAACTTGATGAAAACAGTCTCTCCCATAATAACTCACGGGCTGCTTGTGTTTTTTAGGCCTTTGCAAGCTATCGGAAGTGTGTGCGCGGCAGGAGAGACAAATCCATGTTTTCGCGCCTTTTTTGCGATTTCAAGGTCGAAAAACACATAGGCCCCAAAATGAAAGAAACGGCTGCCGCGCCAAAACTATGGCTTCAAACTTGATGAAAACAGTCTCTCCCATATTAACTCACGGGCTGATTGTGTTTTTTAGGCCTTCGCAAGCTATCGGAAGTGTGTGCGCAGCAGGAGAGACAAATCTATGTTTTCGCGCCTGTTTTGCCATTTCCAGGTCGAAAAACACACAGACCCCAAAAATAAAGAAACGGCTGTCCAGCCAAAACTGAGGCTTCAAACTTGATGAAAACAGTCTCTCCCAAAATAACTCAAGGGCCGCTTGTGTTTTTTAGGCCTTCGCAAGCTATCGGAAGTGTGTGCGCGGCAGTAGAGACAAATCCATGTTTTCGCGCCTTTTTTGCGATTTCAAGGTCGAAAAACACATAGGCCCCAAAATGAAAGAAACGGCTGCCGCGCCAAAACTATGGCTTCAAACTTGATGAAAACAGTCTCTCCCATAATAACTCACGGGCTGCTTGTGTTTTTTAGGCCTTTGCAAGCTATCGGAAGTGTGTGCGCGGCAGGAGAGACAAATCCATGTTTTCGCGCCTTTTTTGCGATTTCAAGGTCGAAAAACACATAGGCCCCAAAATGAAAGAAACGGCTGGCGCGCCAAAACTATGGCTTCAAACTTGATGAAAACAGTCTCTCCCATATTAACTCACGGGCTGATTGTGTTTTTTAGGCCTTCGCAAGCTATCGGAAGTGTGTGCGCAGCAGGAGAGACAAATCTATGTTTTCGCGCCTGTTTTGCCATTTCCAGGTCGAAAAACACACAGACCCCAAAAATAAAGAAACGGCTGTCCAGCCAAAACTGAGGCTTCAAACTTGATGAAAACAGTCTCTCCCACAATAACTCAAGGGCCGCTTGTGTTTTTTAGGCCTTCGCAAGCTGTCGGAAGTGTGTGCGCGGCAGGAGAGACAAATCCATGTTTTCGCGCATTTTTTGCGATTTCAAGGTCGAAAAACACATAGGCCCCAAAATGAAAGAAACGGCTGCCGCGCCAATACTATGGCTTCAAACTTGATGAAAACAGTCTCTCCCATAATAACTCACGGGCTGCTTGTGTTTTTTAGGCCTTTGCAAGCTATCGGAAGTGTGTGCGCGGCAGGAGAGACAAATCCATGTTTTCGCGCCTTTTTTGCGATTTCAAGGTCGAAAAACACATAGGCCCCAAAATGAAAGAAACGGCTGGCGCGCCAAAACTATGGCTTCAAACTTGATGAAAACAGTCTCTCCCATAATAACTCACGGGCTGCTTGTGTTTTTTAGGCCTTTGCAAGCTATCGGAAGTGTGTGCGCGGCAGGAGAGACAAATCCATGTTTTCGCGCCTTTTTTGCGATTTCAAGGTCGAAAAACACATAGGCCCCAAAATGAAAGAAACGGATGGCGCGCCAAAACTATGGCTTCAAACTTGAGGAAAACAGTCTCTCCCATAATAACTCACGGGCTGCTTGTGTTTTTTAGGCTTTTGCAAGCTATCGGAAGTGTGTGCGCGGCAGGAGAGACAAATCCATGTTTTCGCGCCTTTTTTGCGATTTCCAGGTCGAAAAACACACAGACCCCAAAAATAAAGAAACGGCTGTCCAGCCAAAACTGAGGCTTCAAACTTGATGAAAACAGTCTCTCCCACAATAACTCAATGGCCGCTTGTGTTTTTTAGGTCTTCGCAAGCTATCGGAAGTGTGTGCGCGGCAGGAGAGACAAATCCATGTTTTCGCGCATTTTTTGCGATTTCAAGGTCGAAAAACACATAGGCCCCAAAATGAAAGAAACGGCTGCCGCGCCAAAACTATGGCTTCAAACTTGATGAAAACAGTCTCTCCCATATTAACTCACGGGCTGATTGTGTTTTTTAGGCCTTCGCAAGCTATCGGAAGTGTGTGCGCAGCAGGAGAGACAAATCTATGTTTTCGCGCCTGTTTTGCCATTTCCAGGTCGAAAAACACACAGACCCCAAAAATAAAGAAACGGCTGTCCAGCCAAAACTGAGGCTTCAAACTTGATGAAAACAGTCTCTCCCACAATAACTCAAGGGCCGCTTGTGTTTTTTAGGCCTTCGCAAGCTATCGGAAGTGTGTGCGCGGCAGGAGAGACAAATCCATGTTTTCGCGCATTTTTTGCGATTTCAAGGTCGAAAAACACATAGGCCCCAAAATGAAAGAAACGGCTGCCGCGCCAAAACTATGGCTTCTAACTTGATGAAAACAGTCTCTCCCATAATAACTCACGGGCTGCTTGTGTTTTTTAGGCCTTTGCAAGCTATCGGAAGTGTGTGCGCGGCAGGAGAGACAAATCCATGTTTTCGCGCCTTTTTTGCCATTTCCAGGTCGAAAAACACATAGGCCCCAAAATGAATGAAACGGCTGGCGCGCCAAAACTATGGCTTCAAACTTGATGAAAACAGTCTCTCCCATATTAACTCACGGGCTGATTGTGTTTTTTAGGCCTTCGCAAGCTATCGGAAGTGTGTGCGCAGCAGGAGAGACAAATCTATGTTTTCGCGCCTTTTTTTCATTTCCAGGTCGAAAAACACACAGAACCCAAAAATAAAGAAACGGCTGTCCAGCCAAAACTGAGGCTTCAAACTTGATGAAAACAGTCTCTCCCACAATAACTCAAGGGCCGCTTGTGTTTTTTAGGCCTTCGCAAGCTATCAGAAGTGTGTGCGCGGCAGGAGAGACAAATCCATGTTTTTGCGCATTTTTTGCGATTTCAAGGTCGAAAAACACATAGGCCCCAAAATGAAAGAAACGGCTGGCGCGCCAAAACTATGGCTTCAAACTTGATGAAAACAGTCTCTCCAATAATAACTCACGGGCTGCTTGTGTTTTTTAGGCCTTTGCAAGCTATCGGAAGTGTGTGCGCGGCAGGAGAGACAAATCCATGTTTTCGCGCCTTTTTTGCGATTTCAAGGTCGAAAAACACATAGGCCCCAAAATGAAAGAAACGGCTGGCGCGCCAAAACTATGGCTTCAAACTTGATGAAAACAGTCTCTCCCATAATAACTCACGGGCTGCTTGTGTTTTTTAGGCCTTTGCAAGCTATCGGAAGTGTGTGCGCGGCAGGAGAGACAAATCCATGTTTTCGCGCCTGTTTTGCCATTTCCAGGTCGAAAAACACACAGACCCCAAAAATAAAGAAACGGCTGTCCAGCCAAAACTGAGGCTTCAAACTTGATGAAAACAGTCTCTCCCACAATAACTCAAGGGCCGCTTGTGTTTTTTAGGCCTTCGCAAGCTATCGGAAGTGTGTGCGCGGCAGGAGAGACAAATCCATGTTTTCGCGCCTTTTTTGCGATTTCAAGGTCGAAAAACACATAGGCCCCAAAATGAAAGAAACGGCTGGCGCGCCAAAACTATGGCTTCAAACTTGATGAAAACAGTCTCTCCCATATTAACTCACGGGCTGATTGTGTTTTTTAGGCCTTCGCAAGCTATCGGAAGTGTGTGCGCAGCAGGAGAGACAAATCTATGTTTTCGCGCCTTTTTTTCATTTCCAGGTCGAAAAACACACAGAACCCAAAAATAAAGAAACGTCTGTCCAGCCAAAACTGAGGCTTCAAACTTGATGAAAACAGTCTCTCCCACAATAACTCAAGGGCCGCTTGTGTTTTTTAGGCCTTCGCAAGCTATCAGAAGTGTGTGCGCGGCAGGAGAGACAAATCCATGTTTTTGCGCATTTTTTGCGATTTCAAGGTCGAAAAACACATAGGCCCCAAAATGAAAGAAACGGCTGGCGCGCCAAAACTATGGCTTCAAACTTGATGAAAACAGTCTCTCCAATAATAACTCACGGGCTGCTTGTGTTTTTTAGGCCTTTGCAAGCTATCGGAAGTGTGTGCGCGGCAGGAGAGACAAATCCATGTTTTCGCGCCTTTTTTGCGATTTCAAGGTCGAAAAACACATAGGCCCCAAAATGAAAGAAACGGCTGGCGCGCCAAAACTATGGCTTCAAACTTGATGAAAACAGTCTCTCCCATAATAACTCACGGGCTGCTTGTGTTTTTTAGGCCTTTGCAAGCTATCGGAAGTGTGTGCGCGGCAGGAGAGACAAATCCATGTTTTCGCGCCTGTTTTGCCATTTCCAGGTCGAAAAACACACAGACCCCAAAAATAAAGAAACGGCTGTCCAGCCAAAACTGAGGCTTCAAACTTGATTAAAACAGTCTCTCCCACAATAACTCAAGGGCCGCTTGTGTTTTTTAGGCCTTCGCAAGCTATCGGAAGTGTGTGCGCGGCAGGAGAGACAAATCCATGTTTTCGCGCATTTTTTGCGATTTCAAGGTCGAAAAACACATAGGCCCCAAAATGAAAGAAACGGCTGCCGCGCCAAAACTATGGCTTCAAACTTGATGAAAACAGTCTCTCCCATAATAACTCACGGGCTGCTTGTGTTTTTTAGGCCTTTGCAAGCTATCGGAAGTGTGTGCGCGGCAGGAGAGACAAATCCATGTTTTCGCGCCTTTTTTGCGATTTCAAGGTCGAAAAACACATAGGCCCCAAAATGAAAGAAACGGCTGGCGCGCCAAAACTATGGCTTCAAACTTGATGAAAACAGTCTCTCCCATATTAACTCACGGGCTGATTGTGTTTTTTAGGCCTTCGCAAGCTATCGGAAGTGTGTGCGCAGCAGGAGAGACAAATCTATGTTTTCGCGCCTTTTTTTCATTTCCAGGTCGAAAAACACACAGAACCCAAAAATAAAGAAACGGCTGTCCAGCCAAAACTGAGGCTTCAAACTTGATTAAAACAGTCTCTCCCACAATAACTCAAGGGCCGCTTGTGTTTTTTAGGCCTTCGCAAGCTATCAGAAGTGAGTGCGCGGCAGGAGAGACAAATCCATGTTTTTGCGCATTTTTTGCGATTTCAAGGTCGAAAAACACATAGGCCCCAAAATGAAAGAAACGGCTGGCGCGCCAAAACTATGGCTTCAAACTTGATGAAAACAGTCTCTCCCATAATAACTCACGGGCTGCTTGTGTTTTTTAGGCCTTTGCAAGCTATCGGAAGTGTGTGCGCGGCAGGAGAGACAAATCCATGTTTTCGCGCCTTTTTTGCGATTTCAAGGTCGAAAAACACATAGGCCCCAAAATGAAAGAAACGGCTGGCGCGCCAAAACTATGGCTTCAAACTTGATGAAAACAGTCTCTCCCATATTAACTCACGGGCTGATTGTGTTTTTTAGGCCTTCGCAAGCTATCGGAAGTGTGTGCGCAGCAGGAGAGACAAATCTATGTTTTCGCGCCTTTTTTTCATTTCCAGGTCGAAAAACACACAGAACCCAAAAATAAAGAAACGGCTGTCCAGCCAAAACTGAGGCTTCAAACTTGATTAAAACAGTCTCTCCCACAATAACTCAAGGGCCGCTTGTGTTTTTTAGGCCTTCGCAAGCTATCAGAAGTGTGTGCGCGGCAGGAGAGACAAATCCATGTTTTTGCGCATTTTTTGCGATTTCAAGGTCGAAAAACACATAGGCCCCAAAATGAAAGAAACGGCTGGCGCGCCAAAACTATGGATTCAAACTTGATGAAAACAGTCTCTCCCATAATAACTCACGGGCTGCTTATGTTTTTTAGGCCTTTGCAAGCTATCGGAAGTGTGTGCGCGGCAGGAGAGACAAATCCATGTTTTCGCGCCTTTTTTGCGATTTCAAGGTCGAAAAACACATAGGCCCCAAAATGAAAGAAACGGCTGGCGCGCCAAAACTATGGCTTCAAACTTGATGAAAACAGTCTCTCCCATATTAACTCACGGGCTGATTGTGTTTTTTAGGCCTTCGCAAGCTATCGGAAGTGTGTGCGCAGCAGGAGAGACAAATCTATGTTTTCGCGCCTTTTTTTCATTTCCAGGTCGAAAAACACACAGAACCCAAAAATAAAGAAACGGCTGTCCAGCCAAAACTGAGGCTTCAAACTTGATGAAAACAGTCTCTCCCACAATAACTCAAGGGCCGCTTGTGTTTTTTAGGCCTTCGCAAGCTATCAGAAGTGTGTGCGCGGCAGGAGAGACAAATCCATGTTTTTGCGCATTTTTTGCGATTTCAAGGTCGAAAAACACATAGGCCCCAAAATGAAAGAAACGGCTGGCGCGCCAAAACTATGGCTTCAAACTTGATGAAAACAGTCTCTCCAATAATAACTCACGGGCTGCTTGTGTTTTTTAGGCCTTTGCAAGCTATCGGAAGTGTGTGCGCGGCAGGAGAGACAAATCCATGTTTTCGCGCCTTTTTTGCGATTTCAAGGTCGAAAAACACATAGGCCCCAAAATGAAAGAAACGGATGGCGCGCCAAAACTATGGCTTCAAACTTGAGGAAAACAGTCTCTCCCATAATAACTCACGGGCTGCTTGTGTTTTTTAGGCCTTTGCAAGCTATCGGAAGTGTGTGCGCGGCAGGAGAGACAAATCCATGTTTTCGCGCCTTTTTTGCGATTTCAAGGTCGAAAAACACATAGGCCCCAAAATGAAAGAAACGGCTGGCGCGCCAAAACTATGGCTTCAAACTTGATGAAAACAGTCTCTCCCATAATAACTCACGGGCTGCTTGTGTTTTTTAGGCCTTTGCAAGCTATCGGAAGTGTGTGCGCGGCAGGAGAGACAAATCCATGTTTTCGCGCCTTTTTTGCGATTTCAAGGTCGAAAAACACATAGGCCCCAAAATGAAAGAAACGGCTGGCGCGCCAAAACTATGGCTTCAAACTTGATGAAAACAGTCTCTCCCATATTAACTCACGGGCTGATTGTGTTTTTTAGGCCTTTGCAAGCTATCGGAAGTGTGTGCGCGGCAGGAGAGACAAATCCATGTTTTCGCGCCTTTTTTGCGATTTCCAGGTCGAAAAACACACAGACCCCAAAAATAAAGAAACGGCTGTCCAGCCAAAACTGAGGCTTCAAACTTGATGAAAACAGTCTCTCCCACAATAACTCACAGGCTGCTTTTGTTTTTTAGGCCTTTGCAAGCTATCGGAAGTGTGTGCGCGGCAGGAGAGACAAATCCATGTTTTCACGCCTTTTTTGCGATTTCAAGGTCGAAAAACACATAGGCCCCAAAATGAAAGAAACGGCTGGCGCGCCAAAACTATGGCTTCAAACTTGATGAAAACAGTCTCTCCCATATTAACTCACGGGCTGATTGTGTTTTTTAGGCCTTCGCAAGCTATCGGAAGTGTGTGCGCAGCAGGAGAGACAAATCTATGTTTTCGCGCCTGTTTTGCCATTTCCAGGTCGAAAAACACACAGACCCCAAAAATAAAGAAACGGCTGTCCAGCCAAAACTGAGGCTTCAAACTTGATGAAAACAGTCTCTCCCACAATAACTCAAGGGCCGCTTGTGTTTTTTAGGCCTTCGCAAGCTATCGGAAGTGTGTGCGCGGCAGGAGAGACAAATCCATGTTTTCGCGCCTTTTTTGCGATTTCAAGGTCGAAAAACACATAGGCCCCAAAATGAAAGAAACGGCTGGCGCGCCAAAACTATGGCTTCAAACTTGATGAAAACAGTCTCTCCCATATTAACTCACGGGCTGATTGTGTTTTTTAGGCCTTCGCAAGCTATCGGAAGTGTGTGCGCGGCAGGAGAGACAAATCCATGTTTTCGCGCATGTTTTGCGATTTCAAGGTCGAAAAACACATAGGCCCCAAAATGAAAGAAACGGCTGCCGCGCCAAAACTATGGCTTCAAACTTGATGAAAACAGTCTCTCCCACAATAACTCAAGGGCCGCTTGTGTTTTTTAGGCCTTTGCAAGCTATCGGAAGTGTGTGCGCGGCAGTAGAGACAAATCCATGTTTTCGCGCATTTTTTGCGATTTCAAGGTCGAAAAACACATAGGCCCCAAAATGAAAGAAACGGCTGCCGCGCCAAAACTATGGCTTCAAACTTGATGAAAACAGTCTCTCCCATAATAACTCACGGGCTGCTTGTTATTTTTTTAGGCCTTTGCAAGCTATCGGAAGTGTGTGCGCGGCAGGAGAGACAAATCCATGTTTTCGCGCCTTTTTTGCGATTTCAAGGTCGAAAAACACATAGGCCCCAAAATGAAAGAAACGGCTGGCGCGCCAAAACTATGGCTTCAAACTTGATGAAAACAGTCTCTCCCATAATAACTCACGGGCTGCTTGTGTTTTTTAGGCCTTTGCAAGCTATCGGAAGTGTGTGCGCGGCAGGAGAGACAAATCCATGTTTTCGCGCCTTTTTTGCGATTTCCAGGTCGAAAAACACACAGACCCCAAAAATAAAGAAACGGCTGTCCAGCCAAAACTATGGCTTCAAACTTGATGAAAACAGTCTCTCCCATAATAACTCACAGGCTGCTTGTGTTTTTTAGGCCTTTGCAAGCTATCGGAAGTGTGTGCGCGGCAGGAGAGACAAATCCATGTTTTCTCGCCTTTTTTGCGATTTCAAGGTCGAAAAACACATAGGCCCCAAAATGAAAGAAACGGCTGGAGCGCCAAAACTATGGCTTCAAACTTGATGAAAACAGTCTCTCCCATATTAACTCACGGGCTGATTGTGTTTTTTAGGCCTTCGCAAGCTATCGGAAGTGTGTGCGCAGCAGGAGAGACAAATCTATGTTTTCGCGCCTGTTTTGCCATTTCCAGGTCGAAAAACACACAGACCCCAAAAATAAAGAAACGGCTGTCCAGCCAAAACTGAGGCTTCAAACTTGATGAAAACAGTCTCTCCCACAATAACTCAAGGGCCGCTTGTGTTTTTTAGGCCTTCGCAAGCTATCGGAAGTGTGTGCGCGGCAGGAGAGACAAATCCATGTTTTCGCACATTTTTGGCGATTTCAAGGTCGAAAAACACATAGGCCCCAAAATGAAAGAAACGGCTGCCGCGCCAAAACTATGGCTTCAAACTTGATGAAAACAGTCTCTCCCATTATAACTCACGGGCTGCTTGTGTTTTTTAGGCCTTTGCAAGCTATCGGAAGTGTGTGCGCGGCAGGAGAGACAAATCCATGTTTTCGCGCCTTTTTTGCGATTTCAAGGTCGAAAAACACATAGGCCCCAAAATGAAAGAAACGGCTGGCGCGCCAAAACTATGGCTTCAAACTTGATGAAAACAGTCTCTCCCATATTAACTCACGGGCTGATTGTGTTTTTTAGGCCTTCGCAAGCTATCGGAAGTGTGTGCGCAGCAGGAGAGACAAATCTATGTTTTCGCGCCTTTTTTGCCATTTCCAGGTCGAAAAACACACAGAACCCAAAAATAAAGAAACGGCTGTCCAGCCAAAACTGAGGCTTCAAACTTGATGAAAACAGTCTCTCCCACAATAACTCAAGGGCCGCTTGTGTTTTTTAGGCCTTCGCAAGCTATCAGAAGTGTGTGCGCGGCAGGAGAGACAAATCCATGTTTTTACGCATTTTTTGCGATTTCAAGGTCGAAAAACACATAGGCCCCAAAATGAAAGAAACGGCTGCCGCGCCAAAACTATGGCTTCAAACTTGATGAAAACAGTCTCTCCCATATTAACTCACGGGCTGATTGTGTTTTTTAGGCCTTCGCAAGCTATCGGAAGTGTGTGCGCGGCAGGAGAGACAAATCCATGTTTTCGCGCATTTTTTGCGATTTCAAGGTCGAAAAACACATAGGCCCCAAAATGAAAGAAACGGCTGCCGCGCCAAAACTATGGCTTCAAACTTGATGAAAACAGTCTCTCCCACAATAACTCAAGGGCCGCTTGTGTTTTTTAGGCCTTTGCAAGCTATCGGAAGTGTGTGCGCGGCAGTAGAGACAAATCCATGTTTTCGCGCCTTTTTTGCGATTTCAAGGTCGAAAAACACATAGGCCCCAAAATGAAAGAAACGGCTGGCGCGCCAAAACTATGGCTTCAAACTTGATGAAAACAGTCTCTCCCATATTAACTCACGGGCTGATTGTGTTTTTTAGGCCTTCGCAAGCTATCGGAAGTGTGTGCACAGCAGGAGAGACAAATCTATGTTTTCGCGCCTGTTTTGCCATTTCCAGGTCGAAAAACACACAGACCCCAAAAATAAAGAAACGGCTGTCCAGCCAAAACTGAGGCTTCAAACTTGATGAAAACAGTCTCTCCCACAATAACTCAAGGGCCGCTTGTGTTTTTTAGACCTTTGCAAGCTATCGGAAGTGTGTGCGCGGCAGGAGAGACAAATCAATGTTTTCGCGCCTTTTTTGCGATTTCAAGGTCGAAAAACACATAGGCCCCAAAATGAAAGAAACTGCTGGCGCGCCAAAACTATGGCTTCAAACTTGATGAAAACAGTCTCTCCCATAATAACTCACGGCCTGCTTGTGTTTTTTAGGCCTTTGCAAGCTATCGGAAGTGTGTGCGCGGCAGGAGAGACAAATCCATGTTTTCGCCCCTTTTTTGCGATTTCAAGGTCGAAAAACACATAGGCCCCAAAATGAAAGAAACAGCTGGCGCGCCAAAACTATGGCTTCAAACTTGATGAAAACAGTCTCTCCCATAATAACTCACGGGCTGCTTGTGTTTTTTAGGCCTTTGCAAGTTATCGGAAGTGTGTGCGCGGCAGGAGATACAAATCAATGTTTTTGCGCCTTTTTTGCGATTTCAAGGTCGAAAAACACATAGGCCCCAAAATGAAAGAAACGGCTGGCGCGCCAAAACTATGGCTTCAAACCTGATGAAAACAGTCTCTCCCATAATAACTCACGGGCTGCTTGTGTTTTTTAGGCCTTTGCAAGCTATCGGAAGTGTGTGCGCGGCAGGAGAGACAAATCCATGTTTTCGCGCCTTTTTTGCGATTTCAAGGTCGAAAAACACATAGGCCCCAAAATGAAAGAAACGGCTGCCGCGCCAAAACTATGGCTTCAAACTTGATGAAAACAGTCTCTCCCATATTAACTCACGGGCTGATTGTGTTTTTTAGGCCTTCGCAAGCTATCGGAAGTGTGTGCACAGCAGGAGAGACAAATCTATGTTTTCGCGCCTGTTTTGCCATTTCCAGGTCGAAAAACACACAGACCCCAAAAATAAAGAAACGGCTGTCCAGCCAAAACTGAGGCTTCAAACTTGATGAAAACAGTCTCTCCCACAATAACTCAAGGGCCGCTTGTGTTTTTTAGACCTTTGCAAGCTATCGGAAGTGTGTGCGCGGCAGGAGAGACAAATCAATGTTTTCGCGCCTTTTTTGCGATTTCAAGGTCGAAAAACACATAGGCCCCAAAATGAAAGAAACTGCTGGCGCGCCAAAACTATGGCTTCAAACTTGATGAAAACAGTCTCTCCCATAATAACTCACGGGCTGCTTGTGTTTTTTAGGCTTTTGCAAGCTATCGGAAATGTGTGCGCGGCAGGAGAGACAAATCCATGTTTTCGCGCCTTTTTTGCGATTTCAAGGTCGAAAAACACATAGGCCCCAAAATGAAAGAAACGGCTGGCGCGCCAAAACTATGGCTTCAAACTTGATGAAAACAGTCTCTCCCATAATAACTCACGGGCTGCTTGTGTTTTTTAGGCCTTTGCAAGTTATCGGAAGTGTGTGCGCGGCAGGAGAGACAAATCAATGTTTTTGCGCCTTTTTTGCGATTTCAAGGTCGAAAAACACATAGGCCCCAAAATGAAAGAAACGGCTGCCGCGCCAAAACTATGGCTTCAAACTTGATGAAAACAGTCTCTCCCATATTAACTCACGGGCTGATTGTGTTTTTTAGGCCTTCGCAAGCTATCGGAAGTGTGTGCGCAGCAGGAGAGACAAATCTATGTTTTCGCGCCTTTTTTTCCATTTCCAGGTCGAAAAACACATAGAACCCAAAAATAAAGAAACGGCTGTCCAGCCAAAACTGAGGCTTCAAACTTGATGAAAACAGTCTCTCCCACAATAACTCAAGGGCCGCTTGTGTTTTTTAGGCCTTCGCAAGCTATCGGAAGTGTGTGCGCGGCAGGAGAGACAAATCCATGTTTTTGCGCATTTTTTGCGATTTCAAGGTCGAAAAACACATAGGCCCCAAAATGAAAGAAACGGCTGCCGCGCCAAAACTATGGCTTCAAACTTGATGAAAACAGTCTCTCCCATATTAACTCACGGGCTGATTGTGTTTTTTAGGCCTTCGCAAGCTATCGGAAGTGTGTGCGCGGCAGGAGAGACAAATCCATGTTTTCGCGCATTTTTTGCGATTTCAAGGTCGAAAAACACATAGGCCCCAAAATGAAAGAAACGGCTGCCGCGCCAAAACTATGGCTTCAAACTTGATGAAAACAGTCTCTCCCACAATAACTCAAGGGCCGCTTGTGTTTTTTAGGCCTTTGCAAGCTATCGGAAGTGTGTGCGCGGCAGTAGAGACAAATCCATGTTTTCGCGCATTTTTTGCGATTTCAAGGTCGAAAAACACATAGGCCCCAAAATGAAAGAAACGGCTGCCGCGCCAAAACTATGGCTTCAAACTTGATGAAAACAGTCTCTCCCATAATAACTCACGGGCTGCTTGTTTTTTTTTTAGGCCTTTGCAAGCTATCGGAAGTGTGTGCGCGGCAGGAGAGACAAATCCATGTTTTCGCGCCTTTTTTGCGATTTCAAGGTCGAAAAACACATAGGCCCCAAAATGAAAGAAACGGCTGGCGCGCCAAAACTATGGCTTCAAACTTGATGAAAACAGTCTCTCCCATATTAACTCACGGGCTGATTGTGTTTTTTAGGCCTTCGCAAGCTATCGGAAGTGTGTGCACAGCAGGAGAGACAAATCTATGTTTTCGCGCCTGTTTTGCCATTTCCAGGTCGAAAAACACACAGACCCCAAAAATAAAGAAACGGCTGTCCAGCCAAAACTGAGGCTTCAAACTTGATGAAAACAGTCTCTCCCACAATAACTCAAGGGCCGCTTGTGTTTTTTAGACCTTTGCAAGCTATCGGAAGTGTGTGCGCGGCAGGAGAGACAAATCAATGTTTTCGCGCCTTTTTTGCGATTTCAAGGTCGAAAAACACATAGGCCCCAAAATGAAAGAAACTGCTGGCGCGCCAAAACTATGGCTTCAAACTTGATGAAAACAGTCTCTCCCATAATAACTCACGGCCTGCTTGTGTTTTTTAGGCCTTTGCAAGCTATCGGAAGTGTGTGCGCGGCAGGAGAGACAAATCCATGTTTTCGCCCTTTTTTTGCGATTTCAAGGTCGAAAAACACATAGGCCCCAAAATGAAAGAAACAGCTGGCGCGCCAAAACTATGGCTTCAAACTTGATGAAAACAGTCTCTCCCATAATAACTCACGGGCTGCTTGTGTTTTTTAGGCCTTTGCAAGTTATCGGAAGTGTGTGCGCGGCAGGAGAGACAAATCAATGTTTTTGCGCCTTTTTTGCGATTTCAAGGTCGAAAAACACATAGGCCCCAAAATGAAAGAAACGGCTGGCGCGCCAAAACTATGGCTTCAAACCTGATGAAAACAGTCTCTCCCATAATAACTCACGGGCTGCTTGTGTTTTTTAGGCCTTTGCAAGCTATCGGAAGTGTGTGCGCGGCAGGAGAGACAAATCCATGTTTTCGCGCCTTTTTTGCGATTTCAAGGTCGAAAAACACATAGGCCCCAAAATGAAAGAAACGGCTGCCGCGCCAAAACTATGGCTTCAAACTTGATGAAAACAGTCTCTCCCATATTAACTCACGGGCTGATTGTGTTTTTTAGGCCTTCGCAAGCTATCGGAAGTGTGTGCACAGCAGGAGAGACAAATCTATGTTTTCGCGCCTGTTTTGCCATTTCCAGGTCGAAAAACACACAGACCCCAAAAATAAAGAAACGGCTGTCCAGCCAAAACTGAGGCTTCAAACTTGATGAAAACAGTCTCTCCCACAATAACTCAAGGGCCGCTTGTGTTTTTTAGACCTTTGCAAGCTATCGGAAGTGTGTGCGCGGCAGGAGAGACAAATCAATGTTTTCGCGCCTTTTTTGCGATTTCAAGGTCGAAAAACACATAGGCCCCAAAATGAAAGAAACTGCTGGCGCGCCAAAACTATGGCTTCAAACTTGATGAAAACAGTCTCTCCCATAATAACTCACGGGCTGCTTGTGTTTTTTAGGCTTTTGCAAGCTATCGGAAATGTGTGCGCGGCAGGAGAGACAAATCCATGTTTTCGCGCCTTTTTTGCGATTTCAAGGTCGAAAAACACATAGGCCCCAAAATGAAAGAAACGGCTGGCGCGCCAAAACTATGGCTTCAAACTTGATGAAAACAGTCTCTCCCATAATAACTCACGGGCTGCTTGTGTTTTTTAGGCCTTTGCAAGTTATCGGAAGTGTGTGCGCGGCAGGAGAGACAAATCAATGTTTTTGCGCCTTTTTTGCGATTTCAAGGTCGAAAAACACATAGGCCCCAAAATGAAAGAAACGGCTGCCGCGCCAAAACTATGGCTTCAAACTTGATGAAAACAGTCTCTCCCATATTAACTCACGGGCTGATTGTGTTTTTTAGGCCTTCGCAAGCTATCGGAAGTGTGTGCGCAGCAGGAGAGACAAATCTATGTTTTCGCGCCTTTTTTTCCATTTCCAGGTCGAAAAACACATAGAACCCAAAAATAAAGAAACGGCTGTCCAGCCAAAACTGAGGCTTCAAACTTGATGAAAACAGTCTCTCCCACAATAACTCAAGGGCCGCTTGTGTTTTTTAGGCCTTCGCAAGCTATCGGAAGTGTGTGCGCGGCAGGAGAGACAAATCCATGTTTTCGTGCATTTTTTGCGATTTCAAGGTCGAAAAACACATAGGCCCCAAAATGAAAGAAACGGCTGCCGCGCCAAAACTATGGCTTCAATCTTGATGAAAACAGTCTCTCCCATAATAACTCACGGGCTGCTTGTGTTTTTTAGGCCTTTGCAAGCTATCGGAAGTGTGTGCGCGGCAGGAGAGACAAATCCATGTTTTCGCGCCTTTTTTGCGATTTCAAGGTCGAAAAACACATAGGCCCCAAAATGAAAGAAACTGCTGGCGCGCCAAAACTATGGCTTCAAACTTGATGAAAACAGTCTCTCCCATAATAACTCACGGGCTGCTTGTGTTTTTTAGGCTTTTGCAAGCTATCGGAAATGTGTGCGCGGCAGGAGAGACAAATCCATGTTTTCGCGCCTTTTTTGCGATTTCAAGGTCGAAAAACACATAGGCCCCAAAATGAAAGAAACGGGTGGCGCACCAAAACTATGGCTTCAAACTTGATGAAAACAGTCTCTCCCATAATAACTCACGGCCTGCTTGTGTTTTTTAGGCCTTTGCAAGCTATCGGAAGTGTGTGCGCGGCAGGAGAGACAAATCCATGTTTTCGCCCCTTTTTTGCGATTTCAAGGTCGAAAAACACATTGGCCCCAAAATGAAAGAAACGGCTGGCGCGCCAAAACTATGGCTTCAAACTTGATGAAAACAGTCTCTCCCATAATAACTCACGGGCTGCTTGTGTTTTTTAGGCCTTTGCAAGTTATCGGAAGTGTGTGCGCGGCAGGAGAGACAAATCAATGTTTTTGCGCCTTTTTTGCGATTTCAAGGTCGAAAAACACATAGGCCCCAAAATGAAAGAAACGGCTGCCGCGCCAAAACTATGGCTTCAAACTTGATGAAAACAGTCTCTCCCATATTAACTCACGGGCTGATTGTGTTTTTTAGGCCTTCGCAAGCTATCGGAAGTGTGTGCGCAGCAGGAGAGACAAATCTATGTTTTCGCGCCTGTTTTGCCATTTCCAGGTCGAAAAACACACAGACCCCAAAAATAAAGAAACGGCTGTCCAGCCAAAACTGAGGCTTCAAACTTGATGAAAACAGTCTCTCCCACAATAACTCAAGGGCCGCTTGTGTTTTTTAGACCTTTGCAAGCTATCGGAAGTGTGTGCGCGGCAGGAGAGACAAATCAATGTTTTCGCGCCTTTTTTGCGATTTCAAGGTCGAAAAACACATAGGCCCCAAAATGAAAGAAACTGCTGGCGCGCCAAAACTATGGCTTCAAACTTGATGAAAACAGTCTCTCCCATAATAACTCACGGGCTGCTTGTGTTTTTTAGGCTTTTGCAAGCTATCGGAAATGTGTGCGCGGCAGGAGAGACAAATCCATGTTTTCGCGCCTTTTTTGCGATTTCAAGGTCGAAAAACACATAGGCCCCAAAATGAAAGAAACGGCTGGCGCGCCAAAACTATGGCTTCAAACTTGATGAAAACAGTCTCTCCCATAATAACTCACGGGCTGCTTGTGTTTTTTAGGCCTTTGCAAGTTATCGGAAGTGTGTGCGCGGCAGGAGAGACAAATCAATGTTTTTGCGCCTTTTTTGCGATTTCAAGGTCGAAAAACACATAGGCCCCAAAATGAAAGAAACGGCTGCCGCGCCAAAACTATGGCTTCAAACTTGATGAAAACAGTCTCTCCCATATTAACTCACGGGCTGATTGTGTTTTTTAGGCCTTCGCAAGCTATCGGAAGTGTGTGCGCAGCAGGAGAGACAAATCTATGTTTTCGCGCCTTTTTTTCCATTTCCAGGTCGAAAAACACATAGAACCCAAAAATAAAGAAACGGCTGTCCAGCCAAAACTGAGGCTTCAAACTTGATGAAAACAGTCTCTCCCACAATAACTCAAGGGCCGCTTGTGTTTTTTAGGCCTTCGCAAGCTATCGGAAGTGTGTGCGCGGCAGGAGAGACAAATCCATGTTTTCGTGCATTTTTTGCGATTTCAAGGTCGAAAAACACATAGGCCCCAAAATGAAAGAAACGGCTGCCGCGCCAAAACTATGGCTTCAATCTTGATGAAAACAGTCTCTCCCATAATAACTCACGGGCTGCTTGTGTTTTTTAGGCCTTTGCAAGCTATCGGAAGTGTGTGCGCGGCAGGAGAGACAAATCCATGTTTTCGCGCCTTTTTTGCGATTTCAAGGTCGAAAAACACATAGGCCCCAAAATGAAAGAAACTGCTGGCGCGCCAAAACTATGGCTTCAAACTTGATGAAAACAGTCTCTCCCATAATAACTCACGGGCTGCTTGTGTTTTTTAGGCTTTTGCAAGCTATCGGAAATGTGTGCGCGGCAGGAGAGACAAATCCATGTTTTCGCGCCTTTTTTGCGATTTCAAGGTCGAAAAACACATAGGCCCCAAAATGAAAGAAACGGGTGGCGCACCAAAACTATGGCTTCAAACTTGATGAAAACAGTCTCTCCCATAATAACTCACGGCCTGCTTGTGTTTTTTAGGCCTTTGCAAGCTATCGGAAGTGTGTGCGCGGCAGGAGAGACAAATCCATGTTTTCGCCCCTTTTTTGCGATTTCAAGGTCGAAAAACACATTGGCCCCAAAATGAAAGAAACGGCTGGCGCGCCAAAACTATGGCTTCAAACTTGATGAAAACAGTCTCTCCCATAATAACTCACGGGCTGCTTGTGTTTTTTAGGCCTTTGCAAGTTATCGGAAGTGTGTGCGCGGCAGGAGAGACAAATCAATGTTTTTGCGCCTTTTTTGCGATTTCAAGGTCGAAAAACACATAGGCCCCAAAATGAAAGAAACGGCTGCCGCGCCAAAACTATGGCTTCAAACTTGATGAAAACAGTCTCTCCCATATTAACTCACGGGCTGATTGTGTTTTTTAGGCCTTCGCAAGCTATCGGAAGTGTGTGCGCAGCAGGAGAGACAAATCTATGTTTTCGCGCCTTTTTTTCCATTTCCAGGTCGAAAAACACATAGAACCCAAAAATAAAGAAACGGCTGTCCAGCCAAAACTGAGGCTTCAAACTTGATGAAAACAGTCTCTCCCACAATAACTCAAGGGCCGCTTGTGTTTTTTAGGCCTTCGCAAGCTATCGGAAGTGTGTGCGCGGCAGGAGAGACAAATCCATGTTTTCGTGCATTTTTTGCGATTTCAAGGTCGAAAAACACATAGGCCCCAAAATGAAAGAAACGGCTGGGGCGCCAAAACTATGGCTTGAAACTTGATGAAAACAGTCTCTCCCATAATAACTCAAGGGCTGCTTGTGTTTTTTAGGCCTTTGCAAGCTATCGGAAGTTGTGCGCGGCAGGAGAGACAAATCCATGTTTTCGCGCCTTTTTTGCGATTTCAAGGTCGAAAAACACATAGGCCCCAAAATGAAAGAAACGGCTGGCGCGCCAAAACTATGGCTTCAAACTTGATGAAAACAGTCTTTCCCATAATAACTCACGGGCTGCTTGTGTTTTTTAGGCCTTTGCAAGCTATCGGAAGTGTGTGCGCGGCAGGAGAGACAAATCCATGTTTTCGCGCCTTTTTTGCGATTTCAAGGTCGAAAAACACATAGGCCCCAAAATGAAAGAAACGGCTGCCGCGCCAAAACTATGGCTTCAAACTTGATGAAAACAGTCTCTCCCATAATAACTCACGGGCTGCTTGTGTTTTTTAGGCCTTTGCAAGCTATCGGAAGTGTGTGCGCGGCAGGAGAGACAAATCCATGTTTTCGCGCATTTTTTGCGATTTCAAGGTCGAAAAACACATAGGCCCCAAAATTAAAGAAACGGCTGCCGCGCCAAAACTATGGCTTCAAACTTGATGAAAACAGTCTCTCCCATAATAACTCACGGGCTGCTTGTGTTTTTTAGGCCTTTGCAAGCTATTGGAAGTGTGTGCGCGGCAGGAGAGACAAATCCATGTTTTCGCGCCTTTTTTGCGATTTCAAGGTCGAAAAACACATAGGCCCCAAAATGAAAGAAACGGCTGCCGCGCCAAAACTATGGCTTCAATCTTGATGAAAACAGTCTCTCCCATAATAACTCACGGGCTGCTTGTGTTTTTTAGGCCTTTGCAAGCTATTGGAAGTGTGTGCGCGGCAGGAGAGACAAATCCATGTTTTCGCGCCTTTTTTGCGATTTCAAGGTCGAAAAACACATAGGCCCCAAAATGAAAGAAACGGCTGGCGCGCCAAAACTATGGCTTCAAACTTGATGAAAACAGTCTCTCCCATAATAACTCACGGGCTGCTTGTGTTTTTTAGGCCTTTGCAAGCTATCGGAAGTGTGTGCGCGGCAGGAGAGACAAATCCATGTTTTCGCGCCTTTTTTGCGATTTCCAGGTCGAAAAACACACAGACCCCAAAAATAAAGAAACGGCTGTCCAGCCAAAACTATGGCTTCAAACTTGATGAAAACAGTCTCTCCCATAATAACTCACAGGCTGCTTGTGTTTTTTAGGCCTTTGCAAGCTATCGGAAGTGTGTGCGCGGCAGGAGAGACAAATCAATGTTTTCGCGCCTTTTTTGCGATTTCAAGGTCGAAAAACACATAGGCCCCAAAATGAAAGAAACTGCTGGCGCGCCAAAACTATGGCTTCAAACTTGATGAAAACAGTCTCTCCCATAATAACTCACGGGCTGCTTGTGTTTTTTAGGCTTTTGCAAGCTATCGGAAATGTGTGCGCGGCAGGAGAGACAAATCCATGTTTTCGCGCCTTTTTTGCGATTTCAAGGTCGAAAAACACATAGGCCCCAAAATGAAAGAAACGGGTGGCGCACCAAAACTATGGCTTCAAACTTGATGAAAACAGTCTCTCCCATAATAACTCACGGCCTGCTTGTTTTTTTTAGGCCTTTGCAAGCTATCGGAAGTGTGTGCGCGGCAGGAGAGACAAATCCATGTTTTCGCCCCTTTTTTGCGATTTCAAGGTCGAAAAACACATAGGCCCCAAAATGAAAGAAACGGCTGGCGCGCCAAAACTATGGCTTCAAACTTGATGAAAACAGTCTCTCCCATAATAACTCACGGGCTGCTTGTGTTTTTTAGGCCTTTGCAAGTTATCGGAAGTGTGTGCGCGGCAGGAGAGACAAATCAATGTTTTTGCGCCTTTTTTGCGATTTCAAGGTCGAAAAACACATAGGCCCCAAAATGAAAGAAACGGCTGCCGCGCCAAAACTATGGCTTCAAACTTGATGAAAACAGTCTCTCCCATATTAACTCACAGGCTGATTGTGTTTTTTAGGCCTTCGCAAGCTATCGGAAGTGTGTGCGCAGCAGGAGAGACAAATCTATGTTTTCGCGCCTTTTTTTCCATTTCCAGGTCGAAAAACACATAGAACCCAAAAATAAAGAAACGGCTGTCCAGCCAAAACTGAGGCTTCAAACTTGATGAAAACAGTCTCTCCCACAATAACTCAAGGGCCGCTTGTGTTTTTTAGGCCTTCGCAAGCTATCGGAAGTGTGTGCGCGGCAGGAGAGACAAATCCATGTTTTCGTGCATTTTTTGCGATTTCAAGGTCGAAAAACACATAGGCCCCAAAATGAAAGAAACGGCTGGCGCGCCAAAACTATGGCTTCAAACTTGATGAAAACAGTCTCTCCCATAATAACTCACGGGCTGCTTGTGTTTTTTAGGCCTTTGCAAGCTATCGGAAGTGTGTGCGCGGCAGGAGAGACAAATCCATGTTTTCGCGCCTTTTTTGCGATTTCCAGGTCGAAAAACACACAGACCCCAAAAATAAAGAAACGGCTGTCCAGCCAAAACTATGGCTTCAAACTTGATGAAAACAGTCTCTCCCATAATAACTCACAGGCTGCTTGTGTTTTTTAGGCCTTTGCAAGCTATCGGAAGTGTGTGCGCGGCAGGAGAGACAAATCCATGTTTTCACGCCTTTTTTGCGATTTCAAGGTCGAAAAACACATAGGCCCCAAAATGAAAGAAACGGCTGCCGCGCCAAAACTATGGCTTCAAACTTGATGAAAACCGTCTCTCCCATAATAACTCACGGGCTGCTTGTGTTTTTTAGGCCTTCGCAAGCTATCGGAAGTGTGTGCACAGCAGGAGAGACAAATCTATGTTTTCGCGCCTGTTTTGCCATTTCCAGGTCGAAAAACACACAGACCCCGAAAATAAAGAAACGGCTGTCCAGCCAAAACTGAGGCTTCAAACTTGATGAAAACAGTCTCTCCCACAATAACTCAAGGGCCGCTTGTGTTTTTTAGACCTTTGCAAGCTATCGGAAGTGTGTGCGCGGCAGGAGAGACAAATCAATGTTTTCGCGCCTTTTTTGCGATTTCAAGGTCGAAAAACACATAGGCCCCAAAATGAAAGAAACTGCTGGCGCGCCAAAACTATGGCTTCAAACTTGATGAAAACAGTCTCTCCCATAATAACTCACGGGCTGCTTGTGTTTTTTAGGCTTTTGCAAGCTATCGGAAATGTGTGCGCGGCAGGAGAGACAAATCCATGTTTTCGCGCCTTTTTTGCGATTTCAAGGTCGAAAAACACATAGGCCCCAAAATGAAAGAAACGGGTGGCGCACCAAAACTATGGCTTCAAACTTGATGAAAACAGTCTCTCCCATAATAACTCACGGCCTGCTTGTGTTTTTTAGGCCTTTGCAAGCTATCGGAAGTGTGTGCGCGGCAGGAGAGACAAATCCATGTTTTCGCCCCTTTTTTGCGATTTCAAGGTCGAAAAACACATAGGCCCCAAAATGAAAGAAACGGCTGGCGCGCCAAAACTATGGCTTCAAACTTGATGAAAACAGTCTCTCCCATAATAACTCACGCGCTGCTTGTGTTTTTTAGGCCTTTGCAAGTTATCGGAAGTGTGTGCGCGGCAGGAGAGACAAATCAATGTTTTTGCGCCTTTTTTGCGATTTCAAGGTCGAAAAACACATAGGCCCCAAAATGAAAGAAACGGCTGCCGCGCCAAAACTATGGCTTCAAACTTGATGAAAACAGTCTCTCCCATATTAACTCACAGGCTGATTGTGTTTTTTAGGCCTTCGCAAGCTATCGGAAGTGTGTGCGCAGCAGGAGAGACAAATCTATGTTTTCGCGCCTTTTTTTCCATTTCCAGGTCGAAAAACACATAGAACCCAAAAATAAAGAAACGGCTGTCCAGCCAAAACTGAGGCTTCAAACTTGATGAAAACAGTCTCTCCCACAATAACTCAAGGGCCGCTTGTGTTTTTTAGGCCTTCGCAAGCTATCGGAAGTGTGTGCGCGGCAGGAGAGACAAATCCATGTTTTCGTGCATTTTTTGCGATTTCAAGGTCGAAAAACACATAGGCCCCAAAATGAAAGAAACGGCTGCCGCGCCAAAACTATGGCTTCAATCTTGATGAAAACAGTCTCTCCCATAATAACTCACGGGCTGCTTGTGTTTTTTAGGCCTTTGCAAGCTATCGGAAGTGTGTGCGCGGCAGGAGAGACAAATCCATGTTTTCGCGCCTTTTTTGCGATTTCAAGGTCGAAAAACACATAGGCCCCAAAATGAAAGAAACGGCTGCCGCGCCAAAACTATGGCTTCAAACTTGATGAAAACAGTCCCTCCCATAATAACTCACGGGCTGCTTGTGTTTTTTAGGCCTTTGCAAGCTATCGGAAGTGTGTGCGCGGCAGGAGAGACAAATCCATGTTTTCGCGCATTTTTTGCGATTTCAAGGTCGAAAAACACATAGGCCCCAAAATGAAAGAAACGGCTGCCGCGCCAAAACTATGGCTTCAAACTTGATGAAAACAGTCTCTCCCATAATAACTCACGGCCTGCTTGTGTTTTTTAGGCCTTTGCAAGCTATCGGAAGTGTGTGCGCGGCAGGAGAGACAAATCCATGTTTTCGCCCCTTTTTTGCGATTTCAAGGTCGAAAAACACATAGGCCCCAAAATGAAAGAAACGGCTGGCGCGCCAAAACTATGGCTTCAAACTTGATGAAAACAGTCTCTCCCATAATAACTCACGGGCTGCTTGTGTTTTTTAGGCCTTTGCAAGTTATCGGAAGTGTGTGCGCGGCAGGAGAGACAAATCAATGTTTTTGCGCCTTTTTTGCGATTTCAAGGTCGAAAAACACATAGGCCCCAAAATGAAAGAAACGGCTGGCGCGCCAAAACTATGGCTTCAAACTTGATGAAAACAGTCTTTCCCATAATAACTCACGGGCTGCTTGTGTTTTTTAGGCCTTTGCAAGCTATCGGAAGTGTGTGCGCGGCAGGAGAGACAAATCCATGTTTTCGCGCCTTTTTTGAGATTTCAAGGTCGAAAAACACATAGGCCCCAAAATGAAAGAAACGGCTGCCGCGCCAAAACTATGGCTTCAAACTTGATGAAAACAGTCTCTCCCATAATAACTCACGGGCTGCTTGTGTTTTTTAGGCCTTTGCAAGCTATCGGAAGTGTGTGCGCGGCAGGAGAGACAAATCCATGTTTTCGCGCATTTTTTGCGATTTCAAGGTCGAAAAACACATAGGCCCCAAAATGAAAGAAACGGCTGCCGCGCCAAAACTATGGCTTCAAACTTGATGAAAACAGTCTCTCCCATAATAACTCACGGGCTGCTTGTGTTTTTTAGGCCTTTGCAAGCTATTGGAAGTGTGTGCGCGGCAGGAGAGACAAATCCATGTTTTCGCGCCTTTTTTGCGATTTCAAGGTCGAAAAACACATAGGCCCCAAAATGAAAGAAACGGCTGCCGCGCCAAAACTATGGCTTCAATCTTGATGAAAACAGTCTCTCCCATAATAACTCACGGGCTGCTTGTGTTTTTTAGGCCTTTGCAAGCTATCGGAAGTGTGTGCGCGGCAGGAGAGACAAATCCATGTTTTCGCGCATTTTTTGCGATTTCAAGGTCGAAAAACACATAGGCCCCAAAATGAAAGAAACGGCTGCCGCGCCAAAACTATGGCTTCAAACTTGATGAAAACAGTCTCTCCCATAATAACTCACGGGCTGCTTGTGTTTTTTAGGCCTTTGCAAGCTATTGGAAGTGTGTGCGCGGCAGGAGAGACAAATCCATGTTTTCGCGCCTTTTTTGCGATTTCAAGGTCGAAAAACACATAGGCCCCAAAATGAAAGAAACGGCTGCCGCGCCAAAACTATGGCTTCAATCTTGATGAAAACAGTCTCTCCCATAATAACTCACGGGCTGCTTGTGTTTTTTAGGCCTTTGCAAGTTATCGGAAGTGTGTGCGCGGCAGGAGAGACAAATCAATGTTTTTGCGCCTTTTTTGCGATTTCAAGGTCGAAAAACACATAGGCCCCAAAATGAAAGAAACGGCTGGGGCGCCAAAACTATGGCTTGAAACTTGATGAAAACAGTCTCTCCCATAATAACTCAAGGGCTGCTTGTGTTTTTTAGGCCTTTGCAAGCTATCGGAAGTTGTGCGCGGCAGGAGAGACAAATCCATGTTTTCGCGCCTTTTTTGCGATTTCAAGGTCGAAAAACACATAGGCCCCAAAATGAAAGAAACGGCTGGCGCGCCAAAACTATGGCTTCAAACTTGATGAAAACAGTCTTTCCCATAATAACTCACGGGCTGCTTGTGTTTTTTAGGCCTTTGCAAGCTATCGGAAGTGTGTGCGCGGCAGGAGAGACAAATCCATGTTTTCGCGCCTTTTTTGCGATTTCAAGGTCGAAAAACACATAGGCCCCAAAATGAAAGAAACGGCTGGCGCGCCAAAACTATGGCTTCAAACTTGATGAAAACAGTCTTTCCCATAATAACTCACGGGCTGCTTGTGTTTTTTAGGCCTTTGCAAGCTATCGGAAGTGTGTGCGCGGCAGGAGAGACAAATCCATGTTTTCGCGCCTTTTTTGAGATTTCAAGGTCGAAAAACACATAGGCCCCAAAATGAAAGAAACGGCTGCCGCGCCAAAACTATGGCTTCAAACTTGATGAAAACAGTCTCTCCCATAATAACTCACGGGCTGCTTGTGTTTTTTAGGCCTTTGCAAGCTATTGGAAGTGTGTGCGCGGCAGGAGAGACAAATCCATGTTTTCGCGCCTTTTTTGCGATTTCAAGGTCGAAAAACACATAGGCCCCAAAATGAAAGAAACGGCTGGCGCGCCAAAACTATGGCTTCAAACTTGATGAAAACATTCTTTCCCATAATAACTCACGGGCTGCTTGTGTTTTTTAGGCCTTTGCAAGCTATCGGAAGTGTGTGCTCGGCAGGAGAGACAAATCCATGTTTTCGCGCCTTTTTTGAGATTTCAAGGTCGAAAAACACATAGGCCCCAAAATGAAAGAAACGGCTGCCGCGCCAAAACTATGGCTTCAAACTTGATGAAAACAGTCTCTCCCATAATAACTCACGGGCTGCTTGTGTTTTTTAGGCCTTTGCAAGCTATTGGAAGTGTGTGCGCGGCAGGAGAGACAAATCCATGTTTTCGCGCCTTTTTTGCGATTTCAAGGTCGAAAAACACATAGGCCCCAAAATGAAAGAAACGGCTGCCGCGCCAAAACTATGGCTTCAATCTTGATGAAAACAGTCTCTCCCATAATAACTCACGGGCTGCTTGTGTTTTTTAGGCCTTTGCAAGCTATCGGAAGTGTGTGCGCGGCAGGAGAGACAAATCCATGTTTTCGCGCCTTTTTTGCGATTTCAAGGTCGAAAAACACATAGGCCCCAAAATGAAAGAAACGGCTGCCGCGCCAAAACTATGGCTTGAAACTTGATGAAAACAGTCTCTCCCATAATAACTCAAGGGCTGCTTGTGTTTTTTAGGCCTTTGCAAGCTATCGGAAGTTGTGCGCGGCAGGAGAGACAAATCCATGTTTTCGCGCCTTTTTTGCGATTTCAAGGTCGAAAAACACATAGGCCCCAAAATGAAAGAAACGGCTGCCGCGCCAAAACTATGGCTTCAATCTTGATGAAAACAGTCTCTCCCATAATAACTCACGGGCTGCTTGTGTTTTTTAGGCCTTTGCAAGCTATCGGAAGTGTGTGCGCGGCAGGAGAGACAAATCCATGTTTTCGCGCCTTTTTTGCGATTTCAAGGTCGAAAAACACATAGGCCCCAAAATGAAAGAAACGGCTGCCGCGCCAAAACTATGGCTTGAAACTTGATGAAAACAGTCTCTCCCATAATAACTCAAGGGCTGCTTGTGTTTTTTAGGCCTTTGCAAGCTATCGGAAGTTGTGCGCGGCAGGAGAGACAAATCCATGTTTTCGCGCCTTTTTTGCGATTTCAAGGTCGAAAAACACATAGGCCCCAAAATGAAAGAAACGGCTGGCGCGCCAAAACTATGGCTTCAAACTTGATGAAAACAGTCTTTCCCATAATAACTCACGGGCTGCTTGTGTTTTTTAGGCCTTTGCAAGCTATCGGAAGTGTGTGCGCGGCAGGAGAGACAAATCCATGTTTTCGCGCCTTTTTTGCGATTTCAAGGTCGAAAAACACATAGGCCCCAAAATGAAAGAAACGGCTGGCGCGCCAAAACTATGGCTTCAAACTTTATGAAAACAGTCTTTCCCATAATAACTCACGGGCTGCTTGTGTTTTTTAGGCCTTTGCAAGCTATCGGAAGTGTGTGCGCGGCAGGAGAGACAAATCCATGTTTTCGCGCCTTTTTTGAGATTTCAAGGTCGAAAAACACATAGGCCCCAAAATGAAAGAAACGGCTGCCGCGCCAAAACTATGGCTTCAAACTTGATGAAAACAGTCTCTCCCATAATAACTCACGGGCTGCTTGTGTTTTTTAGGCCTTTGCAAGCTATCGGAAGTGTGTGCGCGGCAGGAGAGACAAATCCATGTTTTCGCGCATTTTTTGCGATTTCAAGGTCGAAAAACACATAGGCCCCAAAATGAAAGAAACGGCTGCCGCGCCAAAACTATGGCTTCAAACTTGATGAAAACAGTCTCTCCCATAATAACTCACGGGCTGCTTGTGTTTTTTAGGCCTTTGCAAGCTATTGGAAGTGTGTGCGCGGCAGGAGAGACAAATCCATGTTTTCGCGCCTTTTTTGCGATTTCAAGGTCGAAAAACACATAGGCCCCAAAATGAAAGAAACGGCTGCCGCGCCAAAACTATGGCTTCAATCTTGATGAAAACAGTCTCTCCCATAATAACTCACGGGCTGATTGTGTTTTTTAGGCCTTTGCAAGCTATCGGAAGTGTGTGCGCGGCAGGAGAGACAAATCCATGTTTTCGCGCCTTTTTTGCGATTTCAAGGTCGAAAAACACATAGGCCCCAAAATGAAAGAAACGGCTGCCGCGCCAAAACTATGGCTTGAAACTTGATGAAAACAGTCTCTCCCATAATAACTCAAGGGCTGCTTGTGTTTTTTAGGCCTTTGCAAGCTATCGGAAGTTGTGCGCGGCAGGAGAGACAAATCCATGTTTTCGCGCCTTTTTTGCGATTTCAAGGTCGAAAAACACATAGGCCCCAAAATGAAAGAAACGGCTGGCGCGCCAAAACTATGGCTTCAAACTTGATGAAAACAGTCTTTCCCATAATAACTCACGGGCTGCTTGTGTTTTTTAGGCCTTTGCAAGCTATCGGAAGTGTGTGCGCGGCAGGAGAGACAAATCCATGTTTTCGCGCCTTTTTTGCGATTTCAAGGTCGAAAAACACATAGGCCCCAAAATGAAAGAAACGGCTGCCGCGCCAAAACTATGGCTTCAAACTTGATGAAAACAGTCTCTCCCATAATAACTCACGGGCTGCTTGTGTTTTTTAGGCCTTTGCAAGCTATCGGAAGTGTGTGCGCGGCAGGAGAGACAAATCCATGTTTTCGCGCCTTTTTTGCGATTTCAAGGTCGAAAAACACATAGGCCCCAAAATGAAAGAAACGGCTGCCGCGCCAAAACTATGGCTTCAAACTTGATGAAAACAGTCTCTCCCATAATAACTCACGGGCTGCTTGTGTTTTTTAGGCCTTTGCAAGCTATCGGAAGTGTGTGCGCGGCAGGAGAGACAAATCCATGTTTTCGCGCCTTTTTTGCGATTTCAAGGTCGAAAAACACATAGGCCCCAAAATGAAAGAAACGGCTGCCGCGCCAAAACTATGGCTTGAAACTTGATGAAAACAGTCTCTCCCATAATAACTCAAGGGCTGCTTGTTTTTTTTAGGCCTTTGCAAGCTATCGGAAGTTGTGCGCGGCAGGAGAGACAAATCCATGTTTTCGCGCCTTTTTTGCGATTTCAAGGTCGAAAAACACATAGGCCCCAAAATGAAAGAAACGGCTGGCGCGCCAAAACTATGGCTTCAAACTTGATGAAAACAGTCTTTCCCATAATAACTCACGGGCTGCTTGTGTTTTTTAGGCCTTTGCAAGCTATCGGAAGTGTGTGCGCGGCAGGAGAGACAAATCCATGTTTTCGCGCCTTTTTTGCGATTTCAAGGTCGAAAAACACATAGGCCCCAAAATGAAAGAAACGGCTGCCGCGCCAAAACTATGGCTTCAAACTTGATGAAAACAGTCTCTCCCATAATAACTCACGGGCTGCTTGTGTTTTTTAGGCCTTTGCAAGCTATCGGAAGTGTGTGCGCGGCAGGAGAGACAAATCCATGTTTTCGCGCCTTTTTTGCGATTTCAAGGTCGAAAAACACATAGGCCCCAAAATGAAAGAAACGGCTGCCGCGCCAAAACTATGGCTTCAAACTTGATGAAAACAGTCTCTCCCATAATAACTCACGGGCTGCTTGTGTTTTTTAGGCCTTTGCAAGCTATTGGAAGTGTGTGCGCGGCAGGAGAGACAAATCCATGTTTTCGCGCCTTTTTTGCGATTTCAAGGTCGAAAAACACATAGGCCCCAAAATGAAAGAAACGGCTGCCGCGCCAAAACTATGGCTTCAATCTTGATGAAAACAGTCTCTCCCATAATAACTCACGGGCTGCTTGTGTTTTTTAGGCCTTTGCAAGCTATCGGAAGTGTGTGCGCGGCAGGAGAGACAAATCCATGTTTTCGCGCCTTTTTTGCGATTTCAAGGTCGAAAAACACATAGGCCCCAAAATGAAAGAAACGGCTGCCGCGCCAAAACTATGGCTTGAAACTTGATGAAAACAGTCTCTCCCATAATAACTCAAGGGCTGCTTGTGTTTTTTAGGCCTTTGCAAGCTATCGGAAGTTGTGCGCGGCAGGAGAGACAAATCCATGTTTTCGCGCCTTTTTTGCGATTTCAAGGTCGAAAAACACATAGGCCCCAAAATGAAAGAAACGGCTGGCGCGCCAAAACTATGGCTTCAAACTTGATGAAAACAGTCTTTCCCATAATAACTCACGGGCTGCTTGTGTTTTTTAGGCCTTTGCAAGCTATCGGAAGTGTGTGCGCGGCAGGAGAGACAAATCCATGTTTTCGCGCCTTTTTTGCGATTTCAAGGTCGAAAAACACATAGGCCCCAAAATGAAAGAAACGGCTGCCGCGCCAAAACTATGGCTTCAATCTTGATGAAAACAGTCTCTCCCATAATAACTCACGGGCTGCTTGTGTTTTTTAGGCCTTTGCAAGCTATCGGAAGTGTGTGCGCGGCAGGAGAGACAAATCCATGTTTTCGCGCCTTTTTTGCGATTTCAAGGTCGAAAAACACATAGGCCCCAAAATGAAAGAAACGGCTGCCGCGCCAAAACTATGGCTTGAAACTTGATGAAAACAGTCTCTCCCATAATAACTCAAGGGCTGCTTGTGTTTTTTAGGCCTTTGCAAGCTATCGGAAGTTGTGCGCGGCAGGAGAGACAAATCCATGTTTTCGCGCCTTTTTTGCGATTTCAAGGTCGAAAAACACATAGGCCCCAAAATGAAAGAAACGGCTGGCGCGCCAAAACTATGGCTTCAAACTTGATGAAAACAGTCTTTCCCATAATAACTCACGGGCTGCTTGTGTTTTTTAGGCCTTTGCAAGCTATCGGAAGTGTGTGCGCGGCAGGAGAGACAAATCCATGTTTTCGCGCCTTTTTTGCGATTTCAAGGTCGAAAAACACATAGGCCCCAAAATGAAAGAAACGGCTGCCGCGCCAAAACTATGGCTTGAAACTTGATGAAAACAGTCTCTCCCATAATAACTCAAGGGCTGCTTGTGTTTTTTAGGCCTTTGCAAGCTATCGGAAGTTGTGCGCGGCAGGAGAGACAAATCCATGTTTTCGCGCCTTTTTTGCGATTTCAAGGTCGAAAAACACATAGGCCCCAAAATGAAAGAAACGGCTGGCGCGCCAAAACTATGGCTTCAAACTTGATGAAAACAGTCTTTCCCATAATAACTCACGGGCTGCTTGTGTTTTTTAGGCCTTTGCAAGCTATCGGAAGTGTGTGCGCGGCAGGAGAGACAAATCCATGTTTTCGCGCCTTTTTTGCGATTTCAAGGTCGAAAAACACATAGGCCCCAAAATGAAAGAAACGGCTGCCGCGCCAAAACTATGGCTTCAAACTTGATGAAAACAGTCTCTCCCATAATAACTCACGGGCTGCTTGTGTTTTTTAGGCCTTTGCAAGCTATCGGAAGTGTGTGCGCGGCAGGAGAGACAAATCCATGTTTTCGCGCCTTTTTTGCGATTTCAAGGTCGAAAAACACATAGGCCCCAAAATGAAAGAAACGGCTGGCGCGCCAAAACTATGGCTTCAAACTTGATGAAAACAGTCTCTCCCATAATAACTCACGGGCTGCTTGTGTTTTTTAGGCCTTTGCAAGCTATCGGAAGTGTGTGCGCGGCAGGAGAGACAAATCCATGTTTTCGCGCATTTTTTGCGATTTCAAGGTCGAAAAACACATAGGCCCCAAAATGAAAGAAACGGCTGGGGCGCCAAAACTATGGCTTGAAACTTGATGAAAACAGTCTCTCCCATAATAACTCAAGGGCTGCTTGTGTTTTTTAGGCCTTTGCAAGCTATCGGAAGTTGTGCGCGGCAGGAGAGACAAATCCATGTTTTCGCGCCTTTTTTGCGATTTCAAGGTCGAAAAACACATAGGCCCCAAAATGAAAGAAACGGCTGGCGCGCCAAAACTATGGCTTCAAACTTGATGAAAACAGTCTTTCCCATAATAACTCACGGGCTGCTTGTGTTTTTTAGGCCTTTGCAAGCTATCGGAAGTGTGTGCGCGGCAGGAGAGACAAATCCATGTTTTCGCGCCTTTTTTGCGATTTCAAGGTCGAAAAACACATAGGCCCCAAAATGAAAGAAACGGCTGCCGCGCCAAAACTATGGCTTCAAACTTGATGAAAACAGTCTCTCCCATAATAACTCACGGGCTGCTTGTGTTTTTTAGGCCTTTGCAAGCTATCGGAAGTGTGTGCGCGGCAGGAGAGACAAATCCATGTTTTCGCGCCTTTTTTGCGATTTCAAGGTCGAAAAACACATAGGCCCCAAAATGAAAGAAACGGCTGCCGCGCCAAAACTATGGCTTCAAACTTGATGAAAACAGTCTCTCCCATAATAACTCACGGGCTGCTTGTGTTTTTTAGGCCTTTGCAAGCTATCGGAAGTGTGTGCGCGGCAGGAGAGACAAATCCATGTTTTCGCGCATTTTTTGCGATTTCAAGGTCGAAAAACACATAGGCCCCAAAATGAAAGAAACGGCTGCCGCGCCAAAACTATGGCTTCAAACTTGATGAAAACAGTCTCTCCCATAATAACTCACGGGCTGCTTGTGTTTTTTAGGCCTTTGCAAGCTATTGGAAGTGTGTGCGCGGCAGGAGAGACAAATCCATGTTTTCGCGCATTTTTTGCGATTTCAAGGTCGAAAAACACATAGGCCCCAAAATGAAAGAAACGGCTGGGGCGCCAAAACTATGGCTTGAAACTTGATGAAAACAGTCTCTCCCATAATAACTCAAGGGCTGCTTGTGTTTTTTAGGCCTTTGCAAGCTATCGGAAGTTGTGCGCGGCAGGAGAGACAAATCCATGTTTTCGCGCCTTTTTTGCGATTTCAAGGTCGAAAAACACATAGGCCCCAAAATGAAAGAAACGGCTGGCGCGCCAAAACTATGGCTTCAAACTTGATGAAAACAGTCTTTCCCATAATAACTCACGGGCTGCTTGTGTTTTTTAGGCCTTTGCAAGCTATCGGAAGTGTGTGCGCGGCAGGAGAGACAAATCCATGTTTTCGCGCCTTTTTTGCGATTTCAAGGTCGAAAAACACATAGGCCCCAAAATGAAAGAAACGGCTGCCGCGCCAAAACTATGGCTTCAAACTTGATGAAAACAGTCTCTCCCATAATAACTCACGGGCTGCTTGTGTTTTTTAGGCCTTTGCAAGCTATCGGAAGTGTGTGCGCGGCAGGAGAGACAAATCCATGTTTTCGCGCCTTTTTTGCGATTTCAAGGTCGAAAAACACATAGGCCCCAAAATGAAAGAAACGGCTGCCGCGCCAAAACTATGGCTTCAAACTTGATGAAAACAGTCTCTCCCATAATAACTCACGGGCTGCTTGTGTTTTTTAGGCCTTTGCAAGCTATCGGAAGTGTGTGCGCGGCAGGAGAGACAAATCCATGTTTTCGCGCATTTTTTGCGATTTCAAGGTCGAAAAACACATAGGCCCCAAAATGAAAGAAACGGCTGCCGCGCCAAAACTATGGCTTCAAACTTGATGAAAACAGTCTCTCCCATAATAACTCACGGGCTGCTTGTGTTTTTTAGGCCTTTGCAAGCTATTGGAAGTGTGTGCGCGGCAGGAGAGACAAATCCATGTTTTCGCGCCTTTTTTGCGATTTCAAGGTCGAAAAACACATAGGCCCCAAAATGAAAGAAACGGCTGCCGCGCCAAAACTATGGCTTCAAACTTGATGAAAACAGTCTCTCCCATAATAACTCACGGGCTGCTTGTGTTTTTTAGGCCTTTGCAAGCTATCGGAAGTGTGTGCGCGGCAGGAGAGACAAATCCATGTTTTCGCGCCTTTTTTGCGATTTCAAGGTCGAAAAACACATAGGCCCCAAAATGAAAGAAACGGCTGCCGCGCCAAAACTATGGCTTCAAACTTGATGAAAACAGTCTCTCAGACAATAACTCAAGGGTCGCTTGTGTTTTTTAGGCCTTCGCAAGCTATCGGAAGTGTGTGCGCGGCAGGAGAGACAAATCCATGTTTTCGCGCCTTTTTTGCCATTTCCAGGTCGAAAAACACAAAGGCCCCAAAATGAAAGAAACGGCTGCTGCGCCAAAACTATGACTTCAAACTTGATGAAAACAGTCTCTCCCACAATAACTCAAGGGCTGCTTGTGTTTTTTAGGCCTTCGCAAGATATCGGAAGTGTGTGCGCGGCAGGAGAGACAAATCAATGTTTTCGCGACTTTTTTGCGATTTCAAGGTCGAAAAACACATTGGCCCCAAAATGAAAGAAACGGCTGGCGCGCCAAAACTATGGCTTCAAACTTGATGAAAACAGTCTCTCCCATATTAACTCACGGGCTGATTGTGTTTTTTAGGCCTTCGCAAGCTATCGGAAGTGTGTGCGCAGCAGGAGAGACAAATCTATGTTTTCGCGCCTTTTTTGCCATTTCCAGGTCGAAAAACACACAGAACCCAAAAATAAAGCAACGGCTGTCCAGCCAAAACTGAGGCTTCAAACTTGATGAAAACAGTCTCTCCCACAATAACTCAAGGGCCGCTTGTGTTTTTTAGGCCTTCGCAAGCTATCGGAAGTGTGTGCGCGGCAGGAGAGACAAATCCATGTTTTCGCGCATTTTTTGCGATTTCAAGGTCGAAAAACACATAGGCCCCAAAATGAAAGAAACGGCTGCCGCGCCAAAACTATGGCTTCAAACTTGATGAAAACAGTCTCTCCCATAATAACTCACAGGCTGCTTGTGTTTTTTAGGCCTTTGCAAGCTATCGGAAGTGTGTGCGCGGCAGGAGAGACAAATCCATGTTTTCGCGCCTTTTTTGCGATTTCAAGGTCGAAAAACACATAGGCCCCAAAATGAAAGAAACGGCTGGCGCGCCAAAACTATGGCTTCAAACTTGATGAAAACAGTCTCTCCCATATTAACTCACGGGCTGATTGTGTTTTTTAGGCCTTCGCAAGCTATCGGAAGTGTGTGCGCAGCAGGAGAGACAAATCTATGTTTTCGCGCCTGTTTTGCCATTTCCAGGTCGAAAAACACACAGACCCCAAAAATAAAGAAACGGCTGTCCAGCCAAAACTGAGGCTTCAAACTTGATGAAAACAGTCTCTCCCACAATAACTCAAGGGCCGCTTGTGTTTTTTAGGCCTTCGCAAGCTATCGGAAGTGTGTGCGCGGCAGGAGAGACAAATCCATGTTTTCGCGCATTTTTTGCGATTTCAAGGTCGAAAAACACATAAGCCCCAAAATGAAAGAAACGGCTGCAGCGCCAAAACTATGGCTTCAAACTTGATGATAACAGTCTCTCCCATAATAACTCACGGGCTGCTTGTGTTTTTTAGGCCTTTGCAAGCTATTGGAAGTGTGTGCGCGGCAGGAGAGACAAATCCATGTTTTCGCGCCTTTTTTGCGATTTCAAGGTCGAAAAACACATAGGCCCCAAAATGAAAGAAACGGCTGCCGCGCCAAAACTATGGCTTCAATCTTGATGAAAACAGTCTCTCCCATAATAACTCACGGGCTGCTTGTGTTTTTTAGGCCTTTGCAAGTTATCGGAAGTGTGTGCGCGGCAGGAGAGACAAATCAATGTTTTTGCGCCTTTTTTGCGATTTCAAGGTCGAAAAACACATAGGCCCCAAAATGAAAGAAACGGCTGGGGCGCCAAAACTATGGCTTGAAACTTGATGAAAACAGTCTCTCCCATAATAACTCAAGGGCTGCTTGTGTTTTTTAGGCCTTTGCAAGCTATCGGAAGTTGTGCGCGGCAGGAGAGACAAATCCATGTTTTCGCGCCTTTTTTGCGATTTCAAGGTCGAAAAACACATAGGCCCCAAAATGAAAGAAACGGCTGCCGCGCCAAAACTATGGCTTCAATCTTGATGAAAACAGTCTCTCCCATAATAACTCATGGGCTGCTTGTGTTTTTTAGGCCTTTGCAAGCTATCGGAAGTGTGTGCGCGGCAGGAGAGACAAATCCATGTTTTCGTGCCTTTTTTGCGATTTCAAGGTCGAAAAACACATAGGCCCCAAAATGAAAGAAACGGCTGGGGCGCCAAAACTATGGCTTGAAACTTGATGAAAACAGTCTCTCCCATAATAACTCACGGGCTGCTTGTGTTTTTTAGGCCTTTGCAAGCTATCGGAAGTGTGTGCGCGGCAGGAGAGACAAATCCATGTTTTCGCGCCTTTTTTGCGATTTCAAGGTCGAAAAACACATAGGCCCCAAAATGAAAGAAACGGCTGGCGCGCCAAAACTATGGCTTCAAACTTGATGAAAACAGTCTCTCCCATAATAACTCACGGGCTGCTTGTGTTTTTTAGGCCTTTGCAAGTTATCGGAAGTGTGTGCGCGGCAGGAGAGACAAATCAATGTTTTTGCGCCTTTTTTGCGATTTCAAGGTCGAAAAACACATAGGCCCCAAAATGAAAGAAACGGCTGGGGCGCCAAAACTATGGCTTGAAACTTGATGAAAACAGTCTCTCCCATAATAACTCAAGGGCTGCTTGTGTTTTTTAGGCCTTTGCAAGCTATCGGAAGTTGTGCGCGGCAGGAGAGACAAATCCATGTTTTCGCGCCTTTTTTGCGATTTCAAGGTCGAAAAACACATAGGCCCCAAAATGAAAGAAACGGCTGCCGCGCCAAAACTATGGCTTCAATCTTGATGAAAACAGTCTCTCCCATAATAACTCATGGGCTGCTTGTGTTTTTTAGGCCTTTGCAAGCTATCGGAAGTGTGTGCGCGGCAGGAGAGACAAATCCATGTTTTCGTGCCTTTTTTGCGATTTCAAGGTCGAAAAACACATAGGCCCCAAAATGAAAGAAACGGCTGGGGCGCCAAAACTATGGCTTGAAACTTGATGAAAACAGTCTCTCCCATAATAACTCAAGGGCTGCTTGTGTTTTTTAGGCCTTTGCAAGCTATCGGAAGTTGTGCGCGGCAGGAGAGACAAATCCATGTTTTCGCGCCTTTTTTGCGATTTCAAGGTCGAAAAACACATAGGCCCCAAAATGAAAGAAACGGCTGGCGCGCCAAAACTATGGCTTCAAACTTGATGAAAACAGTCTTTCCCATAATAACTCACGGGCTGCTTGTGTTTTTTAGGCCTTTGCAAGCTATCGGAAGTGTGTGCGCGGCAGGAGAGACAAATCCATGTTTTCGCGCCTTTTTTGCGATTTCAAGGTCGAAAAACACATAGGCCCCAAAATGAAAGAAACGGCTGGCGCGCCAAAACTATGGCTTCAAACTTGATGAAAACAGTCTCTCCCATATTAACTCACGGGCTGATTGTGTTTTTTAGGCCTTCGCAAGCTATCGGAAGTGTGTGCTCAGCAGGAGAGACAAATCTATGTTTTCGCGCCTGTTTTGCCATTTCCAGGTCGAAAAACACACAGAACCCAAAAATAAAGACACGGCTGTCCAGCAAAAACTGAGGCTTCAAACTTGATGAAAACAGTCTCTCCCACAATAACTCAAGGGCCGCTTGTGTTTTTTAGGCCTTTGCAAGCTATCGGAAGTTGTGCGCGGCAGGAGAGACAAATCCATGTTTTCGCGCCTTTTTTGCGATTTCAAGGTCGAAAAACACATAGGCCCCAAAATGAAAGAAACGGCTGGCGCGCCAAAACTATGGCTTCAAACTTGATGAAAACAGTCTTTCCCATAATAACTCACGGGCTGCTTGTGTTTTTTAGGCCTTTGCAAGCTATCGGAAGTGTGTGCGCGGCAGGAGAGACAAATCCATGTTTTCGCGCCTTTTTTGCGATTTCAAGGTCGAAAAACACATAGGCCCCAAAATGAAAGAAACGGCTGCCGCGCCAAAACTATGGCTTCAATCTTGATGAAAACAGTCTCTCCCATAATAACCCAAAAATAAAGAAACGGCTGTCTCCTGCCGCGCACACACTTCCGATAGCTTGCAAAGGAAAACAGTCTCTCCCATAATAACTCAAGGGCTGCTTGTGTTTTTTAGGCCTTTGCAAGCTATCGGAAGTTGTGCGCGGCAGGAGAGACAAATCCATGTTTTCGCGCCTTTTTTGCGATTTCAAGGTCGAAAAACACATAGGCCCCAAAATGAAAGAAACGGCTGGCGCGCCAAAACTATAGCTTCAAACTTGATGAAAACAGTCTTTCCCATAATAACTCACGGTCTGCTTGTGTTTTTTAGGCCTTTGCAAGCTATCGGAAGTGTGTGCGCGGCAGGAGAGACAAATCCATGTTTTCGCGCCTTTTTTGCGATTTCAAGGTCGAAAAACACATAGGCCCCAAAATGAAAGAAACAGCTGGCGCGCCAAAACTATAGCTTCAAACTTGATGAAAACAGTCTTTCCCATAATAACTCACGGGCTGCTTGTGTTTTTTAGGCCTTTGCAAGCTATCGGAAGTGTGTGCGCGGCAGGAGAGACAAATCCATGTTTTCGCGCATTTTTTGCGATTTCAAGGTCGAAAAACACATAGGCCCCAAAATGAAAGAAACGGCTGCCGCGCCAAAACTATGGCTTCAAACTTGATGAAAACAGTCTCTCCCATAATAACTCACGGGCTGCTTGTGTTTTTTAGGCCTTTGCAAGCTATTGGAAGTGTGTGCGCGGCAGGAGAGACAAATCCATGTTTTCGCGCATTTTTTGCGATTTCAAGGTCGAAAAACACATAGGCCCCAAAATGAAAGAAACGGCTGGGGCGCCAAAACTATGGCTTGAAACTTGATGAAAACAGTCTCTCCCATAATAACTCAAGGGCTGCTTGTGTTTTTTAGGCCTTTGCAAGCTATCGGAAGTTGTGCGCGGCAGGAGAGACAAATCCATGTTTTCGCGCCTTTTTTGCGATTTCAAGGTCGAAAAACACATAGGCCCCAAAATGAAAGAAACGGCTGGCGCGCCAAAACTATGGCTTCAAACTTGATGAAAACAGTCTTTCCCATAATAACTCACGGGCTGCTTGTGTTTTTTAGGCCTTTGCAAGCTATCGGAAGTGTGTGCGCGGCAGGAGAGACAAATCCATGTTTTCGCGCCTTTTTTGCGATTTCAAGGTCGAAAAACACATAGGCCCCAAAATGAAAGAAACGGCTGGCGCGCCAAAACTATGGCTTCAAACTTGATGAAAACAGTCTCTCCCATATTAACTCACGGGCTGATTGTGTTTTTTAGGCCTTCGCAAGCTATCGGAAGTGTGTGCTCAGCAGGAGAGACAAATCTATGTTTTCGCGCCTGTTTTGCCATTTCCAGGTCGAAAAACACACAGAACCCAAAAATAAAGACACGGCTGTCCAGCAAAAACTGAGGCTTCAAACTTGATGAAAACAGTCTCTCCCACAATAACTCAAGGGCCGCTTGTGTTTTTTAGGCCTTTGCAAGCTATCGGAAGTTGTGCGCGGCAGGAGAGACAAATCCATGTTTTCGCGCCTTTTTTGCGATTTCAAGGTCGAAAAACACATAGGCCCCAAAATGAAAGAAACGGCTGGCGCGCCAAAACTATGGCTTCAAACTTGATGAAAACAGTCTTTCCCATAATAACTCACGGGCTGCTTGTGTTTTTTAGGCCTTTGCAAGCTATCGGAAGTGTGTGCGCGGCAGGAGAGACAAATCCATGTTTTCGCGCCTTTTTTGCGATTTCAAGGTCGAAAAACACATAGGCCCCAAAATGAAAGAAACGGCTGCCGCGCCAAAACTATGGCTTCAATCTTGATGAAAACAGTCTCTCCCATAATAACCCAAAAATAAAGAAACGGCTGTCTCCTGCCGCGCACACACTTCCGATAGCTTGCAAAGGAAAACAGTCTCTCCCATAATAACTCAAGGGCTGCTTGTGTTTTTTAGGCCTTTGCAAGCTATCGGAAGTTGTGCGCGGCAGGAGAGACAAATCCATGTTTTCGCGCCTTTTTTGCGATTTCAAGGTCGAAAAACACATAGGCCCCAAAATGAAAGAAACGGCTGGCGCGCCAAAACTATAGCTTCAAACTTGATGAAAACAGTCTTTCCCATAATAACTCACGGTCTGCTTGTGTTTTTTAGGCCTTTGCAAGCTATCGGAAGTGTGTGCGCGGCAGGAGAGACAAATCCATGTTTTCGCGCCTTTTTTGCGATTTCAAGGTCGAAAAACACATAGGCCCCAAAATGAAAGAAACAGCTGGCGCGCCAAAACTATAGCTTCAAACTTGATGAAAACAGTCTTTCCCATAATAACTCACGGGCTGCTTGTGTTTTTTAGGCCTTTGCAAGCTATCGGAAGTGTGTGCGCGGCAGGAGAGACAAATCCATGTTTTCGCGCATTTTTTGCGATTTCAAGGTCGAAAAACACATAGGCCCCAAAATGAAAGAAACGGCTGCCGCGCCAAAACTATGGCTTCAAACTTGATGAAAACAGTCTCTCCCATAATAACTCACGGGCTGCTTGTGTTTTTTAGGCCTTTGCAAGCTATTGGAAGTGTGTGCGCGGCAGGAGAGACAAATCCATGTTTTCGCGCATTTTTTGCGATTTCAAGGTCGAAAAACACATAGGCCCCAAAATGAAAGAAACGGCTGGGGCGCCAAAACTATGGCTTGAAACTTGATGAAAACAGTCTCTCCCATAATAACTCAAGGGCTGCTTGTGTTTTTTAGGCCTTTGCAAGCTATCGGAAGTTGTGCGCGGCAGGAGAGACAAATCCATGTTTTCGCGCCTTTTTTGCGATTTCAAGGTCGAAAAACACATAGGCCCCAAAATGAAAGAAACGGCTGGCGCGCCAAAACTATGGCTTCAAACTTGATGAAAACAGTCTTTCCCATAATAACTCACGGGCTGCTTGTGTTTTTTAGGCCTTTGCAAGCTATCGGAAGTGTGTGCGCGGCAGGAGAGACAAATCCATGTTTTCGCGCCTTTTTTGCGATTTCAAGGTCGAAAAACACATAGGCCCCAAAATGAAAGAAACGGCTGCCGCGCCAAAACTATGGCTTCAAACTTGATGAAAACAGTCTCTCCCATAATAACTCACGGGCTGCTTGTGTTTTTTAGGCCTTTGCAAGCTATCGGAAGTGTGTGCGCGGCAGGAGAGACAAATCCATGTTTTCGCGCCTTTTTTGCGATTTCAAGGTCGAAAAACACATAGGCCCCAAAATGAAAGAAACGGCTGCCGCGCCAAAACTATGGCTTCAAACTTGATGAAAACAGTCTCTCCCATAATAACTCACGGGCTGCTTGTGTTTTTTAGGCCTTTGCAAGCTATTGGAAGTGTGTGCGCGGCAGGAGAGACAAATCCATGTTTTCGCGCCTTTTTTGCGATTTCAAGGTCGAAAAACACATAGGCCCCAAAATGAAAGAAACGGCTGCCGCGCCAAAACTATGGCTTCAAACTTGATGAAAACAGTCTCTCCCATAATAACTCACGGGCTGCTTGTGTTTTTTAGGCCTTTGCAAGCTATTGGAAGTGTGTGCGCGGCAGGAGAGACAAATCCATGTTTTCGCGCCTTTTTTGCGATTTCAAGGTCGAAAAACACATAGGCCCCAAAATGAAAGAAACGGCTGCCGCGCCAAAACTATGGCTTCAATCTTGATGAAAACAGTCTCTCCCATAATAACTCACGGGCTGCTTGTGTTTTTTAGGCCTTTGCAAGTTATCGGAAGTGTGTGCGCGGCAGGAGAGACAAATCAATGTTTTTGCGCCTTTTTTGCGATTTCAAGGTCGAAAAACACATAGGCCCCAAAATGAAAGAAACGGCTGGGGCGCCAAAACTATGGCTTGAAACTTGATGAAAACAGTCTCTCCCATAATAACTCAAGGGCTGCTTGTGTTTTTTAGGCCTTTGCAAGCTATCGGAAGTTGTGCGCGGCAGGAGAGACAAATCCATGTTTTCGCGCCTTTTTTGCGATTTCAAGGTCGAAAAACACATAGGCCCCAAAATGAAAGAAACGGCTGCCGCGCCAAAACTATGGCTTCAATCTTGATGAAAACAGTCTCTCCCATAATAACTCATGGGCTGCTTGTGTTTTTTAGGCCTTTGCAAGCTATCGGAAGTGTGTGCGCGGCAGGAGAGACAAATCCATGTTTTCGTGCCTTTTTTGCGATTTCAAGGTCGAAAAACACATAGGCCCCAAAATGAAAGAAACGGCTGGGGCGCCAAAACTATGGCTTGAAACTTGATGAAAACAGTCTCTCCCATAATAACTCAAGGGCTGCTTGTGTTTTTTAGGCCTTTGCAAGCTATCGGAAGTTGTGCGCGGCAGGAGAGACAAATCCATGTTTTCGCGCCTTTTTTGCGATTTCAAGGTCGAAAAACACATAGGCCCCAAAATGAAAGAAACGGCTGGCGCGCCAAAACTATGGCTTCAAACTTGATGAAAACAGTCTTTCCCATAATAACTCACGGGCTGCTTGTGTTTTTTAGGCCTTTGCAAGCTATCGGAAGTGTGTGCGCGGCAGGAGAGACAAATCCATGTTTTCACGCCTTTTTTGCGATTTCAAGGTCGAAAAACACATAGGCCCCAAAATGAAAGAAACGGCTGGCGCGCCAAAACTATGGCTTCAAACTTGATGAAAACAGTCTCTCCCATATTAACTCACGGGCTGATTGTGTTTTTTAGGCCTTCGCAAGCTATCGGAAGTGTGTGCTCAGCAGGAGAGACAAATCTATGTTTTCGCGCCTGTTTTGCCATTTCCAGGTCGAAAAACACACAGAACCCAAAAATAAAGACACGGCTGTCCAGCCAAAACTGAGGCTTCAAACTTGATGAAAACAGTCTCTCCCACAATAACTCAAGGGCCGCTTGTGTTTTTTAGGCCTTCGCAAGCTATCGGAAGTGTGTGCGCGGCAGGAGAGACAAATCCATGTTTTCGCGCCTTTTTTGCGATTTCAAGGTCGAAAAACACATAGGCCCCAAAATGAAAGAAACGGCTGGCGCGCCAAAACTATGGCTTCAAACTTGATGAAAACAGTCTCTCCCATATTAACTCACGGGCTGATTGTGTTTTTTAGGCCTTCGCAAGCTATCGGAAGTGTGTGCTCAGCAGGAGAGACAAATCTATGTTTTCGCGCCTGTTTTGCCATTTCCAGGTCGAAAAACACACAGAACCCAAAAATAAAGACACGGCTGTCCAGCCAAAACTGAGGCTTCAAACTTGATGAAAACAGTCTCTCCCACAATAACTCAAGGGCCGCTTGTGTTTTTTAGGCCTTTGCAAGCTATCGGAAGTTGTGCGCGGCAGGAGAGACAAATCCATGTTTTCGCGCCTTTTTTGCGATTTCAAGGTCGAAAAACACATAGGCCCCAAAATGAAAGAAACGGCTGGCGCGCCAAAACTATGGCTTCAAACTTGATGAAAACAGTCTCTCCCATAATAACTCACGGGCTGCTTGTGTTTTTTAGGCCTTTGCAAGCTATTGGAAGTGTGTGCGCGGCAGGAGAGACAAATCCATGTTTTCGCGCCTTTTTTGCGATTTCAAGGTCGAAAAACACATAGGCCCCAAAATGAAAGAAACGGCTGCCGCGCCAAAACTATGGCTTCAATCTTGATGAAAACAGTCTCTCCCATAATAACCCAAAAATAAAGAAACGGCTGTCTCCTGCCGCGCACACACTTCCGATAGCTTGCAAAGGAAAACAGTCTCTCCCATAATAACTCAAGGGCTGCTTGTGTTTTTTAGGCCTTTGCAAGCTATCGGAAGTTGTGCGCGGCAGGAGAGACAAATCCATGTTTTCGCGCCTTTTTTGCGATTTCAAGGTCGAAAAACACATAGGCCCCAAAATGAAAGAAACGGCTGGCGCGCCAAAACTATAGCTTCAAACTTGATGAAAACAGTCTTTCCCATAATAACTCACGGTCTGCTTGTGTTTTTTAGGCCTTTGCAAGCTATCGGAAGTGTGTGCGCGGCAGGAGAGACAAATCCATGTTTTCGCGCCTTTTTTGCGATTTCAAGGTCGAAAAACACATCGGCCCCAAAATGAAAGAAACAGCTGGCGCGCCAAAACTATAGCTTCAAACTTGATGAAAACAGTCTTTCCCATAATAACTCACGGTCTGCTTGTGTTTTTTAGGCCTTTGCAAGCTATCGGAAGTGTGTGCGCGGCAGGAGAGACAAATCCATGTTTTCGCGCCTTTTTTGCGATTTCAAGGTCGAAAAACACATAGGCCCCAAAATGAAAGAAACGGCTGCCGCGCCAAAACTATGGCTTCAAACTTGATGAAAACAGTCTCTCCCATAATAACTCACGGGCTGCTTGTGTTTTTTAGGCCTTTGCAAGCTATCGGAAGTGTGTGCGCGGCAGGAGAGACAAATCCATGTTTTCGCGCCTTTTTTGCGATTTCAAGGTCGAAAAACACATAGGCCCCAAAATGAAAGAAACGGCTGCCGCGCCAAAACTATGGCTTCAATCTTGATGAAAACAGTCTCTCCCATAATAACTCATGGGCTGCTTGTGTTTTTTAGGCCTTTGCAAGCTATCGGAAGTGTGTGCGCGGCAGGAGAGACAAATCCATGTTTTCGCGCCTTTTTTGCGATTTCAAGGTCGAAAAACACATAGGCCCCAAAATGAAAGAAACGGCTGGGGCGCCAAAACTATGGCTTCAAACTTGATGAAAACAGTCTTTCCCATAATAACTCACGGGCTGCTTGTGTTTTTTAGGCCTTTGCAAGCTATCGGAAGTGTGTGCGCGGCAGGAGAGACAAATCCATGTTTTCGCGACTTTTTTGCGATTTCAAGGTCGAAAAACACATAGTCCCCAAAATGAAAGAAACGGCTGGGGCGCCAAAACTATGGCTTGAAACTTGATGAAAACAGTCTCTCCCATATTAACTCACGGGCTGATTGTGTTTTTTAGGCCTTCGCAAGCTATCGGAAGTGTGTGCGCAGCAGGAGAGAAAATCTATGTTTTCGCGCCTTTTTTGCCATTTCCAGGTCGAAAAACACATAGAACCCAAAAATAAAGAAACGGCTGTCCAGCCAAAACTGAGGCTTCAAACTTGATGAAAACAGTCTCTCCCACAATAACTCAAGGGTCGCTTGTGTTTTTTAGGCCTTCGCAAGCTATCGGAAGTGTGTGCGCGGCAGGAGAGACAAATCCATGTTTTCGTGCATTTTTTGCGATTTCAAGGTCGAAAAACACATAGGCCCCAAAATGAAAGAAACGGCTGCCGCGCCAAAACTATGGCTTCAATCTTGATGAAAACAGTCTCTCCCATAATAACTCACGGGCTGCTTGTGTTTTTTAGGCCTTTGCAAGCTATCGGAAGTGTGTGCGCGGCAGGAGAGACAAATCCATGTTTTCGCGCCTTTTTTGCGATTTCAAGGTCGAAAAACACATAGGCCCCAAAATGAAAGAAACGGCTGGGGCGCCAAAACTATGGCTTGAAACTTGATGAAAACAGTCTCTCCCATAATAACTCAAGGGCTGCTTGTGTTTTTTAGGCCTTTGCAAGCTATCGGAAGTTGTGCGCGGCAGGAGAGACAAATCCATGTTTTCGCGCCTTTTTTGCGATTTCAAGGTCGAAAAACACATAGGCCCCAAAATGAAAGAAACGGCTGGCGCGCCAAAACTATAGCTTCAAACTTGATGAAAACAGTCTTTCCCATAATAACTCACGGTCTGCTTGTGTTTTTTAGGCCTTTGCAAGCTATCGGAAGTGTGTGCGCGGCAGGAGAGACAAATCCATGTTTTCGCGCCTTTTTTGCGATTTCAAGGTCGAAAAACACATAGGCCCCAAAATGAAAGAAACGGCTGGGGCGCCAAAACTATGGCTTCAAACTTGATGAAAACAGTCTTTCCCATAATAACTCACGGGCTGCTTGTGTTTTTTAGGCCTTTGCAAGCTATCGGAAGTGTGTGCGCGGCAGGAGAGACAAATCCATGTTTTCGCGACTTTTTTGCGATTTCAAGGTCGAAAAACACATAGGCCCCAAAATGAAAGAAACGGCTGGGGCGCCAAAACTATGGCTTGAAACTTGATGAAAACAGTCTCTCCCATATTAACTCACGGGCTGATTGTGTTTTTTAGGCCTTCGCAAGCTATCGGAAGTGTGTGCGCAGCAGGAGAGAAAATCTATGTTTTCGCGCCTTTTTTGCCATTTCCAGGTCGAAAAACACATAGAACCCAAAAATAAAGAAACGGCTGTCCAGCCAAAACTGAGGCTTCAAACTTGATGAAAACAGTCTCTCCCACAATAACTCAAGGGTCGCTTGTGTTTTTTAGGCCTTCGCAAGCTATCGGAAGTGTGTGCGCGGCAGGAGAGACAAATCCATGTTTTCGTGCATTTTTTGCGATTTCAAGGTCGAAAAACACATAGGCCCCAAAATGAAAGAAACGGCTGCCGCGCCAAAACTATGGCTTCAATCTTGATGAAAACAGTCTCTCCCATAATAACTCACGGGCTGCTTGTGTTTTTTAGGCCTTTGCAAGCTATCGGAAGTGTGTGCGCGGCAGGAGAGACAAATCCATGTTTTCGCGCCTTTTTTGCGATTTCAAGGTCGAAAAACACATAGGCCCCAAAATGAAAGAAACGGCTGGGGCGCCAAAACTATGGCTTGAAACTTGATGAAAACAGTCTCTCCCATAATAACTCAAGGGCTGCTTGTGTTTTTTAGGCCTTTGCAAGCTATCGGAAGTTGTGCGCGGCAGGAGAGACAAATCCATGTTTTCGCGCCTTTTTTGCGATTTCAAGGTCGAAAAACACATAGGCCCCAAAATGAAAGAAACGGCTGGCGCGCCAAAACTATAGCTTCAAACTTGATGAAAACAGTCTTTCCCATAATAACTCACGGTCTGCTTGTGTTTTTTAGACCTTTGCAAGCTATCGGAAGTGTGTGCGCGGCAGGAGAGACAAATCCATGTTTTCGCGCCTTTTTTGCGATTTCAAGGTCGAAAAACACATAGGCCCCAAAATGAAAGAAACGGCTGCCGCGCCAAAACTATGGCTTCAAACTTGATGAAAACAGTCTCTCCCATAATAACTCACGGGCTGCTTGTGTTTTTTAGGCCTTTGCAAGCTATCGGAAGTGTGTGCGCGGCAGGAGAGACAAATCCATGTTTTCGCGCCTTTTTTGCGATTTCAAGGTCGAAAAACACATAGGCCCCAAAATGAAAGAAACGGCTGCCGCGCCAAAACTATGGCTTCAAACTTGATGAAAACAGTCTCTCCCATAATAACTCACGGGCTGCTTGTGTTTTTTAGGCCTTTGCAAGCTATCGGAAGTGTGTGCGCGGCAGGAGAGACAAATCCATGTTTTCGCGCCTTTTTTGCGATTTCAAGGTCGAAAAACACATAGGCCCCAAAATGAAAGAAACGGCTGCCGCGCAAAAACTATGGCTTCAATCTTGATGAAAACAGTCTCTCCCATAATAACTCATGGGCTGCTTGTGTTTTTTAGGCCTTTGCAAGCTATCGGAAGTGTGTGCGCGGCAGGAGAGACAAATCCATGTTTTCGCGCCTTTTTTGCGATTTCAAGGTCGAAAAACACATAGGCCCCAAAATGAAAGAAACGGCTGGGGCGCCAAAACTATGGCTTGAAACTTGATGAAAACAGTCTCTCCCATATTAACTCACGGGCTGATTGTGTTTTTTAGGCCTTCGCAAGCTATCGGAAGTGTGTGCGCAGCAGGAGAGAAAATCTATGTTTTCGCGCCTTTTTTGCCATTTCCAGGTCGAAAAACACATAGAACCCAAAAATAAAGAAACGGCTGTCCAGCCAAAACTGAGGCTTCAAACTTGATGAAAACAGTCTCTCCCACAATAACTCAAGGGTCGCTTGTGTTTTTTAGGCCTTCGCAAGCTATCGGAAGTGTGTGCGCGGCAGGAGAGACAAATCCATGTTTTCGTGCATTTTTTGCGATTTCAAGGTCGAAAAACACATAGGCCCCAAAATGAAAGAAACGGCTGCCGCGCCAAAACTATGGCTTCAATCTTGATGAAAACAGTCTCTCCCATAATAACTCACGGGCTGCTTGTGTTTTTTAGGCCTTTGCAAGCTATCGGAAGTGTGTGCGCGGCAGGAGAGACAAATCCATGTTTTCGCGCCTTTTTTGCGATTTCAAGGTCGAAAAACACATAGGCCCCAAAATGAAAGAAACGGCTGGGGCGCCAAAACTATGGCTTGAAACTTGATGAAAACAGTCTCTCCCATAATAACTCAAGGGCTGCTTGTGTTTTTTAGGCCTTTGCAAGCTATCGGAAGTTGTGCGCGGCAGGAGAGACAAATCCATGTTTTCGCGCCTTTTTTGCGATTTCAAGGTCGAAAAACACATAGGCCCCAAAATGAAAGAAACGGCTGGCGCGCCAAAACTATAGCTTCAAACTTGATGAAAACAGTCTTTCCCATAATAACTCACGGTCTGCTTGTGTTTTTTAGGCCTTTGCAAGCTATCGGAAGTGTGTGCGCGGCAGGAGAGACAAATCCATGTTTTCGCGCCTTTTTTGCGATTTCAAGGTCGAAAAACACATAGGCCCCAAAATGAAAGAAACAGCTGGCGCGCCAAAACTATAGCTTCAAACTTGATGAAAACAGTCTTTCCCATAATAACTCACGGTCTGCTTGTGTTTTTTAGGCCTTTGCAAGCTATCGGAAGTGTGTGCGCGGCAGGAGAGACAAATCCATGTTTTCGCGCCTTTTTTGCGATTTCAAGGTCGAAAAACACATAGGCCCCAAAATGAAAGAAACGGCTGCCGCGCCAAAACTATGGCTTCAATCTTGATGAAAACAGTCTCTCCCATAATAACTCATGGGCTGCTTGTGTTTTTTAGGCCTTTGCAAGCTATCGGAAGTGTGTGCGCGGCAGGAGAGACAAATCCATGTTTTCGCGCCTTTTTTGCGATTTCAAGGTCGAAAAACACATAGGCCCCAAAATGAAAGAAACGGCTGGGGCGCCAAAACTATGGCTTCAAACTTGATGAAAACAGTCTTTCCCATAATAACTCACGGGCTGCTTGTGTTTTTTAGGCCTTTGCAAGCTATCGGAAGTGTGTGCGCGGCAGGAGAGACAAATCCATGTTTTCGCGACTTTTTTGCGATTTCAAGGTCGAAAAACACATAGGCCCCAAAATGAAAGAAACGGCTGGGGCGCCAAAACTATGGCTTGAAACTTGATGAAAACAGTCTCTCCCATATTAACTCACGGGCTGATTGTGTTTTTTAGGCCTTCGCAAGCTATCGGAAGTGTGTGCGCAGCAGGAGAGAAAATCTATGTTTTCGCGCCTTTTTTGCCATTTCCAGGTCGAAAAACACATAGAACCCAAAAATAAAGAAACGGCTGTCCAGCCAAAACTGAGGCTTCAAACTTGATGAAAACAGTCTCTCCCACAATAACTCAAGGGTCGCTTGTGTTTTTTAGGCCTTCGCAAGCTATCGGAAGTGTGTGCGCGGCAGGAGAGACAAATCCATGTTTTCGTGCATTTTTTGCGATTTCAAGGTCGAAAAACACATAGGCCCCAAAATGAAAGAAACGGCTGCCGCGCCAAAACTATGGCTTCAATCTTGATGAAAACAGTCTCTCCCATAATAACTCACGGGCTGCTTGTGTTTTTTAGGCCTTTGCAAGCTATCGGAAGTGTGTGCGCGGCAGGAGAGACAAATCCATGTTTTCGCGCCTTTTTTGCGATTTCAAGGTCGAAAAACACATAGGCCCCAAAATGAAAGAAACGGCTGGGGCGCCAAAACTATGGCTTGAAACTTGATGAAAACAGTCTCTCCCATAATAACTCAAGGGCTGCTTGTGTTTTTTAGGCCTTTGCAAGCTATCGGAAGTTGTGCGCGGCAGGAGAGACAAATCCATGTTTTCGCGCCTTTTTTGCGATTTCAAGGTCGAAAAACACATAGGCCCCAAAATGAAAGAAACGGCTGGCGCGCCAAAACTATAGCTTCAAACTTGATGAAAACAGTCTTTCCCATAATAACTCACGGTCTGCTTGTGTTTTTTAGGCCTTTGCAAGCTATCGGAAGTGTGTGCGCGGCAGGAGAGACAAATCCATGTTTTCGCGCCTTTTTTGCGATTTCAAGGTCGAAAAACACATAGGCCCCAAAATGAAAGAAACGGCTGCCGCGCCAAAACTATGGCTTCAAACTTGATGAAAACAGTCTCTCCCATAATAACTCACGGGCTGCTTGTGTTTTTTAGGCCTTTGCAAGCTATCGGAAGTGTGTGCGCGACAGGAGAGACAAATCCATGTTTTCGCGCCTTTTTTGCGATTTCAAGGTCGAAAAACACATAGGCCCCAAAATGAAAGAAACGGCTGCCGCGCCAAAACTATGGCTTCAAACTTGATGAAAACAGTCTCTCCCATAATAACTCACGGGCTGCTTGTGTTTTTTAGGCCTTTGCAAGCTATCGGAAGTGTGTGCGCGGCAGGAGAGACAAATCCATGTTTTCGCGCCTTTTTTGCGATTTCAAGGTCGAAAAACACATAGGCCCCAAAATGAAAGAAACGGCTGCCGCGCCAAAACTATGGCTTCAATCTTGATGAAAACAGTCTCTCCCATAATAACTCATGGGCTGCTTGTGTTTTTTAGGCCTTTGCAAGCTATCGGAAGTGTGTGCGCGGCAGGAGAGACAAATCCATGTTTTCGCGCCTTTTTTGCGATTTCAAGGTCGAAAAACACATAGGCCCCAAAATGAAAGAAACGGCTGGGGCGCCAAAACTATGGCTTCAAACTTGATGAAAACAGTCTTTCCCATAATAACTCACGGGCTGCTTGTGTTTTTTAGGCCTTTGCAAGCTATCGGAAGTGTGTGCGCGGCAGGAGAGACAAATCCATGTTTTCGCGCCTTTTTTGCGATTTCAAGGTCGAAAAACACATAGGCCCCAAAATGAAAGAAACGGCTGCCGCGCCAAAACTATGGCTTCAAACTTGATGAAAACAGTCTCTCCCATAATAACTCACGGGCTGCTTGTGTTTTTTAGGCCTTTGCAAGCTATCGGAAGTGTGTGCGCGGCAGGAGAGACAAATCCATGTTTTCGCGCCTTTTTTGCGATTTCAAGGTCGAAAAACACATAGGCCCCAAAATGAAAGAAACTGCTGGCGCGCCAAAACTATGGCTTCAAACTTGATGAAAACAGTCTCTCCCATAATAACTCACGGGCTGCTTGTGTTTTTTAGGCCTTCGCAAGCTATCGGAAGTGTGTGCGCGGCAGGAGAGACAAATCCATGTTTTCGCGCATTTTTTGCGATTTCAAGGTCGAAAAACACATAGGCCCCAAAATGAAAGAAACGGCTGCCGCGCCAAAACTATGGCTTCAAACTTGATGAAAACAGTCTCTCCCATATTAACTCATGGGCTGATTGTGTTTTTTAGGCCTTCGCAAGCTATCGGAAGTGTGTGCTCAGCAGGAGAGACAAATCTATGTTTTCGCGCCTGTTTTGCCATTTCCAGGTCGAAAAACACACAGAACCCAAAAATAAAGAAACGGCTGTCCAGCCAAAACTGAGGCTTCAAACTTGATGAAAACAGTCTCTCCCATAATAACTCACGGGCTGCTTGTGTTTTTTAGGCCTTTGCAAGCTATCGGAAGTGTGTGCGCGGCAGGAGAGACAAATCCATGTTTTCGCGCCTTTTTTGCGATTTCCAGGTCGAAAAACACACAGACCCCAGAAATAAAGAAACGGCTGTCCAGCCAAAACTGAGGCTTCAAACTTGATGAAAACAGTCTCTCCCACAATAACTCAAGGGCCGCTTGTGTTTTTTAGGCCTTCGCAAGCTATCGGAAGTGTGTGCGCGGCAGGAGAGACAAATCCATGTTTTTGCGCATTTTTTGCGATTTCAAGGTCGAAAAACACATAGGCCCCAAAATGAAAGAAACGGCTGCCGCGCCAAAACTATGGCTTCAAACTTGATGAAAACAGTCTCTCCCATATTAACTCACGGGCTGATTGTGTTTTTTAGGCCTTCGCAAGCTATCGGAAGTGTGTGCGCAGCAGGAGAGACAAATCTATGTTTTCGCGCCTTTTTTGCCATTTCCAGGTCGAAAAACACACAGAACCCAAAAATAAAGAAACGGCTGTCCAGCCAAAACTGAGGCTTCAAACTTGATGAAAACAGTCTCTCCCACAATAACTCAAGGGCCGCTTGTGTTTTTTAGGCCTTCGCAAGCTATCGGAAGTGTGTGCGCGGCAGGAGAGACAAATCCATGTTTTCGCGCATTTTTTGCGATTTCCAGGTCGAAAAACACACAGACCCCAGAAATAAAGAAACGGCTGTCCAGCCAAAACTGAGGCTTCAAACTTGATGAAAACAGTCTCTCCCACAATAACTCAAGGGCCGCTTGTGTTTTTTAGGCCTTCGCAAGCTATCGGAAGTGTGTGCGCGGCAGGAGAGACAAATCCATGTTTTTGCGCATTTTTTGCGATTTCAAGGTCGAAAAACACATAGGCCCCAAAATGAAAGAAACGGCTGCCGCGCCAAAACTATGGCTTCAAACTTGATGAAAACAGTCTCTCCCATATTAACTCACGGGCTGATTGTGTTTTTTAGGCCTTCGCAAGCTATCGGAAGTGTGTGCGCAGCAGGAGAGACAAATCTATGTTTTCGCGCCTTTTTTGCCATTTCCAGGTCGAAAAACACACAGAACCCAAAAATAAAGAAACGGCTGTCCAGCCAAAACTGAGGCTTCAAACTTGATGAAAACAGTCTCTCCCACAATAACTCAAGGGCCGCTTGTGTTTTTTAGGCCTTCGCAAGCTATCGGAAGTGTGTGCGCGGCAGGAGAGACAAATCCATGTTTTCGCGCATTTTTTGCGATTTCAAGGTCGAAAAACACATAGGCCCCAAAATGAAAGAAACGGCTGCCGCGCCAAAACTATGGCTTCAAACTTGATGAAAACAGTCTCTCCCATAATAACTCACGGGCTGCTTGTGTTTTTTAGGCCTTTGCAAGCTATCGGAAGTGTGTGCGCGGCAGGAGAGACAAATCCATGTTTTTGCGCATTTTTTGCGATTTCAAGTTCGAAAAACACATAGGCCCCAAAATGAAAGAAACGGCTGCCGCGCCAAAACTATGGCTTCAAACTTGATGAAAACAGTCTCTCCCATATTAACTCACGGGCTGATTGTGTTTTTTAGGCCTTCGCAAGCTATCGGAAGTGTGTGCGCAGCAGGAGAGACAAATCTATGTTTTCGCGCCTTTTTTGCCATTTCCAGGTCGAAAAACACACAGAACCCAAAAATAAAGAAACGGCTGTCCAGCCAAAACTGAGGCTTCAAACTTGATGAAAACAGTCTCTCCCACAATAACTCAAGGGCCGCTTGTGTTTTTTAGGCCTTCGCAAGCTATCGGAAGTGTGTGCGCGGCAGGAGAGACAAATCCATGTTTTCGCGCATTTTTTGCGATTTCCAGGTCGAAAAACACACAGACCCCAGAAATAAAGAAACGGCTGTCCAGCCAAAACTGAGGCTTCAAACTTGATGAAAACAGTCTCTCCCACAATAACTCAAGGGCCGCTTGTGTTTTTTAGGCCTTCGCAAACTATCGGAAGTGTGTGCGCGGCAGGAGAGACAAATCCATGTTTTTGCGCATTTTTTGCGATTTCAAGGTCGAAAAACACATAGGCCCCAAAATGAAAGAAACGGCTGCCGCGCCAAAACTATGGCTTCAAACTTGATGAAAACAGTCTCTCCCATATTAACTCACGGGCTGATTGTGTTTTTTAGGCCTTCGCAAGCTATCGGAAGTGTGTGCGCAGCAGGAGAGACAAATCTATGTTTTCGCGCCTTTTTTGCCATTTCCAGGTCGAAAAACACACAGAACCCAAAAATAAAGAAACGGCTGTCCAGCCAAAACTGAGGCTTCAAACTTGATGAAAACAGTCTCTCCCACAATAACTCAAGGGCCGCTTGTGTTTTTTAGGCCTTCGCAAGCTATCGGAAGTGTGTGCGCGGCAGGAGAGACAAATCCATGTTTTCGCGCATTTTTTGCGATTTCAAGGTCGAAAAACACATAGGCCCCAAAATGAAAGAAACGGCTGCCGCGCCAAAACTATGGCTTCAAACTTGATGAAAACAGTCTCTCCCATAATAACTCACGGGCTGCTTGTGTTTTTTAGGCCTTTGCAAGCTATCGGAAGTGTGTGCGCGGCAGGAGAGACAAATCCATGTTTTCGCGCCTTTTTTGCGATTTCAAGGTCGAAAAACACATAGGCCCCAAAATGAAAGAAACGGCTGGCGCGCCAAAACTATGGCTTCAAACTTGATGAAAACAGTCTCTCCCATAATAACTCACGGGCTGCTTGTGTTTTTTAGGCCTTTGCAAGCTATCGGAAGTGTGTGCGCGGCAGGAGAGACAAATCCATGTTTTCGCGCCTTTTTTGCGATTTCAAGGTCGAAAAACACATAGGCCCCAAAATGAAAGAAACGGCTGCCGCGCCAAAACTATGGCTTCAAACTTGATGAAAACAGTCTCTCCCATAATAACTCACGGGCTGCTTGTGTTTTTTAGGCCTTTGCAAGCTATCGGAAGTGTGTGCGCGGGAGGAGAGACAAATCCATGTTTTTGCGCATTTTTTGCGATTTCAAGTTCGAAAAACACATAGGCCCCAAAATGAAAGAAACGGCTGCCGCGCCAAAACTATGGCTTCAAACTTGATGAAAACAGTCTCTCCCATATTAACTCACGGGCTGATTGTGTTTTTTAGGCCTTCGCAAGCTATCGGAAGTGTGTGCGCAGCAGGAGAGACAAATCTATGTTTTCGCGCCTTTTTTTCCATTTCCAGGTCGAAAAACACAAAGGCCCCAAAAATAAAGAAACGGCTGTCCAGCCAAAACTGAGGCTTCAAACTTGATGAAAACAGTGTCTCCCATAATGGTGTAGGGGCTGCTTGTGGTTATTAGGCATTTGCAAGCTCTCCGAAGTGTGTGCGCAGCAGGAAAGACAAATCCATGTTTTTATGCCTTCGTTGGAATTTTCAGGTGGAGAAAAACACAATCCCGAAAGAGAAAGAAAAGGCTGCCGCGCCAACACTGAGGCTTCAAACTTGATGAAAACAGTGTCTCCCATAATGGTGTAGGGGCTGCTTGTGGTTATTAGGCATTTGCAAGCTCTCCGAAGTGTGTGCGCAGCAGGAGAGACAAATCCATGTTTTTATGCCTTCTTTGGCATTTTCAGGTGGAGAAAAACACAATCCCGAAAGAGAAAGAAAAGGCTGCCGCGCCAACACTGAGGCTTCAAACTTCATGAAAACAGTGTCTCCCATAATGGTGTAGGGGCTGCTTGTGGTTATTAGGCATTTGCAAGCTCTCCGAAGTGTGTGCGCAGCAGGAGAGACAAATCCATGTTTTTATGCCTTCTTTGGCATTTTCAGGTGGAGAAAAACACAATCCCGAAAGAGAAAGAAAAGGCTGCCGCGCCCAACACTGAGGCTTCAAACTTGATGAAAACAGTGTCTCCCATAATGGTGTAGGGGCTGCTTGTGGTTATTAGGCATTTGCAAGCTCTCCGAAGTGTGTGGGCGGCAGGAGAGACAAATAAATGTTTTCGCGACTTTTTTGCGATTTCAATGTCGAAAAACACATAGGCCCCAAAATGAAAGAAACGGCTGCCGCGCCAAAACTATGGCTTCAAACTTGATGAAAACAGTCTCTCCCATAATAACTCACGGGCTGCTTGTGTTTTTTAGGCCTTTGCAAGCTATCGGAAGTGTGTGCGCGGCAGGAGAGACAAATCCATGTTTTCGCGCCTTTTTTGCGATTTCAAGGTCGAAAAACACATAGGCCCCAAAATGAAAGAAACGGCTGCCGCGCCAAAACTATGGCTTCAAACTTGATGAAAACAGTCTCTCCCATAATAACTCACGGGCTGCTTGTGTTTTTTAGGCCTTTGCACGCTATCGGAAGTGTGTGCGCGGCAGGAGAAACAAATCCATGTTTTCGCGCCTTTTTTGTGATTTCAAGGTCGAAAAACACATAGGCCCCAAAATGAAAGAAACGGCTGGCGCGCCAAAACTATGGCTTCAAACTTGATGAAAACAGTCTCTCCCACAATAACTCACGGGCTGATTGTGTTTTTTAGGCCTTCGCAAGCTATCGGAAGTGTGTGCGCAGCAGGAGAGACAAATCAATGTTTTCGCGACTTTTTTGCCATTTCCAGGTCGAAAAACACAAAGGCCCCAAAATGAAAGAAACGGCTGCCGCGCCAAAACTATGGCTTCAAACTTGATGAAAACAGTCTCTCCCATAATAACTCACGGGCTGCTTGTGTTTTTTAGGCCTTTGCAAGCTATCGGAAGTGTGTGCGCGGCAGGAGAGACAAATCCATGTTTTCGCGCATTTTTTGCGATTTCAAGGTCGAAAAACACATAGGCCCCAAAATGAAAGAAACGGCTGCCGCGCCAAAACTATGGCTTCAAACTTGATGAAAACAGTCTCTCCCATAATAACTCACGGGCTGCTTGTGTTTTTTAGGCCTTTGCAAGCTATCGGAAGTGTGTGCGCGGCAGGAGAGACAAATCCATGTTTTCGCGCCTTTTTTGCGATTTCAAGGTCGAAAAACACATAGGCCCCAAAATGAAAGAAACGGCTGGCGCGCCAAAACTATGGCTTCAAACTTGATGAAAACAGTCTCTCCCATATTAACTCACGGGCTGATTGTGTTTTTTAGGCCTTCGCAAGCTATCGGAAGTGTGTGCGCAGCAGGAGAGACAAATCTATGTTTTCGCGCCTGTTTTGCCATTTCCAGGTCGAAAAACACACAGACCCCAAAAATAAAGAAACGGCTGTCCAGCCAAAACTGAGGCTTCAAACTTGATGAAAACAGACTCTCCCATAATAACTCACGGGCTGCTTGTGTTTTTTAGGCCTTTGCACGCTATCGGAAGTGTGTGCGCGGCAGGAGAGACAAATCCATGTTTTCGCGCCTTTTTTGCCATTTCCAGGTCGAAAAACACACAGAACCCAAAAATAAAGAAACGGCTGTCCAGCCAAAACTGAGGCTTCAAACTTGATGAAAACAGTCTCTCCCACAATAACTCAAGGGCCGCTTGTGTTTTTTAGGCCTTCGCAAGCTATCAGAAGTGTGTGCGCGGCAGGAGAGACAAATCCATGTTTTTGCGCATTTTTTGCGATTTCAAGGTCGAAAAACACATAGGCCCCAAAATGAAAGAAACGGCTGCCGCGCCAAAACTATGGCTTCAAACTTGATGAAAACAGTCTCTCCCATATTAACTCACGGGCTGATTGTGTTTTTTAGGCCTTCGCAAGCTATCGGAAGTGTGTGCGCTGCAGGAGAGACAAATCTATGTTTTCGCGCCTTTTTTGCCATTTCCAGGTCGAAAAACACACAGAACCCAAAAATAAAGCAACGGCTGTCCAGCCAAAACTGAGGCTTCAAACTTGATGAAAACAGTCTCTCCCACAATAACTCACGGGCTGCTTGTGTTTTTTAGGCCTTTGCAAGCTATCGGAAGTGTGTGCGCGGCAGGAGAGACAAATCCATGTTTTCGCGCCTTTTTTGCGATTTCAAGGTCGAAAAACACATAGGCCCCAAAATGAAAGAAACGGCTGCCGCGCCAAAACTATGGCTTCAAACTTGATGAAAACAGTCTCTCCCATAATAACTCACGGGCTGCTTGTGTTTTTTAGGCCTTTGCAAGCTATCGGAAGTGTGTGCGCGGCAGGAGAGACAAATCCATGTTTTCGCGCCTTTTTTGCGATTTCAAGGTCGAAAAACACATAGGCCCCAAAATGAAAGAAACGGCTGGCGCGCCAAAATTATGGCTTCAAACTTGATGAAAACAGTCTCTCCCACAATAACTCACGGGCTGATTGTGTTTTTTAGGCCTTCGCAAGCTATCGGAAGTGTGTGCGCAGCAGGAGAGACAAATCAATGTTTTCGCGACTTTTTTGCGATTTCAAGGTCGAAAAACACATAGGCCCCAAAATGAAAGAAACGGCTGGCGCGCCAAAACTATGGCTTCAAACTTGATGAAAACAGTCTCTCCCATAATAACTCACGGGCTGCTTGTGTTTTTTAGGCCTTTGCACGCTATCGGAAGTGTGTGCGCGGCAGGAGAGACAAATCCATGTTTTCGCGCCTTTTTTGCCATTTCCAGGTCGAAAAACACAAAGGCCCCAAAATGAAAGAAACGGCTGCCGCGCCAAAACTATGGCTTCAAACTTGATGAAAACAGTCTCTCCCATATTAACTCACGGGCTGATTGTGTTTTTTAGGCCTTCGCAAGCTATCGGAAGTGTGTGCGCAGCAGGAGAGACAAATCTATGTTTTCGCGCATTTTTTGCCATTTCCAGGTCGAAAAACACACAGACCCCAAAAATAAAGAAACGGCTGTCCAGCCAAAACTGAGGCTTCAAACTTGATGAAAACAGTCTCTCCCAAAATATCTCAAGGGCCGCTTGTGTTTTTTAGGCCTTCGCAAGCTATCGGAAGTGTGTGCGCGGCAGTAGAGACAAATCCATGTTTTCGCGCATTTTTTGCGATTTCAAGGTCGAAAAAACACATAGGCCCCAAAATGAAAGAAACGGCTGCCGCGCCAAAACTATGGCTTCAAACTTGATGAAAACAGTCTCTCCCATAATAACTCACGGGCTGCTTGTGTTTTTTAGGCCTTTGCAAGCTATCGGAAGTGTGTGCGCGGCAGGAGAGACAAATCCATGTTTTCGCGCCTTTTTTGCGATTTCAAGGTCGAAAAACACATAGGCCCCAAAATGAAAGAAACGGCTGGCGCGCCAAAACTATGGCTTCAAACTTGATGAAAACAGTCTCTCCCATAATAACTCACGGGCTGCTTGTGTTTTTTAGGCCTTTGCAAGCTATCGGAAGTGTGTGCGCGGCAGGAGAGACAAATCCATGTTTTCGCGCCTTTTTTGCGATTTCCAGGTCGAAAAACACACAGACCCCAAAAATAAAGAAACGGCTGTCCAGCCAAAACTGAGGCTTCAAACTTGATGAAAACAGTCTCTCCCACAATAACTCAAGGGCCGCTTGTGTTTTTTAGGCCTTCGCAAGCTATCGGAAGTGTGTGCGCGGCAGGAGAGACAAATCCATGTTTTCGCGCATTTTTTGCGATTTCAAGGTCGAAAAACACATAGGCCCCAAAATGAAAGAAACGGCTGGCGCGCCAAAACTATGGCTTCAAACTTGATGAAAACAGTCTCTCCCATAATAACTCACGGGCCGCTTGTGTTTTTTAGGCCTTCGCAAGCTATCGGAAGTGTGTGCGCGGCAGGAGAGACAAATCCATGTTTTCGCGAATTTTTTGCGATTTCAAGGTCGAAAAACACATAGGCCCCAAAATGAAAGAAACGGCTGCCGCGCCAAAACTATGGCTTCAAACTTGATGAAAACAGTCTCTCCCATATTAACTCACGGGCTGATTGTGTTTTTTAGGCCTTCGCAAGCTATCGGAAGTGTGTGCGCAGCAGGAGAGACAAATCTATGTTTTCGCGCCTGTTTTGCCATTTCCAGGTCGAAAAACACACAGACCCCAAAAATAAAGAAACGGCTGTCCAGCCAAAACTGAGGCTTCAAACTTGATGAAAACAGTCTCTCCCACAATAACTCAAGGGCCGCTTGTGTTTTTTAGGCCTTCGCAAGCTATCGGAAGTGTGTGCGCGGCAGGAGAGACAAATCCATGTTTTCGCGCCTTTTTTGCGATTTCAAGGTCGAAAAACACATAGGCCCCAAAATGAAAGAAACGGCTGCCGCGCCAAAACTATGGCTTCAAACTTGATGAAAACAGTCTCTCCCATATTAACTCACGGGCTGATTGTGTTTTTTAGGCCTTCGCAAGCTATCGGAAGTGTGTGCACAGCAGGAGAGACAAATCTATGTTTTCGCGCCTGTTTTGCCATTTCCAGGTCGAAAAACACACAGACCCCAAAAATAAAGAAACGGCTGTCCAGCCAAAACTGAGGCTTCAAACTTGATGAAAACAGTCTCTCCCACAATAACTCAAGGGCCGCTTGTGTTTTTTAGGCCTTCGCAAGCTATCGGAAGTGTGTGCGCGGCAGGAGAGACAAATCCATGTTTTCGCGCCTTTTTTGCGATTTCAAGGTCGAAAAACACATAGGCCCCAAAATGAAAGAAACGGCTGCCGCGCCAAAACTATGGCTTCAAACTTGATGAAAACAGTCTCTCCCATATTAACTCATGGGCTGATTGTGTTTTTTAGGCCTTCGCAAGCTATCGGAAGTGTGTGCACAGCAGGAGAGACAAATCTATGTTTTCGCGCCTGTTTTGCCATTTCCAGGTCGAAAAACACACAGACCCCAAAAATAAAGAAACGGCTGTCCAGCCAAAACTGAGGCTTCAAACTTGATGAAAACAGTCCCTCCCACAATAACTCAAGGGCCGCTTGTGTTTTTTAGGCCTTTGCAAGCTATCGGAAGTGTGTGCGCGGCAGTAGAGACAAATCCATGTTTTCGCGCATTTTTTGCGATTTCAAGGTCGAAAAACACATAGGCCCCAAAATGAAAGAAACGGCTGCCGCGCCAAAACTATGGCTTCAAACTTGATGAAAACAGTCTCTCCCATATTAACTCACGGGCTGATTGTGTTTTTTAGGCCGTCGCAAGCTATCGGAAGTGTGTGCGCAGCAGGAGAGACAAATCTATGTTTTCGCGCCTGTTTTGCCATTTCCAGGTCGAAAAACACACAGACCCCAAAAATAAAGAAACGGCTGTCCAGCCAAAACTGAGGCTTCAAACTTGATGAAAACAGTCTCTCCCACAATAACTCAAGGGCCGCTTGTGTTTTTTAGGCCTTTGCAAGCTATCGGAAGTGTGTGCGCGGCAGGAGAGACAAATCCATGTTTTCGCGCCTTTTTTGCGATTTCAAGGTCGAAAAACACATAGGCCCCAAAATGAAAGAAACGGCTGGCGCGCCAAAACTATGGCTTCAAACTTGATGAAAACAGTCTCTCCCATAATAACTCACGGGCCGCTTGTGTTTTTTAGGCCTTCGCAAGCTATCGGAAGTGTGTGCGCGGCAGGAGAGACAAATCCATGTTTTCGCGAATTTTTTGCGATTTCAAGGTCGAAAAACACATAGGCCCCAAAATGAAAGAAACGGCTGCCGCGCCAAAACTATGGCTTCAAACTTGATGAAAACAGTCTCTCCCATATTAACTCACGGGCTGATTGTGTTTTTTAGGCCTTCGCAAGCTATCGGAAGTGTGTGCGCAGCAGGAGAGACAAATCTATGTTTTCGCGCCTGTTTTGCCATTTCCAGGTCGAAAAACACTCAGACCCCAAAAATAAAGAAACGGCTGTCCAGCCAAAACTGAGGCTTCAAACTTGATGAAAACAGTCTCTCCCACAATAACTCAAGGGCCGCTTGTGTTTTTTAGGCCTTCGCAAGCTATCGGAAGTGTGTGCGCGGCAGGAGAGACAAATCCATGTTTTCGCGCCTTTTTTGCGATTTCAAGGTCGAAAAACACATAGGCCCCAAAATGAAAGAAACGGCTGCCGCGCCAAAACTATGGCTTCAAACTTGATGAAAACAGTCTCTCCCATATTAACTCACGGGCTGATTGTGTTTTTTAGGCCTTCGCAAGCTATCGGAAGTGTGTGCACAGCAGGAGAGACAAATCTATGTTTTCGCGCCTGTTTTGCCATTTCCAGGTCGAAAAACACACAGACCCCAAAAATAAAGAAACGGCTGTCCAGCCAAAACTGAGGCTTCAAACTTGATGAAAACAGTCTCTCCCACAATAACTCAAGGGCCGCTTGTGTTTTTTAGGCCTTCGCAAGCTATCGGAAGTGTGTGCGCGGCAGGAGAGACAAATCCATGTTTTCGCGCCTTTTTTGCGATTTCAAGGTCGAAAAACACATAGGCCCCAAAATGAAAGAAACGGCTGCCGCGCCAAAACTATGGCTTCAAACTTGATGAAAACAGTCTCTCCCATATTAACTCATGGGCTGATTGTGTTTTTTAGGCCTTCGCAAGCTATCGGAAGATGTGCGCGGCAGGAGAGACAAATCCATGTTTTCGCGCCTTTTTTGCGATTTCAAGGTCGAAAAACACATAGGCCCCAAAATGAAAGAAACGGCTGGCGCGCCAAAACTATGGCTTCAAACTTGATGAAAACAGTCTTTCCCATAATAACTCACGGGCTGCTTGTGTTTTTTAGGCCTTTGCAAGCTATCGGAAGTGTGTGCGCGGCAGGAGAGACAAATCCATGTTTTCGCGCCTTTTTTGCGATTTCAAGGTCGAAAAACACATAGGCCCCAAAATGAAAGAAACGGCTGCCGCGCCAAAACTATGGCTTCAAACTTGATGAAAACAGTCTCTCCCATAATAACTCACGGGCTGCTTGTGTTTTTTAGGCCTTTGCAAGCTATCGGAAGTGTGTGCGCGGCAGGAGAGACAAATCCATGTTTTCGCGCATTTTTTGCGATTTCAAGGTCGAAAAACACATAGGCCCCAAAATGAAAGAAAGGGCTGCCGCGCCAAAACTATGGCTTCAAACTTGATGAAAACAGTCTTTCCCATAATAACTCACGGGCTGCTTGTGTTTTTTAGGCCTTTGCAAGCTATCGGAAGTGTGTGCGCGGCAGGAGAGACAAATCTATGTTTTCGCGCCTTTTTTGCCATTTCCAGGTCGAAAAACACACAGAACCCAAAAATAAAGAAACGGCTGTCCAGCCAAAACTGAGGCTTCAAACTTGATGAAAACAGTCTCTCCCACAATAACTCAAGGGCCGCTTGTGTTTTTTAGGCCTTCGCAAGCTATCGGAAGTGTGTGCGCGGCAGGAGAGACAAATCCATGTTTTTGCACCTTTTTTGCGATTTCAAGGTCGAAAAACACATAGGCCCCAAAATGAAAGAAACGGCTGCCGCGCCAAAACTATGGCTTCAAACTTGATGAAAACAGTCTCTCCCATAATAACTCACGGGCTGCTTGTGTTTTTTAGGCCTTTGCAAGCTATCGGAAGTGTGTGCGCGGCAGGAGAGACAAATCCATGTTTTCGCGCCTTTTTTGCGATTTCAAGGTCGTAAAACACATAGGCCCCAAAATGAAAGAAACGGCTGCCGCGCCAAAACTATGGCTTCAAACTTGATGAAAACAGTCTCTCCCATAATAACTCACGGGCTGCTTGTGTTTTTTAGGCCTTTGCAAGCTATCGGAAATGTGTGCGCGGCAGGAGAGACAAATCCATGTTTTCGCCCCTTTTTTGCGATTTCAAGGTCGAAAAACACATAGGCCCCAAAATGAAAGAAACGGGTGGCGCACCAAAACTATGGCTTCAAACTTGATGAAAACAGTCTCTCCCATAATAACTCACGGGCTGCTTGTGTTTTTTAGGCCTTTGCAAGTTATCGGAAGTGTGTGCGCGGCAGGAGAGACAAATCAATGTTTTTGCGCCTTTTTTGCGATTTCATGGTCGAAAAACACATAGGCCCCAAAATGAAAGAAACGGCTGCCGCGCCAAAACTATGGCTTCAAACTTGATGAAAACAGTCTCTCCCACAATAACTCAAGGGCCGCTTGTGTTTTTTAGGCCTTCGCAAGCTATCGGAAGTGTGTGCGCGGCAGGAGAGACAAATCCATGTTTTCGTGCATTTTTTGCGATTTCAAGGTCTAAAAACACATAGGCCCCAAAATGAAAGAAACGGCTGCCGCGCCAAAACTATGGCTTCAATCTTGATGAAAACAGTCTCTCCCATAATAACTCACGGGCTGCTTGTGTTTTTTAGGCCTTTGCAAGCTATCGGAAGTGTGTGCGCGGCAGGAGAGACAAATCCATGTTTTCGCGCCTTTTTTGCGATTTCAAGGTCGAAAAACACATAGGCCCCAAAATGAAAGAAACGGCTGGGGCGCCAAAACTATGGCTTGAAACTTGATGAAAACAGTCTCTCCCATAATAACTCAAGGGCTGCTTGTGTTTTTTAGGCCTTTGCAAGCTATCGGAAGTTGTGCGCGGCAGGAGAGACAAATCCATGTTTTCGCGCCTTTTTTGCGATTTCAAGGTGGAAAAATACATAGGCCCCAAAATGAAAGAAACGGCTGCCGCGCCAAAACTATGGTTTCAAACTTGATGAAAACAGTCTCTCCCATAATAACTCACGGGCTGCTTGTGTTTTTTAGGCCTTTGCAAGCTATCGGAAGTGTGTGCGCGGCAGGAGAGACAAATCCATGTTTTCGCGCATTTTTTGCGATTTCAAGGTCGAAAAACACATAGGCCCCAAAATGAAAGAAACGGCTGCCGCGCCAAAACTATGGCTTCAAACTTGATGAAAACAGTCTCTCCCATAATAACTCACGGGCTGCTTGTGTTTTTTAGGCCTTTGCAAGCTATCGGAAATGTGTGCGCGGCAGGAGAGACAAATCCATGTTTTCGCGCCTTTTTTGCGATTTCAAGGTCGAAAAACACATAGGCCCCAAAATGAAAGAAACGGGTGGCGCACCAAAACTATGGCTTCAAACTTGATGAAAACAGTCTCTCCCATAATAACTCACGGGCTGCTTGTGTTTTTTAGGCCTTTGCAAGTTATCGGAAGTGTGTGCGCGGCAGGAGAGTCAAATCAATGTTTTTGCGCCTTTTTTGCGATTTCAAGGTCGAAAAACACATAGGCCCCAAAATGAAAGAAACGGCTGCCGCGCCAAAACTATGGCTTCAAACTTGATGAAAACAGTCTCTCCCATATTAACTCACGGGCTGATTGTGTTTTTTAGGCCTTCGCAAGCTATCGGAAGTGTGTGCGCGGCAGGAGAGACAAATCCATGTTTTCGTGCATTTTTTGCGATTTCAAGGTCGAAAAACACATAGGCCCCAAAATGAAAGAAACGGCTGCCGCGCCAAAACTATGGCTTCAAACTGGATGAAAACAGTCTCTCCCATAATAACTCACGGGCTGCTTGTGTTTTTTAGGCCTTTGCAAGCTATCGGAAGTGTGTGCGCGGCAGGAGAGACAAATCCATGTTTTCGCGCATTTTTTGCGATTTCAAGGTCGAAAAACACATAGGCCCCAAAATGAAAGAAACGGCTGCCGCGCCAAAACTATGGCTTCAATCTTGATGAAAACAGTCTCTCCCATAATAACTCAAGGGCTGCTTGTGTTTTTTAGGCCTTTGCAAGCTATCGGAAGTGTGTGCGCGGCAGGAGAGACAAATCTATGTTTTCGCGCCTGTTTTGCCATTTCCAGGTCGAAAAACACACAGAACCCAAAAATAAAGAAACGGCTGTCCAGCCAAAACTGAGGCTTCAAACTTGATGAAAACAGTCTCTCCCACAATAACTCAAGGGCCGCTTGTGTTTTTTAGGCCTTCGCAAGCTATCGGAAGTGTGTGCGCGGCAGGAGAGACAAATCCATGTTTTCGCGCATTTTTTGCGATTTCAAGGTCGAAAAACACATAGGCCCCAAAATGAAAGAAACGGCTGCCGCGCCAAAACTATGGCTTCAATCTTGATGAAAACAGTCTCTCCCATAATAACTCACGGGCTGCTTGTGTTTTTTAGGCCTTTGCAAGCTATCGGAAGTGTGTGCGCGGCAGGAGAGACAAATCCATGTTTTCGCGCCTTTTTTGCGATTTCAAGGTCGAAAAACACATAGGCCCCAAAATGAAAGAAACGGCTGGGGCGCCAAAACTATGGCTTGAAACTTGATGAAAACAGTCTCTCCCATAATAACTCACGGGCTGCTTGTGTTTTTTAGGCCTTTGCAAGCTATCGGAAGTTGTGCGCGGCAGGAGAGACAAATCCATGTTTTCGCGCCTTTTTTGCGATTTCAAGGTCGAAAAACACATAGGCCCCAAAATGAAAGAAACGGCTGGCGCGCCAAAACTATGGCTTCAAACTTGATGAAAACAGTCTCTCCCATATTAACTCACGGGCTGATTGTGTTTTTTAGGCCTTCGCAAGCTATCGGAAGTGTGTGCGCAGCAGGAGAGACAAATCTATGTTTTCGCGCCTGTTTTGCCATTTCCAGGTCGAAAAACACACAGACCCCAAAAATAAAGAAACGGCTGTCCAGCCAAAACTGAGGCTTCAAACTTGATGAAAACAGTCTCTCCCACAATAACTCAAGGGCTGCTTGTGTTTTTTAGGCCTTTGCAAGCTATCGGAAGTTGTGCGCGGCAGGAGAGACAAATCCATGTTTTCGCGCCTTTTTTGCGATTTCAAGGTGGAAAAATACATAGGCCCCAAAATGAAAGAAACGGCTGGCGCGCCAAAACTATGGCTTCAAACTTGATGAAAACAGTCTCTCCCATAATAACTCACGGGCTGCTTGTGTTTTTTAGGCCTTTGCAAGCTATCGGAAGTGTGTGCGCGGCAGGAGAGACAAATCCATGTTTTCGCGCATTTTTTGCGATTTCAAGGTCGAAAAACACATAGGCCCCAAAATGAAAGAAACGGCTGCCGCGCCAAAACTATGGCTTCAAACTTGATGAAAACAGTCTCTCCCATAATAACTCACGGGCTGCTTGTGTTTTTTAGGCCTTTGCAAGCTATCGGAAATGTGTGCGCGGCAGGAGAGACAAATCCATGTTTTCGCGCCTTTTTTGCGATTTCAAGGTCGAAAAACACATAGGCCCCAAAATGAAAGAAACGGGTGGCGCACCAAAACTATGGCTTCAAACTTGATGAAAACAGTCTCTCCCATAATAACTCACGGCCTGCTTGTGTTTTTTAGGCCTTTGCAAGCTATCGGAAGTGTGTGCGCGGCAGGAGAGACAAATCCATGTTTTCGCCCCTTTTTTGCGATTTCAAGGTCGAAAAACACATAGGCCCCAAAATGAAAGAAACGGCTGGCGCGCCAAAACTATGGCTTCAAACTTGATGAAAACAGTCTCTCCCATAATAACTCACGGGCTGCTTGTGTTTTTTAGGCCTTTGCAAGTTATCGGAAGTGTGTGCGCGGCAGGAGAGTCAAATCAATGTTTTTGCGCCTTTTTTGCGATTTCAAGGTCGAAAAACACATAGGCCCCAAAATGAAAGAAACGGCTGCCGCGCCAAAACTATGGCTTCAAACTTGATGAAAACAGTCTCTCCCATATTAACTCACGGGCTGATTGTGTTTTTTAGGCCTTCGCAAGCTATCGGAAGTGTGTGCGCGGCAGGAGAGACAAATCCATGTTTTCGTGCATTTTTTGCGATTTCAAGGTCGAAAAACACATAGGCCCCAAAATGAAAGAAACGGCTGCCGCGCCAAAACTATGGCTTCAAACTTGATGAAAACAGTCTCTCCCATAATAACTCACGGGCTGCTTGTGTTTTTTAGGCCTTTGCAAGCTATCGGAAGTGTGTGCGCGGCAGGAGAGACAAATCCATGTTTTCATGCATTTTTTGCGATTTCAAGGTCGAAAAACACATAGGCCCCAAAATGAAAGAAACGGCTGCCGCGCCAAAACTATGGCTTCAAACTTGATGAAAACAGTCTCTCCCATAATAACTCACGGGCTGCTTGTGTTTTTTAGGCCTTTGCAAGCTATCGGAAGTGTGTGCGCGGCAGGAGAGACAAATCCATGTTTTCGCGCATTTTTTGCGATTTCAAGGTCGAAAAACACATAGGCCCCAAAATGAAAGAAACGGCTGCCGCGCCAAAACTATGGCTTCAATCTTGATGAAAACAGTCTCTCCCATAATAACTCAAGGGCTGCTTGTGTTTTTTAGGCCTTTGCAAGCTATCGGAAGTGTGTGCGCGGCAGGAGAGACAAATCTATGTTTTCGCGCCTGTTTTGCCATTTCCAGGTCGAAAAACACACAGAACCCAAAAATAAAGAAACGGCTGTCCAGCCAAAACTGAGGCTTCAAACTTGATGAAAACAGTCTCTCCCACAATAACTCAAGGGCCGCTTGTGTTTTTTAGGCCTTCGCAAGCTATCGGAAGTGTGTGCGCGGCAGGAGAGACAAATCCATGTTTTCGCGCATTTTTTGCGATTTCAAGGTCGAAAAACACATAGGCCCCAAAATGAAAGAAACGGCTGCCGCGCCAAAACTATGGCTTCAATCTTGATGAAAACAGTCTCTCCCATAATAACTCACGGGCTGCTTGTGTTTTTTAGGCCTTTGCAAGCTATCGGAAGTGTGTGCGCGGCAGGAGAGACAAATCCATGTTTTCGCGCCTTTTTTGCGATTTCAAGGTCGAAAAACACATAGGCCCCAAAATGAAAGAAACGGCTGGGGCGCCAAAACTATGGCTTGAAACTTGATGAAAACAGTCTCTCCCATAATAACTCACGGGCTGCTTGTGTTTTTTAGGCCTTTGCAAGCTATCGGAAGTTGTGCGCGGCAGGAGAGACAAATCCATGTTTTCGCGCCTTTTTTGCGATTTCAAGGTCGAAAAACACATAGGCCCCAAAATGAAAGAAACGGCTGGCGCGCCAAAACTATGGCTTCAAACTTGATGAAAACAGTCTCTCCCATATTAACTCACGGGCTGATTGTGTTTTTTAGGCCTTCGCAAGCTATCGGAAGTGTGTGCGCAGCAGGAGAGACAAATCTATGTTTTCGCGCCTGTTTTGCCATTTCCAGGTCGAAAAACACACAGACCCCAAAAATAAAGAAACGGCTGTCCAGCCAAAACTGAGGCTTCAAACTTGATGAAAACAGTCTCTCCCACAATAACTCAAGGGACGCTTGTGTTTTTTAGGCCTTCGCAAGCTATCGGAAGTGTGTGCGCGGCAGGAGAGACAAATCCATGTTTTCGCGCATTTTTTGCCATTTCCAGGTCGAAAAACACACAGAACCCAAAAATAAAGAAACGGCTGTCCAGCCAAAACTGAGGCTTCAAACTTGATGAAAACAGTCTCTCCCACAATAACTCAAGGGCCGCTTGTGTTTTTTAGGCCTTCGCAAGCTATCGGAAGTGTGTGCGCGGCAGGAGAGACAAATCCATGTTTTCGCGCATTTTTTGCGATTTCAAGGTCGAAAAACACATAGGCCCCAAAATGAAAGAAACGGCTGCCGCGCCAAAACTATGGCTTCAATCTTGATGAAAACAGTCTCTCCCATAATAACTCACGGGCTGCTTGTGTTTTTTAGGCCTTTGCAAGCTATCGGAAGTGTGTGCGCGGCAGGAGAGACAAATCCATGTTTTCGCGCCTTTTTTGCGATTTCAAGGTCGAAAAACACATAGGCCCCAAAATGAAAGAAACGGCTGGGGCGCCAAAACTATGGCTTGAAACTTGATGAAAACAGTCTCTCCCATAATAACTCACGGGCTGCTTGTGTTTTTTAGGCCTTTGCAAGCTATCGGAAGTTGTGCGCGGCAGGAGAGACAAATCCATGTTTTCGCGCCTTTTTTGCGATTTCAAGGTCGAAAAACACATAGGCCCCAAAATGAAAGAAACGGCTGGCGCGCCAAAACTATGGCTTCAAACTTGATGAAAACAGTCTCTCCCATATTAACTCACGGGCTGATTGTGTTTTTTAGGCCTTCGCAAGCTATCGGAAGTGTGTGCGCAGCAGGAGAGACAAATCTATGTTTTCGCGCCTGTTTTGCCATTTCCAGGTCGAAAAACACACAGACCCCAAAAATAAAGAAACGGCTGTCCAGCCAAAACTGAGGCTTCAAACTTGATGAAAACAGTCTCTCCCACAATAACTCAAGGGACGCTTGTGTTTTTTAGGCCTTCGCAAGCTATCGGAAGTGTGTGCGCGGCAGGAGAGACAAATCCATGTTTTCGCGCATTTTTTGCGATTTCAAGGTCGAAAAACACATAGGCCCCAAAATGAAAGAAACGGCTGCCGCGCCAAAACTATGGCTTCAATCTTGATGAAAACAGTCTCTCCCATAATAACTCAAGGGCTGCTTGTGTTTTTTAGGCCTTTGCAAGCTATCGGAAGTGTGTGCGCGGCAGGAGAGACAAATCTATGTTTTCGCGCCTGTTTTGCCATTTCCAGGTCGAAAAACACACAGAACCCAAAAATAAAGAAACGGCTGTCCAGCCAAAACTGAGGCTTCAAACTTGATGAAAACAGTCTCTCCCACAATAACTCAAGGGCCGCTTGTGTTTTTTAGGCCTTCGCAAGCTATCGGAAGTGTGTGCGCGGCAGGAGAGACAAATCCATGTTTTCGCGCATTTTTTGCGATTTCAAGGTCGAAAAACACATAGGCCCCAAAATGAAAGAAACGGCTGCCGCGCCAAAACTATGGCTTCAATCTTGATGAAAACAGTCTCTCCCATAATAACTCACGGGCTGCTTGTGTTTTTTAGGCCTTTGCAAGCTATCGGAAGTGTGTGCGCGGCAGGAGAGACAAATCCATGTTTTCGCGCCTTTTTTGCGATTTCAAGGTCGAAAAACACATAGGCCCCAAAATGAAAGAAACGGCTGGGGCGCCAAAACTATGGCTTGAAACTTGATGAAAACAGTCTCTCCCATAATAACTCACGGGCTGCTTGTGTTTTTTAGGCCTTTGCAAGCTATCGGAAGTTGTGCGCGGCAGGAGAGACAAATCCATGTTTTCGCGCCTTTTTTGCGATTTCAAGGTCGAAAAACACATAGGCCCCAAAATGAAAGAAACGGCTGGCGCGCCAAAACTATGGCTTCAAACTTGATGAAAACAGTCTCTCCCATATTAACTCACGGGCTGATTGTGTTTTTTAGGCCTTCGCAAGCTATCGGAAGTGTGTGCGCAGCAGGAGAGACAAATCTATGTTTTCGCGCCTGTTTTGCCATTTCCAGGTCGAAAAACACACAGACCCCAAAAATAAAGAAACGGCTGTCCAGCCAAAACTGAGGCTTCAAACTTGATGAAAACAGTCTCTCCCACAATAACTCAAGGGACGCTTGTGTTTTTTAGGCCTTCGCAAGCTATCGGAAGTGTGTGCGCGGCAGGAGAGACAAATCCATGTTTTCGCGCATTTTTTGCGATTTCAAGGTCGAAAAACACACAGGCCCCAAAATGAAAGAAACGGCTGCCGCGCCAAAACTATGGCTTCAAACTTGATGAAAACAGTCTCTCCCATAATAACTCACGGGCTGCTTGTGTTTTTTAGGCCTTTGCAAGCTATCGGAAGTGTGTGCGCGGCAGGAGATACAAATCCATGTTTTCGCGCCTTTTTTGCGATTTCAAGGTCGAAAAACACATAGGCCCCAAAATGAAAGAAACGGCTGCCGCGCCAAAACTATGGCTTCAAACTTGATGAAAACAGTCTCTCCCATATTAACTCACGGGCTGATTGTGTTTTTTAGGCCTTCGCAAGCTATCGGAAGTGTGTGCGCAGCAGGAGAGACAAATCTATGTTTTCGCGCCTTTTTTGCCATTTCCAGGTCGAAAAACACACAGACCCCAAAAATAAAGAAACGGCTGTCCAGCCAAAACTGAGGCTTCAAACTTGATGAAAACAGTCTCTCCCAAAATAACTCAAGGGCCGCTTGTGTTTTTTAGGCCTTCGCAAGCTATCGGAAGTGTGTGCGCGGCAGTAGAGACAAATCTATGTTTTCGCGCATTTTTTGCGATTTCAAGGTCGAAAAACACATAGGCCCCAAAATGAAAGAAACGGCTGCCGCGCCAAAACTATGGCTTCAAACTTGATGAAAACAGTCTCTCCCATAATAACTCACGGGCTGCTTGTGTTTTTTAGGCCTTTGCAAGCTATCGGAAGTGTGTGCGCGGCAGGAGAGACAAATCCATGTTTTCGCGCCTTTTTTGCGATTTCAAGGTCGAAAAACACATAGGCCCCAAAATGAAAGAAACGGCTGGCGCGCCACAACTATGACTTCAAACTTGATGAAAACAGTCTCTCCCATATTAACTCACGGGCTGATTGTGTTTTTTAGGCCTTCGCAAGCTATCGGAAGTGTGTGCGCAGCAGGAGAGACAAATCTATGTTTTCGCGCCTGTTTTGCCATTTCCAGGTCGAAAAACACACAGACCCCAAAAATAAAGAAACGGCTGTCCAGCCAAAACTGAGGCTTCAAACTTGATGAAAACAGTCTCTCCCACAATAACTCAAGTGACGCTTGTGTTTTTTAGGCCTTCGCAAGCTATCGGAAGTGTGTGCGCGGCAGGAGAGACAAATCCATGTTTTCGCGCATTTTTTGCGATTTCAAGGTCGAAAAACACATAGACCCCAAAAATAAAGAAACGGCTGTCCAGCCAAAACTGAGGCTTCAAACTTGATGAAAACAGTCTCTCCCACAATAACTCAAGGGACGCTTGTGTTTTTTAGGCCTTCGCAAGCTATCGGAAGTGTGTGCGCGGCAGGAGATACAAATCCATGTTTTCGCGACTTTTTTGCGATTTCAAGGTCGAAAAACACATAGGCCCCAAATGAAAGAAACGGCTGGCGCGCCAAAACTATGGCTTCAAACTTGATGAAAACAGTCTCTCCCATAATAACTCACGGGCTGCTTGTGTTTTTTAGGCCTTTGCACGCTATCGGAAGTGTGTGCGCGGCAGGAGAGACAAATCCATGTTTTCGCGCCTTTTTTGCCATTTCCAGGTCGAAAAACACAAAGGCCCCAAAATGAAAGAAACGGCTGCCGCGCCAAAACTATGGCTTCAAACTTGATGAAAACAGTCTCTCCCATAATAACTCACGGGCTGCTTGTGTTTTTTAGGCCTTTGCAAGCTATCGGAAGTGTGTGCGCGGCAGGAGAGACAAATCCATGTTTTCGCGAATTTTTTGCGATTTCATGGTCGAAAAACACATAGGCCCCAAAATGAAAGAAACGGCTGCCGCGCCAAAACTATGACTTCAAACTTGATGAAAACAGTCTCTCCCATATTAACTCACGGGCTGATTGTGTTTTTTAGGCCTTCGCAAGCTATCGGAAGTGTGTGCGCAGCAGGAGAGACAAATCTATGTTTTCGCGCCTGTTTTGCCATTTCCAGGTCGAAAAACACACAGACCCCAAAAATAAAGAAACGGCTGTCCAGCCAAAACTGAGGCTTCAAACTTGATGAAAACAGTCTCTCCCATATTAACTCACGGGCTGATTGTGTTTTTTAGGCCTTCGCAAGCTATCGGAAGTGTGTGCGCAGCAGGAGAGACAAATCTATGTTTTCGCGCCTGTTTTGCCATTTCCAGGTCGAAAAACACACAGACCCCAAAAATAAAGAAACGGCTGTCCAGCCAAAACTGAGGCTTCAAACTTGATGAAAACAGTCTCTCCCACAATAACTCAAGGGCCGCTTGTGTTTTTTAGGCCTTTGCAAGCTATCGGAAGTGTGTGCGCGGCAGGAGAGACAAATCCATGTTTTCGCGCCTTTTTTGCGATTTCAAGGTCGAAAAACACATAGGCCCCAAAATGAAAGAAACGGCTGGCGCGCCAAAACTATGGCTTCAAACTTGATGAAAACAGTCTCTCCCATAATAACTCACGGGCTGCTTGTGTTTTTTAGGCCTTTGCAAGCTATCGGAAGTGTGTGCGCGGCAGGAGAGACAAATCCCTGTTTTCGCGCCTTTTTTGCGATTTCCAGGTCGAAAAACACACAGACCCCAAAAATAAAGAAACGGCTGTCCAGCCAAAACTGAGGCTTCAAACTTGATGAAAACAGTCTCTCCCACAATAACTCAATGGCCGCTTGTGTTTTTTAGGCCTTCGCAAGCTATCGGAAGTGTGTGCGCGGCAGGAGAGACAAATCCATGTTTTCGCGAATTTTTTGCGATTTCAAGGTCGAAAAACACATAGGCCCCAAAATGAAAGAAACGGCTGCCGCGCCAAAACTATGGCTTCAAACTTGATGAAAACAGTCTCTCCCATATTAACTCACGGGCTGATTGTGTTTTTTAGGCCTTCGCAAGCTATCGGAAGTGTGTGCGCAGCAGGAGAGACAAATCTATGTTTTCGCGCCTGTTTTGCCATTTCCAGGTCGAAAAACACACAGACCCCAAAAATAAAGAAACGGCTGTCCAGCCAAAACTGAGGCTTCAAACTTGATGAAAACAGTCTCTCCCACAATAACTCAAGGGCCGCTTGTGTTTTTTAGGCCTTTGCAAGCTATCGGAAGTGTGTGCGCGGCAGGAGAGACAAATCCATGTTTTCGCGCCTTTTTTGCGATTTCAAGGTCGAAAAACACATAGGCCCCAAAATGAAAGAAACGGCTGGCGCGCCAAAACTGTGGCTTCAAACTTGATGAAAACAGTCTCTCCCATAATAACTCACGGGCTGCTTGTGTTTTTTAGGCCTTTGCACGCTATCGGAAGTGTGTGCGCGGCAGGAGAGACAAATCCATGTTTTCGCGCCTTTTTTGCCATTTCCAGGTCGAAAAACACAAAGGCCCCAAAATGAAAGAAACGGCTGCCGCGCCAAAACTATGGCTTCAAACTTGATGAAAACAGTCTCTCCCATAATAACTCACGGGCTGCTTGTGTTTTTTAGGCCTTTGCAAGCTATCGGAAGTGTGTGCGCGGCAGGAGAGACAAATCCATGTTTTCGCGAATTTTTTGCGATTTCATGGTCGAAAAACACATAGGCCCCAAAATGAAAGAAACGGCTGCCGCGCCAAAACTATGGCTTCAAACTTGATGAAAACAGTCTCTCCCATATTAACTCACGGGCTGATTGTGTTTTTTAGGCCTTCGCAAGCTATCGGAAGTGTGTGCGCAGCAGGAGAGACAAATCTATGTTTTCGCGCCTGTTTTGCCATTTCCAGGTCGAAAAACACACAGACCCCGAAAATAAAGAAACGGCTGTCCAGCCAAAACTGAGGCTTCAAACTTGATGAAAACAGTCTCTCCCATATTAACTCACGGGCTGATTGTGTTTTTTAGGCCATCGCAAGCTATCGGAAGTGTGTGCGCAGCAGGAGAGACAAATCTATGTTTTCGCGCCTGTTTTGCCATTTCCAGGTCGAAAAACACATAGGCCCCAAAATGAAAGAAACGGCTGGCGCGCCAAAACTATGGCTTCAAACTTGATGAAAACAGTCTCTCCCATAATAACTCACGGGCTGCTTGTGTTTTTTAGGCCTTTGCAAGCTATCGGAAGTGTGTGCGCGGCAGGAGAGACAAATCCCTGTTTTCGCGCCTTTTTTGCGATTTCCAGGTCGAAAAACACACAGACCCCAAAAATAAAGAAACGGCTGTCCAGCCAAAACTGAGGCTTCAAACTTGATGAAAACAGTCTCTCCCACAATAACTCAATGGCCGCTTGTGTTTTTTAGGCCTTCGCAAGCTATCGGAAGTGTGTGCGCGGCAGGAGAGACAAATCCATGTTTTCGCGAATTTTTTGCGATTTCAAGGTCGAAAAACACATAGGCCCCAAAATGAAAGAAACGGCTGCCGCGCCAAAACTATGGCTTCAAACTTGATGAAAACAGTCTCTCCCATATTAACTCACGGGCTGATTGTGTTTTTTAGGCCTTCGCAAGCTATCGGAAGTGTGTGCGCAGCAGGAGAGACAAATCTATGTTTTCGCGCCTGTTTTGCCATTTCCAGGTCGAAAAACACACAGACCCCAAAAATAAAGAAACGGCTGTCCAGCCAAAACTGAGGCTTCAAACTTGATGAAAACAGTCTCTCCCACAATAACTCAAGGGCCGCTTGTGTTTTTTAGGCCTTTGCAAGCTATCGGAAGTGTGTGCGCGGCAGGAGAGACAAATCCATGTTTTCGCGCCTTTTTTGCGATTTCAAGGTCGAAAAACACATAGGCCCCAAAATGAAAGAAACGGCTGGCGCGCCAAAACTGTGGCTTCAAACTTGATGAAAACAGTCACTCCCATAATAACTCACGGGCCGCTTGTGTTTTTTAGGCCTTTGCAAGCTATCGGAAGTGTGTGCGCGGCAGGAGAGACAAATCAATGTTTTTGCGCCTTTTTTGCGATTTCAAGGTCGAAAAACACATAGGCCCCAAAATGAAAGAAACGGCTGCCGCGCCAAAACTATGGCTTCAAACTTGATGAAAACAGTCTCTCCCATATTAACTCACGGGCTGATTGTGTTTTTTAGGCCTTCGCAAGCTATCGGAAGTGTGTGCGCAGCAGGAGAGACAAATCTATGTTTTCGCGCCTTTTTTGCCATTTCCAGGTCGAAAAACACACAGAACCCAAAAATAAAGAAACGGCTGTCCAGCCAAAACTGAGGCTTCAAACTTGATGAAAACAGTCTCTCCCACAATAACTCAAGGGCCGCTTGTTTTTTTTAGGCCTTCGCAAGCTATCGGAAGTGTGTGCGCGGCAGGAGAGACAAATCCATGTTTTCGTGCATTTTTTGCGATTTCAAGGTCGAAAAACACATAGGCCCCAAAATGAAAGAAACGGCTGCCGCGCCAAAACTATGGCTTCAATCTTGATGAAAACAGTCTCTCCCATAATAACTCACGGGCTGCTTGTGTTTTTTAGGCCTTTGCAAGCTATCGGAAGTGTGTGCGCGGCAGGAGAGACAAATCCATGTTTTCGCGCCTTTTTTGCGATTTCAAGGTCGAAAAACACATAGTCCCCAAAATGAAAGAAACGGCTGGCGCGCCAAAACTATGACTTCAAACTTGATTAAAACAGTCTCTCCCATAATAACTCAAGGGCTGCTTGTGTTTTTTAGGCCTTTGCAAGCTATCGGAAGTTGTGCGCGGCAGGAGAGACAAATCCATGTTTTCGCGCCTTTTTTGCGATTTCAAGGTCGAAAAACACATAGGCCCCAAAATGAAAGAAACGGCTGGCGCGCCAAAACTATGGCTTCAAACTTGATGAAAACAGTCTTTCCCATAATAACTCACGGGCTGCTTGTGTTTTTTAGGCCTTTGCAAGCTATCGGAAGTGTGTGCGCGGCAGGAGAGACAAATCCATGTTTTTGCGCCTTTTTTGCGATTTCAAGGTCGAAAAACACATAGGCCCCAAAATGAAAGAAACGGCTGCCGCGCCAAAACTATGGCTTCAAACTTGATGAAAACAGTCTCTCCCATAATAACTCACGGGCTGCTTGTGTTTTTTAGGCCTTTGCAAGCTATCGGAAGTGTGTGCGCGGCAGGAGAGACAAATCTATGTTTTCGCGCCTTTTTTGCCATTTCCAGGTCGAAAAACACACAGAACCCAAAAATAAAGAAACGGCTGTCCAGCCAAAACTGAGGCTTCAAACTTGATGAAAACAGTCTCTCCCACAATAACTCAAGGGCCGCTTGTGTTTTTTAGGCCTTCGCAAGCTATCGAAAGTGTGTGCGCGGCAGGAGAGACAAATCCATGTTTTTGAACCTTTTTTGTGATTTCAAGGTCGAAAAACACATAGGCCCCAAAATGAAAGAAACGGCTGGCGCGCCAAAACTATGGCTTCAAACTTGATGAAAACAGTCTCTCCCATAATAACTCACGGGCTGCTTGTGTTTTTTAGGCCTTTGCAAGCTATCGGAAGTGTGTGCGCGGCAGGAGAGACAAATCCATGTTTTCGCGCCTTTTTTGCGATTTCCAGGTCGAAAAACACACAGACCCCAAAAATAAAGAAACGGCTGTCCAGCCAAAACTGAGGCTTCAAACTTGATGAAAACAGTCTCTCCCACAATAACTCAAGGGCCGCTTGTGTTTTTTAGGCCTTCGCAAGCTATCGGAAGTGTGTGCGCGGCAGGAGAGACAAATCCATGTTTTCGCGCCTTTTTTGCGATTTCAAGGTCGAAAAACACATAGGCCCCAAAATGAAAGAAACGGCTGCCGCGCCAAAACTATGGCTTCAAACTTGATGAAAACAGTCTCTCCCATAATAACTCACAGGCTGCTTGTGTTTTTTAGGCCTTTGCAAGCTATCGAAGTGTGTGCGCGGCAGGAGAGACAAATCCATGTTTTAGCGCCTTTTTTGCGATTTCAAGGTCGAAAAACACATAGGCCCCAAAATGAAAGAAACGGCTGGCGCGCCAAAACTATGGCTTCAAACTTGATGAAAACAGTCTCTCCCATATTAACTCACGGGCTGATTGTGTTTTTTAGGCCTTCGCAAGCTATCGGAAGTGTGTGCGCAGCAGGAGAGACAAATCTATGTTTTCGCGCCTGTTTTGCCATTTCCAGGTCGAAAAACACACAGACCCCAAAAATAAAGAAACGGCTGTCCAGCCAAAACTGAGGCTTCAAACTTGATGAAAACAGTCTCTCCCACAATAACTCAAGGGCCGCTTGTGTTTTTTAGGCCTTTGCAAGCTATCGGAAGTGTGTGCGCGGCAGGAGAGACAAATCCATGTTTTCGCGCCTTTTTTGCGATTTCAAGGTCGAAAAACACATAGGCCCCAAAATGAAAGAAACGGCTGGCGCGCCAAAACTATGGCTTCAAACTTGATGAAAACAGTCTCTCCCATAATAACTCACGGGCTGCTTGTGTTTTTTAGGCCTTTGCAAGCTATCGGAAGTGTGTGCGCGGCAGGAGAGACAAATCCCTGTTTTCGCGCCTTTTTTGCGATTTCAAGGTCGAAAAACACATAGGCCCCAAAATGAAAGAATCGGCTGGCGCGCCAAAACTATGGCTTCAAACTTGATGAAAACAGTCTCTCCCATAATAACTCACGGGCTGCTTGTGTTTTTTAGGCCTTTGCAAGCTATCGGAAGTGTGTGCGCGGCAGGAGAGACAAATCCATGTTTTCGCGCCTTTTTTGCGATTTCCAGGTCGAAAAACACACAGACCCCAAAAATAAAGAAACGGCTGTCCAGCCAAAACTGAGGCTTCAAACTTGATGAAAACAGTCTCTCCCACAATAACTCAATGGCCGCTTGTGTTTTTTAGGCCTTTGCAAGCTATCGGAAGTGTGTGCGCGGCAGTAGAGACAAATCCATGTTTTCGCGCATTTTTTGCGATTTCAAGGTCGAAAAACACATAGGCCCCAAAATGAAAGAAACGGCTGCCGCGCCAAAACTATGGCTTCAAACTTGATGAAAACAGTCTCTCCCATATTAACTCACGGGCTGATTGTGTTTTTTAGGCCTTCGCAAGCTATCGGAAGTGTGTGCGCGGCAGGAGAGACAAATCTATGTTTTCGCGCCTGTTTTGCCATTTCCAGGTCGAAAAACACACAGACCCCAAAATGAAAGAAACGGCTGCCGCGCCAAAACTATGGCTTCAAACTTGATGAAAACAGTCTCTCCCATATTAACTCACGGGCTGATTGTGTTTTTTAGGTCTTCGCAAGCTATCGGAAGTGTGTGCGCAGCAGGAGAGACAAATCTATGTTTTCGCGCCTGTTTTGCCATTTCCAGGTCGAAAAACACACAGACCCCAAAAATAAAGAAACGGCTGTCCAGCCAAAACTGAGGCTTCAAACTTGATGAAAACAGTCTCTCCCACAATAACTCAAGGGCCGCCTGTGTTTTTTAGGCCTTTGCAAGCTATCGGAAGTGTGTGCGCGGCAGGAGAGACAAATCCATGTTTTCGCGCCTTTTTTGCGATTTCAAGGTCGAAAAACACATAGGCCCCAAAATGAAAGAAACGGCTGGCGCGCCAAAACTATGGCTTCAAACTTGATGAAAACAGTCACTCCCATAATAACTCACGGGCCGCTTGTGTTTTTTAGGCCTTTGCAAGCTATCGGAAGTGTGTGCGCGGCAGGAGAGACAAATCAATGTTTTTGCGCCTTTTTTGCGATTTCAAGGTCGAAAAACACATAGGCCCCAAAATGAAAGAAACGGCTGCCGCGCCAAAACTATGGCTTCAAACTTGATGAAAACAGTCTCTCCCATATTAACTCACGGGCTGATTGTGTTTTTTAGGCCTTCGCAAGCTATCGGAAGTGTGTGCACAGCAGGAGAGACAAATCTATGTTTTCGCACCTGTTTTGCCATTTCCAGGTCGAAAAACACACAGACCCCAAAAATAAAGAAACGGCTGTCCAGCCAAAACTGAGGCTTCAAACTTGATGAAAACAGTCCCTCCCACAATAACTCAAGGGCCGCTTGTGTTTTTTAGGCCTTTGCAAGCTATCGGAAGTGTGTGCGCGGCAGTAGAGACAAATCCATGTTTTCGCGCATTTTTTGCGATTTCAAGGTCGAAAAACACATAGGCCCCAAAATGAAAGAAACGGCTGCCGCGCCAAAACTATGGCTTCAAACTTGATGAAAACAGTCTCTCCCATATTAACTCACGGGCTGATTGTGTTTTTTAGGCCTTCGCAAGCTATCGGAAGTGTGTGCGCAGCAGGAGAGACAAATCTATGTTTTCGCGCCTGTTTTGCCATTTCCAGGTCGAAAAACACACAGACCCCAAAATGAAAGAAAAGGCTGCCGCGCCAAAACTATGGCTTCAAACTTGATGAAAACAGTCTCTCCCATATTAACTCACGGGCTGATTGTGTTTTTTAGGTCTTCGCAAGCTATCGGAAGTGTGTGCGCAGCAGGAGAGACAAATCTATGTTTTCGCGCCTGTTTTGCCATTTCCAGGTCGAAAAACACACAGACCCCAAAAATAAAGAAACGGCTGTCCAGCCAAAACTGAGGCTTCAAACTTGATGAAAACAGTCTCTCCCACAATAACTCAAGGGCCGCCTGTGTTTTTTAGGCCTTTGCAAGCTATCGGAAGTGTGTGCGCGGCAGGAGAGACAAATCCATGTTTTCGCGCCTTTTTTGCGATTTCAAGGTCGAAAAACACATAGGCCCCAAAATGAAAGAAACGGCTGGCGCGCCAAAACTATGGCTTCAAACTTGATGAAAACAGTCACTCCCATAATAACTCACGGGCCGCTTGTGTTTTTTAGGCCTTTGCAAGCTATCGGAAGTGTGTGCGCGGCAGGAGAGACAAATCAATGTTTTTGCGCCTTTTTTGCGATTTCAAGGTCGAAAAACACATAGGCCCCAAAATGAAAGAAACGGCTGCCGCGCCAAAACTATGGCTTCAAACTTGATGAAAACAGTCTCTCCCATATTAACTCACGGGCTGATTGTGTTTTTTAGGTCTTCGCAAGCTATCGGAAGTGTGTGCGCAGCAGGAGAGACAAATCTATGTTTTCGCGCTTTTTTTGCCATTTCCAGGTCGAAAAACACACAGAACCCAAAAATAAAGAAACGGCTGTCCAGCCAAAACTGAGGCTTCAAACTTGATGAAAACAGTCTCTCCCACAATAACTCAAGGGCCGCTTGTGTTTTTTAGGCCTTCGCAAGCTATCGGAAGTGTGTGCGCGGCAGGAGAGACAAATCCATTTTTTCGTGCATTTTTTGCGATTTCAAGGTCGAAAAACACATAGGCCCCAAAATGAAAGAAACGGCTGCCGCGCCAAAACTATGGCTTCAATCTTGATGAAAACAGTCTCTCCCATAATAACTCACGGGCTGCTTGTGTTTTTTAGGCCTTTGCAAGCTATCGGAAGTGTGTGCGCGGCAGGAGAGACAAATCCATGTTTTCGCGCCTTTTTTGCGATTTCAAGGTCGAAAAACACATAGGCCCCAAAATGAAAGAAACGGCTGGGGCGCCAAAACTATGGCTTGAAACTTGATGAAAACAGTCTCTCCCATAATAACTCAAGGGCTGCTTGTGTTTTTTAGGCCTTTGCAAGCTATCGGAAGTTGTGCGCGGCAGGAGAGACAAATCCATGTTTTCGCGCCTTTTTTGCGATTTCAAGGTCGAAAAACACATAGGCCCCAAAATGAAAGAAACGGCTGGCGCGCCAAAACTATGGCTTCAAACTTGATGAAAACAGTCTTTCCCATAATAACTCACGGGCTGCTTGTGTTTTTTAGGCCTTTGCAAGCTATCGGAAGTGTGTGCGCGGCAGGAGAGACAAATCCATGTTTTCGCGCCTTTTTTGCGATTTCAAGGTCGAAAAACACATAGGCCCCAAAATGAAAGAAACGGCTGCCGCGCCAAAACTATGGCTTCAAACTTGATGAAAACAGTCTCTCCCATAATAACTCACGGGCTGCTTGTGTTTTTTAGGCCTTTGCAAGCTATCGGAAGTGTGTGCGCGGCAGGAGAGACAAATCCATGTTTTCGCGCATTTTTTGCGATTTCAAGGTCGAAAAACACATAGGCCCCAAAATGAAAGAAACGGCTGCCGCGCCAAAACTATGGCTTCAAACTTGATGAAAACAGTCTTTCCCATAATAACTCACGGGCTGCTTGTGTTTTTTAGGCCTTCGCAAGCTATCGGAAGTGTGTGCGCGGCAGGAGAGACAAATCCATGTTTTCGCCCCTTTTTTGCGATTTCAAGGTCGAAAAACACATAGGCCCCAAAATGAAAGAAACGGGTGGCGCACCAAAACTATGGCTTCAAACTTGATGAAAACAGTCTCTCCCATAATAACTCATGGCCTGCTTGTGTTTTTTAGGCCTTTGCAAGCTATCGGAAGTGTGTGCGCGGCAGGAGAGACAAATCCATGTTTTCGCCCCTTTTTTGCGATTTCAAGGTCGAAAAACACATAGGCCCCAAAATGAAAGAAACGGCTGGCGCGCCAAAACTATGGCTTCAAACTTGATGAAAACAGTCTCTCCCATAATAACTCACGGGCTGCTTGTGTTTTTTAGGCCTTTGCAAGTTATCGGAAGTGTGTGCGCGGCAGGAGAGACAAATCAATGTTTTTGCGCCTTTTTTGCGATTTCAAGGTCGAAAAACACATAGGCCCCAAAATGAAAGAAACGGCTGCCGCGCCAAAACTATGGCTTCAAACTTTATGAAAACAGTCTCTCCCATATTAACTCACGGGCTGATTGTGTTTTTTAGGCCTTCGCAAGCTATCGGAAGTGTGTGCGCAGCAGGAGAGACAAATCTATGTTTTCGCGCCTTTTTTGCCATTTCCAGGTCGAAAAACACATAGAACCCAAAAATAAAGAAACGGCTGTCCAGCCAAAACTGAGGCTTCAAACTTGATGAAAACAGTCTCTCCCACAATAACTCAAGGGCCGCTTGTGTTTTTTAGGCCTTCGCAAGCTATCGGAAGTGTGTGCGCGGCAGGAGAGACAAATCCATGTTTTCGTGCATTTTTTGCGATTTCAAGGTCGAAAAACACATAGGCCCCAAAATGAAAGAAACGGCTGCCGCGCCAAAACTATGGCTTCAATCTTGATGAAAACAGTCTCTCCCATAATAACTCATGGGCTGCTTGTGTTTTTTAGGCCTTTGCAAGCTATCGGAAGTGTGTGCGCGGCAGGAGAGACAAATCCATGTTTTCGCGCCTTTTTTGCGATTTCAAGGTCGAAAAACACATAGGCCCCAAAATGAAAGAAACGGCTGGGGCGCCAAAACTATGGCTTGAAACTTGATGAAAACAGTCTCTCCCATAATAACTCAAGGGCTGCTTGTGTTTTTTAGGCCTTTGCAAGCTATCGGAAGTTGTGCGCGGCAGGAGAGACAAATCCATGTTTTCGCTCCTTTTTTGCGATTTCAAGGTCGAAAAACACATAGGCCCCAAAATGAAAGAAACGGCTGCCGCGCCAAAACTATGGCTTCAAACTTGATGAAAACAGTCTCTCCCATAATAACTCACGGGCTGCTTGTGTTTTTTAGGCCTTTGCAAGCTATCGGAAGTGTGTGCGCGGCAGGAGAGACAAATCCATGTTTTCGCCCCTTTTTTGCGATTTCAAGGTCGAAAAACACATAGGCCCCAAAATGAAAGAAACGGCTGGCGCGCCAAAACTATGGCTTCAAACTTGATGAAAACAGTCTCTCCCATAATAACTCACGGGCTGCTTGTGTTTTTTAGGCCTTTGCAAGTTATCGGAAGTGTGTGCGCGGCAGGAGAGACAAATCAATGTTTTTGCGCCTTTTTTGCGATTTCAAGGTCGAAAAACACATAGGCCCCAAAATGAAAGAAACGGCTGCCGCGCCAAAACTATGGCTTCAAACTTTATGAAAACAGTCTCTCCCATATTAACTCACGGGCTGATTGTGTTTTTTAGGCCTTCGCAAGCTATCGGAAGTGTGTGCGCAGCAGGAGAGACAAATCTATGTTTTCGCGCCTTTTTTGCCATTTCCAGGTCGAAAAACACATAGAACCCAAAAATAAAGTAACGGCTGTCCAGCCAAAACTGAGGCTTCAAACTTGATGAAAACAGTCTCTCCCACAATAACTCAAGGGCCGCTTGTGTTTTTTAGGCCTTCGCAAGCTATCGGAAGTGTGTGCGCGGCAGGAGAGACAAATCCATGTTTTCGTGCATTTTTTGCGATTTCAAGGTCTAAAAACACATAGGCCCCAAAATGAAAGAAACGGCTGGGGCGCCAAAACTATGGCTTGAAACTTGATGAAAACAGTCTCTCCCATAATAACTCAAGGGCTGCTTGTGTTTTTTAGGCCTTTGCAAGCTATCGGAAATTGTGCGCGGCAGGAGAGACAAATCCATGTTTTCGCGCCTTTTTTGCGATTTCAAGGTCGAAAAACACATAGGCCCCAAAATGAAAGAAACGGCTGGGGCGCCAAAACTATGGCTTGAAACTTGATGAAAACAGTCTCTCCCATAATAACTCACGGGCTGCTTGTGTTTTTTAGGCCTTTGCAAGCTATCGGAAGTTGTGCGCGGCAGGAGAGACAAATCCATGTTTTCGCGCCTTTTTTGCGATTTCAAGGTCGAAAAACACATAGGCCCCAAAATGAAAGAAACGGCTGGCGCGCCAAAACTATGGCTTCAAACTTGATGAAAACAGTCTTTCCCATAATAACTCACGGGCTGCTTGTGTTTTTTAGGCCTTTGCAAGCTATCGGAAGTGTGTGCGCGGCAGGAGAGACAAATCCATGTTTTCGCGCCTTTTTTGCGATTTCAAGGTCGAAAAACACATAGGCCCCAAAATGAAAGAAACGGCTGGCGCGCCAAAACTATGGCTTCAAACTTGATGAAAACAGTCTCTCCCATATTAACTCACGGGCTGATTGTGTTTTTTAGGCCTTCGCAAGCTATCGGAAGTGTGTGCGCAGCAGGAGAGACAAATCTATGTTTTCGCGCCTGTTTTGCCATTTCCAGGTCGAAAAACACACAGACCCCAAAAATAAAGAAACGGCTGTCCAGCCAAAACTGAGGCTTCAAACTTGATGAAAACAGTCTCTCCCACAATAACTCAAGTGACGCTTGTGTTTTTTAGGCCTTCGCAAGCTATCGGAAGTGTGTGCGCGGCAGGAGAGACAAATCCATGTTTTCGCGCATTTTTTGCGATTTCAAGGTCGAAAAACACATAGGCCCCAAAATGAAAGAAACGGCTGCCGCGCCAAAACTATGGCTTCAAACTTGATGAAAACAGTCTCTCCCATATAAACTCACGGGCTGATTGTGTTTTTTAGGCCTTCGCAAGCTATCGGAAGTGTGTGCGCAGCAGGAGAGACAAATCTATGTTTTCGCGCCTGTTTTGCCATTTCCAGGTCGAAAAACACATAGACCCCAAAAATAAAGAAACGGCTGTCCAGCCAAAACTGAGGCTTCAAACTTGATGAAAACAGTCTCTCCCACAATAACTCAAGGGACGCTTGTGTTTTTTAGGCCTTCGCAAGCTATCGGAAGTGACAAATCCATGTTTTCGCGCCTTTTTTGCGATTTCAAGGTCGAAAAACACATAGGCCCCAAAATGAAAGAAACGGCTGCCGCGCCAAAACTATGGCTTCAAACTTGATGAAAACAGTCTCTCCCATATTAACTCACGGGCTGATTGTGTTTTTTAGGCCTTCGCAAGCAATCGGAAGTGTGTGCGCAGCAGGAGAGACAAATCTATGTTTTCGCGCCTTTTTTGCCATTTCCAGGTCGAAAAACACACAGACCCCAAAAATAAAGAAACGGCTGTCCAGCCAAAACTGAGGCTTCAAACTTGATGAAAACAGTCTCTCCCAAAATAACTCAAGGGCCGCTTGTGTTTTTTAGGCCTTCGCAAGCTATCGGAAGTGTGTGCGCGGCAGTAGAGACAAATCCATGTTTTCGCGCATTTTTTGTGATTTCAAGGTCGAAAAACACATAGGCCCCAAAATGAAAGAAACGGCTGCCGCGCCAAAACTATGGCTTCAAACTTGATGAAAACAGTCTCTCCCATAATAACTCACGGGCTGCTTGTGTTTTTTAGGCCTTTGCAAGCTATCGGAAGTGTGTGCGCGGCAGGAGAGACAAATCCATGTTTTCGCGCCTTTTTTGCGATTTCAAGGTCGAAAAACACATAGGCCCCAAAATGAAAGAAACGGCTGCCGCGCCAAAACTATGGCTTCAAACTTGATGAAAACAGTCTCTCCCATAATAACTCACGGGCTGCTTGTGTTTTTTAGGCCTTTGCAAGCTATCGGAAGTGTGTGCGCGGCAGGAGAGACAAATCCATGTTTTCGCGCCTTTTTTGCGATTTCAAGGTCGAAAAACACATAGGCCCCAAAATGAAAGAAACGGCTGGCGCGCCAAAACTATGGCTTCAAACTTGATGAAAACAGTCTCTCCCATAATAACTCACGGACTACTTGTGTTTTTTAGGCCTTTGCAAGCTATCGGAAGTGTGTGCGCGGCAGGAGAGACAAATCCATGTTTTCGCGCCTTTTTTGCGATTTCCAGGTCGAAAAACACACAGACCCCAAAAATAAAGAAACGGCTGTCCAGCCAAAACTGAGGCTTCAAACTTGATGAAAACAGTCTCTCCCACAATAACTCAAGGGCCGCTTGTGTTTTTTAGGCCTTCGCAAGCTATCGGAAGTGTGTGCGCGGCAGGAGAGACAAATCCATGTTTTCGCGCATTTTTTGCGATTTCAAGGTCGAAAAACACATAGGCCCCAAAATGAAAGAAACGGCTGCCGCGCCAAAACTATGGCTTCAAACTTGATGAAAACAGTCTCTCCCATATTAACTCACGGGCTGATTGTGTTTTTTAGGCCTTCGCAAGCTATCGGAAGTGTGTGCGCAGCAGGAGAGACAAATCTATGTTTTCGCGCCTGTTTTGCCATTTCCAGGTCGAAATACACACAGACCCCAAAAATAAAGAAACGGCTGTCCAGCCAAAACTGAGGCTTCAAACTTGATGAAAACAGTCTCTCCCACAATAACTCAAGGGACGCTTGTGTTTTTTAGGCCTTCGCAAGCTATCGGAAGTGACAAATCCATGTTTTCGCGCCTTTTTTGCGATTTCAAGGTCGAAAAACACATAGGCCCCAAAATGAAAGAAACGGCTGCCGCGCCAAAACTATGGCTTCAAACTTGATGAAAACAGTCTCTCCCATATTAACTCACGGGCTGATTGTGTTTTTTAGGCCTTCGCAAGCAATCGGAAGTGTGTGCGCAGCAGGAGAGACAAATCTATGTTTTCGCGCCTTTTTTGCCATTTCCAGGTCGAAAAACACACAGACCCCAAAAATAAAGAAACGGCTGTCCAGCCAAAACTGAGGCTTCAAACTTGATGAAAACAGTCTCTCCCACAATAACTCAAGTGACGCTTGTGTTTTTTAGGCCTTCGCAAGCTATCGGAAGTGTGTGCGCGGCAGGAGAGACAAATCCATGTTTTCGCGCATTTTTTGCGATTTCAAGGTCGAAAAACACATAGGCCCCAAAATGAAAGAAACGGCTGCCGCGCCAAAACTATGGCTTCAAACTTGATGAAAACAGTCTCTCCCATATTAACTCACGGGCTGATTGTGTTTTTTAGGCCTTCGCAAGCTATCGGAAGTGTGTGCGCAGCAGGAGAGACAAATCTATGTTTTCGCGCCTTTTTTGCCATTTCCAGGTCGAAAAACACACAGACCCCAAAAATAAAGAAACGGCTGTCCAGCCAAAACTGAGGCTTCAAACTTGATGAAAACAGTCTCTCCCAAAATAACTCAAGGGCCGCTTGTGTTTTTTAGGCCTTCGCAAGCTATCGGAAGTGTGTGCGCAGCAGGAGAGACAAATCTATGTTTTCGCGCCTGTTTTGCCATTTCCAGGTCGAAAAACACATAGACCCCAAAAATAAAGAAACGGCTGTCCAGCCAAAACTGAGGCTTCAAACTTGATGAAAACAGTCTCTCCCACAATAACTCAAGGGACGCTTGTGTTTTTTAGGCCTTCGCAAGCTATCGGAAGTGACAAATCCATGTTTTCGCGCCTTTTTTGCGATTTCAAGGTCGAAAAACACATAGGCCCCAAAATGAAAGAAACGGCTGCCGCGCCAAAACTATGGCTTCAAACTTGATGAAAACAGTCTCTCCCATATTAACTCACGGGCTGATTGTGTTTTTTAGGCCTTCGCAAGCAATCGGAAGTGTGTGCGCAGCAGGAGAGACAAATCTATGTTTTCGCGCCTTTTTTGCCATTTCCAGGTCGAAAAACACACAGACCCCAAAAATAAAGAAACGGCTGTCCAGCCAAAACTGAGGCTTCAAACTTGATGAAAACAGTCTCTCCCATAATAACTCACGGGCTGCTTGTGTTTTTTAGGCCTTTGCAAGCTATCGGAAGTGTGTGCGCGGCAGGAGAGACAAATCCATGTTTTCGCGCCTTTTTTGCGATTTCAAGGTCGAAAAACACATAGGCCCCAAAATGAAAGAAACGGCTGGCGCGCCAAAACTATGGCTTCAAACTTGATGAAAACAGTCTCTCCCATAATAACTCACGGACTACTTGTGTTTTTTAGGCCTTTGCAAGCTATCGGAAGTGTGTGCGCGGCAGGAGAGACAAATCCATGTTTTCGCGCCTTTTTTGCGATTTCCAGGTCGAAAAACACACAGACCCCAAAAATAAAGAAACGGCTGTCCAGCCAAAACTGAGGCTTCAAACTTGATGAAAACAGTCTCTCCCACAATAACTCAAGGGCCGCTTGTGTTTTTTAGGCCTTCGCAAGCTATCGGAAGTGTGTGCGCGGCAGGAGAGAGAAATCCATGTTTTCGCGCATTTTTTGCGATTTCAAGGTCGAAAAACACATAGGCCCCAAAATGAAAGAAACGGCTGGCGCGACAAAACTATGGCTTCAAACTTGATGAAAACAGTCTCTCCCATAATAACTCACGGGCTGCTTGTGTTTTTTAGGCCTTTGCAAGCTATCGGAAGTGTGTGCGCGGCAGGAGAGACAAATCCATGTTTTCGCGCCTTTTTTGCGATTTCCAGGTCGAAAAACACACAGACCCCAAAAATAAAGAAACGGCTGTCCAGCCAAAACTGAGGCTTCAAACTTGATGAAAACAGTCTCTCCCACAATAACTCAATGGCCGCTTGTGTTTTTTAGGCCTTCGCAAGCTATCGGAAGTGTGTGCGCGGCAGGAGAGACAAATCCATGTTTTCGCGCATTTTTTGCGATTTCAAGGTCGAAAAACACATAGGCCCCAAAATGAAAGAAACGGCTGCCGCGCCAAAACTATGGCTTCAAACTTGATGAAAACAGTCTCTCCCATATTAACTCACGGGCTGATTGTGTTTTTTAGGCCTTCGCAAGCTATCGGAAGTGTGTGCGCAGCAGGAGAGACAAATCTATGTTTTCGCGCCTGTTTTGCCATTTCCAGGTCGAAATACACACAGACCCCAAAAATAAAGAAACGGCTGTCCAGCCAAAACTGAGGCTTCAAACTTGATGAAAACAGTCTCTCCCACAATAACTCAAGGGCCGCTTGTGTTTTTTAGGCCTTCGCAAGTTATCGGAAGTGTGTGCGCGGCAGGAGAGACAAATCCATGTTTTCGCGCCTTTTTTGCGATTTCAAGGTCGAAAAACACATAGGCCCCAAAATGAAAGAAACGGCTGGCGCGCCAAAACTATGGCTTCAAACTTGATGAAAACAGTCTCTCCCATATTAACTCACGGGCTGATTGTGTTTTTTAGGCCTTCGCAAGCTATCGGAAGTGTGTGCGCAGCAGGAGAGACAAATCTATGTTTTCGCGCCTTTTTTGCCATTTCCAGGTCGAAAAACACACAGAACCCAAAAATAAAGAAACGGCTGTCCAGCCAAAACTGAGGCTTCAAACTTGATGAAAACAGTCTCTCCCACAATAACTCAAGGGCCGCTTGTGTTTTTTAGGCCTTCGCAAGCTATCGGAAGTGTGTGCGCGGCAGGAGAGACAAATCCATGTTTTCGCGCATTTTTTGCGATTTCAAGGTCGAAAAACACATAGGCCCCAAAATGAAAGAAACGGCTGCCGCGCCAAAACTATGGCTTCAAACTTGATGAAAACAGTCTCTCCCATATAAACTCACGGGCTGATTGTGTTTTTTAGGCCTTCGCAAGCTATCGGAAGTGTGTGCGCAGCAGGAGAGACAAATCTATGTTTTCGCGCCTGTTTTGCCATTTCCAGGTCGAAAAACACATAGACCCCAAAAATAAAGAAACGGCTGTCCAGCCAAAACTGAGGCTTCAAACTTGATGAAAACAGTCTCTCCCACAATAACTCAAGGGACGCTTGTGTTTTTTAGGCCTTCGCAAGCTATCGGAAGTGACAAATCCATGTTTTCGCGCCTTTTTTGCGATTTCAAGGTCGAAAAACACATAGGCCCCAAAATGAAAGAAACGGCTGCCGCGCCAAAACTATGGCTTCAAACTTGATGAAAACAGTCTCTCCCATATTAACTCACGGGCTGATTGTGTTTTTTAGGCCTTCGCAAGCAATCGGAAGTGTGTGCGCAGCAGGAGAGACAAATCTATGTTTTCGCGCCTTTTTTGCCATTTCCAGGTCGAAAAACACACAGACCCCAAAAATAAAGAAACGGCTGTCCAGCCAAAACTGAGGCTTCAAACTTGATGAAAACAGTCTCTCCCAAAATAACTCAAGGGCCGCTTGTGTTTTTTAGGCCTTCGCAAGCTATCGGAAGTGTGTGCGCGGCAGTAGAGACAAATCCATGTTTTCGCGCATTTTTTGTGATTTCAAGGTCGAAAAACACATAGGCCCCAAAATGAAAGAAACGGCTGCCGCGCCAAAACTATGGCTTCAAACTTGATGAAAACAGTCTCTCCCATAATAACTCACGGGCTGCTTGTGTTTTTTAGGCCTTTGCAAGCTATCGGAAGTGTGTGCGCGGCAGGAGAGACAAATCCATGTTTTCGCGCCTTTTTTGCGATTTCAAGGTCGAAAAACACATAGGCCCCAAAATGAAAGAAACGGCTGCCGCGCCAAAACTATGGCTTCAAACTTGATGAAAACAGTCTCTCCCATAATAACTCACGGGCTGCTTGTGTTTTTTAGGCCTTTGCAAGCTATCGGAAGTGTGTGCGCGGCAGGAGAGACAAATCCATGTTTTCGCGCCTTTTTTGCGATTTCAAGGTCGAAAAACACATAGGCCCCAAAATGAAAGAAACGGCTGGCGCGCCAAAACTATGGCTTCAAACTTGATGAAAACAGTCTCTCCCATAATAACTCACGGACTACTTGTGTTTTTTAGGCCTTTGCAAGCTATCGGAAGTGTGTGCGCGGCAGGAGAGACAAATCCATGTTTTCGCGCCTTTTTTGCGATTTCCAGGTCGAAAAACACACAGACCCCAAAAATAAAGAAACGGCTGTCCAGCCAAAACTGAGGCTTCAAACTTGATGAAAACAGTCTCTCCCACAATAACTCAAGGGCCGCTTGTGTTTTTTAGGCCTTCGCAAGCTATCGGAAGTGTGTGCGCGGCAGGAGAGACAAATCCATGTTTTCGCGCATTTTTTGCGATTTCAAGGTCGAAAAACACATAGGCCCCAAAATGAAAGAAACGGCTGCCGCGCCAAAACTATGGCTTCAAACTTGATGAAAACAGTCTCTCCCATATTAACTCACGGGCTGATTGTGTTTTTTAGGCCTTCGCAAGCTATCGGAAGTGTGTGCGCAGCAGGAGAGACAAATCTATGTTTTCGCGCCTGTTTTGCCATTTCCAGGTCGAAATACACACAGACCCCAAAAATAAAGAAACGGCTGTCCAGCCAAAACTGAGGCTTCAAACTTGATGAAAACAGTCTCTCCCACAATAACTCAAGGGACGCTTGTGTTTTTTAGGCCTTCGCAAGCTATCGGAAGTGACAAATCCATGTTTTCGCGCCTTTTTTGCGATTTCAAGGTCGAAAAACACATAGGCCCCAAAATGAAAGAAACGGCTGCCGCGCCAAAACTATGGCTTCAAACTTGATGAAAACAGTCTCTCCCATATTAACTCACGGGCTGATTGTGTTTTTTAGGCCTTCGCAAGCAATCGGAAGTGTGTGCGCAGCAGGAGAGACAAATCTATGTTTTCGCGCCTTTTTTGCCATTTCCAGGTCGAAAAACACACAGACCCCAAAAATAAAGAAACGGCTGTCCAGCCAAAACTGAGGCTTCAAACTTGATGAAAACAGTCTCTCCCACAATAACTCAAGTGACGCTTGTGTTTTTTAGGCCTTCGCAAGCTATCGGAAGTGTGTGCGCGGCAGGAGAGACAAATCCATGTTTTCGCGCATTTTTTGCGATTTCAAGGTCGAAAAACACATAGGCCCCAAAATGAAAGAAACGGCTGCCGCGCCAAAACTATGGCTTCAAACTTGATGAAAACAGTCTCTCCCATATTAACTCACGGGCTGATTGTGTTTTTTAGGCCTTCGCAAGCTATCGGAAGTGTGTGCGCAGCAGGAGAGACAAATCTATGTTTTCGCGCCTTTTTTGCCATTTCCAGGTCGAAAAACACACAGACCCCAAAAATAAAGAAACGGCTGTCCAGCCAAAACTGAGGCTTCAAACTTGATGAAAACAGTCTCTCCCAAAATAACTCAAGGGCCGCTTGTGTTTTTTAGGCCTTCGCAAGCTATCGGAAGTGTGTGCGCAGCAGGAGAGACAAATCTATGTTTTCGCGCCTGTTTTGCCATTTCCAGGTCGAAAAACACATAGACCCCAAAAATAAAGAAACGGCTGTCCAGCCAAAACTGAGGCTTCAAACTTGATGAAAACAGTCTCTCCCACAATAACTCAAGGGACGCTTGTGTTTTTTAGGCCTTCGCAAGCTATCGGAAGTGACAAATCCATGTTTTCGTGCCTTTTTTGCGATTTCAAGGTCGAAAAACACATAGGCCCCAAAATGAAAGAAACGGCTGCCGCGCCAAAACTATGGCTTCAAACTTGATGAAAACAGTCTCTCCCATATTAACTCACGGGCTGATTGTGTTTTTTAGGCCTTCGCAAGCAATCGGAAGTGTGTGCGCAGCAGGAGAGACAAATCTATGTTTTCGCGCCTTTTTTGCCATTTCCAGGTCGAAAAACACACAGACCCCAAAAATAAAGAAACGGCTGTCCAGCCAAAACTGAGGCTTCAAACTTGATGAAAACAGTCTCTCCCATAATAACTCACGGCTGCTTGTGTTTTTTAGGCCTTTGCAAGCTATCGGAAGTGTGTGCGCGGCAGGAGAGACAAATCCATGTTTTCGCGCCTTTTTTGCGATTTCAAGGTCGAAAAACACATAGGCCCCAAAATGAAAGAAACGGCTGGCGCGCCAAAACTATGGCTTCAAACTTGATGAAAACAGTCTCTCCCATAATAACTCACGGACTACTTGTGTTTTTTAGGCCTTTGCAAGCTATCGGAAGTGTGTGCGCGGCAGGAGAGACAAATCCATGTTTTCGCGCCTTTTTTGCGATTTCCAGGTCGAAAAACACACAGACCCCAAAAATAAAGAAACGGCTGTCCAGCCAAAACTGAGGCTTCAAACTTGATGAAAACAGTCTCTCCCACAATAACTCAAGGGCCGCTTGTGTTTTTTAGGCCTTCGCAAGCTATCGGAAGTGTGTGCGCGGCAGGAGAGACAAATCCATGTTTTCGCGCATTTTTTGCGATTTCAAGGTCGAAAAACACATAGGCCCCAAAATGAAAGAAACGGCTGGCGCGACAAAACTATGGCTTCAAACTTGATGAAAACAGTCTCTCCCATAATAACTCACGGGCTGCTTGTGTTTTTTAGGCCTTTGCAAGCTATCGGAAGTGTGTGCGCGGCAGGAGAGACAAATCCATGTTTTCGCGCCTTTTTTGCGATTTCCAGGTCGAAAAACACACAGACCCCAAAAATAAAGAAACGGCTGTCCAGCCAAAACTGAGGCTTCAAACTTGATGAAAACAGTCTCTCCCACAATAACTCAATGGCCGCTTGTGTTTTTTAGGCCTTCGCAAGCTATCGGAAGTGTGTGCGCGGCAGGAGAGACAAATCCATGTTTTCGCGCATTTTTTGCGATTTCAAGGTCGAAAAACACATAGGCCCCAAAATGAAAGAAACGGCTGCCGCGCCAAAACTATGGCTTCAAACTTGATGAAAACAGTCTCTCCCATATTAACTCACGGGCTGATTGTGTTTTTTAGGCCTTCGCAAGCTATCGGAAGTGTGTGCGCAGCAGGAGAGACAAATCTATGTTTTCGCGCCTGTTTTGCCATTTCCAGGTCGAAATACACACAGACCCCAAAAATAAAGAAACGGCTGTCCAGCCAAAACTGAGGCTTCAAACTTGATGAAAACAGTCTCTCCCACAATAACTCAAGGGCCGCTTGTGTTTTTTAGGCCTTCGCAAGTTATCGGAAGTGTGTGCGCGGCAGGAGAGACAAATCCATGTTTTCGCGCCTTTTTTGCGATTTCAAGGTCGAAAAACACATAGGCCCCAAAATGAAAGAAACGGCTGGCGCGCCAAAACTATGGCTTCAAACTTGATGAAAACAGTCTCTCCCATATTAACTCACGGGCTGCTTGTGTTTTTTAGGCCTTTGCAAGCTATCGGAAGTGTGTGCGCGGCAGGAGATACAAATCTATGTTTTCGCGCCTTTTTTGCGATTTCAAGGTCGAAAAACACATAGGCCCCAAAATGAAAGAAACGGCTGCCGCGCCAAAACAATGGCTTCAAACTTGATGAAAACAGTCTCTCCCATATTAACTCACGGGCTGATTGTGTTTTTTAGGCCTTCGCAAGCTATCGGAAGTGTGTGCGCAGCAGGAGAGACAAATCTATGTTTTCGCGCCTTTTTTGCCATGTCCAGGTCGAAAAACACACAGACCCCAAAAATAAAGAAACGGCTGTCCAGCCAAAACTGAGGCTTCAAACTTGATGAAAACAGTCTCTCCCAAAATAACTCAAGGGCCGCTTGTGTTTTTTAGGCCTTCGCAAGCTATCGGAAGTGTGTGCGCGGCAGTAGAGACAAATCCATGTTTTCGCGCATTTTTTTGCGATTTCAAGGTCGAAAAACACATAGGCCCCAAAATGAAAGAAACGGCTGCCGCGCCAAAACTATGGCTTCAAACTTGATGAAAACAGTCTCTCCCATAATAACTCACGGGCTGCTTGTGTTTTTTAGGCCTTTGCAAGCTATCGGAAGTGTGTGCGCGGCAGGAGAGACAAATCCATGTTTTCGCGCCTTTTTTGCGATTTCAAGGTCGAAAAACACATAGGCCCCAAAATGAAAGAAACGGCTGGCGCGCCAAAACTATGGCTTCAAACTTGATGAAAACAGTCTCTCCCATAATAACTCACGGGCTGCTTGTGTTTTTTAGGCCTTTGCAAGCTATCGGAAGTGTGTGCGCGGCAGGAGAGACAAATCCATGTTTTCGCGCCTTTTTTGCGATTTCAAGGTCGAAAAACACATAGGCCCCAAAATGAAAGAAACGGCTGGCGCGCCAAAACTATGGCTTCAAACTTGATGAAAACAGTCTCTCCCATAATAACTCACGGACTGCTTGTGTTTTTTAGGCCTTTGCAAGCTATCGGAAGTGTGTGCGCGGCAGGAGAGACAAATCCATGTTTTCGCGCCTTTTTTGCGATTTCCAGGTCGAAAAACACACAGACCCCAAAAATAAAGAAACGGCTGTCCAGCCAAAACTGAGGCTTCAAACTTGATGAAAACAGTCTCTCCCACAATAACTCAAGGGCCGCTTGTGTTTTTTAGGCCTTCGTAAGCTATCGGAAGTGTGTGCGCGGCAGGAGAGACAAATCCATGTTTTCGCGCATTTTTTGCGATTTCAAGGTCGAAAAACACATAGGCCCCAAAATGAAAGAAACGGCTGACGCGCCAAAACTATGGCTTCAAACTTGATGAAAACAGTCTCTCCCATAATAACTCACAGGCTGCTTGTGTTTTTTAGGCCTTTGCAAGCTATCGGAAGTGTGTGCGCAGCAGGAGAGACAAATCTATGTTTTCGCGCCTGTTTTGCCATTTCCAGGTCGAAAAACACACAGACCCCAAAAATAAAGAAACGGCTGTCCAGCCAAAACTGAGGCTTCAAACTTGATGAAAACAGTCTCTCCCACAATAACTCAAGGGCCGCTTGTGTTTTTTAGGCCTTTGCAAGCTATCGGAAGCGTGTGCGCGGCAGGAGAGACAAATCCATGTTTTCGCGCCTTTTTTGCGATTTCAAGGTCGAAAAACACATAGGCCCCAAAATGAAAGAAACGGCTGGCGCGCCAAAACTATGGCTTCAAACTTGATGAAAACAGTCTCTCCCATAATAACTCACGGGCTGCTTGTGTTTTTTAGGCCTTTGCAAGCTATCGGAAGTGTGTGCGCGGCAGGAGAGACAAATCCATGTTTTCGCGCCTTTTTTGCGATTTCAAGGTCGAAAAACACATAGACCCCAAAATGAAAGAAACGGATGGCGCGCCAAAACTATGGCTTCAAACTTGAGGAAAACAGTCTCTCCCATAATAACTCACGGGCTGCTTGTGTTTTTTAGGCTTTTGCAAGCTATCGGAAGTGTGTGCGTGGCAGGAGAGACAAATCCATGTTTTCGCGCCTTTTTTGCGATTTCCAGGTCGAAAAACACACAGACCCCAAAAATAAAGAAACGGCTGTCCAGCCAAAACTGAGGCTTCAAACTTGATGAAAACAGTCTCTCCCACAATAACTCAATGGCCGCTTGTGTTTTTTAGGCCTTCGCAAGCTATCGGAAGTGTGTGCGCGGCAGGAGAGACAAATCCATGTTTTCGCGCATTTTTTGCGATTTCAAGGTCGAAAAACACATAGGCCCCAAAATGAAAGAAACGGCTGCCGCGCCAAAACTATGGCTTCAAACTTGATGAAAACAGTCTCTCCCATATTAACTCACGGGCTGATTGTGTTTTTTAGGCCTTCGCAAGCTATCGGAAGTGTGTGCGCAGCAGGAGAGACAAATCTATGTTTTCGCGCCTGTTTTGCCATTTCCAGGTCGAAAAACACACAGACCCCAAAAATAAAGAAACGGCTGTCCAGCCAAAACTGAGGCTTCAAACTTGATGAAAACAGTCTCTCCCACAATAACTCAAGGGCCGCTTGTGTTTTTTAGGCCTTCGCAAGCTATCGGAAGTGTGTGCGCGGCAGGAGAGACAAATCCATGTTTTCGCGCATTTTTTGCGATTTCAAGGTCGAAAAACACATAGGCCCCAAAATGAAAGAAACGGCTGCCGCGCCAAAACTATGGCTTCAAACTTGATGAAAACAGTCTCTCCCATAATAACTCACGGGCTGCTTGTGTTTTTTAGGCCTTTGCAAGCTATCGGAAGTGTGTGCGCGGCAGGAGAGACAAATCTATGTTTTCGCGCCTTTTTTTCATTTCCAGGTCGAAAAACACACAGAACCCAAAAATAAAGAAACGGCTGTCCAGCCAAAACTGAGGCTTCAAACTTGATGAAAACAGTCTCTCCCACAATAACTCAAGGGCCGCTTGTGTTTTTTAGGCCTTGGAAAGCTATCAGAAGTGTGTGCGCGGCAGGAGAGACAAATCCATGTTTTTGCGCATTTTTTGCGATTTCAAGGTCGAAAAACACATAGGCCCCAAAATGAAAGAAACGGCTGGCGCGCCAAAACTATGGCTTCAAACTTGATGAAAACAGTCTCTCCCATAATAACTCACGGGCTGCTTGTGTTTTTTAGGCCTTTGCAAGCTATCGGAAGTGTGTGCGCGGCAGGAGAGACAAATCCATGTTTTCGCGCCTTTTTTGCGATTTCAAGGTCGAAAAACACATAGGCCCCAAAATGAAAGAAACGGCTGGCGCGCCAAAACTATGGCTTCAAACTTGATGAAAACAGTCTCTCCCATATTAACTCACGGGCTGATTGTGTTTTTTAGGCCTTCGCAAGCTATCGGAAGTGTGTGCGCAGCAGGAGAGACAAATCTATGTTTTCGCGCCTTTTTTTCATTTCCAGGTCGAAAAACACACAGAACCCAAAAATAAAGAAACGGCTGTCCAGCCAAAACTGAGGCTTCAAACTTGATGAAAACAGTCTCTCCCACAATAACTCAAGGGCCGCTTGTGTTTTTTAGGCCTTCGCAAGCTATCAGAAGTGTGTGCGCGGCAGGAGAGACAAATCCATGTTTTTGCGCATTTTTTGCGATTTCAAGGTCGAAAAACACATAGGCCCCAAAATGAAAGAAACGGCTGGCGCGCCAAAACTATGGCTTCAAACTTGATGAAAACAGTCTCTCCAATAATAACTCACGGGCTGCTTGTGTTTTTTAGGCCTTTGCAAGCTATCGGAAGTGTGTGCGCGGCAGGAGAGACAAATCCATGTTTTCGCGCCTTTTTTGCGATTTCAAGGTCGAAAAACACATAGGCCCCAAAATGAAAGAAACGGCTGGCGCGCCAAAACTATGGCTTCAAACTTGAGGAAAACAGTCTCTCCCATAATAACTCACGGGCTGCTTGTGTTTTTTAGGCCTTTGCAAGCTATCGGAAGTGTGTGCGCGGCAGGAGAGACAAATCCATGTTTTCGCGCCTTTTTTGCGATTTCAAGGTCGAAAAACACATAGGCCCCAAAATGAAAGAAACGGATGGCGCGCCAAAACTATGGCTTCAAACTTGATGAAAACAGTCTCTCCCATAATAACTCACGGGCTGCTTGTGTTTTTTAGGCCTTTGCAAGCTATCGGAAGTGTGTGCGCGGCAGGAGAGACAAATCCATGTTTTCGCGCCTTTTTTGCGATTTCCAGGTCGAAAAACACACAGACCCCAAAAATAAAGAAACGGCTGTCCAGCCAAAACTGAGGCTTCAAACTTGATGAAAACAGTCTCTCCCACAATAACTCAAGGGCCGCTTGTGTTTTTTAGGCCTTCGCAAGCTATCAGAAGTGTGTGCGCGGCAGGAGAGACAAATCCATGTTTTTGCGCATTTTTTGCGATTTCAAGGTCGAAAAACACATAGGCCCCAAAATGAAAGAAACGGCTGGCGCGCCAAAACTATGGCTTCAAACTTGATGAAAACAGTCTCTCCAATAATAACTCACGGGCTGCTTGTGTTTTTTAGGCCTTTGCAAGCTATCGGAAGTGTGTGCGCGGCAGGAGAGACAAATCCATGTTTTCGCGCCTTTTTTGCGATTTCAAGGTCGAAAAACACATAGGCCCCAAAATGAAAGAAACGGCTGGCGCGCCAAAACTATGGCTTCAAACTTGAGGAAAACAGTCTCTCCCATAATAACTCACGGGCTGCTTGTGTTTTTTAGGCCTTTGCAAGCTATCGGAAGTGTGTGCGCGGCAGGAGAGACAAATCCATGTTTTCGCGCCTTTTTTGCGATTTCAAGGTCGAAAAACACATAGGCCCCAAAATGAAAGAAACGGATGGCGCGCCAAAACTATGGCTTCAAACTTGATGAAAACAGTCTCTCCCATAATAACTCACGGGCTGCTTGTGTTTTTTAGGCCTTTGCAAGCTATCGGAAGTGTGTGCGCGGCAGGAGAGACAAATCCATGTTTTCGCGCCTTTTTTGCGATTTCCAGGTCGAAAAACACACAGACCCCAAAAATAAAGAAACGGCTGTCCAGCCAAAACTATGGCTTAAAACTTGATGAAAACAGTCTCTCCCACAATAACTCAAGGGCCGCTTGTGTTTTTTAGGCCTTTGCAAGCTATCGGAAGTGTGTGCGCGGCAGTAGAGACAAATCCATGTTTTCGCGCATTTTTTGCGATTTCAAGGTCGAAAAACACATAGGCCCCAAAATGAAAGAAACGGCTGCCGCGCCAAAACTATGGCTTCAAACTTGATGAAAACAGTCTCTCCCATAATAACTCACGGGCTGCTTGTGTTTTTTAGGCCTTTGCAAGCTATCGGAAGTGTGTGCGCGGCAGGAGAGACAAATCCATGTTTTCGCGCCTTTTTTGCGATTTCAAGGTCGAAAAACACATAGGCCCCAAAATGAAAGAAACGGCTGGCGCGCCAAAACTATGGCTTCAAACTTGATGAAAACAGTCTCTCCCATAATAACTCACGGGCTGCTTGTGTTTTTTAGGCCTTTGCAAGCTATCGGAAGTGTGTGCGCGGCAGGAGAGACAAATCCATGTTTTCGCGCCTTTTTTGCGATTTCCAGGTCGAAAAACACACAGACCCCAAAAATAAAGAAACGGCTGTCCAGCCAAAACTATGGCTTCAAACTTGATGAAAACAGTCTCTCCCATAATAACTCACAGGCTGCTTGTGTTTTTTAGGCCTTTGCAAGCTATCGGAAGTGTGTGCGCGGCAGGAGAGACAAATCCATGTTTTCACGCCTTTTTTGCGATTTCAAGGTCGAAAAACACATAGGCCCCAAAATGAAAGAAACGGCTGGCGCGCCAAAACTATGGCTTCAAACTTGATGAAAACAGTCTCTCCCATATTAACTCACGGGCTGATTGTGTTTTTTAGGCCTTCGCAAGCTATCGGAAGTGTGTGCGCAGCAGGAGAGACAAATCTATGTTTTCGCGCCTGTTTTGCCATTTCCAGGTCGAAAAACACACAGACCCCAAAAATAAAGAAACGGCTGTCCAGCCAAAACTGAGGCTTCAAACTTGATGAAAACAGTCTCTCCCACAATAACTCAAGGGCCGCTTGTGTTTTTTAGGCCTTCGCAAGCTATCGGAAGTGTGTGCGCGGCAGGAGAGACAAATCCATGTTTTCGCGCATTTTTTGCGATTTCAAGGTCGAAAAACACATAGGCCCCAAAATGAAAGAAACGGCTGCCGCGCCAAAACTATGGCTTCAAACTTGATGAAAACAGTCTCTCCCATGATAACTCACGGGCTGCTTGTGTTTTTTAGGCCTTTGCAAGCTATCGGAAGTGTGTGCGCGGCAGGAGAGACAAATCCATGTTTTCGCGCCTTTTTTGCCATTTCCAGGTCGAAAAACACACAGAACCCAAAAATAAAGCAACGGCTGTCCAGCCAAAACTGAGGCTTCAAACTTGATGACAACAGTCTCTCCCACAATAACTCAAGGGCCGCTTGTGTTTTTTAGGCCTTTGCAAGCTATCGGAAGTGTGTGCGCGGCAGGAGAGACAAATCCATGTTTTCGCGCCTTTTTTGCGATTTCAAGGTCGAAAAACACATAGGCCCCAAAATGAAAGAAACGGCTGCCGCGCCAAAACTATGGCTTCAAACTTGATGAAAACAGTCTCTCCCATAATAACTCACGGGCTGCTTGTGTTTTTTAGGCCTTTGCAAGCTATCGGAAGTGTGTGCGCGGCAGGAGAGACAAATCCATGTTTTCGCGCCTTTTTTGCGATTTCAAGGTCGAAAAACACATAGGCCCCAAAATGAAAGAAACGGCTGGGGCGCCAAAACTATGGCTTGAAACTTGATGAAAACAGTCTCTCCCATAATAACTCAAGGGCTGCTTGTGTTTTTTAGGCCTTTGCAAGCTATCGGAAGTTGTGCGCGGCAGGAGAGACAAATCCATGTTTTCGCGCCTTTTTTGCGATTTCAAGGTCGAAAAACACATAGGCCCCAAAATGAAAGAAACGGCTGGCGCGCCAAAACTATGGCTTCAAACTTGATGAAAACGGTCTTTCCCATAATAACTCACGGGCTGCTTGTGTTTTTTAGGCCTTTGCAAGCTATCGGAAGTGTGTGCGCGGCAGGAGAGACAAATCCATGTTTTCACGCCTTTTTTGCGATTTCAAGGTCGAAAAACACATAGGCCCCAAAATGAAAGAAACGGCTGCCGCGCCAAAACTATGGCTTCAAACTTGATGAAAACAGTCTCTCCCATAATAACTCACGGGCTGCTTGTGTTTTTTAGGCCTTTGCAAGCTATCGGAAGTGTGTGCGCGGCAGGAGAGACAAATCCATGTTTTCGCGCATTTTTTGCGATTTCAAGGTCGAAAAACACATAGGCCCCAAAATGAAAGAAACGGCTGGCGCGCCAAAACTATGGCTTCAAACTTGATGAAAACAGTCTCTCCCATAATAACTCACGGGCTGCTTGTGTTTTTTAGGCCTTTGCAAGCTATCGGAAGTGTGTGCGCGGCAGGAGAGACAAATCCATGTTTTCGCGCCTTTTTTGCGATTTCAAGGTCGAAAAACACATAGGCCCCAAAATGAAAGAAACGGCTGCCGCGCCAAAACTATGGCTTCAAACTTGATGAAAACAGTCTCTCCCACAATAACTCAAGGGCCGCTTGTGTTTTTTAGGCCTTTGCAAGCTATCGGAAGTGTGTGCGCGGCAGTAGAGACAAATCCATGTTTTCGCGCCTTTTTTGCGATTTCAAGGTCGAAAAACACATAGGCCCCAAAATGAAAGAAACGGCTGGCGCGCCAAAACTATGGCTTCAAACTTGATGAAAACAGTCTTTCCCATAATAACTCACGGGCTGCTTGTGTTTTTTAGGCCTTTGCAAGCTATCGGAAGTGTGTGCGCGGCAGGAGAGACAAATCCATGTTTTCGCGCCTTTTTTGCGATTTCAAGGTCGAAAAACACATAGGCCCCAAAATGAAAGAAACGGCTGCCGCGCCAAAACTATGGCTTCAAACTTGATGAAAACAGTCTCTCCCATAATAACTCACGGGCTGCTTGTGTTTTTTAGGCCTTTGCAAGCTATCGGAAGTGTGTGCGCGGCAGGAGAGACAAATCCATGTTTTCGCGCATTTTTTGCGATTTCAAGGTCGAAAAACACATAGGCCCCAAAATGAAAGAAACGGCTGCCGCGCCAAAACTATGGCTTCAAACTTGATGAAAACAGTCTCTCCCATAATAACTCACGGGCTGCTTGTGTTTTTTAGGCCTTTGCAAGCTATTGGAAGTGTGTGCGCGGCAGGAGAGACAAATCCATGTTTTCGCGCCTTTTTTGCGATTTCAAGGTCGAAAAACACATAGGCCCCAAAATGAAAGAAACGGCTGCCGCGCCAAAACTATGGCTTCAAACTTGATGAAAACAGTCTCTCCCATAATAACTCACGGGCTGCTTGTGTTTTTTAGGCCTTTGCAAGCTATCGGAAGTGTGTGCGCGGCAGGAGAGACAAATCCATGTTTTCGCGCCTTTTTTGCGATTTCAAGGTCGAAAAACACATAGGCCCCAAAATGAAAGAAACGGCTGGCGCGCCAAAACTATGGCTTCAAACTTGATGAAAACAGTCTTTCCCATAATAACTCACGGGCTGCTTGTGTTTTTTAGGCCTTTGCAAGCTATCGGAAGTGTGTGCGCGGCAGGAGAGACAAATCCATGTTTTCGCGCCTTTTTTGCGATTTCAAGGTCGAAAAACACATAGGCCCCAAAATGAAAGAAACGGCTGCCGCGCCAAAACTATGGCTTCAAACTTGATGAAAACAGTCTCTCCCATAATAACTCACGGGCTGCTTGTGTTTTTTAGGCCTTTGCAAGCTATCGGAAGTGTGTGCGCGGCAGGAGAGACAAATCCATGTTTTCGCGCCTTTTTTGCGATTTCAAGGTCGAAAAACACATAGGCCCCAAAATGAAAGAAACGGCTGGCGCGCCAAAACTATGGCTTCAAACTTGATGAAAACAGTCTTTCCCATAATAACTCACGGGCTGCTTGTGTTTTTTAGGCCTTTGCAAGCTATCGGAAGTGTGTGCGCGGCAGGAGAGACAAATCCATGTTTTCGCGCCTTTTTTGCGATTTCAAGGTCGAAAAACACATAGGCCCCAAAATGAAAGAAACGGCTGCCGCGCCAAAACTATGGCTTCAAACTTGATGAAAACAGTCTCTCCCATAATAACTCACGGGCTGCTTGTGTTTTTTAGGCCTTTGCAAGCTATCGGAAGTGTGTGCGCGGCAGGAGAGACAAATCCATGTTTTCGCGCATTTTTTGCGATTTCAAGGTCGAAAAACACATAGGCCCCAAAATGAAAGAAACGGCTGCCGCGCCAAAACTATGGCTTCAATCTTGATGAAAACAGTCTCTCCCATAATAACTCACGGGCTGCTTGTGTTTTTTAGGCCTTTGCAAGCTATCGGAAGTGTGTGCGCGGCAGGAGAGACAAATCCATGTTTTCGCGACTTTTTTGCGATTTCAAGGTCGAAAAACACATAGGCCCCAAAATGAAAGAAACGGCTGCCGCGCCAAAACTATGGCTTCAAACTTGATGAAAACAGTCTCTCCCATAATAACTCACGGGCTGCTTGTGTTTTTTAGGCCTTTGCAAGCTATCGGAAGTGTGTGCGCGGCAGGAGAGACAAATCCATGTTTTCGCGACTTTTTTGCGATTTCAAGGTCGAAAAACACATAGGCCCCAAAATGAAAGAAACGGCTGCCGCGCCAAAACTATGGCTTCAAACTTGATGAAAACAGTCTCTCCCATAATAACTCACGGGCTGCTTGTGTTTTTTAGGCCTTTGCAAGCTATCGGAAGTGTGTGCGCAGCAGGAGAGACAAATCTATGTTTTCGCGCCTTTTTTGCCATTTCCAGGTCGAAAAACACATAGAACCCAAAAATAAAGAAACCGCTGTCCAGCCAAAACTGAGGCTTCAAACTTGATGAAAACAGTCTCTCCCACAATAACTCAAAGGCCGCTTGTGTTTTTTAGGCCTTCGCAAGCTATCGGAAGTGTGTGCGCGGCAGGAGAGACAAATCCATGTTTTCGTGCATTTTTTGCGATTTCAAGGTCGAAAAACACATAGGCCCCAAAATGAAAGAAACGGCTGCCGCGCCAAAACTATGGCTTGAAACTTGATGAAAACAGTCTCTCCCATAATAACTCAAGGGCTGCTTGTGTTTTTTAGGCCTTTGCAAGCTATCGGAAGTGTGTGCGCGGCAGGAGAGACAAATCCATGTTTTCGCGCCTTTTTTGCGATTTCAAGGTCGAAAAACACATAGGCCCCAAAATGAAAGAAACGGATGGCGCGCCAAAACTATGGCTTCAAACTTGATGAAAACAGTCTCTCCCATAATAACTCACGGGCTGCTTGTGTTTTTTAGGCCTTTGCAAGCTATCGGAAGTGTGTGCGCGGCAGGAGAGACAAATCCATGTTTTCGCGCCTTTTTTGCGATTTCCAGGTCGAAAAACACACAGACCCCAAAAATAAAGAAACGGCTGTCCAGCCAAAACTGAGGCTTCAAACTTGATGAAAACAGTCTCTCCCACAATAACTCAAGGGCCGCTTGTGTTTTTTAGGCCTTCGCAAGCTGTCGGAAGTGTGTGCGCGGCAGGAGAGACAAATCCATGTTTTCGCGCATTTTTTGCGATTTCAAGGTCGAAAAACACATAGGCCCCAAAATGAAAGAAACGGCTGCCGCGCCAAAACTATGGCTTCAAACTTGATGAAAACAGTCTCTCCCACAATAACTCAAGGGCCGCTTGTGTTTTTTAGGCCTTTGCAAGCTATCGGAAGTGTGTGCGCGGCAGTAGAGACAAATCCATGTTTTCGCGCATTTTTTGCGATTTCAAGGTCGAAAAACACATAGGCCCCAAAATGAAAGAAACGGCTGCCGCGCCAAAACTATGGCTTCAAACTTGATGAAAACAGTCTCTCCCATAATAACTCACGGGCTGCTTGTGTTTTTTAGGCCTTTGCAAGCTATCGGAAGTGTGTGCGCGGCAGGAGAGACAAATCCATGTTTTCGCGCCTTTTTTGCGATTTCAAGGTCGAAAAACACATAGGCCCCAAAATGAAAGAAACGGCTGGTGCGCCAAAACTATGGCTTCAAACTTGATGAAAACAGTCTCTCCCATAATAACTCACGGGCTGCTTGTGTTTTTTAGGCCTTTGCAAGCTATCGGAAGTGTGTGCGCGGCAGGAGAGACAAATCCATGTTTTCGCGCCTTTTTTGCGATTTCCAGGTCGAAAAACACACAGACCCCAAAAATAAAGAAACGGCTGTCCAGCCAAAACTATGGCTTCAAACTTGATGAAAACAGTCTCTCCCACAATAACTCAAGGGCCGCTTGTGTTTTTTAGGCCTTTGCAAGCTATCGGAAGTGTGTGCGCGGCAGTAGAGACAAATCCATGTTTTCGCGCATTTTTTGCGATTTCAAGGTCGAAAAACACATAGGCCCCAAAATGAAAGAAACGGCTGCCGCGCCAAAACTATGGCTTCAAACTTGATGAAAACAGTCTCTCCCATAATAACTCACGGGCTGCTTGTGTTTTTTAGGCCTTTGCAAGCTATCGGAAGTGTGTGCGCGGCAGGAGAGACAAATCCATGTTTTCGCGCCTTTTTTGCGATTTCAAGGTCGAAAAACACATAGGCCCCAAAATGAAAGAAACGGCTGGCGCGCCAAAACTATGGCTTCAAACTTGATGAAAACAGTCTCTCCCATAATAACTCACGGGCTGCTTGTGTTTTTTAGGCCTTTGCAAGCTATCGGAAGTGTGTGCGCGGCAGGAGAGACAAATCCATGTTTTCGCGCCTTTTTTGCGATTTCAAGGTCGAAAAACACATAGGCCCCAAAATGAAAGAAACGGCTGCCGCGCCAAAACTATGGCTTCAAACTTGATGAAAACAGTCTCTCCCATATTAACTCACGGGCTGATTGTGTTTTTTAGGCCTTCGCAAGCTATCGGAAGTGTGTGCGCAGCAGGAGAGACAAATCTATGTTTTCGCGCCTTTTTTGCCATTTCCAGGTCGAAAAACACACAGAACCCAAAAATAAAGAAACGGCTGTCCAGCCAAAACTGAGGCTTCAAACTTGATGAAAACAGTCTCTCCCACAATAACTCAAGGGCCGCTTGTGTTTTTTAGGCCTTCGCAAGCTATCAGAAGTGTGTGCGCGGCAGGAGAGACAAATCCATGTTTTTGCGCATTTTTTGCGATTTCAAGGTCGAAAAACACATAGGCCCCAAAATGAAAGAAACGGCTGCCGCGCCAAAACTATGGCTTCAAACTTGATGAAAACAGTCTCTCCCATATTAACTCACGGGCTGATTGTGTTTTTTAGGCCTTCGCAAGCTATCGGAAGTGTGTGTGCAGCAGGAGAGACAAATCTATGTTTTCGCGCCTTTTTTGCCATTTCCAGGTCGAAAAACACACAGAACCCAAAAATAAAGAAACGGCTGGGGCGCCAAAACTATGGCTTGAAACTTGATGAAAACAGTCTCTCCCATAATAACTCAAGGGCTGCTTGTGTTTTTTAGGCCTTTGCAAGCTATCGGAAGTTGTGCGCGGCAGGAGAGACAAATCCATGTTTTCGCGCCTTTTTTGCGATTTCAAGGTCGAAAAACACATAGGCCCCAAAATGAAAGAAACGGCTGGCGCGCCAAAACTATGGCTTCAAACTTGATGAAAACGGTCTTTCCCATAATAACTCACGGGCTGCTTGTGTTTTTTAGGCCTTTGCAAGCTATCGGAAGTGTGTGCGCGGCAGGAGAGACAAATCCATGTTTTCACGCCTTTTTTGCGATTTCAAGGTCGAAAAACACATAGGCCCCAAAATGAAAGAAACGGCTGCCGCGCCAAAACTATGGCTTCAAACTTGATGAAAACAGTCTCTCCCATAATAACTCACGGGCTGCTTGTGTTTTTTAGGCCTTTGCAAGCTATCGGAAGTGTGTGCGCGGCAGGAGAGACAAATCCATGTTTTCGCGCATTTTTTGCGATTTCAAGGTCGAAAAACACATAGGCCCCAAAATGAAAGAAACGGCTGGCGCGCCAAAACTATGGCTTCAAACTTGATGAAAACAGTCTCTCCCATAATAACTCACGGGCTGCTTGTGTTTTTTAGGCCTTTGCAAGCTATCGGAAGTGTGTGCGCGGCAGGAGAGACAAATCCATGTTTTCGCGCCTTTTTTGCGATTTCAAGGTCGAAAAACACATAGGCCCCAAAATGAAAGAAACGGCTGGCGCGCCAAAACTATGGCTTCAAACTTGATGAAAACAGTCTTTCCCATAATAACTCACGGGCTGCTTGTGTTTTTTAGGCCTTTGCAAGCTATCGGAAGTGTGTGCGCGGCAGGAGAGACAAATCCATGTTTTCGCGCCTTTTTTGCGATTTCAAGGTCGAAAAACACATAGGCCCCAAAATGAAAGAAACGGCTGCCGCGCCAAAACTATGGCTTCAAACTTGATGAAAACAGTCTCTCCCATAATAACTCACGGGCTGCTTGTGTTTTTTAGGCCTTTGCAAGCTATCGGAAGTGTGTGCGCGGCAGGAGAGACAAATCCATGTTTTCGCGCATTTTTTGCGATTTCAAGGTCGAAAAACACATAGGCCCCAAAATGAAAGAAACGGCTGCCGCGCCAAAACTATGGCTTGAAACTTGATGAAAACAGTCTCTCCCATAATAACTCAAGGGCTGCTTGTGTTTTTTAGGCCTTTGCAAGCTATCGGAAGTTGTGCGCGGCAGGAGAGACAAATCCATGTTTTCGCGCCTTTTTTGCGATTTCAAGGTCGAAAAACACATAGGCCCCAAAATGAAAGAAACGGCTGGCGCGCCAAAACTATAGCTTCAAACTTGATGAAAACAGTCTTTCCCATAATAACTCACGGTCTGCTTGTGTTTTTTAGGCCTTTGCAAGCTATCGGAAGTGTGTGCGCGGCAGGAGAGACAAATCCATGTTTTCGCGCCTTTTTTGCGATTTCAAGGTCGAAAAACACATAGGCCCCAAAATGAAAGAAACGGCTGCCGCGCCAAAACTATGGCTTCAATCTTGATGAAAACAGTCTCTCCCATAATAACTCATGGGCTGCTTGTGTTTTTTAGGCCTTTGCAAGCTATCGGAAGTGTGTGCGCGGCAGGAGAGACAAATCCATGTTTTCGTGCCTTTTTTGCGATTTCAAGGTCGAAAAACACATAGGCCCCAAAATGAAAGAAACGGCTGGCGCGCCAAAACTATGGCTTCAAACTTGATGAAAACAGTCTCTCCCATATTAACTCACGGGCTGATTGTGTTTTTTAGGCCTTCGCAAGCTATCGGAAGTGTGTGCTCAGCAGGAGAGACAAATCTATGTTTTCGCGCCTGTTTTGCCATTTCCAGGTCGAAAAACACACAGAACCCAAAAATAAAGACACGGCTGTCCAGCCAAAACTGAGGCTTCAAACTTGATGAAAACAGTCTCTCCCACAATAACTCAAGGGCCGCTTGTGTTTTTTAGGCCTTCGCAAGCTATCGGAAGTGTGTGCGCGGCAGGAGAGACAAATCCATGTTTTCGCGCATTTTTTGCGATTTCAAGGTCAAAAAACACATAGGCCCCAAAATGAAAGAAACGGCTGGGGCGCCAAAACTATGGCTTGAAACTTGATGAAAACAGTCTCTCCCATAATAACTCAAGGGCTGCTTGTGTTTTTTAGGCCTTTGCAAGCTATCGGAAGTGGTGCGCGGCAGGAGAGACAAATCCATGTTTTCGCGCCTTTTTTGCGATTTCAAGGTCGAAAAACACATAGGCCCCAAAATGAAAGAAACGGCTGCCGCGCCAAAACTATGGCTTCAATCTTGATGAAAACAGTCTCTCCCATAATAACTCATGGGCTGCTTGTGTTTTTTAGGCCTTTGCAAGCTATCGGAAGTGTGTGCGCGGCAGGAGAGACAAATCCATGTTTTCGTGCCTTTTTTGCGATTTCAAGGTCGAAAAACACATAGGCCCCAAAATGAAAGAAACGGCTGGCGCGCCAAAACTATGGCTTCAAACTTGATGAAAACAGTCTCTCCCATATTAACTCACGGGCTGATTGTGTTTTTTAGGCCTTCGCAAGCTATCGGAAGTGTGTGCTCAGCAGGAGAGACAAATCTATGTTTTCGCGCCTGTTTTGCCATTTCCAGGTCGAAAAACACACAGAACCCAAAAATAAAGACACGGCTGTCCAGCCAAAACTGAGGCTTCAAACTTGATGAAAACAGTCTCTCCCACAATAACTCAAGGGCCGCTTGTGTTTTTTAGGCCTTCGCAAGCTATCGGAAGTGTGTGCGCGGCAGGAGAGACAAATCCATGTTTTCGCGCATTTTTTGCGATTTCAAGGTCAAAAAACACATAGGCCCCAAAATGAAAGAAACGGCTGGGGCGCCAAAACTATGGCTTGAAACTTGATGAAAACAGTCTCTCCCATAATAACTCAAGGGCTGCTTGTGTTTTTTAGGCCTTTGCAAGCTATCGGAAGTGGTGCGCGGCAGGAGAGACAAATCCATGTTTTCGCGCCTTTTTTGCGATTTCAAGGTCGAAAAACACATAGGCCCCAAAATGAAAGAAACGGCTGGCGCGCCAAAACTATGGCTTCAAACTTGATGAAAACAGTCTTTCCCATAATAACTCACGGGCTGCTTGTGTTTTTTAGGCCTTTGCAAGCTATCGGAAGTGTGTGCGCGGCAGGAGAGACAAATCCATGTTTTCGCGCCTTTTTTGCGATTTCCAGGTCGAAAAACACACAGAACCCAAAAATAAAGAAACGGCTGGGGCGCCAAAACTATGGCTTGAAACTTGATGAAAACAGTCTCTCCCATAATAACTCAAGGGCTGCTTGTGTTTTTTAGGCCTTTGCAAGCTATCGGAAGTTGTGCGCGGCAGGAGAGACAAATCCATGTTTTCGCGCCTTTTTTGCGATTTCAAGGTCGAAAAACACATAGGCCCCAAAATGAAAGAAACGGCTGGCGCGCCAAAACTATGGCTTCAAACTTGATGAAAACGGTCTTTCCCATAATAACTCACGGGCTGCTTGTGTTTTTTAGGCCTTTGCAAGCTATCGGAAGTGTGTGCGCGGCAGGAGAGACAAATCCATGTTTTCACGCCTTTTTTGCGATTTCAAGGTCGAAAAACACATAGGCCCCAAAATGAAAGAAACGGCTGCCGCGCCAAAACTATGGCTTCAAACTTGATGAAAACAGTCTCTCCCATAATAACTCACGGGCTGCTTGTGTTTTTTAGGCCTTTGCAAGCTATCGGAAGTGTGTGCGCGGCAGGAGAGACAAATCCATGTTTTCGCGCATTTTTTGCGATTTCAAGGTCGAAAAACACATAGGCCCCAAAATGAAAGAAACGGCTGGCGCGCCAAAACTATGGCTTCAAACTTGATGAAAACAGTCTCTCCCATAATAACTCACGGGCTGCTTGTGTTTTTTAGGCCTTTGCAAGCTATCGGAAGTGTGTGCGCGGCAGGAGAGACAAATCCATGTTTTCGCGCCTTTTTTGCGATTTCAAGGTCGAAAAACACATAGGCCCCAAAATGAAAGAAACGGCTGGCGCGCCAAAACTATGGCTTCAAACTTGATGAAAACAGTCTTTCCCATAATAACTCACGGGCTGCTTGTGTTTTTTAGGCCTTTGCAAGCTATCGGAAGTGTGTGCGCGGCAGGAGAGACAAATCCATGTTTTCGCGCCTTTTTTGCGATTTCAAGGTCGAAAAACACATAGGCCCCAAAATGAAAGAAACGGCTGCCGCGCCAAAACTATGGCTTCAAACTTGATGAAAACAGTCTCTCCCATAATAACTCACGGGCTGCTTGTGTTTTTTAGGCCTTTGCAAGCTATCGGAAGTGTGTGCGCGGCAGGAGAGACAAATCCATGTTTTCGCGCATTTTTTGCGATTTCAAGGTCGAAAAACACATAGGCCCCAAAATGAAAGAAACGGCTGCCGCGCCAAAACTATGGCTTCAAACTTGATGAAAACAGTCTCTCCCATAATAACTCACGGGCTGCTTGTGTTTTTTAGGCCTTTGCAAGCTATTGGAAGTGTGTGCGCGGCAGGAGAGACAAATCCATGTTTTCGCGCCTTTTTTGCGATTTCAAGGTCGAAAAACACATAGGCCCCAAAATGAAAGAAACGGCTGCCGCGCCAAAACTATGGCTTCAAACTTGATGAAAACAGTCTCTCCCATAATAACTCACGGGCTGCTTGTGTTTTTTAGGCCTTTGCAAGCTATCGGAAGTGTGTGCGCGGCAGGAGAGACAAATCCATGTTTTCGCGCCTTTTTTGCGATTTCAAGGTCGAAAAACACATAGGCCCCAAAATGAAAGAAACGGCTGGCGCGCCAAAACTATGGCTTCAAACTTGATGAAAACAGTCTTTCCCATAATAACTCACGGGCTGCTTGTGTTTTTTAGGCCTTTGCAAGCTATCGGAAGTGTGTGCGCGGCAGGAGAGACAAATCCATGTTTTCGCGCCTTTTTTGCGATTTCAAGGTCGAAAAACACATAGGCCCCAAAATGAAAGAAACGGCTGTCGCGCCAAAACTATGGCTTCAAACTTGATGAAAACAGTCTCTCCCATAATAACTCACGGGCTGCTTGTGTTTTTTAGGCCTTTGCAAGCTATCGGAAGTGTGTGCGCGGCAGGAGAGACAAATCCATGTTTTCGCGCATTTTTTGCGATTTCAAGGTCGAAAAACACATAGGCCCCAAAATGAAAGAAACGGCTGCCGCGCCAAAACTATGGCTTCAATCTTGATGAAAACAGTCTCTCCCATAATAACTCACGGGCTGCTTGTGTTTTTTAGGCCTTTGCAAGCTATCGGAAGTGTGTGCGCGGCAGGAGAGACAAATCCATGTTTTCGCGACTTTTTTGCGATTTCAAGGTCGAAAAACACATAGGCCCCAAAATGAAAGAAACGGCTGGCGCGCCAAAACTATAGCTTCAAACTTGATGAAAACAGTCTTTCCCATAATAACTCACGGTCTGCTTGTGTTTTTTAGGCCTTTGCAAGCTATCGGAAGTGTGTGCGCGGCAGGAGAGACAAATCCATGTTTTCGCGCCTTTTTTGCGATTTCAAGGTCGAAAAACACATAGGCCCCAAAATGAAAGAAACGGCTGCCGCGCCAAAACTATGGCTTCAAACTTGATGAAAACAGTCTCTCCCATAATAACTCACGGGCTGCTTGTGTTTTTTAGGCCTTTGCAAGCTATCGGAAGTGTGTGCGCGGCAGGAGAGACAAATCCATGTTTTCGCGCATTTCTTGCGATTTCAAGGTCGAAAAACACATAGGCCCCAAAATGAAAGAAACGGCTGCCGCGCCAAAACTATGGCTTCAAACTTGATGAAAACAGTCTCTCCCATAATAACTCACGGGCTGCTTGTGTTTTTTAGGCCTTTGCAAGCTATTGGAAGTGTGTGCGCGGCAGGAGAGACAAATCCATGTTTTCGCGCATTTTTTGCGATTTCAAGGTCGAAAAACACATAGGCCCCAAAATGAAAGAAACGGCTGCCGCGCCAAAACTATGGCTTCAAACTTGATGAAAACAGTCTCTCCCATATTAACTCACGGGCTGATTGTGTTTTTTAGGCCTTCGCAAGCTATCGGAAGTGTGTGCTCAGCAGGAGAGACAAATCTATGTTTTCGCGCCTGTTTTGCCATTTCCAGGTCGAAAAACACACAGAACCCAAAAATAAAGACACGGCTGTCCAGCCAAAACTGAGGCTTCAAACTTGATGAAAACAGTCTCTCCCACAATAACTCAAGGGCCGCTTGTGTTTTTTAGGCCTTCGCAAGCTATCGGAAGTGTGTGCGCGGCAGGAGAGACAAATCCATGTTTTCGCGCATTTTTTGCGATTTCAAGGTAAAAAAACACATAGGCCCCAAAATGAAAGAAACGGCTGGGGCGCCAAAACTATGGCTTGAAACTTGATGAAAACAGTCTCTCCCATAATAACTCAAGGGCTGCTTGTGTTTTTTAGGCCTTTGCAAGCTATCGGAAGTGGTGCGCGGCAGGAGAGACAAATCCATGTTTTCGCGCCTTTTTTGCGATTTCAAGGTCGAAAAACACATAGGCCCCAAAATGAAAGAAACGGCTGGCGCGCCAAAACTATGGCTTCAAACTTGATGAAAACAGTCTTTCCCATAATAACTCACGGGCTGCTTGTGTTTTTTAGGCCTTTGCAAGCTATCGGAAGTGTGTGCGCGGCAGGAGAGACAAATCCATGTTTTCGCGCCTTTTTTGCGATTTCAAGGTCGAAAAACACATAGGCCCCAAAATGAAAGAAACGGCTGCCGCGCCAAAACTATGGCTTCAAACTTGATGAAAACAGTCTCTCCCATAATAACTCACGGGCTGCTTGTGTTTTTTTAGGCCTTTGCAAGCTATTGGAAGTGTGTGCGCGGCAGGAGAGATAAATCCATGTTTTCGCGCCTTTTTTGCGATTTCAAGGTCGAAAAACACATAGGCCCCAAAATGAAAGAAACGGCTGGGGCGCCAAAACTATGGCTTGAAACTTGATGAAAACAGTCTCTCCCATAATAACTCAAGGGCTGCTTGTGTTTTTTAGGCCTTTGCAAGCTATCGGAAGTGTGTGCGCGGCAGGAGAGACAAATCCATGTTTTCGCGACTTTTTTGCGATTTCAAGGTCGAAAAACACATAGGCCCCAAAATGAAAGAAACGGCTGGCGCGCCAAAACTATGGCTTCAAACTTGATGAAAACAGTCTTTCCCATAATAACTCACGGGCTGCTTGTGTTTTTTAGGCCATTGCAAGCTATCGGAAGTGTGTGCGCGGCAGGAGAGACAAATCCATGTTTTCGCGCCTTTTTTGCGATTTCAAGGTCGAAAAACACATAGGCCCCAAAATGAAAGAAACGGCTGCCGCGCCAAAACTATGGCTTCAAACTTGATGAAAACAGTCTCTCCCATAATAACTCACGGGCTGCTTGTGTTTTTTAGGCCTTTGCAAGCTATTGGAAGTGTGTGCGCGGCAGGAGAGACAAATCCATGTTTTCGCGCCTTTTTTGCGATTTCAAGGTCGAAAAACACATAGGCCCCAAAATGAAAGAAACGGCTGCCGCGCCAAAACTATGGCTTCAATCTTGATGAAAACAGTCTCTCCCATAATAACTCACGGGCTGCTTGTGTTTTTTAGGCCTTTGCAAGCTATCGGAAGTGTGTGCGCGGCAGGAGAGACAAATCCATGTTTTCGCGCCTTTTTTGCGATTTCAAGGTCGAAAAACACATAGGCCCCAAAATGAAAGAAACGGCTGGGGCGCCAAAACTATGGCTTGAAACTTGATGAAAACAGTCTCTCCCATAATAACTCAAGGGCTGCTTGTGTTTTTTAGGCCTTTGCAAGCTATCGGAAGTTGTGCGCGGCAGGAGAGACAAATCCATGTTTTCGCGCCTTTTTTGCGATTTCAAGGTCGAAAAACACATAGGCCCCAAAATGAAAGAAACGGCTGGGGCGCCAAAACTATGGCTTGAAACTTGATGAAAACAGTCTCTCCCATATTAACTCACGGGCTGATTGTGTTTTTTAGGCCTTCGCAAGCTATCGGAAGTGTGTGCGCAGCAGGAGAGACAAATCTATGTTTTCGCGCCTTTTTTGCCATTTCCAGGTCGAAAAACACATAGAACCCAAAAATAAAGAAACGGCTGTCCAGCCAAAACTGAGGCTTCAAACTTGATGAAAACAGTCTCTCCCACAATAACTCAAGGGCCGCTTGTGTTTTTTAGGCCTTCGCAAGCTATCGGAAGTGTGTGCGCGGCAGGAGAGACAAATCCATGTTTTCGTGCATGTTTTGCGATTTCAAGGTCGAAAAACACATAGGCCCCAAAATGAAAGAAACGGCTGCCGCGCCAAAACTATGGCTTCAAACTTGATGAAAACAGTCTCTCCCATAATAACTCACGGGCTGCTTGTGTTTTTTAGGCCTTTGCAAGCTATCGGAAGTGTGTGCGCGGCAGGAGAGACAAATCCATGTTTTCGCGCCTTTTTTGCGATTTCAAGGTCGAAAAACACATAAGCCCCAAAATGAAAGAAACGGCTGGCGCGCCAAAACTATGGCTTCAAACTTGATGAAAACAGTCTCTCCCATAATAACTCACGGGCTGCTTGTGTTTTTTAGGCCTTCGCAAGCTATCGGAAGTGTGTGCGCGGCAGGAGAGACAAATCCATGTTTTCGCGCATTTTTTGCGATTTCAAGGTCGAAAAACACATAGGCCCCAAAATGAAAGAAACGGCTGGCGCGCCAAAACTATGGCTTCAAACTTGATGAAAACAGTCTCTCCCATATTAACTCACGGGCTGATTGTGTTTTTTAGGCCTTCGCAAGCTATCGGAAGTGTGTGCTCAGCAGGAGAGACAAATCTATGTTTTCGCGCCTGTTTTGCCATTTCCAGGTCGAAAAACACACAGAACCCAAAAATAAAGACACGGCTGTCCAGCCAAAACTGAGGCTTCAAACTTGATGAAAACAGTCTCTCCCACAATAACTCAAGGGCCGCTTGTGTTTTTTAGGCCTTCGCAAGCTATCGGAAGTGTGTGCGCGGCAGGAGAGACAAATCCATGTTTTCGTGCATGTTTTGCGATTTCAAGGTCGAAAAACACATAGGCCCCAAAATGAAAGAAACGGCTGCCGCGCCAAAACTATGGCTTCAAACTTGATGAAAACAGTCTCTCCCATAATAACTCACGGGCTGCTTGTGTTTTTTAGGCCTTTGCAAGCTATCGGAAGTGTGTGCGCGGCAGGAGAGACAAATCCATGTTTTCGCGCCTTTTTTGCGATTTCAAGGTCGAAAAACACATAAGCCCCAAAATGAAAGAAACGGCTGGCGCGCCAAAACTATGGCTTCAAACTTGATGAAAACAGTCTCTCCCATAATAACTCACGGGCTGCTTGTGTTTTTTAGGCCTTCGCAAGCTATCGGAAGTGTGTGCGCGGCAGGAGAGACAAATCCATGTTTTCGCGCATTTTTTGCGATTTCAAGGTCGAAAAACACATAGGCCCCAAAATGAAAGAAACGGCTGGCGCGCCAAAACTATGGCTTCAAACTTGATGAAAACAGTCTCTCCCATATTAACTCACGGGCTGATTGTGTTTTTTAGGCCTTCGCAAGCTATCGGAAGTGTGTGCTCAGCAGGAGAGACAAATCTATGTTTTCGCGCCTGTTTTGCCATTTCCAGGTCGAAAAACACACAGAACCCAAAAATAAAGACACGGCTGTCCAGCCAAAACTGAGGCTTCAAACTTGATGAAAACAGTCTCTCCCACAATAACTCAAGGGCCGCTTGTGTTTTTTAGGCCTTTGCAAGCTATCGGAAGTTGTGCGCGGCAGGAGAGACAAATCCATGTTTTCGCGCCTTTTTTGCGATTTCAAGGTCGAAAAACACATAGGCCCCAAAATGAAAGAAACGGCTGCCGCGCCAAAACTATGGCTTGAAACTTGATGAAAACAGTCTCTCCCATAATAACTCAAGGGCTGCTTGTGTTTTTTAGGCCTTTGCAAGCTATCGGAAGTTGTGCGCGGCAGGAGAGACAAATCCATGTTTTCGCGCCTTTTTTGCGATTTCAAGGTCGAAAAACACATAGGCCCCAAAATGAAAGAAACGGCTGGCGCGCCAAAACTATAGCTTCAAACTTGATGAAAACAGTCTTTCCCATAATAACTCACGGGCTGCTTGTGTTTTTTAAGTCTTTGCAAGCTATCGGAAGTGTGTGCGCGGCAGGAGAGACAAATCCATGTTTTCGCGCCTTTTTTGCGATTTCAAGGTCGAAAAACACATAAGCCCCAAAATGAAAGAAACGGCTGGCGCGCCAAAACTATGGCTTCAAACTTGATGAAAACAGTCTCTCCCATAATAACTCACGGGCTGCTTGTGTTTTTTAGGCCTTCGCAAGCTATCGGAAGTGTGTGCGCGGCAGGAGAGACAAATCCATGTTTTCGCGCATTTTTTGCGATTTCAAGGTCGAAAAACACATAGGCCCCAAAATGAAAGAAACGGCTGGCGCGCCAAAACTATGGCTTCAAACTTGATGAAAACAGTCTCTCCCATATTAACTCACGGGCTGATTGTGTTTTTTAGGCCTTCGCAAGCTATCGGAAGTGTGTGCTCAGCAGGAGAGACAAATCTATGTTTTCGCGCCTGTTTTGCCATTTCCAGGTCGAAAAACACACAGAACCCAAAAATAAAGACACGGCTGTCCAGCCAAAACTGAGGCTTCAAACTTGATGAAAACAGTCTCTCCCACAATAACTCAAGGGCCGCTTGTGTTTTTTAGGCCTTTGCAAGCTATCGGAAGTTGTGCGCGGCAGGAGAGACAAATCCATGTTTTCGCGCCTTTTTTGCGATTTCAAGGTCGAAAAACACATAGGCCCCAAAATGAAAGAAACGGCTGCCGCGCCAAAACTATGGCTTGAAACTTGATGAAAACAGTCTCTCCCATAATAACTAAAGGGCTGCTTGTGTTTTTTAGGCCTTTGCAAGCTATCGGAAGTTGTGCGCGGCAGGAGAGACAAATCCATGTTTTCGCGCCTTTTTTGCGATTTCAAGGTCGAAAAACACATAGGCCCCAAAATGAAAGAAACGGCTGGCGCGCCAAAACTATAGCTTCAAACTTGATGAAAACAGTCTTTCCCATAATAACTCACGGTCTGCTTGTGTTTTTTAGGCCTTTGCAAGCTATCGGAAGTGTGTGCGCGGCAGGAGAGACAAATCCATGTTTTCGCGCCTTTTTTGCGATTTCAAGGTCGAAAAACACATAGGCCCCAAAATGAAAGAAACGGCTGCCGCGCCAAAACTATGGCTTCAAACTTGATGAAAACAGTCTCTCCCATAATAACTCACGGGCTGCTTGTGTTTTTTAGGCCTTTGCAAGCTATCGGAAGTGTGTGCGCGGCAGGAGAGACAAATCAATGTTTTCGCGCATTTTTTGCGATTTCAAGGTCGAAAAACACATAGGCCCCAAAATGAAAGAAACGGCTGCCGCGCCAAAACTATGGCTTCAAACTTGATGAAAACAGTCTCTCCCATAATAACTCACGGGCTGCTTGTGTTTTTTAGGCCTTTGCAAGCTATTGGAAGTGTGTGCGCGGCAGGAGAGACAAATCCATGTTTTCGCGCCTTTTTTGCGATTTCAAGGTCGAAAAACACATAGGCCCCAAAATGAAAGAAACGGCTGCCGCGCCAAAACTATGGCTTCAATCTTGATGAAAACAGTCTCTCCCATAATAACTCATGGGCTGCTTGTGTTTTTTAGGCCTTTGCAAGCTATCGGAAGTGTGTGCGCGGCAGGAGAGACAAATCCATGTTTTCGTGCCTTTTTTGCGATTTCAAGGTCGAAAAACACATAGGCCCCAAAATGAAAGAAACGGCTGGCGCGCCAAAACTATAGCTTCAAACTTGATGAAAACAGTCTTTCCCATAATAACTCACGGGCTGCTTGTGTTTTTTAAGCCTTTGCAAGCTATCGGAAGTGTGTGCGCGGCAGGAGAGACAAATCCATGTTTTCGCGCCTTTTTTGCGATTTCAAGGTCGAAAAACACATAAGCCCCAAAATGAAAGAAACGGCTGGCGCGCCAAAACTATGGCTTCAAACTTGATGAAAACAGTCTCTCCCATAATAACTCACGGGCTGCTTGTGTTTTTTAGGCCTTCGCAAGCTATCGGAAGTGTGTGCGCGGCAGGAGAGACAAATCCATGTTTTCGCGCATTTTTTGCGATTTCAAGGTCGAAAAACACATAGGCCCCAAAATGAAAGAAACGGCTGGCGCGCCAAAACTATGGCTTCAAACTTGATGAAAACAGTCTTTCCCATAATAACTCACGGGCTGCTTGTGTTTTTTAGGCCTTTGCAAGCTATCGGAAGTGTGTGCGCGGCAGGAGAGACAAATCCATGTTTTCGCGACTTTTTTGCGATTTCAAGGTCGAAAAACACATAGGCCCCAAAATGAAAGAAACGGCTGCCGCGCCAAAACTATGGCTTCAAACTTGATGAAAACAGTCTCTCCCATAATAACTCACGGGCTGCTTGTGTTTTTTAGGCCTTTGCAAGCTATCGGAAGTGTGTGCGCGGCAGGAGAGACAAATCCATGTTTTCGCGACTTTTTTGCGATTTCAAGGTCGAAAAACACATAGGCCCCAAAATGAAAGAAACGGCTGCCGCGCCAAAACTATGGCTTCAAACTTGATGAAAACAGTCTCTCCCATAATAACTCACGGGCTGCTTGTGTTTTTTAGGCCTTTGCAAGCTATCGGAAGTGTGTGCGCGGCAGGAGAGACAAATCCATGTTTTCGCGCATTTTTTGCGATTTCAAGGTCGAAAAACACATAGGCCCCAAAATGAAAGAAACGGCTGCCGCGCCAAAACTATGGCTTCAATCTTGATGAAAACAGTCTCTCCCATAATAACTCACGGGCTGCTTGTGTTTTTTAGGCCTTTGCAAGCTATCGGAAGTGTGTGCGCGGCAGGAGAGACAAATCCATGTTTTCGCGACTTTTTTGCGATTTCAAGGTCGAAAAACACATAGGCCCCAAAATGAAAGAAACGGCTGCCGCGCCAAAACTATGGCTTCAAACTTGATGAAAACAGTCTCTCCCATAATAACTCACGGGCTGCTTGTGTTTTTTAGGCCTTTGCAAGCTATCGGAAGTGTGTGCGCAGCAGGAGAGACAAATCTATGTTTTCGCGCCTTTTTTGCCATTTCCAGGTCGAAAAACACATAGAACCCAAAAATAAAGAAACCGCTGTCCAGCCAAAACTGAGGCTTCAAACTTGATGAAAACAGTCTCTCCCACAATAACTCAAAGGCCGCTTGTGTTTTTTAGGCCTTCGCAAGCTATCGGAAGTGTGTGCGCGGCAGGAGAGACAAATCCATGTTTTCGTGCATTTTTTGCGATTTCAAGGTCGAAAAACACATAGGCCCCAAAATGAAAGAAACGGCTGCCGCGCCAAAACTATGGCTTGAAACTTGATGAAAACAGTCTCTCCCATAATAACTCAAGGGCTGCTTGTGTTTTTTAGGCCTTTGCAAGCTATCGGAAGTTGTGCGCGGCAGGAGAGACAAATCCATGTTTTCGCGCCTTTTTTGCGATTTCAAGGTCGAAAAACACATAGGCCCCAAAATGAAAGAAACGGCTGGCGCGCCAAAACTATAGCTTCAAACTTGATGAAAACAGTCTTTCCCATAATAACTCACGGTCTGCTTGTGTTTTTTAGGCCTTTGCAAGCTATCGGAAGTGTGTGCGCGGCAGGAGAGACAAATCCATGTTTTCGCGCATTTTTTGCGATTTCAAGGTCGAAAAACACATAGGCCCCAAAATGAAAGAAACGGCTGCCGCGCCAAAACTATGGCTTCAAACTTGATGAAAACAGTCTCTCCCATAATAACTCACGGGCTGCTTGTGTTTTTTAGGCCTTTGCAAGCTATTGGAAGTGTGTGCGCGGCAGGAGAGACAAATCCATGTTTTCGCGCCTTTTTTGCGATTTCAAGGTCGAAAAACACATAGGCCCCAAAATGAAAGAAACGGCTGCCGCGCCAAAACTATGGCTTCAATCTTGATGAAAACAGTCTCTCCCATAATAACTCATGGGCTGCTTGTGTTTTTTAGGCCTTTGCAAGCTATCGGAAGTGTGTGCGCGGCAGGAGAGACAAATCCATGTTTTCGTGCCTTTTTTGCGATTTCAAGGTCGAAAAACACATAGGCCCCAAAATGAAAGAAACGGCTGGGGCGCCAAAACTATGGCTTGAAACTTGATGAAAACAGTCTCTCCCATAATAACTCAAGGGCTGCTTGTGTTTTTTAGGCCTTTGCAAGCTATCGGAAGTTGTGCGCGGCAGGAGAGACAAATCCATGTTTTCGCGCCTTTTTTGCGATTTCAAGGTCGAAAAACACATAGGCCCCAAAATGAAAGAAACGGCTGGCGCGCCAAAACTATGGCTTCAAACTTGATGAAAACAGTCTTTCCCATAATAACTCACGGGCTGCTTGTGTTTTTTAGGCCTTTGCAAGCTATCGGAAGTGTGTGCGCGGCAGGAGAGACAAATCCATGTTTTCGCGACTTTTTTGCGATTTCAAGGTCGAAAAACACATAGGCCCCAAAATGAAAGAAACGGCTGCCGCGCCAAAACTATGGCTTCAAACTTGATGAAAACAGTCTCTCCCATAATAACTCACGGGCTGCTTGTGTTTTTTAGGCCTTTGCAAGCTATCGGAAGTGTGTGCGCGGCAGGAGAGACAAATCCATGTTTTCGCGCCTTTTTTGCGATTTCAAGGTCGAAAAACACATAGGCCCCAAAATGAAAGAAACGGCTGGCGCGCCAAAACTATAGCTTCAAACTTGATGAAAACAGTCTTTCCCATAATAACTCACGGGCTGCTTGTGTTTTTTAAGCCTTTGCAAGCTATCGGAAGTGTGTGCGCGGCAGGAGAGACAAATCCATGTTTTCGCGCCTTTTTTGCGATTTCAAGGTCGAAAAACACATAAGCCCCAAAATGAAAGAAACGGCTGGCGCGCCAAAACTATGGCTTCAAACTTGATGAAAACAGTCTCTCCCATAATAACTCACGGGCTGCTTGTGTTTTTTAGGCCTTCGCAAGCTATCGGAAGTGTGTGCGCGGCAGGAGAGACAAATCCATGTTTTCGCGCATTTTTTGCGATTTCAAGGTCGAAAAACACATAGGCCCCAAAATGAAAGAAACGGCTGGCGCGCCAAAACTATGGCTTCAAACTTGATGAAAACAGTCTTTCCCATAATAACTCACGGGCTGCTTGTGTTTTTTAGGCCTTTGCAAGCTATCGGAAGTGTGTGCGCGGCAGGAGAGACAAATCCATGTTTTCGCGACTTTTTTGCGATTTCAAGGTCGAAAAACACATAGGCCTAAAATGAAAGAAACGGCTGCCGCGCCAAAACTATGGCTTCAAACTTGATGAAAACAGTCTCTCCCATAATAACTCACGGGCTGCTTGTGTTTTTTAGGCCTTTGCAAGCTATCGGAAGTGTGTGCGCGGCAGGAGAGACAAATCCATGTTTTCGCGCCTTTTTTGCGATTTCAAGGTCGAAAAACACATAGGCCCCAAAATGAAAGAAACGGCTGGCGCGCCAAAACTATGGCTTCAAACTTGATGAAAACAGTCTCTCCCATATTAACTCACGGGCTGATTGTGTTTTTTAGGCCTTCGCAAGCTATCGGAAGTGTGTGCTCAGCAGGAGAGACAAATCTATGTTTTCGCGCCTGTTTTGCCATTTCCAGGTCGAAAAACACACAGAACCCAAAAATAAAGACACGGCTGTCCAGCCAAAACTGAGGCTTCAAACTTGATGAAAACAGTCTCTCCCACAATAACTCAAGGGCCGCTTGTGTTTTTTAGGCCTTCGCAAGCTATCGGAAGTGTGTGCGCGGCAGGAGAGACAAATCCATGTTTTCGCGCATTTTTTGCGATTTCAAGGTCAAAAAACACATAGGCCCCAAAATGAAAGAAACGGCTGGGGCGCCAAAACTATGGCTTGAAACTTGATGAAAACAGTCTCTCCCATAATAACTCAAGGGCTGCTTGTGTTTTTTAGGCCTTTGCAAGCTATCGGAAGTGGTGCGCGGCAGGAGAGACAAATCCATGTTTTCGCGCCTTTTTTGCGATTTCAAGGTCGAAAAACACATAGGCCCCAAAATGAAAGAAACGGCTGGCGCGCCAAAACTATGGCTTCAAACTTGATGAAAACAGTCTTTCCCATAATAACTCACGGGCTGCTTGTGTTTTTTAGGCCTTTGCAAGCTATCGGAAGTGTGTGCGCGGCAGGAGAGACAAATCCATGTTTTCGCGCCTTTTTTGCGATTTCAAGGTCGAAAAACACATAGGCCCCAAAATGAAAGAAACGGCTGCCGCGCCAAAACTATGGCTTCAAACTTGATGAAAACAGGCTCTCCCATAATAACTCACGGGCTGCTTGTGTTTTTTTAGGCCTTTGCAAGCTATTGGAAGTGTGTGCGCGGCAGGAGAGATAAATCCATGTTTTCGCGCCTTTTTTGCGATTTCAAGGTCGAAAAACACATAGGCCCCAAAATGAAAGAAACGGCTGGGGCGCCAAAACTATGGCTTGAAACTTGATGAAAACAGTCTCTCCCATAATAACTCAAGGGCTGCTTGTGTTTTTTAGGCCTTTGCAAGCTATCGGAAGTGTGTGCGCGGCAGGAGAGACAAATCCATGTTTTCGCGACTTTTTTGCGATTTCAAGGTCGAAAAACACATAGGCCCCAAAATGAAAGAAACGGCTGGCGCGCCAAAACTATGGCTTCAAACTTGATGAAAACAGTCTTTCCCATAATAACTCACGGGCTGCTTGTGTTTTTTAGGCCTTTGCAAGCTATCGGAAGTGTGTGCGCGGCAGGAGAGACAAATCCATGTTTTCGCGCCTTTTTTGCGATTTCAAGGTCGAAAAACACATAGGCCCCAAAATGAAAGAAACGGCTGCCGCGCCAAAACTATGGCTTCAAACTTGATGAAAACAGTCTCTCCCATAATAACTCACGGGCTGCTTGTGTTTTTTAGGCCTTTGCAAGCTATCGGAAGTGTGTACGCGGCAGGAGAGACAAATCCATGTTTTCGCGCATTTTTTGCGATTTCAAGGTCGAAAAACACATAGGCCCCAAAATGAAAGAAACGGCTGGGGCGCCAAAACTATGGCTTGAAACTTGATGAAAACAGTCTCTCCCATAATAACTCTAGGGCTGCTTGTGTTTTTTAGGCCTTTGCAAGCTATCGGAAGTTGTGCGCGGCAGGAGAGACAAATCCATGTTTTCGCGCCTTTTTTGCGATTTCAAGGTCGAAAAACACATAGGCCCCAAAATGAAAGAAACGGCTGGGGCGCCAAAACTATGGCTTGAAACTTGATGAAAACAGTCTCTCCCATATTAACTCACGGGCTGATTGTGTTTTTTAGGCCTTCGCAAGCTATCGGAAGTGTGTGCGCAGCAGGAGAGACAAATCTATGTTTTCGCGCCTTTTTTGCCATTTCCAGGTCGAAAAACACATAGAACCCAAAAATAAAGAAACGGCTGTCCAGCCAAAACTGAGGCTTCAAACTTGATGAAAACAGTCTCTCCCACAATAACTCAAGGGCCGCTTGTGTTTTTTAGGCCTTCGCAAGCTATCGGAAGTGTGTGCGCGGCAGGAGAGACAAATCCATGTTTTCGTGCATGTTTTGCGATTTCAAGGTCGAAAAACACATTGGCCCCAAAATGAAAGAAACGGCTGGCGCGCCAAAACTATGGCTTCAAACTTGATGAAAACAGTCTCTCCCATAATAACTCACGGGCTGCTTGTGTTTTTTAGGCCTTCGCAAGCTATCGGAAGTGTGTGCGCGGCAGGAGAGACAAATCCATGTTTTCGCGCATTTTTTGCGATTTCAAGGTCGAAAAACACATAGGCCCCAAAATGAAAGAAACGGCTGGCGCGCCAAAACTATGGCTTCAAACTTGATGAAAACAGTCTCTCCCATATTAACTCACGGGCTGATTGTGTTTTTTAGGCCTTCGCAAGCTATCGGAAGTGTGTGCTCAGCAGGAGAGACAAATCTATGTTTTCGCGCCTGTTTTGCCATTTCCAGGTCGAAAAACACACAGAACCAAAAAATAAAGACACGGCTGTCCAGCCAAAACTGAGGCTTCAAACTTGATGAAAACAGTCTCTCCCACAATAACTCAAGGGCCGCTTGTGTTTTTTAGGCCTTTGCAAGCTATCGGAAGTTGTGCGCGGCAGGAGAGACAAATCCATGTTTTCGCGCCTTTTTTGCGATTTCAAGGTCGAAAAACACATAGGCCCCAAAATGAAAGAAACGGCTGGCGCGCCAAAACTATGGCTTCAAACTTGATGAAAACAGTCTTTCCCATAATAACTCACGGGCTGCTTGTGTTTTTTAGGCCTTTGCAAGCTATCGGAAGTGTGTGCGCGGCAGGAGAGACAAATCCATGTTTTCGCGCCTTTTTTGCGATTTCAAGGTCGAAAAACACATAGGCCCCAAAATGAAAGAAACGGCTGCCGCGCCAAAACTATGGCTTCAAACTTGATGAAAACAGTCTCTCCCATAATAACTCACGGGCTGCTTGTGTTTTTTAGGCCTTTGCAAGCTATCGGAAGTGTGTGCGCGGCAGGAGAGACAAATCTATGTTTTCGCGCCTTTTTTGCGATTTCATGGTCGAAAAACACACAGAACCCAAAAATAAAGAAACGGCTGTCCAGCCAAAACTGAGGCTTCAAACTTGATGAAAACAGTCTCTCCCACAATAACTCAAGGGCCGCTTGTGTTTTTTAGGCCTTCGCAAGCTATCGGAAGTGTGTGCGCGGCAGGAGAGACAAATCCATGTTTTCGCGCATTTTTTGCGATTTCAAGGTCGAAAAACACATAGGCCCCAAAATGAAAGAAACGGCTGGCGCGCCAAAACTATGGCTTCAAACTTGATGAAAACAGTCTTTCCCATAATAACTCACGGGCTGCTTGTGTTTTTTAGGCCTTTGCAAGCTATCGGAAGTGTGTGCGCGGCAGGAGAGACAAATCCATGTTTTCGCGCCTTTTTTGCGATTTCAAGGTCGAAAAACACATAGGCCCCAAAATGAAAGAAACGGCTGCCGCGCCAAAACTATGGCTTCAAACTTGATGAAAACAGTCTCTCCCATAATAACTCACGGGCTGCTTGTGTTTTTTAGGCCTTTGCAAGCTATCGGAAGTGTGTACGCGGCAGGAGAGACAAATCCATGTTTTCGCGCATTTTTTGCGATTTCAAGGTCGAAAAACACATAGGCCCCAAAATGAAAGAAACGGCTGGGGCGCCAAAACTATGGCTTGAAACTTGATGAAAACAGTCTCTCCCATAATAACTCAAGGGCTGCTTGTGTTTTTTAGGCCTTTGCAAGCTATCGGAAGTTGTGCGCGGCAGGAGAGACAAATCCATGTTTTCGCGCCTTTTTTGCGATTTCAAGGTCGAAAAACACATAGGCCCCAAAATGAAAGAAACGGCTGGGGCGCCAAAACTATGGCTTGAAACTTGATGAAAACAGTCTCTCCCATATTAACTCACGGGCTGATTGTGTTTTTTAGGCCTTCGCAAGCTATCGGAAGTGTGTGCGCAGCAGGAGAGACAAATCTATGTTTTCGCGCCTTTTTTGCCATTTCCAGGTCGAAAAACACATAGAACCCAAAAATAAAGAAACGGCTGTCCAGCCAAAACTGAGGCTTCAAACTTGATGAAAACAGTCTCTCCCACAATAACTCAAGGGCCGCTTGTGTTTTTTAGGCCTTCGCAAGCTATCGGAAGTGTGTGCGCGGCAGGAGAGACAAATCCATGTTTTCGTGCATGTTTTGCGATTTCAAGGTCGAAAAACACATTGGCCCCAAAATGAAAGAAACGGCTGGCGCGCCAAAACTATGGCTTCAAATTTGATGAAAACAGTCTCTCCCATAATAACTCACGGGCTGCTTGTGTTTTTTAGGCCTTCGCAAGCTATCGGAAGTGTGTGCGCGGCAGGAGAGACAAATCCATGTTTTCGCGCATTTTTTGCGATTTCAAGGTCGAAAAACACATAGGCCCCAAAATGAAAGAAACGGCTGGCGCGCCAAAACTATGGCTTCAAACTTGATGAAAACAGTCTCTCCCATATTAACTCACGGGCTGATTGTGTTTTTTAGGCCTTCGCAAGCTATCGGAAGTGTGTGCTCAGCAGGAGAGACAAATCTATGTTTTCGCGCCTGTTTTGCCATTTCCAGGTCGAAAAACACACAGAACCAAAAAATAAAGACACGGCTGTCCAGCCAAAACTGAGGCTTCAAACTTGATGAAAACAGTCTCTCCCACAATAACTCAAGGGCCGCTTGTGTTTTTTAGGCCTTTGCAAGCTATCGGAAGTTGTGCGCGGCAGGAGAGACAAATCCATGTTTTCGCGCCTTTTTTGCGATTTCAAGGTCGAAAAACATATAGGCCCCAAAATGAAAGAAACGGCTGGCGCGCCAAAACTATGGCTTCAAACTTGATGAAAACAGTCTTTCCCATAATAACTTCCGGGCTGCTTGTGTTTTTTAGGCCTTTGCAAGCTATCGGAAGTGTGTGCGCGGCAGGAGAGACAAATCCATGTTTTCGCGCCTTTTTTGCGATTTCAAGGTCGAAAAACACATAGGCCCCAAAATGAAAGAAACGGCTGCCGCGCCAAAACTATGGCTTCAAACTTGATGAAAACAGTCTCTCCCATAATAACTCACGGGCTGCTTGTGTTTTTTAGGCCTTTGCAAGCTATCGGAAGTGTGTGCGCGGCAGGAGAGACAAATCTATGTTTTCGCGCCTTTTTTGCGATTTCATGGTCGAAAAACACACAGAACCCAAAAATAAAGAAACGGCTGTCCAGCCAAAACTGAGGCTTCAAACTTGATGAAAACAGTCTCTCCCACAATAACTCAAGGGCCGCTTGTGTTTTTTAGGCCTTCGCAAGCTATCGGAAGTGTGTGCGCGGCAGGAGAGACAAATCCATGTTTTCGCGCATTTTTTGCGATTTCAAGGTCGAAAAACACATAGGCCCCAAAATGAAAGAAACGGCTGGCGCGCCAAAACTATGGCTTCAAACTTGATGAAAACAGTCTTTCCCATAATAACTCACGGGCTGCTTGTGTTTTTTAGGCCTTTGCAAGCTATCGGAAGTGTGTGCGCGGCAGGAGAGACAAATCCATGTTTTCGCGCCTTTTTTGCGATTTCAAGGTCGAAAAACACATAGGCCCCAAAATGAAAGAAACGGCTGCCGCGCCAAAACTATGGCTTCAAACTTGATGAAAACAGTCTCTCCCATAATAACTCACGGGCTGCTTGTGTTTTTTAGGCCTTTGCAAGCTATCGGAAGTGTGTGCGCGGCAGGAGAGATAAATCCATGTTTTCGCGCCTTTTTTGCGATTTCAAGGTCGAAAAACACATAGGCCCCAAAATGAAAGAAACGGCTGGGGCGCCAAAACTATGGCTTGAAACTTGATGAAAACAGTCTCTCCCATAATAACTCAAGGGCTGCTTGTGTTTTTTAGGCCTTTGCAAGCTATCGGAAGTGTGTGCGCGGCAGGAGAGACAAATCCATGTTTTCGCGACTTTTTTGCGATTTCAAGGTCGAAAAACACATAGGCCCCAAAATGAAAGAAACGGCTGGCGCGCCAAAACTATGGCTTCAAACTTGATGAAAACAGTCTTTCCCATAATAACTCACGGGCTGCTTGTGTTTTTTAGGCCTTTGCAAGCTATCGGAAGTGTGTGCGCGGCAGGAGAGACAAATCCATGTTTTCGCGCCTTTTTTGCGATTTCAAGGTCGAAAAACACATAGGCCCCAAAATGAAAGAAACGGCTGCCGCGCCAAAACTATGGCTTCAAACTTGATGAAAACAGTCTCTCCCATAATAACTCACGGGCTGCTTGTGTTTTTTAGGCCTTTGCAAGCTATCGGAAGTGTGTACGCGGCAGGAGAGACAAATCCATGTTTTCGCGCATTTTTTGCGATTTCAAGGTCGAAAAACACATAGGCCCCAAAATGAAAGAAACGGCTGGGGCGCCAAAACTATGGCTTGAAACTTGATGAAAACAGTCTCTCCCATAATAACTCAAGGGCTGCTTGTGTTTTTTAGGCCTTTGCAAGCTATCGGAAGTTGTGCGCGGCAGGAGAGACAAATCCATGTTTTCGCGCCTTTTTTGCGATTTCAAGGTCGAAAAACACATAGGCCCCAAAATGAAAGAAACGGCTGGGGCGCCAAAACTATGGCTTGAAACTTGATGAAAACAGTCTCTCCCATATTAACTCACGGGCTGATTGTGTTTTTTAGGCCTTCGCAAGCTATCGGAAGTGTGTGCGCAGCAGGAGAGACAAATCTATGTTTTCGCGCCTTTTTTGCCATTTCCAGGTCGAAAAACACATAGAACCCAAAAATAAAGAAACGGCTGTCCAGCCAAAACTGAGGCTTCAAACTTGATGAAAACAGTCTCTCCCACAATAACTCAAGGGCCGCTTGTGTTTTTTAGGCCTTCGCAAGCTATCGGAAGTGTGTGCGCGGCAGGAGAGACAAATCCATGTTTTCGTGCATGTTTTGCGATTTCAAGGTCGAAAAACACATTGGCCCCAAAATGAAAGAAACGGCTGGCGCGCCAAAACTATGGCTTCAAACTTGATGAAAACAGTCTCTCCCATAATAACTCACGGGCTGCTTGTGTTTTTTAGGCCTTCGCAAGCTATCGGAAGTGTGTGCGCGGCAGGAGAGACAAATCCATGTTTTCGCGCATTTTTTGCGATTTCAAGGTCGAAAAACACATAGGCCCCAAAATGAAAGAAACGGCTGGCGCGCCAAAACTATGGCTTCAAAGTTGATGAAAACAGTCTCTCCCATATTAACTCACGGGCTGATTGTGTTTTTTAGGCCTTCGCAAGCTATCGGAAGTGTGTGCTCAGCAGGAGAGACAAATCTATGTTTTCGCGCCTGTTTTGCCATTTCCAGGTCGAAAAACACACAGAACCAAAAAATAAAGACACGGCTGTCCAGCCAAAACTGAGGCTTCAAACTTGATGAAAACAGTCTCTCCCACAATAACTCAAGGGCCGCTTGTGTTTTTTAGGCCTTTGCAAGCTATCGGAAGTTGTGCGCGGCAGGAGAGACAAATCCATGTTTTCGCGCCTTTTTTGCGATTTCAAGGTCGAAAAACACATAGGCCCCAAAATGAAAGAAACGGCTGGCGCGCCAAAACTATGGCTTCAAACTTGATGAAAACAGTCTTTCCCATAATAACTCACGGGCTGCTTGTGTTTTTTAGGCCTTTGCAAGCTATCGGAAGTGTGTGCGCGGCAGGAGAGACAAATCCATGTTTTCGCGCCTTTTTTGCGATTTCAAGGTCGAAAAACACATAGGCCCCAAAATGAAAGAAACGGCTGCCGCGCCAAAACTATGGCTTCAAACTTGATGAAAACAGTCTCTCCCATAATAACTCACGGGCTGCTTGTGTTTTTTAGGCCTTTGCAAGCTATCGGAAGTGTGTGCGCGGCAGGAGAGACAAATCTATGTTTTCGCGCCTTTTTTGCGATTTCATGGTCGAAAAACACACAGAACCCAAAAATAAAGAAACGGCTGTCCAGCCAAAACTGAGGCTTCAAACTTGATGAAAACAGTCTCTCCCACAATAACTCAAGGGCCGCTTGTGTTTTTTAGGCCTTCGCAAGCTATCGGAAGTGTGTGCGCGGCAGGAGAGACAAATCCATGTTTTCGCGCATTTTTTGCGATTTCAAGGTCGAAAAACACATAGGCCCCAAAATGAAAGAAACGGCTGGCGCGCCAAAACTATGGCTTCAAACTTGATGAAAACAGTCTTTCCCATAATAACTCACGGGCTGCTTGTGTTTTTTAGGCCTTTGCAAGCTATCGGAAGTGTGTGCGCGGCAGGAGAGACAAATCCATGTTTTCGCGCCTTTTTTGCGATTTCAAGGTCGAAAAACACATAGGCCCCAAAATGAAAGAAACGGCTGCCGCGCCAAAACTATGGCTTCAAACTTGATGAAAACAGTCTCTCCCATAATAACTCACGGGCTGCTTGTGTTTTTTAGGCCTTTGCAAGCTATCGGAAGTGTGTGCGCGGCAGGAGAGACAAATCCATGTTTTCGCGCCTTTTTTGCGATTTCAAGGTCGAAAAACACATAGGCCCCAAAATGAAAGAAACTGCTGGCGCGCCAAAACTATGGCTTCAAACTTGATGAAAACAGTCTCTCCCATAATAACTCACGGGCTGCTTGTGTTTTTTAGGCCTTTGCAAGCTATCGGAAGTGTGTGCGCGGCAGGAGAGACAAATCCATGTTTTCGCGCCTTTTTTGCGATTTCAAGGTCGAAAAACACATAGGCCCCAAAATGAAAGAAACGGCTGCCGCGCCAAAACTATGGCTTCAAACTTGATGAAAACAGTCTCTCCCATAATAACTCACGGGCTGCTTGTGTTTTTTAGGCCTTTGCAAGCTATCGGAAGTGTGTGCGCGGCAGGAGAGACAAATCCATGTTTTCGCGCATTTTTTGCGATTTCAAGGTCGAAAAACACATAGGCCCCAAAATGAAAGAAACGGCTGCCGCGCCAAAACTATGGCTTCAAACTTGATGAAAACAGTCTCTCCCATAATAACTCACGGGCTGCTTGTGTTTTTTAGGCCTTTGCAAGCTATCGGAAGTGTGTGCGCGGCAGGAGAGATAAATCCATGTTTTCGCGCCTTTTTTGCGATTTCAAGGTCGAAAAACACATAGGCCCCAAAATGAAAGAAACGGCTGGGGCGCCAAAACTATGGCTTGAAACTTGATGAAAACAGTCTCTCCCATAATAACTCAAGGGCTGCTTGTGTTTTTTAGGCCTTTGCAAGCTATCGGAAGTGTGTGCGCGGCAGGAGAGACAAATCCATGTTTTCGCGACTTTTTTGCGATTTCAAGGTCGAAAAACACATAGGCCCCAAAATGAAAGAAACGGCTGGCGCGCCAAAACTATGGCTTCAAACTTGATGAAAACAGTCTTTCCCATAATAACTCACGGGCTGCTTGTGTTTTTTAGGCCTTTGCAAGCTATCGGAAGTGTGTGCGCGGCAGGAGAGACAAATCCATGTTTTCGCGCCTTTTTTGCGATTTCAAGGTCGAAAAACACATAGGCCCCAAAATGAAAGAAACGGCTGGCGCGCCAAAACTATGGCTTCAAACTTGATGAAAACAGTCTCTCCCATATTAACTCACGGGCTGATTGTGTTTTTTAGGCCTTCGCAAGCTATCGGAAGTGTGTGCGCAGCAGGAGAGACAAATCTATGTTTTCGCGCCTGTTTTGCCATTTCCAGGTCGAAAAACACACAGACCCCAAAAATAAAGAAACGGCTGTCCAGCCAAAACTGAGGCTTCAAACTTGATGAAAACAGTCTCTCCCACAATAACTCAAGGGCCGCTTGTGTTTTTTAGGCCTTCGCAAGCTATCGGAAGTGTGTGCGCGGCAGGAGAGACAAATCCATGTTTTCGCGCATTTTTTGCGATTTCAAGGTCGAAAAACACATAGGCCCCAAAATGAAAGAAACGGCTGCCACGCCAAAACTATGGCTTCAAACTTGATGAAAACAGTCTCTCCCATAATAACTCACGGGCTGCTTGTGTTTTTTAGGCCTTTGCAAGCTATCGGAAGTGTGTGCACGGCAGGAGATACAAATCCATGTTTTCGCGCCTTTTTTGCGATTTCAAGGTCGAAAAACACATAGGCCCCAAAATGAAAGAAACGGCTGCCGCGCCAAAACTATGGCTTCAAAGTTGATGAAAACAGTCTCTCCCATATTAACTCACGGGCTGATTGTGTTTTTTAGGCCTTCGCAAGCTATCGGAAGTGTGTGCGCAGCAGGAGAGACAAATCTATGTTTTCGCGCCTTTTTTGCCATTTCCAGGTCGAAAAACACACAGACCCCAAAAATAAAGAAACGGCTGTCCAGCCAAAACTGAGGCTTCAAACTTGATGAAAACAGTCTCTCCCAAAATATCTCAAGGGCCGCTTGTTTTTTTTAGGCCTTCGCAAGCTATCGGAAGTGTGTGCGCGGCAGTAGAGACAAATCCATGTTTTCGCGCATTTTTTGCGATTTCAAGGTCGAAAAACACATAGGCCCCAAAATGAAAGAAACGGCTGCCGCGCCAAAACTATGGCTTCAAACTTGATGAAAACAGTCTCTCCCATAATAACTCACGGGCTGCTTGTGTTTTTTAGGCCTTTGCAAGCTATCGGAAGTGTGTGCGCGGCAGGAGAGACAAATCCATGTTTTCGCGCCTTTTTTGCGATTTCAAGGTCGAAAAACACATAGGCCCCAAAATGAAAGAAACGGCTGGCGCGCCAAAACTATGGCTTCAAACTTGATGAAAACAGTCTCTCCCATAATAACTCACGGGCTGCTTGTGTTTTTTAGGCCTTTGCAAGCTATCGGAAGTGTGTGCGCGGCAGGAGAGACAAATCCATGTTTTCGCGCCTTTTTTGCGATTTCCAGGTCGAAAAACACACAGACCCCAAAAATAAAGAAACGGCTGTCCAGCCAAAACTGAGGCTTCAAACTTGATGAAAACAGTCTCTCCCACAATAACTCAAGGGCCGCTTGTGTTTTTTAGGCCTTCGCAAGCTATCGGAAGTGTGTGCGCGGCAGGAGAGACAAATCCATGTTTTCGCTCATTTTTTGCGATTTCAAGGTCGAAAAACACATAGGCCCCAAAATGAAAGAAACGGCTGCCGCGCCAAAACTATGGCTTCAAACTTGATGAAAACAGTCTCTCCCTTAATAACTCACAGGCTGCTTGTGTTTTTTAGGCCTTTGCAAGCTATCGAAGTGTGTGCGCGGCAGGAGAGACAAATCCATGTTTTCTCGCCTTTTTTGCGATTTCAAGGTCGAAAAACACATAGGCCCGAAAATGAAAGAAACGGCTGGCGCGCCAAAACTATGGCTTCAAACTTGATGAAAACAGTCTCTCCCATATTAACTCACGGGCTGATTGTGTTTTTTAGGCCTTCGCAAGCTATCGGAAGTGTGTGCGCAGCAGGAGAGACAAATCTATGTTTTCGCGCCTGTTTTGCCATTTCCAGGTCGAAAAACACACAGACCCCAAAAATAAAGAAACTGCTGTCCAGCCAAAACTGAGGCTTCAAACTTGATGAAAACAGTCTCTCCCACAATAACTCAAGGGCCACTTGTGTTTTTTAGGCCTTCGCAAGCTATCGGAAGTGTGTGCGCGGCAGGAGAGACAAATCCATGTTTTCGCGCCTTTTTTGCGATTTCAAGGTCGAAAAACACATAGGCCCCAAAATGAAAGAAACGGCTGCCGCGCCAAAACTATGGCTTCAAACTTGATGAAAACAGTCTCTCCCATAATAACTCACGGGCTGCTTGTGTTTTTTAGGCCTTTGCAAGCTATCGGAAGTGTGTGCACGGCAGGAGATACAAATCCATGTTTTCGCGCCTTTTTTGCGATTTCAAGGTCGAAAAACACATAGGCCCCAAAATGAAAGAAACGGCTGCCGCGCCAAAACTATGGCTTCAAAGTTGATGAAAACAGTCTCTCCCATATTAACTCACGGGCTGATTGTGTTTTTTAGGCCTTCGCAAGCTATCGGAAGTGTGTGCGCAGCAGGAGAGACAAATCTATGTTTTCGCGCCTTTTTTGCCATTTCCAGGTCGAAAAACACACAGACCCCAAAAATAAAGAAACGGCTGTCCAGCCAAAACTGAGGCTTCAAACTTGATGAAAACAGTCTCTCCCAAAATATCTCAAGGGCCGCTTGTGTTTTTTAGGCCTTCGCAAGCTATCGGAAGAGTGTGCGCGGCAGTAGAGACAAATCCATGTTTTCGCGCATTTTTTGCGATTTCAAGGTCGAAAAACACATAGGCCCCAAAATGAAAGAAACGGCTGCCGCGCCAAAACTATGGCTTCAAACTTGATGAAAACAGTCTCTCCCATAATAACTCACGGGCTGCTTGTGTTTTTTAGGCCTTTGCAAGCTATCGGAAGTGTGTGCGCGGCAGGAGAGACAAATCCATGTTTTCGCGCCTTTTTTGCGATTTCAAGGTCGAAAAACACATAGGCCCCAAAATGAAAGAAACGGCTGGCGCGCCAAAACTATGGCTTCAAACTTGATGAAAACAGTCTCTCCCATAATAACTCACGGGCTGCTTGTGTTTTTTAGGCCTTTGCAAGCTATCGGAAGTGTGTGCGCGGCAGGAGAGACAAATCCATGTTTTCGCGCCTTTTTTGCGATTTCCAGGTCGAAAAACACACAGACCCCAAAAATAAAGAAACGGCTGTCCAGCCAAAACTGAGGCTTCAAACTTGATGAAAACAGTCTCTCCCACAATAACTCAAGGGCCGCTTGTGTTTTTTAGGCCTTCGCAAGCTATCGGAAGTGTGTGCGCGGCAGGAGAGACAAATCCATGTTTTCGCGCCTTTTTTGCGATTTCAAGGTCGAAAAACACATAGGCCCCAAAATGAAAGAAACGGCTGCCGCGCCAAAACTATGGCTTCAAACTTGATGAAAACAGTCTCTCCCATAATAACTCACGGGCTGCTTGTGTTTTTTAGGCCTTTGCAAGCTATCGGAAGTGTGTGCGCGGCAGGAGAGACAAATCCATGTTTTCGCGCCTTTTTTGCGATTTCCAGGTCGAAAAACACACAGACCCCAAAAATAAAGAAACGGCTGTCCAGCCAAAACTGAGGCTTCAAACTTGATGAAAACAGTCTCTCCCACAATAACTCAAGGGCCGCTTGTGTTTTTTAGGCCTTCGCAAGCTATCGGAAGTGTGTGCGCGGCAGGAGAGACAAATCCATGTTTTCGCTCATTTTTTGCGATTTCAAGGTCGAAAAACACATAGGCCCCAAAATGAAAGAAACGGCTGCCGCGCCAAAACTATGGCTTCAAACTTGATGAAAACAGTCTCTCCCTTAATAACTCACAGGCTGCTTGTGTTTTTTAGGCCTTTGCAAGCTATCGAAGTGTGTGCGCGGCAGGAGAGACAAATCCATGTTTTCGCGCCTTTTTTGCGATTTCAAGGTCGAAAAACACATAGGCCCCAAAATGAAAGAAACGGCTGGCGCGCCAAAACTATGGCTTCAAACTTGATGAAAACAGTCTCTCCCATATTAACTCACGGGCTGATTGTGTTTTTTAGGCCTTCGCAAGCTATCGGAAGTGTGTGCGCAGCAGGAGAGACAAATCTATGTTTTCGCGCCTGTTTTGCCATTTCCAGGTCGAAAAACACACAGACCCCAAAAATAAAGAAACTGCTGTCCAGCCAAAACTGAGGCTTCAAACTTGATGAAAACAGTCTCTCCCACAATAACTCAAGGGCCGCTTGTGTTTTTTAGGCCTTCGCAAGCTATCGGAAGTGTGTGCGCGGCAGGAGAGACAAATCCATGTTTTCGCGCCTTTTTTGCGATTTCAAGGTCGAAAAACACATAGGCCCCAAAATGAAAGAAACGGCTGCCGCGCCAAAACTATGGCTTCAAACTTGATGAAAACAGTCTCTCCCATAATAACTCACGGGCTGCTTGTGTTTTTTAGGCCTTTGCAAGCTATCGGAAGTGTGTGCACGGCAGGAGATACAAATCCATGTTTTCGCGCCTTTTTTGCGATTTCAAGGTCGAAAAACACATAGGCCCCAAAATGAAAGAAACGGCTGCCGCGCCAAAACTATGGCTTCAAAGTTGATGAAAACAGTCTCTCCCATATTAACTCACGGGCTGATTGTGTTTTTTAGGCCTTCGCAAGCTATCGGAAGTGTGTGCGCAGCAGGAGAGACAAATCTATGTTTTCGCGCCTTTTTTGCCATTTCCAGGTCGAAAAACACACAGACCCCAAAAATAAAGAAACGGCTGTCCAGCCAAAACTGAGGCTTCAAACTTGATGAAAACAGTCTCTCCCAAAATATCTCAAGGGCCGCTTGTGTTTTTTAGGCCTTCGCAAGCTATCGGAAGAGTGTGCGCGGCAGTAGAGACAAATCCATGTTTTCGCGCATTTTTTGCGATTTCAAGGTCGAAAAACACATAGGCCCCAAAATGAAAGAAACGGCTGCCGCGCCAAAACTATGGCTTCAAACTTGATGAAAACAGTCTCTCCCATAATAACTCACGGGCTGCTTGTGTTTTTTAGGCCTTTGCAAGCTATCGGAAGTGTGTGCGCGGCAGGAGAGACAAATCCATGTTTTCGCGCCTTTTTTGCGATTTCAAGGTCGAAAAACACATAGGCCCCAAAATGAAAGAAACGGCTGGCGCGCCAAAACTATGGCTTCAAACTTGATGAAAACAGTCTCTCCCATAATAACTCACGGGCTGCTTGTGTTTTTTAGGCCTTTGCAAGCTATCGGAAGTGTGTGCGCGGCAGGAGAGACAAATCCATGTTTTCGCGCCTTTTTTGCGATTTCCAGGTCGAAAAACACACAGACCCCAAAAATAAAGAAACGGCTGTCCAGCCAAAACTGAGGCTTCAAACTTGATGAAAACAGTCTCTCCCACAATAACTCAAGGGCCGCTTGTGTTTTTTAGGCCTTCGCAAGCTATCGGAAGTGTGTGCGCGGCAGGAGAGACAAATCCATGTTTTCGCTCATTTTTTGCGATTTCAAGGTCGAAAAACACATAGGCCCCAAAATGAAAGAAACGGCTGCCGCGCCAAAACTATGGCTTCAAACTTGATGAAAACAGTCTCTCCCTTAATAACTCACAGGCTGCTTGTGTTTTTTAGGCCTTTGCAAGCTATCGAAGTGTGTGCGCGGCAGGAGAGACAAATCCATGTTTTCGCGCCTTTTTTGCGATTTCAAGGTCGAAAAACACATAGGCCCCAAAATGAAAGAAACGGCTGGCGCGCCAAAACTATGGCTTCAAACTTGATGAAAACAGTCTCTCCCATATTAACTCACGGGCTGATTGTGTTTTTTAGGCCTTCGCAAGCTATCGGAAGTGTGTGCGCAGCAGGAGAGACAAATCTATGTTTTCGCGCCTGTTTTGCCATTTCCAGGTCGAAAAACACACAGACCCCAAAAATAAAGAAACTGCTGTCCAGCCAAAACTGAGGCTTCAAACTTGATGAAAACAGTCTCTCCCACAATAACTCAAGGGCCGCTTGTGTTTTTTAGGCCTTCGCAAGCTATCGGAAGTGTGTGCGCGGCAGGAGAGACAAATCCATGTTTTCGCGCCTTTTTTGCGATTTCAAGGTCGAAAAACACATAGGCCCCAAAATGAAAGAAACGGCTGCCGCGCCAAAACTATGGCTTCAAACTTGATGAAAACAGTCTCTCCCATAATAACTCACGGGCTGCTTGTGTTTTTTAGGCCTTTGCAAGCTATCGGAAGTGTGTGCACGGCAGGAGATACAAATCCATGTTTTCGCGCCTTTTTTGCGATTTCAAGGTCGAAAAACACATAGGCCCCAAAATGAAAGAAACGGCTGCCGCGCCAAAACTATGGCTTCAAAGTTGATGAAAACAGTCTCTCCCATATTAACTCACGGGCTGATTGTGTTTTTTAGGCCTTCGCAAGCTATCGGAAGTGTGTGCGCAGCAGGAGAGACAAATCTATGTTTTCGCGCCTTTTTTGCCATTTCCAGGTCGAAAAACACACAGACCCCAAAAATAAAGAAACGGCTGTCCAGCCAAAACTGAGGCTTCAAACTTGATGAAAACAGTCTCTCCCAAAATATCTCAAGGGCCGCTTGTGTTTTTTAGGCCTTCGCAAGCTATCGGAAGAGTGTGCGCGGCAGTAGAGACAAATCCATGTTTTCGCGCATTTTTTGCGATTTCAAGGTCGAAAAACACATAGGCCCCAAAATGAAAGAAACGGCTGCCGCGCCAAAACTATGGCTTCAAACTTGATGAAAACAGTCTCTCCCATAATAACTCACGGGCTGCTTGTGTTTTTTAGGCCTTTGCAAGCTATCGGAAGTGTGTGCGCGGCAGGAGAGACAAATCCATGTTTTCGCGCCTTTTTTGCGATTTCAAGGTCGAAAAACACATAGGCCCCAAAATGAAAGAAACGGCTGGCGCGCCAAAACTATGGCTTCAAACTTGATGAAAACAGTCTCTCCCATAATAACTCACGGGCTGCTTGTGTTTTTTAGGCCTTTGCAAGCTATCGGAAGTGTGTGCGCGGCAGGAGAGACAAATCCATGTTTTCGCGCCTTTTTTGCGATTTCCAGGTCGAAAAACACACAGACCCCAAAAATAAAGAAACGGCTGTCCAGCCAAAACTGAGGCTTCAAACTTGATGAAAACAGTCTCTCCCACAATAACTCAAGGGCCGCTTGTGTTTTTTAGGCCTTCGCAAGCTATCGGAAGTGTGTGCGCGGCAGGAGAGACAAATCCATGTTTTCGCGCCTTTTTTGCGATTTCAAGGTCGAAAAACACATAGGCCCCAAAATGAAAGAAACGGCTGGCGCGCCAAAACTATGGCTTCAAACTTGATGAAAACAGTCTCTCCCATATTAACTCACGGGCTGATTGTGTTTTTTAGGCCTTCGCAAGCTATCGGAAGTGTGTGCGCAGCAGGAGAGACAAATCTATGTTTTCGCGCCTGTTTTGCCATTTCCAGGTCGAAAAACACACAGACCCCAAAAATAAAGAAACTGCTGTCCAGCCAAAACTGAGGCTTCAAACTTGATGAAAACAGTCTCTCCCACAATAACTCAAGGGCCGCTTGTGTTTTTTAGGCCTTCGCAAGCTATCGGAAGTGTGTGCGCGGCAGGAGAGACAAATCCATGTTTTCGCGCCTTTTTTGCGATTTCAAGGTCGAAAAACACATAGGCCCCAAAATGAAAGAAACGGCTGCCGCGCCAAAACTATGGCTTCAAACTTGATGAAAACAGTCTCTCCCATAATAACTCACGGGCTGCTTGTGTTTTTTAGGCCTTTGCAAGCTATCGGAAGTGTGTGCACGGCAGGAGATACAAATCCATGTTTTCGCGCCTTTTTTGCGATTTCAAGGTCGAAAAACACATAGGCCCCAAAATGAAAGAAACGGCTGCCGCGCCAAAACTATGGCTTCAAAGTTGATGAAAACAGTCTCTCCCATATTAACTCACGGGCTGATTGTGTTTTTTAGGCCTTCGCAAGCTATCGGAAGTGTGTGCGCAGCAGGAGAGACAAATCTATGTTTTCGCGCCTTTTTTGCCATTTCCAGGTCGAAAAACACACAGACCCCAAAAATAAAGAAACGGCTGTCCAGCCAAAACTGAGGCTTCAAACTTGATGAAAACAGTCTCTCCCAAAATATCTCAAGGGCCGCTTGTGTTTTTTAGGCCTTCGCAAGCTATCGGAAGAGTGTGCGCGGCAGTAGAGACAAATCCATGTTTTCGCGCATTTTTTGCGATTTCAAGGTCGAAAAACACATAGGCCCCAAAATGAAAGAAACGGCTGCCGCGCCAAAACTATGGCTTCAAACTTGATGAAAACAGTCTCTCCCATAATAACTCACGGGCTGCTTGTGTTTTTTAGGCCTTTGCAAGCTATCGGAAGTGTGTGCGCGGCAGGAGAGACAAATCCATGTTTTCGCGCCTTTTTTGCGATTTCAAGGTCGAAAAACACATAGGCCCCAAAATGAAAGAAACGGCTGGCGCGCCAAAACTATGGCTTCAAACTTGATGAAAACAGTCTCTCCCATAATAACTCACGGGCTGCTTGTGTTTTTTAGGCCTTTGCAAGCTATCGGAAGTGTGTGCGCGGCAGGAGAGACAAATCCATGTTTTCGCGCCTTTTTTGCGATTTCCAGGTCGAAAAACACACAGACCCCAAAAATAAAGAAACGGCTGTCCAGCCAAAACTGAGGCTTCAAACTTGATGAAAACAGTCTCTCCCACAATAACTCAAGGGCCGCTTGTGTTTTTTAGGCCTTCGCAAGCTATCGGAAGTGTGTGCGCGGCAGGAGAGACAAATCCATGTTTTCGCGCCTTTTTTGCGATTTCAAGGTCGAAAAACACATAGGCCCCAAAATGAAAGAAACGGCTGCCGCGCCAAAACTATGGCTTCAAACTTGATGAAAACAGTCTCTCCCATAATAACTCACGGGCTGCTTGTGTTTTTTAGGCCTTTGCAAGCTATCGGAAGTGTGTGCGCGGCAGGAGAGACAAATCCATGTTTTCGCGCATTTTTTGCGATTTCAAGGTCGAAAAACACATAGGCCCCAAAATGAAAGAAACGGCTGCCGCGCCAAAACTATGGCTTCAAACTTGATGAAAACAGTCTTTCCCATAATAACCCACGGGCTGCTTGTGTTTTTTAGGCCTTTGCAAGCTATCGGAAGTGTGTGCGCGGCAGGAGAGACAAATCTATGTTTTCGCGCCTTTTTTGCCATTTCCAGGTCGAAAAACACACAGAACCCAAAAATAAAGAAACGGCTGTCCAGCCAAAACTGAGGCTTCAAACTTGATGAAAACAGTCTCTCCCATAATAACTCACGGGCTGCTTGTGTTTTTTAGGCCTTTGCAAGCTATCGGAAGTGTGTGCGCGGCAGGAGAGACAAATCCATGTTTTCGCGCATTTTTTGCGATTTCAAGGTCGAAAAACACATAGGCCCCAAAATGAAAGAAACGGCTGGCGCGCCAAAACTATGGCTTCAAACTTGATGAAAACAGTCTCTCCCATAATAACTCACGGGCTGCTTGTGTTTTTTAGGCCTTTGCAAGCTATCGGAAGTGTGTGCGCGGCAGGAGAGACAAATCCATGTTTTTGCATCTTTTTTGCGATTTCAAGGTCGAAAAACACATAGGCCCCAAAATGAAAGAAACGGCTGCCGCGCCAAAACTATGGCTTCAAACTTGATGAAAACAGTCTCTCCCATAATAACTCACGGGCTGCTTGTGTTTTTTAGGCCTTTGCAAGCTATCGGAAGTGTGTGCGCGGCAGGAGAGACAAATCCATGTTTTCGCGCATTTTTTGCGATTTCAAGGTCGAAAAACACATAGGCCCCAAAATGAAAGAAACGGCTGGCGCGCCAAAACTATGGCTTCAAACTTGATGAAAACAGTCTCTCCCATAATAACTCACGGGCTGCTTGTGTTTTTTAGGCCTTTGCAAGCTATCGGAAGTGTGTGCGCGGCAGGAGAGACAAATCCATGTTTTCGCGCCTTTTTTGCGATTTCAAGGTCGAAAAACACATAGGCCCCAAAATGAAAGAAACGGCTGCCGCGCCAAAACTATGGCTTCAAACTTGATGAAAACAGTCTCTCCCATATTAACTCACGGGCTGATTGTGTTTTTTAGGCCTTCGCAAGCTATCGGAAGTGTGTGCACAGCAGGAGACACAAATCTATGTTTTCGCGCCTGTTTTGCCATTTCCAGGTCGAAAAACACACAGACCCCAAAAATAAAGAAACGGCTGTCCAGCCAAAACTGAGGCTTCAAACTTGATGAAAACAGTCTCTCCCACAATAACTCAAGGGCCGCTTGTGTTTTTTAGGCCTTTGCAAGCTATCGGAAGTGTGTGCGCGGCAGGAGAGACAAATCAATGTTTTCGCGCCTTTTTTGCGACTTCAAGGTCGAAAAACACATAGGCCCCAAAATGAAAGAAACTGCTGGCGCGCCAAAACTATGGCTTCAAACTTGATGAAAACAGTCTCTCCCATAATAACTCACGGGCTGCTTGTGTTTTTTAGGCCTTTGCAAGCTATCGGAAGTGTGTGCGCGGCAGGAGAGACAAATCCATGTTTTCGCGCCTTTTTTGCGATTTCAAGGTCGAAAAACACATAGGCCCCAAAATGAAAGAAACGGCTGCCGCGCCAAAACTATGGCTTCAAACTTGATGAAAACAGTCTCTCCCATAATAACTCACGGGCTGCTTGTGTTTTTTAGGCCTTTGCAAGCTATCGGAAATGTGTGCGCGGCAGGAGAGACAAATCCATGTTTTCACCCCTTTTTTGCGATTTCAAGGTCGAAAAACACATAGGCCCCAAAATGAAAGAAACGGGTGGCGCACCAAAACTATGGCTTCAAACTTGATGAAAACAGTCTCTCCCATAATAACTCACGGCCTGCTTGTGTTTTTTAGGCCTTTGCAAGCTATCGGAAGTGTGTGCGCGGCAGGAGAGACAAATCCATGTTTTCGCCCCTTTTTTGCGATTTCAAGGTCGAAAAACACATAGGCCCCAAAATGAAAGAAACGGCTGGCGCGCCAAAACTATGGCTTCAAACTTGATGAAAACAGTCTCTCCCATAATAACTCACGGGCTGCTTGTGTTTTTTAGGCCTTTGCAAGTTATCGGAAGTGTGTGCGCGGCAGGAGAGACAAATCAATGTTTTTGCGCCTTTTTTGCCATTTCCAGGTCGAAAAACACATAGAACCCAAAAATAAAGAAACGGCTGTCCAGCCAAAACTGAGGCTTCAAACTTGATGAAAACAGTCTCTCCCACAATAACTCAAGGGCCGCTTGTGTTTTTTAGGCCTTCGCAAGCTATCGGAAGTGTGTGCGCGGCAGGAGAGACAAATCCATGTTTTCGCGCCTTTTTTGCGATTTCAAGGTCGAAAAACACATAGGCCCCAAAATGAAAGAAACGGCTGGCGCGCCAAAACTATGGCTTCAAACTTGATGAAAACAGTCACTCCCATAATAACTCACGGGCCGCTTGTGTTTTTTAGGCCTTTGCAAGCTATCGGAAGTGTGTGCGCGGCAGGAGAGACAAATCAATGTTTTTGCGCCTTTTTTGCGATTTCAAGGTCGAAAAACACATAGGCCCCAAAATGAAAGAAACGGCTGCCGCGCCAAAACTATGGCTTCAAACTTGATGAAAACAGTCTCTCCCATATTAACTCACGGGCTGATTGTGTTTTTTAGGCCTTCGCAAGCTATCGGAAGTGTGTGCGCAGCAGGAGAGACAAATCTATGTTTTCGCGCCTTTTTTGCCATTTCCAGGTCGAAAAACACACAGAACCCAAAAATAAAGAAACGGCTGTCCAGCCAAAACTGAGGCTTCAAACTTGATGAAAACAGTCTCTCCCACAATAACTCAAGGGCCGCTTGTGTTTTTTAGGCCTTCGCAAGCTATCGGAAGTGTGTGCGCGGCAGGAGAGACAAATCCATGTTTTCGTGCATTTTTTGCGATTTCAAGGTCGAAAAACACATAGGCCCCAAAATGAAAGAAACGGCTGCCGCGCCAAAACTATGGCTTCAATCTTGATGAAAACAGTCTCTCCCATAATAACTCACGGGCTGCTTGTGTTTTTTAGGCCTTTGCAAGCTATCGGAAGTGTGTGCGCGGCAGGAGAGACAAATCCATGTTTTCGCGCCTTTTTTGCGATTTCAAGGTCGAAAAACACATAGGCCCCAAAATGAAAGAAACGGCTGGGGCGCCAAAACTATGGCTTGAAACTTGATGAAAACAGTCTCTCCCATAATAACTCACGGGCTGCTTGTGTTTTTTAGGCCTTTGCAAGCTATCGGAAGTGTGTGCGCGGCAGGAGAGACAAATCCATGTTTTCGCGCCTTTTTTGCGATTTCCAGGTCGAAAAACACACAGACCCCAAAAATAAAGAAACGGCTGTCCAGCCAAAACTGAGGCTTCAAACTTGATGAAAACAGTCTCTCCCACAATAACTCAAGGGCCGCTTGTGTTTTTTAGGCCTTCGCAAGCTATCGGAAGTGTGTGCGCGGCAGGAGAGACAAATCCATGTTTTCGCGCCTTTTTTGCGATTTCAAGGTCGAAAAACACATAGGCCCCATAATGAAAGAAACGGCTGCCGCGCCAAAACTATGGCTTCAAACTTGATGAAAACAGTCTCTCCCATAATAACTCACGGGCTGCTTGTGTTTTTTAGGCCTTTGCAAGCTATCGGAAGTGTGTGCGCGGCAGGAGAGACAAATCCATGTTTTCGCGCATTTTTTGCGATTTCAAGGTCGAAAAACACATAGGCCCCAAAATGAAAGAAACGGCTGCCGCGCCAAAACTATGGCTTCAAACTTGATGAAAACAGTCTTTCCCATAATAACCCACGGGCTGCTTGTGTTTTTTAGGCCTTTGCAAGCTATCGGAAGTGTGTGCGCGGCAGGAGAGACAAATCTATGTTTTCGCGCCTTTTTTGCCATTTCCAGGTCGAAAAACACACAGAACCCAAAAATAAAGAAACGGCTGTCCAGCCAAAACTGAGGCTTCAAACTTGATGAAAACAGTCTCTCCCACAATAACTCAAGGGCCGCTTGTGTTTTTTAGGCCTTCGCAAGCTATCGGAAGTGTGTGCGCGGCAGGAGAGACAAATCCATGTTTTTGCATCTTTTTTGCGATTTCAAGGTCGAAAAACACATAGGCCCCAAAATGAAAGAAACGGCTGCCGCGCCAAAACTATGGCTTCAAACTTGATGAAAACAGTCTCTCCCATAATAACTCACGGGCTGCTTGTGTTTTTTAGGCCTTTGCAAGCTATCGGAAGTGTGTGCGCGGCAGGAGAGACAAATCCATGTTTTCGCGCATTTTTTGCGATTTCAAGGTCGAAAAACACATAGGCCCCAAAATGAAAGAAACGGCTGGCGCGCCAAAACTATGGCTTCAAACTTGATGAAAACAGTCTCTCCCATAATAACTCACGGGCTGCTTGTGTTTTTTAGGCCTTTGCAAGCTATCGGAAGTGTGTGCGCGGCAGGAGAGACAAATCCATGTTTTCGCGCCTTTTTTGCGATTTCAAGGTCGAAAAACACATAGGCCCCAAAATGAAAGAAACGGCTGCCGCGCCAAAACTATGGCTTCAAACTTGATGAAAACAGTCTCTCCCATATTAACTCACGGGCTGATTGTGTTTTTTAGGCCTTCGCAAGCTATCGGAAGTGTGTGCACAGCAGGAGACACAAATCTATGTTTTCGCGCCTGTTTTGCCATTTCCAGGTCGAAAAACACACAGACCCCAAAAATAAAGAAACGGCTGTCCAGCCAAAACTGAGGCTTCAAACTTGATGAAAACAGTCTCTCCCACAATAACTCAAGGGCCGCTTGTGTTTTTTAGGCCTTTGCAAGCTATCGGAAGTGTGTGCGCGGCAGGAGAGACAAATCAATGTTTTCGCGCCTTTTTTGCGACTTCAAGGTCGAAAAACACATAGGCCCCAAAATGAAAGAAACTGCTGGCGCGCCAAAACTATGGCTTCAAACTTGATGAAAACAGTCTCTCCCATAATAACTCACGGGCTGCTTGTGTTTTTTAGGCCTTTGCAAGCTATCGGAAGTGTGTGCGCGGCAGGAGAGACAAATCCATGTTTTCGCGCCTTTTTTGCGATTTCAAGGTCGAAAAACACATAGGCCCCAAAATGAAAGAAACGGCTGCCGCGCCAAAACTATGGCTTCAAACTTGATGAAAACAGTCTCTCCCATAATAACTCACGGGCTGCTTGTGTTTTTTAGGCCTTTGCAAGCTATCGGAAATGTGTGCGCGGCAGGAGAGACAAATCCATGTTTTCACCCCTTTTTTGCGATTTCAAGGTCGAAAAACACATAGGCCCCAAAATGAAAGAAACGGGTGGCGCACCAAAACTATGGCTTCAAACTTGATGAAAACAGTCTCTCCCATAATAACTCACGGCCTGCTTGTGTTTTTTAGGCCTTTGCAAGCTATCGGAAGTGTGTGCGCGGCAGGAGAGACAAATCCATGTTTTCGCCCCTTTTTTGCGATTTCAAGGTCGAAAAACACATAGGCCCCAAAATGAAAGAAACGGCTGGCGCGCCAAAACTATGGCTTCAAACTTGATGAAAACAGTCTCTCCCATAATAACTCACGGGCTGCTTGTGTTTTTTAGGCCTTTGCAAGTTATCGGAAGTGTGTGCGCGGCAGGAGAGACAAATCAATGTTTTTGCGCCTTTTTTGCCATTTCCAGGTCGAAAAACACACAGAACCCAAAAATAAAGAAACGGCTGTCCAGCCAAAACTGAGGCTTCAAACTTGATGAAAACAGTCTCTCCCACAATAACTCAAGGGCCGCTTGTGTTTTTTAGGCCTTCGCAAGCTATCGGAAGTGTGTGCGCGGCAGGAGAGACAAATCCATGTTTTCGTGCATTTTTTGCGATTTCAAGGTCGAAAAACACATAGGCCCCAAAATGAAAGAAACGGCTGCCGCGCCAAAACTATGGCTTCAATCTTGATGAAAACAGTCTCTCCCATAATAACTCACGGGCTGCTTGTGTTTTTTAGGCCTTTGCAAGCTATCGGAAGTGTGTGCGCGGCAGGAGAGACAAATCCATGTTTTCGCGCCTTTTTTGCGATTTCAAGGTCGAAAAACACATAGGCCCCAAAATGAAAGAAACGGCTGGGGCGCCAAAACTATGGCTTGAAACTTGATGAAAACAGTCTCTCCCATAATAACTCAAGGGCTGCTTGTGTTTTTTAGGCCTTTGCAAGCTATCGGAAGTTGTGCGCGGCAGGAGAGACAAATCCATGTTTTCGCGCCTTTTTTGCGATTTCAAGGTCGAAAAACACATAGGCCCCAAAATGAAAGAAACGGCTGGCGCGCCAAAACTATGGCTTCAAACTTGATGAAAACAGTCTTTCCCATAATAACTCACGGGCTGCTTGTGTTTTTTAGGCCTTTGCAAGCTATCGGAAGTGTGTGCGCGGCAGGAGAGACAAATCCATGTTTTCGCGCCTTTTTTGCGATTTCAAGGTCGAAAAACACATAGGCCCCAAAATGAAAGAAACGGCTGCCGCGCCAAAACTATGGCTTCAAACTTGATGAAAACAGTCTCTCCCATAATAACTCACGGGCTGCTTGTGTTTTTTAGGCCTTTGCAAGCTATCGGAAGTGTGTGCGCGGCAGGAGAGACAAATCCATGTTTTCGCGCATTTTTTGCGATTTCAAGGTCGAAAAACACATAGGCCCCAAAATGAAAGAAACGGCTGCCGCGCCAAAACTATGGCTTCAAACTTGATGAAAACAGTCTTTCCCATAATAACTCACGGGCTGCTTGTGTTTTTTAGGCCTTTGCAAGCTATCGGAAGTGTGTGCGCGGCAGGAGAGACAAATCTATGTTTTCGCGCCTTTTTTGCCATTTCCAGGTCTAAAAACACACAGAACCCAAAAATAAAGAAACGGCTGTCCAGCCAAAACTGAGGCTTCAAACTTGATGAAAACAGTCTCTCCCACAATAACTCAAGGGCCGCTTGTGTTTTTTAGGCCTTCGCAAGCTATCGGAAGTGTGTGCGCGGCAGGAGAGACAAATCCATGTTTTTGCACCTTTTTTGCGATTTCAAGGTCGAAAAACACATAGGCCCCAAAATGAAAGAAACGGCTGCCGCGCCAAAACTATGGCTTCAAACTTGATGAAAACAGTCTCTCCCATAATAACTCACGGGCTGCTTGTGTTTTTTAGGCCTTTGCAAGCTATCGGAAGTGTGTGCGCGGCAGGAGAGACAAATCCATGTTTTCACGCATTTTTTGCGATTTCAAGGTCGAAAAACACATAGGCCCCAAAATGAAAGAAACGGCTGGCGCGCCAAAACTATGGCTTCAAACTTGATGAAAACAGTCTCTCCCATAATAACTCACGGGCTGCTTGTGTTTTTTAGGCCTTTGCAAGCTATCGGAAGTGTGTGCGCGGCAGGAGAGACAAATCCATGTTTTCGCGCCTTTTTTGCGATTTCAAGGTCGAAAAACACATAGGCCCCAAAATGAAAGAAACGGCTGCCGCGCCAAAACTATGGTTTCAAACTTGATGAAAACAGTCTCTCCCATATTAACTCACGGGCTGATTGTGTTTTTTAGGCCTTCGCAAGCTATCGGAAGTGTATGCACAGCAGGAGACACAAATCTATGTTTTCGCGCCTGTTTTGCCATTTCCAGGTCGAAAAACACACAGACCCCAAAAATAAAGAAACGGCTGTCCAGCCAAAACTGAGGCTTCAAACTTGATGAAAACAGTCTCTCCCACAATAACTCAAGGGCCGCTTGTGTTTTTTAGGCCTTTGCAAGCTATCGGAAGTGTGTGCGCGGCAGGAGAGACAAATCAATGTTTTCGCGCCTTTTTTGCGACTTCAAGGTCGAAAAACACATAGGCCCCAAAATGAAAGAAACTGCTGGCGCGCCAAAACTATGGCTTCAAACTTGATGAAAACAGTCTTTCCCATAATAACTCACGGGCTGCTTGTGTTTTTTAGGCCTTTGCAAGCTATCGGAAGTGTGTGCGCGGCAGGAGAGACAAATCCATGTTTTCGCGCCTTTTTTGCGATTTCAAGGTCGAAAAACACATAGGCCCCAAAATGAAAGAAACGGCTGCCGCGCCAAAACTATGGCTTCAAACTTGATGAAAACAGTCTCTCCCATAATAACTCACGGGCTGCTTGTGTTTTTTAGGCCTTTGCAAGCTATCGGAAGTGTGTGCGCGGCAGGAGAGACAAATCTATGTTTTCGCGCCTTTTTTGCCATTTCCAGGTCGAAAAACACAGAGAACCCAAAAATAAAGAAACGGCTGTCCAGCCAAAACTGAGGCTTCAAACTTGATGAAAACAGTCTCTCCCACAATAACTCAAGGGCCGCTTGTGTTTTTTAGGCCTTCGCAAGCTATCGGAAGTGTGTGCGCGGCAGGAGAGACAAATCCATGTTTTTGCACCTTTTTTGCGATTTCAAGGTCGAAAAACACATAGGCCCCAAAATGAAAGAAACGGCTGCCGCGCCAAAACTATGGCTTCAAACTTGATGAAAACAGTCTCTCCCATAATAACTCACGGGCTGCTTGTGTTTTTTAGGCCTTTGCAAGCTATCGGAAGTGTGTGCGCGGCAGGAGAGACAAATCCATGTTTTCGCGCATTTTTTGCGATTTCAAGGTCGAAAAACACATAGGCCCCAAAATGAAAGAAACGGCTGGCGCGCCAAAACTATGGCTTCAAACTTGATGAAAACAGTCTCTCCCATAATAACTCACGGGCTGCTTGTGTTTTTTAGGCCTTTGCAAGCTATCGGAAGTGTGTGCGCGGCAGGAGAGACAAATCCATGTTTTCGCGCCTTTTTTGCGATTTCAAGGTCGAAAAACACATAGGCCCCAAAATGAAAGAAACGGCTGCCGCGCCAAAACTATGGCTTCAAACTTGATGAAAACAGTCTCTCCCATATTAACTCACGGGCTGATTGTGTTTTTTAGGCCTTCGCAAGCTATCGGAAGTGTGTGCACAGCAGGAGACACAAATCTATGTTTTCGCGCCTGTTTTGCCATTTCCAGGTCGAAAAACACACAGACCCCAAAAATAAAGAAACGGCTGTCCAGCCAAAACTGAGGCTTCAAACTTGATGAAAACAGTCTCTCCCACAATAACTCAAGGGCCGCTTGTGTTTTTTAGGCCTTTGCAAGCTATCGGAAGTGTGTGCGCGGCAGGAGAGACAAATCAATGTTTTTGCGCCTTTTTTGCGACTTCAAGGTCGAAAAACACATAGGCCCCAAAATGAAAGAAACGGCTGCCGCGCCAAAACTATGGCTTCAATCTTGATGAAAACAGTCTCTCCCATAATAACTCACGGGCTGCTTGTGTTTTTTAGGCCTTTGCAAGCTATCGGAAGTGTGTGCGCGGCAGGAGAGACAAATCCATGTTTTCTCGCCTTTTTTGCGATTTCAAGGTCGAAAAACACATAGGCCCCAAAATCAAAGAAACGGCTGCCGCGCCAAAACTATGGCTTCAAACTTGATGAAAACAGTCTCTCCCATAATAACTCACGGGCTGCTTGTGTTTTTTAGGCCTTTGCAAGCTATCGGAAGTGTGTGCGCGGCAGGAGAGACAAATCCATGTTTTCGCGCATTTTTTGCGATTTCAAGGTCGAAAAACACATAGGCCCAAAAAATGAAAGAAACGGCTGCCGCGCCAAAACTATGGCTTCAAACTTGATGAAAACAGTCTCTCCCATAATAACTCACGGGCTGCTTGTGTTTTTTAGGCCTTTGCAAGCTATTGGAAGTGTGTGCGCGGCAGGAGAGACAAATCCATGTTTTCGCGCATTTTTTGCGATTTCAAGGTCGAAAAACACATAGGCCCCAAAATGAAAGAAACGGCTGCCGCGCCAAAACTATGGCTTCAAACTTGATGAAAACAGTCTCTCCCATAATAACTCACGGGCTGCTTGTGTTTTTTAGGCCTTTGCAAGCTATCGGAAGTGTGTGCGCGGCAGGAGAGACAAATCCATGTTTTCGCGCCTTTTTTGCGATTTCAAGGTCGAAAAACACATAGGCCCCAAAATGAAAGAAACGGCTGCCGCGCCAAAACTATGGCTTCAAACTTGATGAAAACAGTCTCTCCCATAATAACTCACGGGCTGCTTGTGTTTTTTAGGCCTTTGCAAGCTATCGGAAATGTGTGCGCGGCAGGAGAGACAAATCCATGTTTTCGCCCCTTTTTTGCGATTTCAAGGTCGAAAAACACATAGGCCCCAAAATGAAAGAAACGGCTGGCGCGCCAAAACTATGGCTTCAAACTTGATGAAAACAGTCTCTCCCATAATAACTCACGGGCTGCTTGTGTTTTTTAGGCCTTTGCAAGTTATCGGAAGTGTGTGCGCGGCAGGAGAGACAAATCAATGTTTTTGCGCCTTTTTTGCGATTTCAAGGTCGAAAAACACATAGGCCCCAAAATGAAAGAAACGGCTGCCGCGCCAAAACTATGGCTTCAAACTTGATGAAAACAGTCTCTCCCATATTAACTCACGGGCTGATTTTGTTTTTTAGGCCTTCGCAAGCTATCGGAAGTGTGTGCGCGGCAGGAGAGACAAATCCATGTTTTCGTGCATTTTTTGCGATTTCAAGGTCGAAAAACACATAGGCCCCAAAATGAAAGAAACGGCTGCCGCGCCAAAACTATGGCTTCAAACTTGATGAAAACAGTCTCTCCCATAATAACTCACGGGCTGCTTGTGTTTTTTAGGCCTTTGCAAGCTATCGGAAGTGTGTGCGCGGCAGGAGAGACAAATCCATGTTTTCGCGCATTTTTTGCGATTTCAAGGTCGAAAAACACATAGGCCACAAAATGAAAGAAACGGCTGCCGCGCCAAAACTATGGCTTCAATCTTGATGAAAACAGTCTCTCCCATAATAACTCAAGGGCTGCTTGTGTTTTTTAGGCCTTTGCAAGCTATCGGAAGTGTGTGCGCGGCAGGAGAGACAAATCCATGTTTTCGCGACTTTTTTGCGATTTCAAGGTCGAAAAACACATAGGCCCCAAAATGAAAGAAACGGCTGCCGCGCCAAAACTATGGCTTCAAACTTGATGAAAACAGTCTCTCCCATAATAACTCACGGGCTGCTTGTGTTTTTTAGGCCTTTGCAAGCTATCGGAAGTGTGTGCGCGGCAGGAGAGACAAATCCATGTTTTCGCGCCTTTTTTGCGATTTCAAGGTCGAAAAACACATAGGCCCCAAAATGAAAGAAACGGCTGTCCAGCCAAAACTGAGGCTTCAAACTTGATGAAAACAGTCTCTCCCACAATAACTCAAGGGCCGCTTGTGTTTTTTAGGCCTTCGCAAGCTATCGGAAGTGTGTGCGCGGCAGGAGAGACAAATCCATGTTTTCGCGCATTTTTTGCGATTTCAAGGTCGAAAAACACATAGGCCCCAAAATGAAAGAAACGGCTGCCGCGCCAAAACTATGGCTTCAATCTTGATGAAAACAGTCTCTCCCATAATAACTCACGGGCTGCTTGTGTTTTTTAGGCCTTTGCAAGCTATCGGAAGTGTGTGCGCGGCAGGAGAGACAAATCCATGTTTTCGCGCCTTTTTTGCGATTTCAAGGTCGAAAAACACATAGGCCCCAAAATGAAAAAAACGGCTGGGGCGCCAAAACTATGGCTTGAAACTTGATGAAAACAGTCTCTCCCATAATAACTCACGGCCTGCTTGTGTTTTTTAGGCCTTTGCAAGCTATCGGAAGTGTGTGCGCGGCAGGAGAGACAAATCCATGTTTTCGCCCCTTTTTTGCGATTTCAAGGTCGAAAAACACATAGGCCCCAAAATGAAAGAAACGGCTGGCGCGCCAAAACTATGGCTTCAAACTTGATGAAAACAGTCTCTCCCATAATAACTCACGGGCTGCTTGTGTTTTTTAGGCCTTTGCAAGTTATCGGAAGTGTGTGCGCGGCAGGAGAGACAAATCAATGTTTTTGCGCCTTTTTTGCGATTTCAAGGTCGAAAAACACATAGGCCCCAAAATGAAAGAAACGGCTGCCGCGCCAAAACTATGGCTTCAAACTTGATGAAAACAGTCTCTCCCATATTAACTCACGGGCTGATTTTGTTTTTTAGGCCTTCGCAAGCTATCGGAAGTGTGTGCGCGGCAGGAGAGACAAATCCATGTTTTCGTGCATTTTTTGCGATTTCAAGGTCGAAAAACACATAGGCCCCAAAATGAAAGAAACGGCTGCCGCGCCAAAACTATGGCTTCAAACTTGATGAAAACAGTCTCTCCCATAATAACTCACGGGCTGCTTGTGTTTTTTAGGCCTTTGCAAGCTATCGGAAGTGTGTGCGCGGCAGGAGAGACAAATCCATGTTTTCGCGCATTTTTTGCGATTTCAAGGTCGAAAAACACATATGCCCCAAAATGAAAGAAACGGCTGCCGCGCCAAAACTATGGCTTCAAACTTGATGAAAACAGTCTCTCCCATAATAACTCACGGGCTGCTTGTGTTTTTTAGGCCTTTGCAAGCTATCGGAAGTGTGTGCGCGGCAGGAGAGACAAATCCATGTTTTCGCGCATTTTTTGCGATTTCAAGGTCGAAAAACACATAGGCCCCAAAATGAAAGAAACGGCTGCCGCGCCAAAACTATGGCTTCAATCTTGATGAAAACAGTCTCTCCCATAATAACTCAAGGGCTGCTTGTGTTTTTTAGGCCTTTGCAAGCTATCGGAAGTGTGTGCGCGGCAGGAGAGACAAATCCATGTTTTCGCGACTTTTTTGCGATTTCAAGGTCGAAAAACACATAGGCCCCAAAATGAAAGAAACGGCTGCCGCGCCAAAACTATGGCTTCAAACTTGATGAAAACAGTCTCTCCCATAATAACTCATGGGCTGCTTGTGTTTTTTAGGCCTTTGCAAGCTATCGGAAGTGTGTGCGCGGCAGGAGAGACAAATCCATGTTTTCGCGCCTTTTTTGCGATTTCAAGGTCGAAAAACACATAGGCCCCAAAATGAAAGAAACGGCTGTCCAGCCAAAACTGAGGCTTCAAACTTGATGAAAACAGTCTCTCCCACAATAACTCAAGGGCCGCTTGTGTTTTTTAGGCCTTCGCAAGCTATCGGAAGTGTGTGCGCGGCAGGAGAGACAAATCCATGTTTTCGCGCATTTTTTGCGATTTCAAGGTCGAAAAACACATAGGCCCCAAAATGAAAGAAACGGCTGCCGCGCCAAAACTATGGCTTCAAACTTGATGAAAACAGTCTCTCCCATAATAACTCACGGGCTGCTTGTGTTTTTTAGGCCTTTGCAAGCTATCGGAAGTGTGTGCGCGGCAGGAGAGACAAATCCATGTTTTCGCGCATTTTTTGCGATTTCAAGGTCGAAAAACACATAGGCCCCAAAATGAAAGAAACGGCTGCCGCGCCAAAACTATGGCTTCAATCTTGATGAAAACAGTCTCTCCCATAATAACTCAAGGGCTGCTTGTGTTTTTTAGGCCTTTGCAAGCTATCGGAAGTGTGTGCGCGGCAGGAGAGACAAATCCATGTTTTCGCGACTTTTTTGCGATTTCAAGGTCGAAAAACACATAGGCCCCAAAATGAAAGAAACGGCTGCCGCGCCAAAACTATGGCTTCAAACTTGATGAAAACAGTCTCTCCCATAATAACTCATGGGCTGCTTGTGTTTTTTAGGCCTTTGCAAGCTATCGGAAGTGTGTGCGCGGCAGGAGAGACAAATCCATGTTTTCGCGCCTTTTTTGCGATTTCAAGGTCGAAAAACACATAGGCCCCAAAATGAAAGAAACGGCTGTCCAGCCAAAACTGAGGCTTCAAACTTGATGAAAACAGTCTCTCCCACAATAACTCAAGGGCCGCTTGTGTTTTTTAGGCCTTCGCAAGCTATCGGAAGTGTGTGCGCGGCAGGAGAGACAAATCCATGTTTTCGCGCATTTTTTGCGATTTCAAGGTCGAAAAACACATAGGCCCCAAAATGAAAGAAACGGCTGCCGCGCCAAAACTATGGCTTCAATCTTGATGAAAACAGTCTCTCCCATAATAACTCACGGGCTGCTTGTGTTTTTTAGGCCTTTGCAAGCTATCGGAAGTGTGTGCGCGGCAGGAGAGACAAATCCATGTTTTCGCGCCTTTTTTGCGATTTCAAGGTCGAAAAACACATAGGCCCCAAAATGAAAGAAACGGCTGGGGCGCCAAAACTATGGCTTGAAACTTGATGAAAACAGTCTCTCCCATAATAACTCACGGCCTGCTTGTGTTTTTTAGGCCTTTGCAAGCTATCGGAAGTGTGTGCGCGGCAGGAGAGACAAATCCATGTTTTCGCCCCTTTTTTGCGATTTCAAGGTCGAAAAACACATAGGCCCCAAAATGAAAGAAACGGCTGGCGCGCCAAAACTATGGCTTCAAACTTGATGAAAACAGTCTCTCCCATAATAACTCACGGGCTGCTTGTGTTTTTTAGGCCTTTGCAAGTTATCGGAAGTGTGTGCGCGGCAGGAGAGACAAATCAATGTTTTTGCGCCTTTTTTGCCATTTCCAGGTCGAAAAACACATAGAACCCAAAAATAAAGAAACGGCTGTCCAGCCAAAACTGAGGCTTCAAACTTGATGAAAACAGTCTCTCCCACAATAACTCAAGGGCCGCTTGTGTTTTTTAGGCCTTCGCAAGCTATCGGAAGTGTGTGCGCGGCAGGAGAGACAAATCCATGTTTTCGTGCATTTTTTGCGATTTCAAGGTCGAAAAACACATAGGCCCCAAAATGAAAGAAACGGCTGCCGCGCCAAAACTATGGCTTCAATCTTGATGAAAACAGTCTCTCCCATAATAACTCACGGGCTGCTTGTGTTTTTTAGGCCTTTGCAAGCTATCGGAAGTGTGTGCGCGGCAGGAGAGACAAATCCATGTTTTCTCGCCTTTTTTGCGATTTCAAGGTCGAAAAACACATAGGCCCCAAAATCAAAGAAACGGCTGCCGCGCCAAAACTATGGCTTCAAACTTGATGAAAACAGTCTCTCCCATAATAACTCACGGGCTGCTTGTGTTTTTTAGGCCTTTGCAAGCTATCGGAAGTGTGTGCGCGGCAGGAGAGACAAATCCATGTTTTCGCGCATTTTTTGCGATTTCAAGGTCGAAAAACACATAGGCCCCAAAATGAAAGAAACGGCTGCCGCGCCAAAACTATGGCTTCAAACTTGATGAAAACAGTCTCTCCCATAATAACTCACGGGCTGCTTGTGTTTTTTAGGCCTTTGCAAGCTATCGGAAGTGTGTGCGCGGCAGGAGAGACAAATCCATGTTTTCGCGCCTTTTTTGCGATTTCAAGGTCGAAAAACACATAGGCCCCAAAATGAAAGAAACGGCTGCCGCGCCAAAACTATGGCTTCAAACTTGATGAAAACAGTCTCTCCCATAATAACTCACGGGCTGCTTGTGTTTTTTAGGCCTTTGCAAGCTATCGGAAATGTGTGCGCGGCAGGAGAGACAAATCCATGTTTTCGCCCCTTTTTTGCGATTTCAAGGTCGAAAAACACATAGGCCCCAAAATGAAAGAAACGGCTGGCGCGCCAAAACTATGGCTTCAAACTTGATGAAAACAGTCTCTCCCATAATAACTCACGGGCTGCTTGTGTTTTTTAGGCCTTTGCAAGTTATCGGAAGTGTGTGCGCGGCAGGAGAGACAAATCAATGTTTTTGCGCCTTTTTTGCGATTTCAAGGTCGAAAAACACATAGGCCCCAAAATGAAAGAAACGGCTGCCGCGCCAAAACTATGGCTTCAAACTTGATGAAAACAGTCTCTCCCATATTAACTCACGGGCTGATTTTGTTTTTTAGGCCTTCGCAAGCTATCGGAAGTGTGTGCGCGGCAGGAGAGACAAATCCATGTTTTCGTGCATTTTTTGCGATTTCAAGGTCGAAAAACACATAGGCCCCAAAATGAAAGAAACGGCTGCCGCGCAAAAACTATGGCTTCAAACTTGATGAAAACAGTCTCTCCCATAATAACTCACGGGCTGCTTGTGTTTTTTAGGCCTTTGCAAGCTATCGGAAGTGTGTGCGCGGCAGGAGAGACAAATCCATGTTTTCGCGCCTTTTTTGCGATTTCAAGGTCGAAAAACACATAGGCCCCAAAATGAAAGAAACGGCTGGGGCGCCAAAACTATGGCTTGAAACTTGATGAAAACAGTCTCTCCCATAATAACTCACGGCCTGCTTGTGTTTTTTAGGCCTTTGCAAGCTATCGGAAGTGTGTGCGCGGCAGGAGAGACAAATCCATGTTTTCGCCCCTTTTTTGCGATTTCAAGGTCGAAAAACACATAGGCCCCAAAATGAAAGAAACGGCTGGCGCGCCAAAACTATGGCTTCAAACTTGATGAAAACAGTCTCTCCCATAATAACTCACGGGCTGCTTGTGTTTTTTAGGCCTTTGCAAGTTATCGGAAGTGTGTGCGCGGCAGGAGAGACAAATCAATGTTTTTGCGCCTTTTTTGCCATTTCCAGGTCGAAAAACACATAGAACCCAAAAATAAAGAAACGGCTGTCCAGCCAAAACTGAGGCTTCAAACTTGATGAAAACAGTCTCTCCCACAATAACTCAAGGGCCGCTTGTGTTTTTTAGGCCTTCGCAAGCTATCGGAAGTGTGTGCGCGGCAGGAGAGACAAATCCATGTTTTCGTGCATTTTTTGCGATTTCAAGGTCGAAAAACACATAGGCCCCAAAATGAAAGAAACGGCTGCCGCGCCAAAACTATGGCTTCAATCTTGATGAAAACAGTCTCTCCCATAATAACTCACGGGCTGCTTGTGTTTTTTAGGCCTTTGCAAGCTATCGGAAGTGTGTGCGCGGCAGGAGAGACAAATCCATGTTTTCTCGCCTTTTTTGCGATTTCAAGGTCGAAAAACACATAGGCCCCAAAATGAAAGAAACGGCTGCCGCGCCAAAACTATGGCTTCAAACTTGATGAAAACAGTCTCTCCCATATTAACTCACGGGCTGATTTTGTTTTTTAGGCCTTCGCAAGCTATCGGAAGTGTGTGCGCGGCAGGAGAGACAAATCCATGTTTTCGTGCATTTTTTGCGATTTCAAGGTCGAAAAACACATAGGCCCCAAAATGAAAGAAACGGCTGCCGCGCCAAAACTATGGCTTCAAACTTGATGAAAACAGTCTCTCCCATAATAACTCACGGGCTGCTTGTGTTTTTTAGGCCTTTGCAAGCTATCGGAAGTGTGTGCGCGGCAGGAGAGACAAATCCATGTTTTCGCGCATTTTTTGCGATTTCAAGGTCGAAAAACACATAGGCCCCAAAATGAAAGAAACGGCTGCCGCGCCAAAACTATGGCTTCAAACTTGATGAAAACAGTCTCTCCCATAATAACTCACGGGCTGCTTGTGTTTTTTAGGCCTTTGCAAGCTATCGGAAGTGTGTGCGCGGCAGGAGAGACAAATCCATGTTTTCGCGCATTTTTTGCGATTTCAAGGTCGAAAAACACATAGGCCCCAAAATGAAAGAAACGGCTGCCGCGCCAAAACTATGGCTTCAATCTTGATGAAAACAGTCTCTCCCATAATAACTCAAGGGCTGCTTGTGTTTTTTAGGCCTTTGCAAGCTATCGGAAGTGTGTGCGCGGCAGGAGAGACAAATCCATGTTTTCGCGACTTTTTTGCGATTTCAAGGTCGAAAAACACATAGGCCCCAAAATGAAAGAAACGGCTGCCGCGCCAAAACTATGGCTTCAAACTTGATGAAAACAGTCTCTCCCATAATAACTCACGGGCTGCTTGTGTTTTTTAGGCCTTTGCAAGCTATCGGAAGTGTGTGCGCGGCAGGAGAGACAAATCCATGTTTTCGCGCCTTTTTTGCGATTTCAAGGTCGAAAAACACATAGGCCCCAAAATGAAAGAAACGGCTGTCCAGCCAAAACTGAGGCTTCAAACTTGATGAAAACAGTCTCTCCCACAATAACTCAAGGGCCGCTTGTGTTTTTTAGGCCTTCGCAAGCTATCGGAAGTGTGTGCGCGGCAGGAGAGACAAATCCATGTTTTCGCGCATTTTTTGCGATTTCAAGGTCGAAAAACACATAGGCCCCAAAATGAAAGAAACGGCTGCCGCGCCAAAACTATGGCTTCAATCTTGATGAAAACAGTCTCTCCCATAATAACTCACGGGCTGCTTGTGTTTTTTAGGCCTTTGCAAGCTATCGGAAGTGTGTGCGCGGCAGGAGAGACAAATCCATGTTTTCGCGCCTTTTTTGCGATTTCAAGGTCGAAAAACACATAGGCCCCAAAATGAAAGAAACGGCTGGGGCGCCAAAACTATGGCTTGAAACTTGATGAAAACAGTCTCTCCCATAATAACTCATGGGCTGCTTGTGTTTTTTAGGCCTTTGAAAGCTATCGGAAGTTGTGCGCGGCAGGAGAGACAAATCCATGTTTTCGCGCCTTTTTTGAGATTTCAAGGTCGAAAAACACATAGGCCCCAAAATGAAAGAAACGGCTGGCGCGCCAAAACTATGGCTTCAAACTTGATGAAAACAGTCTTTCCCATAATAACTCACGGGCTGCTTGTGTTTTTTAGGCCTTTGCAAGCTATCGGAAGTGTGTGCGCGGCAGGAGAGACAAATCCATGTTTTCGCGCCTTTTTTGCGATTTCAAGGTCGAAAAACACATAGGCCCCAAAATGAAAGAAACGGCTGGCGCGCCAAAACTATGACTTCAAACTTGATGAAAACAGTCTCTCCCATATTAACTCACGGGCTGATTGTGTTTTTTAGGCCTTCGCAAGCTATCGGAAGTGTGTGCGCAGCAGGAGAGACAAATCTATGTTTTCGCGCCTGTTTTGCCATTTCCAGGTCGAAAAACACACAGACCCCAAAAATAAAGAAACGGCTGTCCAGCCAAAACTGAGGCTTCAAACTTGATGAAAACAGTCTCTCCCACAATAACTCAAGTGACGCTTGTGTTTTTTAGGCCTTCGCAAGCTATCGGAAGTGTGTGCGCGGCAGGAGAGACAAATCCATGTTTTCGCGCATTTTTTGCGATTTCAAGGTCGAAAAACACATAGGCCCCAAAATGAAAGAAACGGCTGCCGCGCCAAAACTATGGCTTCAAACTTGATGAAAACAGTCTCTCCCATATTAACCCCCGGGCTGATTGTGTTTTTTAGGCCTTCGCAAGCTATCGGAAGTGTGTGCGCAGCAGGAGAGACAAATCTATGTTTTCGCGTCTTTTTTGCCATTTCCAGGTCGAAAAACACACAGACCCCAAAAATAAAGAAACGGCTGTCCAGCCAAAACTGAGGCTTCAAACTTGATGAAAACAGTCTCTTCCAAAATAACTCAAGGGCCGCTTGTGTTTTTTAGGCCTTCGCAAGCTATCGGAAGTGTGTGCGCGGCAGGAGATACAAATCCATGTTTTCGCGCCTTTTTTGCGATTTCAAGGTCGAAAAACACATAGGCCCCAAAATGAAAGAAACGGCTGCCGCGCCAAAACTATGGCTTCAAACTTGATGAAAACAGTCTCTCCCATATTAACTCACGGGCTGATTGTGTTTTTTAGGCCTTCGCAAGCTATCGGAAGTGTGTGCGCAGCAGGAGAGACAAATCTATGTTTTCGCGCCTTTTTTGCCATTTCCAGGTCGAAAAACACAGAGACCCCAAAAATAAAGAAACGGCTGTCCAGCCAAAACTGAGGCTTCAAACTTGATGAAAACAGTCTCTCCCAAAATAACTCAAGGGCCGCTTGTGTTTTTTAGGCCTTCGCAAGCTATCGGAAGTGTGTGCGCGGCAGTAGAGACAAATCCATGTTTTCGCGCCTTTTTTGCGATTTCAAGGTCGAAAAACACATAGGCCCCAAAATGAAAGAAACGGCTGGGGCGCCAAAACTATGGCTTCAAACTTGATGAAAACAGTCTTTCCCATAATAACTCACGGGCTGCTTGTGTTTTTTAGGCCTTTGCAAGCTATCGGAAGTGTGTGCGCGGCAGGAGAGACAAATCCATGTTTTCGCGCCTTTTTTGCGATTTCAAGGTCGAAAAACACATAGGCCCCAAAATGAAAGAAACGGCTGGCGCGCCAAAACTATGGCTTCAAACTTGATGAAAACAGTCTCTCCCATATTAACTCACGGGCTGATTGTGTTTTTTAGGCCTTCGCAAGCTATCGGAAGTGTGTGCGCAGCAGGAGAGACAAATCTATGTTTTCGCGCCTGTTTTGCCATTTCCAGGTCGAAAAACACACAGACCCCAAAAATAAAGAAACGGCTGTCCAGCCAAAACTGAGGCTTCAAACTTGATGAAAACAGTCTCTCCCACAATAACTCAAGGGACGCTTGTGTTTTTTAGGCCTTCGCAAGCTATCGGAAGTGTGTGCGCGGCAGGAGAGACAAATCCATGTTTTCGCGCATTTTTTGCGATTTCAAGGTCGAAAAACACATAGGCCCCAAAATGAAAGAAACGGCTGCCGGCCCAAAACTATGGCTTCAAACTTGATGAAAACAGTCTCTCCCATAATAAGTCACGGGCTGCTTGTGTTTTTTAGGCCTTTGCAAGCTATCGGAAGTGTGTGCGCGGCAGGAGATACAAATCCATGTTTTCGCGCCTTTTTTGCGATTTCAAGGTCGAAAAACACATAGGCCCCAAAATGAAAGAAACGGCTGCCGCGCCAAAACTATGGCTTCAAACTTGATGAAAACAGTCTCTCCCATATTAACTCACGGGCTGATTGTGTTTTTTAGGCCTTCGCAAGCTATCGGAAGTGTGTGCGCAGCAGGAGAGACAAATCTATGTTTTCGCGCCTTTTTTGCCATTTCCAGGTCGAAAAACACACAGACCCCAAAAATAAAGAAACGGCTGTCCAGCCAAAACTGAGGCTTCAAACTTGATGAAAACAGTCTCTCCCAAAATAACTCAAGGGCCGCTTGTCTTTTTTAGGCCTTCGCAAGCTATCGGAAGTGTGTTCGCGGCAGTAGAGACAAATCCATGTTTTCGCGCATTTTTTGCGATTTCAAGGTCGAAAAACACATAGGCCCCAAAATGAAAGAAACGGCTGCCGCGCCAAAACTATGGCTTCAAACTTGATGAAAACAGTCTCTCCCATAATAACTCACGGGCTACTTGTGTTTTTTAGGCCTTTGCAAGCTATCGGAAGTGTGTGCGCGGCAGGAGAGACAAATCCATGTTTTCGCGCCTTTTTTGCGATTTCAAGGTCGAAAAACACATAGGCCCCAAAATGAAAGAAACGGCTGGCGCGCCAAAACTATGGCTTGAAACTTGATGAAAACAGTCTCTCCCATAATAACTCACGGGCTGCTTGTGTTTTTTAGGCCTTTGCAAGCTATCGGAAGTGTGTGCGCGGCAGGAGAGACAAATCCATGTTTTCGCGCCTTTTTTGCGATTTCAAGGTCGAAAAACACATAGGCCCCAAAATGAAAGAAACGGCTGGCGCGCCAAAACTATGACTTCAAACTTGATGAAAACAGTCTCTCCCATATTAACTCACGGGCTGATTGTGTTTTTTAGGCCTTCGCAAGCTATCGGAAGTGTGTGCGCAGCAGGAGAGACAAATCTATTTTTTCGCGCCTGTTTTGCCATTTCCAGGTCGAAAAACACACAGACCCCAAAAATAAAGAAACGGCTGTCCAGCCAAAACTGAGGCTTCAAACTTGATGAAAACAGTCTCTCCCACAATAACTCAAGTGACGCTTGTGTTTTTTAGGCCTTCGCAAGCTATCGGAAGTGTGTGCGCGGCAGGAGAGACAAATCCATGTTTTCGCGCATTTTTTGCGATTTCAAGGTCGAAAAACACATAGGCCCCAAAATGAAAGAAACGGCTGCCGCGCCAAAACTATGGCTTCAAACTTGATGAAAACAGTCTCTCCCATATTAACTCACGGGCTGATTGTGTTTTTTAGGCCTTCGCAAGCTATCAGAAGTGTGTGCGCAGCAGGAGAGACAAATCTATGTTTTCGCGCCTTTTTTGCCATTTCCTGGTCGAAAAACACACAGACCCCAAAAATAAAGAAACGGCTGTCCAGCCAAAACTGAGGCTTCAAACTTGATGAAAACAGTCTCTCCCAAAATAACTCAAGGGCCGCTTGTGTTTTTTAGGCCTTCGCAAGCTATCGGAAGTGTGTGCGCGGCAGTAGAGACAAATCCATGTTTTCGCGCCTTTTTTGCGATTTCAAGGTCGAAAAACACATAGGCCCCAAAATGAAAGAAACGGCTGCCGCGCCAAAACTATGGCTTCAAACTTGATGAAAACAGTCTCTCCCTCCCTGCTGCTTGTGTTTTTTAGGCCTTTGCAAGCTATCGGAAGTGTGTGCGCGGCAGGAGAGACAAATCCATGTTTTCGCGCCTTTTTTGCGATTTCAAGGTCGAAAAACACATAGGCCCCAAAATGAAAGAAACGGCTGCCGCGCCAAAACTATGGCTTCAAACTTGATGAAAACAGTCTCTCCCATATTAACTCACGGGCTGATTGTGTTTTTTAGGCCTTCGCAAGCAATCGGAAGTGTGTGCGCGGCAGGAGAGACAAATCCATGTTTTCGCGCCTTTTTTGCGATTTCAAGGTCGAAAAACACATAGGCCCCAAAATGAAAGAAACGGCTGCCGCGCCAAAACTATGGCTTCAAACTTGATGAAAACAGTCTCTCCCATATTAACTCACGGGCTGATTGTGTTTTTTAGTCCTTCGCAAGCTATCAGAAGTGTGTGCGCAGCAGGAGAGACAAATCTATGTTTTCGCGCCTTTTTTGCCATTTCCAGGTCGAAAAACACACAGACCCCAAAAATAAAGAAACGGCTGTCCAGCCAAAACTGAGGCTTCAAACTTGATGAAAACAGTCTCTCCCAAAATAACTCAAGGGCCGCTTGTGTTTTTTAGGCCTTCGCAAGCTATCGGAAGTGTGTGCGCGGCAGTAGAGACAAATCCATGTTTTCGCGCCTTTTTTGCGATTTCAAGGTCGAAAAACACATAGGCCCCAAAATGAAAGAAACGGCTGCCGCGCCAAAACTATGGCTTCAAACTTGATGAAAACAGTCTCTCCCATAATAAGTCACGGGCTGCTTGTGTTTTTTAGGCCTTTGCAAGCTATCGGAAGTGTGTGCGCGGCAGGAGAGACAAATCCATGTTTTCGCGCCTTTTTTGCGATTTCAAGGTCGAAAAACACATAGGCCCCAAAATGAAAGAAACGGCTGGCGCGCCAAAACTATGGCTTCAAACTTGATGAAAACAGTCTCTCCCATAATAAGTCACGGGCTGCTTGTGTTTTTTAGGCCTTTGCAAGCTATCGGAAGTGTGTGCGCGGCAGGAGAGACAAATCCATGTTTTCGCGCCTTTTTTGCGATTTCAAGGTCGAAAAACACATAGGCCCCAAAATGAAAGAAACGGCTGGCGCGCCAAAACTATGGCTTCAAACTTGATGAAAACAGTCTCTCCCATATTAACTCACGGGCTGATTGTGTTTTTTAGGCCTTCGCAAGCTATCGGAAGTGTGTGCGCAGCAGGAGAGACAAATCTATGTTTTCGCGCCTGTTTTGCCATTTCCAGGTCGAAAAACACACAGACCCCAAAAATAAAGAAACGGCTGTCCAGCCAAAACTGAGGCTTCAAACTTGATGAAAACAGTCTCTCCCACAATAACTCAAGGGCCGCTTGTGTTTTTTAGGCCTTCGCAAGCTATCGGAAGTGTGTGCGCGGCAGGAGAGACAAATCCATGTTTTCGCGCATTTTTTGCGATTTCAAGGTCGAAAAACACATAGGCCCCAAAATGAAAGAAACGGCTGCCGCGCCAAAACTATGGCTTCAAACTTGATGAAAACAGTCTCTCCCATAATAACTCACGGGCTGCTTGTGTTTTTTAGGCCTTTGCAAGCTATCGGAAGTGTGTGCGCGGCAGGAGATACAAATCCATGTTTTCGCGCCTTTTTTGCGATTTCAAGGTCGAAAAACACATAGGCCCCAAAATGAAAGAAACGGCTGCCGCGCCAAAACTATGGCTTCAAACTTGATGAAAACAGTCTCTCCCATATTAACTCACGGGCTGATTGTGTTTTTTAGGCCTTCGCAAGCAATCGGAAGTGTGTGCGCGGCAGGAGAGACAAATCCATGTTTTCGCGCCTTTTTTGCGATTTCAAGGTCGAAAAACACATAGGCCCCAAAATGAAAGAAACGGCTGGCGCGCCAAAACTATGGCTTCAAACTTGATGAAAACAGTCTCTCCCATAATAACTCACGGACTGCTTGTGTTTTTTAGGCCTTTGCAAGCTATCGGAAGTGTGTGCGCGGCAGGAGAGACAAATCCATGTTTTCGCGCCTTTTTTGCGATTTCCAGGTCGAAAAACACACAGACCCCAAAAATAAAGAAACGGCTGTCCAGCCAAAACTGAGGCTTCAAACTTGATGAAAACAGTCTCTCCCACAATAACTCAAGGGCCGCTTGTGTTTTTTAGGCCTTCGCAAGCTATCGGAAGTGTGTGCGCGGCAGGAGAGACAAATCCATGTTTTCGCGCATTTTTTGCGATTTCAAGGTCGAAAAACACATAGGCCCCAAAATGAAAGAAACGGCTGCCGCGCCAAAACTATGGCTTCAAACTTGATGAAAACAGTCTCTCCCATATTAACTCACGGGCTGATTGTGTTTTTTAGGCCTTCGCAAGCAATCGGAAGTGTGTGCGCGGCAGGAGAGACAAATCCATGTTTTCGCGCCTTTTTTGCGATTTCAAGGTCGAAAAACACATAGGCCCCAAAATGAAAGAAACGGCTGCCGCGCCAAAACTATGGCTTCAAACTTGATGAAAACAGTCTCTCCCATATTAACTCACGGGCTGATTGTGTTTTTTAGTCCTTCGCAAGCTATCAGAAGTGTGTGCGCAGCAGGAGAGACAAATCTATGTTTTCGCGCCTTTTTTGCCATTTCCAGGTCGAAAAACACACAGACCCCAAAAATAAAGAAACGGCTGTCCAGCCAAAACTGAGGCTTCAAACTTGATGAAAACAGTCTCTCCCAAAATAACTCAAGGGCCGCTTGTGTTTTTTAGGCCTTCGCAAGCTATCGGAAGTGTGTGCGCGGCAGTAGAGACAAATCCATGTTTTCGCGCCTTTTTTGCGATTTCAAGGTCGAAAAACACATAGGCCCCAAAATGAAAGAAACGGCTGCCGCGCCAAAACTATGGCTTCAAACTTGATGAAAACAGTCTCTCCCATAATAACTCACGGGCTGCTTGTGTTTTTTAGGCCTTTGCAAGCTATCGGAAGTGTGTGCGCGGCAGGAGAGACAAATCCATGTTTTCGCGCCTTTTTTGCGATTTCAAGGTCGAAAAACACATAGGCCCCAAAATGAAAGAAACGGCTGGCGCGCCAAAACTATGGCTTCAAACTTGATGAAAACAGTCTCTCCCATATTAACTCACGGGCTGATTGTGTTTTTTAGGCCTTCGCAAGCTATCGGAAGTGTGTGCGCAGCAGGAGAGACAAATCTATGTTTTCGCGCCTGTTTTGCCATTTCCAGGTCGAAAAACACACAGACCCCAAAAATAAAGAAACGGCTGTCCAGCCAAAACTGAGGATTCAAACTTGATGAAAACAGTCTCTCCCACAATAACTCAAGGGCCGCTTGTGTTTTTTAGGCCTTCGCAAGCTATCGGAAGTGTGTGCGCGGCAGTAGAGACAAATCCATGTTTTCGCGCCTTTTTTGCGATTTCAAGGTCGAAAAACACATAGGCCCCAAAATGAAAGAAACGGCTGCCGCGCCAAAACTATGGCTTCAAACTTGATGAAAACAGTCTCTCCCATAATAACTCACGGGCTGCTTGTGTTTTTTAGGCCTTTGCAAGCTATCGGAAGTGTGTGCGCGGCAGGAGAGACAAATCCATGTTTTCGCGCCTTTTTTGCGATTTCAAGGTCGAAAAACACATAGGCCCCAAAATGAAAGAAACGGCTGGCGCGCCAAAACTATGGCTTCAAACTTGATGAAAACAGTCTCTCCCATATTAACTCACGGGCTGATTGTGTTTTTTAGGCCTTCGCAAGCTATCGGAAGTGTGTGCGCAGCAGGAGAGACAAATCTATGTTTTCGCGCCTGTTTTGCCATTTCCAGGTCGAAAAACACACAGACCCCAAAAATAAAGAAACGGCTGTCCAGCCAAAACTGAGGATTCAAACTTGATGAAAACAGTCTCTCCCACAATAACTCAAGGGCCGCTTGTGTTTTTTAGGCCTTCGCAAGCTATCGGAAGTGTGTGCGCGGCAGGAGAGACAAATCCATGTTTTCGCGCATTTTTTGCGATTTCAAGGTCGAAAAACACATAGGCCCCAAAATGAAAGAAACGGCTGCCGCGCCAAAACTATGGCTTCAAACTTGATGAAAACAGTCTCTCCCATAATAACTCACGGGCTGCTTGTGTTTTTTAGGCCTTTGCAAGCTATCGGAAGTGTGTGCGCGGCAGGAGATACAAATCCATGTTTTCGCGCCTTTTTTGCGATTTCAAGGTCGAAAAACACATAGGCCCCAAAATGAAAGAAACGGCTGCCGCGCCAAAACTATGGCTTCAAACTTGATGAAAACAGTCTCTCCCATATTAACTCACGGGCTGATTGTGTTTTTTAGGCCTTCGCAAGCAATCGGAAGTGTGTGCGCGGCAGGAGAGACAAATCCATGTTTTCGCGCCTTTTTTGCGATTTCAAGGTCGAAAAACACATAGGCCCCAAAATGAAAGAAACGGCTGGCGCGCCAAAACTATGGCTTCAAACTTGATGAAAACAGTCTCTCCCATAATAACTCACGGACTGCTTGTGTTTTTTAGGCCTTTGCAAGCTATCGGAAGTGTGTGCGCGGCAGGAGAGACAAATCCATGTTTTCGCGCCTTTTTTGCGATTTCCAGGTCGAAAAACACACAGACCCCAAAAATAAAGAAACGGCTGTCCAGCCAAAACTGAGGCTTCAAACTTGATGAAAACAGTCTCTCCCACAATAACTCAAGGGCCGCTTGTGTTTTTTAGGCCTTCGCAAGCTATCGGAAGTGTGTGCGCGGCAGGAGAGACAAATCCATGTTTTCGCGCATTTTTTGCGATTTCAAGGTCGAAAAACACATAGGCCCCAAAATGAAAGAAACGGCTGCCGCGCCAAAACTATGGCTTCAAACTTGATGAAAACAGTCTCTCCCATATTAACTCACGGGCTGCTTGTGTTTTTTAGGCCTTTGCAAGCTATCGGAAGTGTGTGCGCGGCAGGAGAGACAAATCCATGTTTTCGCGCCTTTTTTGCGATTTCAAGGTCGAAAAACACATAGGCCCCAAAATGAAAGAAACGGCTGGCGCGCCAAAACTATGGCTTCAAACTTGATGAAAACAGTCTCTCCCATATTAACTCACGGGCTGATTGTGTTTTTTAGGCCTTCGCAAGCAATCGGAAGTGTGTGCGCGGCAGGAGAGACAAATCCATGTTTTCGCGCCTTTTTTGCGATTTCAAGGTCGAAAAACACATAGGCCCCAAAATGAAAGAAACGGCTGGCGCGCCAAAACTATGGCTTCAAACTTGATGAAAACAGTCTCTCCCATAATAACTCACGGACTGCTTGTGTTTTTTAGGCCTTTGCAAGCTATCGGAAGTGTGTGCGCGGCAGGAGAGACAAATCCATGTTTTCGCGCCTTTTTTGCGATTTCCAGGTCGAAAAACACACAGACCCCAAAAATAAAGAAACGGCTGTCCAGCCAAAACTGAGGCTTCAAACTTGATGAAAACAGTCTCTCCCACAATAACTCAAGGGCCGCTTGTGTTTTTTAGGCCTTCGCAAGCTATCGGAAGTGTGTGCGCGGCAGGAGAGACAAATCCATGTTTTCGCGCATTTTTTGCGATTTCAAGGTCGAAAAACACATAGGCCCCAAAATGAAAGAAACGGCTGCCGCGCCAAAACTATGGCTTCAAACTTGATGAAAACAGTCTCTCCCATAATAACTCACAGGCTGCTTGTGTTTTTTAGGCCTTTGCAAGCTATCGGAAGTGTGTGCGCAGCAAGAGAGACAAATCTATGTTTTCGCGCCTGTTTTGCCATTTCCAGGTCGAAAAACACACAGACCCCAAAAATAAAGAAACGGCTGTCCAGCCAAAACTGAGGCTTCAAACTTGATGAAAACAGTCTCTCCCACAATAACTCAAGGGCCGCTTGTGTTTTTTAGGCCTTTGCAAGCTATCGGAAGTGTGTGCGCGGTAGGAGAGACAAATCCATGTTTTCGCGCCTTTTTTGCGATTTCAAGGTCGAAAAACACATAGGCCCCAAAATGAAAGAAACGGCTGGCGCGACAAAACTATGGCTTCAAACTTGATGAAAACAGTCTCTCCCATAATAACTCACGGGCTGCTTGTGTTTTTTAGGCCTTTGCAAGCTATCGGAAGTGTGTGCGCGGCAGGAGAGACAAATCCATGTTTTCGCGCCTTTTTTGCGATTTCAAGGTCGAAAAACACATAGGCCCCAAAATGAAAGAAACGGCTGGCGCGCCAAAACTATGGCTTCAAACTTGATGAAAACAGTCTCTCCCATAATAACTCACGGACTGCTTGTGTTTTTTAGGCCTTTGCAAGCTATCGGAAGTGTGTGCGCGGCAGGAGAGACAAATCCATGTTTTCGCGCCTTTTTTGCGATTTCCAGGTCGAAAAACACACAGACCCCAAAAATAAAGAAACGGCTGTCCAGCCAAAACTGAGGCTTCAAACTTGATGAAAACAGTCTCTCCCACAATAACTCAAGGGCCGCTTGTGTTTTTTAGGCCTTCGCAAGCTATCGGAAGTGTGTGCGCGGCAGGAGAAACAAATCCATGTTTTCGCGCATTTTTTGCGATTTCAAGGTCGAAAAACACATAGGCCCCAAAATGAAAGAAACGGTTGGCGCGACAAAACTATGGCTTCAAACTTGATGAAAACAGTCTCTCCCATAATAACTCACAGGCTGCTTGTGTTTTTTAGGCCTTTGCAAGCTATCGGAAGTGTGTGCGCAGCAAGAGAGACAAATCTATGTTTTCGCGCCTGTTTTGCCATTTCCAGGTCGAAAAACACACAGACCCCAAAAATAAAGAAACGGCTGTCCAGCCAAAACTGAGGCTTCAAACTTGATGAAAACAGTCTCTCCCACAATAACTCAAGGGCCGCTTGTGTTTTTTAGGCCTTTGCAAGCTATCGGAAGTGTGTGCGCGGTAGGAGAGACAAATCCATGTTTTCGCGCCTTTTTTGCGATTTCAAGGTCGAAAAACACATAGGCCCCAAAATGAAAGAAACGGCTGGCGCGACAAAACTATGGCTTCAAACTTGATGAAAACAGTCTCTCCCATAATAACTCACGGGCTGCTTGTGTTTTTTAGGCCTTTGCAAGCTATCGGAAGTGTGTGCGCGGCAGGAGAGACAAATCCATGTTTTCGCGCCTTTTTTGCGATTTCAAGGTCGAAAAACACATAGGCCCCAAAATGAAAGAAACGGCTGGCGCGCCAAAACTATGGCTTCAAACTTGATGAAAACAGTCTCTCCCATAATAACTCACGGACTGCTTGTGTTTTTTAGGCCTTTGCAAGCTATCGGAAGTGTGTGCGCGGCAGGAGAGACAAATCCATGTTTTCGCGCCTTTTTTGCGATTTCCAGGTCGAAAAACACACAGACCCCAAAAATAAAGAAACGGCTGTCCAGCCAAAACTGAGGCTTCAAACTTGATGAAAACAGTCTCTCCCACAATAACTCAAGGGCCGCTTGTGTTTTTTAGGCCTTCGCAAGCTATCGGAAGTGTGTGCGCGGCAGGAGAAACAAATCCATGTTTTCGCGCATTTTTTGCGATTTCAAGGTCGAAAAACACATAGGCCCCAAAATGAAAGAAACGGTTGGCGCGACAAAACTATGGCTTCAAACTTGATGAAAACAGTCTCTCCCATATTAACTCACGGGCTGATTGTGTTTTTTAGGCCTTCGCAAGCTATCGGAAGTGTGTGCGCAGCAGGAGAGACAAATCTATGTTTTCGCGCCTTTTTTGCCATTTCCAGGTCGAAAAACACACAGACCCCAAAAATAAAGAAACGGCTGTCCAGCCAAAACTGAGGCTTCAAACTTGATGAAAACAGTCTCTCAGACAATAACTCAAGGGCCGCTTGTGTTTTTTAGGCCTTCGCAAGCTATCGGAAGTGTGTGCGCGGCAGGAGAGACAAATCCATGTTTTCGCGCCTTTTTTGCGATTTCAAGGTCGAAAAACACATAGGACCCAAAATGAAAGAAACGGCTGCCGCGCCAAAACTATGGCTTCAAACTTGATGAAAACAGTCTCTCCCCTAATAACTCACGGGCTGCTTGTGTTTTTTAGGCCTTTGCACGCTATCGGAAGTGTGTGCGCGGCAGGAGAGACAAATCCATGTTTTCGCGCCTTTTTTGCCATTTCCAGGTCGAAAAACACAAAGGCCCCAAAAATAAAGAAACGGCTGTCCAACCAAAACTGAGGCTTCAAACTTGATGAAAACAGTCTCTCAGACAATAACTCAAGGGCCGCTTGTGTTTTTTAGGCCTTCGCAAGCTATCGGAAGTGTGTGCGCGGCAGGAGAGACAAATCCATGTTTTCGCGCCTTTTTTGCCATTTCCAGGTCGAAAAACACAAAGGCCCCGAAATGAAAGAAACGGCTGCTGCGCCAAAACTATGACTTCAAACTTGATGAAAACAGTCTCTCCCACAAACACAAAGGCCCCAAAATGAAAGAAACGGCTGCTTGTGTTTTTTAGGCCTTCGCAAGATATCGGAAGTGTGTGCGCGGCAGGAGAGACAAATCTATGTTTTCGCGCCTTTTTTGCCATTTCCAGGTCGAAAAACACACAGACCCCAAAAATAAAGAAACGGCTGTCCAGCCAAAACTGAGGCTTCAAACTTGATGAAAACAGTCTCTCCCAAAATAACTCAAGGGCCGCTTGTGTTTTTTAGGCCTTCGCAAGCTATCGGAAGTGTGTGCGCGGCAGTAGAGACAAATCCATGTTTTCGCGCATTTTTTGCGATTTCAAGGTCGAAAAAAACACATAGGCCCCAAAATGAAAGAAACGGCTGTCGCGCCAAAACTATGGCTTCAAACTTGATGAAAACAGTCTCTCCCATAATAACTCACGGGCTGCTTGTGTTTTTTAGGCCTTTGCAAGCTATCGGAAGTGTGTGCGCGGCAGGAGAGACAAATCCATGTTTTCGCGCCTTTTTTGCGATTTCAAGGTCGAAAAACACATAGGCCCCAAAATGAAAGAAACGGCTGGCGCGCCAAAACTATGGCTTCAAACTTGATGAAAACAGTCTCTCAGACAATAACTCAAGGGCCGCTTGTGTTTTTTAGGCCTTCGCAAGCTATCGGAAGTGTGTGCGCGGCAGGAGAGACAAATCCATGTTTTCGCGCCTTTTTTGCCATTTCCAGGTCGAAAAACACAAAGGCCCCAAAATGAAAGAAACGGCTGCTGCGCCAAAACTATGACTTCAAACTTGATGAAAACAGTCTCTCCCACAATAACTCAAGGGCTGCTTGTGTTTTTTAGGCCTTCGCAAGATATCGGAAGTGTGTGCGCGGCAGGAGAGACAAATCAATGTTTTCGCGACTTTTTTGCGATTTCAAGGTCGAAAAACACATTGGCCCCAAAATGAAAGAAACGGCTGGCGCGCCAAAACTATGGCTTCAAACTTGATGAAAACAGTCTCTCCCATAATAACTCACGGGCTGCTTGTGTTTTTTAGACCTTTGCACGCTTTCGGAAGTGTGTGTGCGGCAGGAGAGACAAATCCATGTTTTCGCACCTTTTTTGCGATTTCAAGGTCGAAAAACACATAGGCCCCAAAATGAAAGAAACGGCTGCCGCGCCAAAACTATGGCTTCAAACTTGATGAAAACAGTCTCTCCCATAATAACTCACGGGCTGCTTGTGTTTTTTAGGCCTTTGCAAGCTATCGGAAGTGTGTGCGCGGCAGGAGAGACAAATCCATGTTTTCGCACCTTTTTTGCGATTTCAAGGTCGAAAAACACATAGGCCCCAAAATGAAAGAAACGGCTGCCGCCCCAAAACTATGGCTTCAAACTTGATGAAAACAGTCTCTCCCATATTAACTCACGGGCTGATTGTGTTTTTTAGGCCTTCGCAAGCTATCGGAAGTGTGTGCGCAGCAGGAGAGACAAATCTATGTTTTCGCGCCTGTTTTGCCATTTCCGGTTAGGGTTAGGGTTGTGGTCAGGGTCGCGGTTGGGGTTAGGGAAAGGGATAGGGTCGGGGTCGGGTTGATGGTTATGGTTAGGGTTGTGGTCAGGGTCGGGGTTGGGGTTAGGGAAAGGGATAGGGTCGGGGTCGGGTTGATGGTTATGGTTAGGGTTGTGGTCAGGGTCGGGGTCGGGGTTGGGGTTAGGGAAAGGGATAGGGTCGGGGTCGGGTTGATGGTTATGGTTAAGGTTGTGGTCAGGGTCGGGGTCGGGGTTGGGGTTAGGGAAAGGGATAGGGTCGGGGTCGGGTTGATGGTTATGGTTAGGGTTGTGGTCAGGGTCGGGGTCGGGGTTGGGGTTAGGGAAAGGGATAGGGTCGGGGTCGGGTTGATGGTTATGGTTAGGGTTGTGGTCAGGGTCGGGGTCGGGGTTGGGGTTAGGGAAAGGGATAGGGTCGGGGTCGGGTTGATGGTTATGGTTAGGGTTGTGGTCAGGGTCGGGGTCGGGGTTGGGGTTAGGGAAAGGGATAGGGTCGGGGTCGGGTTGATGGTTATGGTTAGGGTTGTGGTCAGGGTCGGGGTCGGGGTTGGGGTTAGGGAAAGGGATAGGGTCGGGGTCGGGTTGATGGTTATGGTTAGGGTTGTGGTCAGGGTCGGGGTCGGGGTTGGGGTTAGGGAAAGGGATAGGGTCGGGGTCGGGTTGATGGTTATGGTTAGGGTTGTGGTCAGGGTCGGGGTCGGGGTTGGGGTTAGGGAAAGGGATAGGGTCGGGGTCGGGTTGATGGTTATGGTTAGGGTTGTGGTCAGGGTCGGGGTCGGGGTTGGGGTTAGGGAAAGGGATAGGGTCGGGGTCGGGTTGATGGTTATGGTTAGGGTTGTGGTCAGGGTCGGGGTCGGGGTTGGGGTTAGGGAAAGGGATAGGGTCGGGGTCGGGTTGATGGTTATGGTTAGGGTTGTGGTCAGGGTCGGGGTCGGGGTTGGGGTTAGGGAAAGGGATAGGGTCGGGGTCGGGTTGATGGTTATGGTTAGGGTTGTGGTCAGGGTCGGGGTCGGGGTTGGGGTTAGGGAAAGGGATAGGGTCGGGGTCGGGTTGATGGTTATGGTTAGGGTTGTGGTCAGGGTCGGGGTCGGGGTTGGGGTTAGGGAAAGGGATAGGGTCGGGGTCGGGTTGATGGTTATGGTTAGGGTTGTGGTCAGGGTCGGGGTCGGGGTTGGGGTTAGGGAAAGGGATAGGGTCGGGGTCGGGTTGATGGTTATGGTTAGGGTTGTGGTCAGGGTCGGGGTCGGGGTTGGGGTTAGGGAAAGGGATAGGGTCGGGGTCGGGTTGATGGTTATGGTTAGGGTTGTGGTCAGGGTCGGGGTCGGGGTTGGGGTTAGGGAAAGGGATAGGGTCGGGGTCGGGTTGATGGTTATGGTTAGGGTTGTGGTCAGGGTCGGGGTCGGGGTTGGGGTTAGGGAAAGGGATAGGGTCGGGGTCGGGTTGATGGTTATGGTTAGGGTTGTGGTCAGGGTCGGGGTCGGGGTTGGGGTTAGGGAAAGGGATAGGGTCGGGGTCGGGTTGATGGTTATGGTTAGGGTTGTGGTCAGGGTCGGGGTCGGGGTTGGGGTTAGGGAAAGGGATAGGGTCGGGGTCGGGTTGATGGTTATGGTTAGGGTTGTGGTCAGGGTCGGGGTCGGGGTTGGGGTTAGGGAAAGGGATAGGGTCGGGGTCGGGTTGATGGTTATGGTTAGGGTTGTGGTCAGGGTCGGGGTCGGGGTTGGGGTTAGGGAAAGGGATAGGGTCGGGGTCGGGTTGATGGTTATGGTTAGGGTTGTGGTCAGGGTCGGGGTCGGGGTTGGGGTTAGGGAAAGGGATAGGGTCGGGGTCGGGTTGATGGTTATGGTTAGGGTTGTGGTCAGGGTCGGGGTCGGGGTTGGGGTTAGGGAAAGGGATAGGGTCGGGGTCGGGTTGATGGTTATGGTTAGGGTTGTGGTCAGGGTCGGGGTCGGGGTTGGGGTTAGGGAAAGGGATAGGGTCGGGGTCGGGTTGATGGTTATGGTTAGGGTTGTGGTCAGGGTCGGGGTCGGGGTTGGGGTTAGGGAAAGGGATAGGGTCGGGGTCGGGTTGATGGTTATGGTTAGGGTTGTGGTCAGGGTCGGGGTCGGGGTTGGGGTTAGGGAAAGGGATAGGGTCGGGGTCGGGTTGATGGTTATGGTTAGGGTTGTGGTCAGGGTCGGGGTCGGGGTTGGGGTTAGGGAAAGGGATAGGGTCGGGGTCGGGTTGATGGTTATGGTTAGGGTTGTGGTCAGGGTCGGGGTCGGGGTTGGGGTTAGGGAAAGGGATAGGGTCGGGGTCGGGTTGATGGTTATGGTTAGGGTTGTGGTCAGGGTCGGGGTCGGGGTTGGGGTTAGGGAAAGGGATAGGGTCGGGGTCGGGTTGATGGTTATGGTTAGGGTTGTGGTCAGGGTCGGGGTCGGGGTTGGGGTTAGGGAAAGGGATAGGGTCGGGGTCGGGTTGATGGTTATGGTTAGGGTTGTGGTCAGGGTCGGGGTCGGGGTTGGGGTTAGGGAAAGGGATAGGGTCGGGGTCGGGTTGATGGTTATGGTTAGGGTTGTGGTCAGGGTCGGGGTCGGGGTTGGGGTTAGGGAAAGGGATAGGGTCGGGGTCGGGTTGATGGTTATGGTTAGGGTTGTGGTCAGGGTCGGGGTCGGGGTTGGGGTTAGGGAAAGGGATAGGGTCGGGGTCGGGTTGATGGTTATGGTTAGGGTTGTGGTCAGGGTCGGGGTCGGGGTTGGGGTTAGGGAAAGGGATAGGGTCGGGGTCGGGTTGATGGTTATGGTTAGGGTTGTGGTCAGGGTCGGGGTCGGGGTTGGGGTTAGGGAAAGGGATAGGGTCGGGGTCGGGTTGATGGTTATGGTTAGGGTTGTGGTCAGGGTCGGGGTCGGGGTTGGGGTTAGGGAAAGGGATAGGGTCGGGGTCGGGTTGATGGTTATGGTTAGGGTTGTGGTCAGGGTCGGGGTCGGGGTTGGGGTTAGGGAAAGGGATAGGGTCGGGGTCGGGTTGATGGTTATGGTTAGGGTTGTGGTCAGGGTCGGGGTCGGGGTTGGGGTTAGGGAAAGGGATAGGGTCGGGGTCGGGTTGATGGTTATGGTTAGGGTTGTGGTCAGGGTCGGGGTCGGGGTTGGGGTTAGGGAAAGGGATAGGGTCGGGGTCGGGTTGATGGTTATGGTTAGGGTTGTGGTCAGGGTCGGGGTTGGGGTTAGGGAAAGGGATAGGGTCGGGGTCGGGTTGATGGTTATGGTTAGGGTTGTGGTCAGGGTCGGGGTCGGGGTTGGGGTTAGGGAAAGGGATAGGGTCGGGGTCGGGTTGATGGTTATGGTTAGGGTTGTGGTCAGGGTCGGGGTCGGGGTTGGGGTTAGGGAAAGGGATAGGGTCGGGGTCGGGTTGATGGTTATGGTTAGGGTTGTGGTCAGGGTCGGGGTCGGGGTTGGGGTTAGGGAAAGGGATAGGGTCGGGGTCGGGTTGATGGTTATGGTTAGGGTTGTGGTCAGGGTCGGGGTCGGGGTTGGGGTTAGGGAAAGGGATAGGGTCGGGGTCGGGTTGATGGTTATGGTTAGGGTTGTGGTCAGGGTCGGGGTCGGGGTTGGGGTTAGGGAAAGGGATAGGGTCGGGGTCGGGTTGATGTTTATGGTTAGGGTTGTGGTCAGGGTCGGGGTCGGGGTTGGGGTTAGGGAAAGGGATAGGGTCGGGGTCGGGTTGATGGTTATGGTTAGGGTTGTGGTCAGGGTCGGGGTCGGGGTTGGGGTTAGGGAAAGGGATAGGGTCGGGGTCGGGTTGATGGTTATGGTTAGGGTTGTGGTCAGGGTCGGGGTCGGGGTTGGGGTTAGGGAAAGGGATAGGGTCGGGGTCGGGTTGATGGTTATGGTTAGGGTTGTGGTCAGGGTCGGGGTCGGGGTTGGGGTTAGGGAAAGGGATAGGGTCGGGGTCGGGTTGATGGTTATGGTTAGGGTTGTGGTCAGGGTCGGGGTCGGGGTTGGGGTTAGGGAAAGGGATAGGGTCGGGGTCGGGTTGATGGTTATGGTTAGGGTTGTGGTCAGGGTCGGGGTCGGGGTTGGGGTTAGGGAAAGGGATAGGGTCGGGGTCGGGTTGATGGTTATGGTTAGGGTTGTGGTCAGGGTCGGGGTCGGGGTTGGGGTTAGGGAAAGGGATAGGGTCGGGGTCGGGTTGATGGTTATGGTTAGGGTTTTGGTCAGGGTCGGGGTCGGGGTTGGGGTTAGGGAAAGGGATAGGGTCGGGGTCGGGTTGATGGTTTTGGTTAGGGTTGTGGTCAGAGTCGGGGTCGGGGTTGGGGTTAGGGAAAGGGATAGGGTCGGGGTCGGGTTGATGGTTATGGTTAGGGTTGTGGTCAGGGTCGGGGTCGGGGTTGGGGTTAGGGAAAGGGATAGGGTCGGGGTCGGGTTGATGGTTATGGTTAGGGTTGTGGTCAGGGTCGGGGTCGGGGTTGGGGTTAGGGAAAGGGATAGGGTCGGGGTCGGGTTGATGGTTATGGTTAGGGTTGTGGTCAGGGTCGGGGTCGGGGTTGGGGTTAGGGAAAGGGATAGGGTCGGGGTCGGGTTGATGGTTATGGTTAGGGTTGTGGTCAGGGTCGGGGTCGGGGTTGGGGTTAGGGAAAGGGATAGGGTCGGGGTCGGGTTGATGGTTATGGTTAGGGTTGTGGTCAGGGTCGGGGTCGGGGTTAGGGTTAGGGAAAGGGATAGGGTCGGGGTCGGGTTGATGGTTATGGTTAGGGTTGTGGTCAGGGTCGGGGTCGGGGTTGGGGTTAGGGAAAGGGATAGGGTCGGGGTCGGGTTGATGGTTATGGTTAGGGTTGTGGTCAGGGTCGGGGTCGGGGTTGGGGTTAGGGAAAGGGATAGGGTCGGGGTCGGGTTGATGGTTATGGTTAGGGTTGTGGTCAGGGTCGGGGTCGGGGTTGGGGTTAGGGAAAGGGATAGGGTCGGGGTCGGGTTGATGGTTATGGTTAGGGTTGTGGTCAGGGTCGGGGTTGGGGTTAGGGAAAGGGATAGGGTCGGGGTCGGGTTGATGGTTATGGTTAGGGTTGTGGTCAGGGTCGGGGTCGGGGTTGGGGTTAGGGAAAGGGATAGGGTCGGGGTCGGGTTGATGGTTATGGTTAGGGTTGTGGTCAGGGTCGGGGTCGGGGTTGGGGTTAGGGAAAGGGATAGGGTCGGGGTCGGGTAGATGGTTATGGTTAGGGTTGTGGTCAGGGTCGGGGTCGGGGTTGGGGTTAGGGAAAGGGATAGGGTCGGGGTCGGGTTGATGGTTATGGTTAGGGTTGTGGTCAGGGTCGGGGTCGGGGTTGGGGTTAGGGAAAGGGATAGGGTCGGGGTCGGGTTGATGGTTATGGTTAGGGTTGTGGTCAGGGTCGGGGTCGGGGTTGGGGTCAGGGAAAGGGATAGGGTCGGGGTCGGGTTGATGGTTATGGTTAGGGTTGTGGTCAGGGTCGGGGTTGGGGTTAGGGAAAGGGATAGGGTCGGGGTCGGGTTGATGGTTATGGTTAGGGTTGTGGTCAGGGTCGGGGTCGGGGTTGGGGTTAGGGAAAGGGATAGGGTCGGGGTCGGGTTGATGGTTATGGTTAGGGTTGTGGTCAGGGTCGGGGTCGGGGTTGGGGTTAGGGAAAGGGATAGGGTCGGGGTCGGGTTGATGGTTATGGTTAGGGTTGTGGTCAGGGTCGGGGTCGGGGTTGGGGTTAGGGAAAGGGATAGGGTCGGGGTCGGGTTGATGGTTATGGTTAGGGTTGTGGTCAGGGTCGGGGTCGGGGTTGGGGTTAGGGAAAGGGATAGGGTCGGGGTCGGGTTGATGGTTATGGTTAGGGTTGTGGTCAGGGTCGGGGTCGGGGTTGGGGTTAGGGAAAGGGATAGGGTCGGGGTCGGGTTGATGGTTATGGTTAGGGTTGTGGTCAGGGTCGGGGTCGGGGTTGGGGTTAGGGAAAGGGATAGGGTCGGGGTCGGGTTGATGGTTATGGTTAGGGTTGTGGTCAGGGTCGGGGTCGGGGTTGGGGTTAGGGAAAGGGATAGGGTCGGGGTCGGGTTGATGGTTATGGTTAGGGTTGTGGTCAGGGTCGGGGTCGGGGTTGGGGTTAGGGAAAGGGATAGGGTCGGGGTCGGGTTGATGGTTATGGTTAGGGTTGTGGTCAGGGTCGGGGTCGGGGTTGGGGTTAGGGAAAGGGATAGGGTCGGGGTCGGGTTGATGGTTATGGTTAGGGTTGTGGTCAGGGTCGGGGTCGGGGTTGGGGTTAGGGAAAGGGATAGGGTCGGGGTCGGGTTGATGGTTATGGTTAGGGTTGTGGTCAGGGTCGGGGTCGGGGTTGGGGTTAGGGAAAGGGATAGGGTCGGGGTCGGGTTGATGGTTATGGTTAGGGTTGTGGTCAGGGTCGGGGTTGGGGTTAGGGAAAGGGATAGGGTCGGGGTCGGGTTGATGGTTATGGTTAGGGTTGTGGTCAGGGTCGGGGTCGGGGTTGGGGTTAGGGAAAGGGATAGGGTCGGGGTCGGGTTGATGGTTATGGTTAGGGTTGTGGTCAGGGTCGGGGTCGGGGTTGGGGTTAGGGAAAGGGATAGGGTCGGGGTCGGGTTGATGGTTATGGTTAGGGTTGTGGTCAGGGTCGGGGTTGGGGTTAGGGAAAGGGATAGGGTCGGTGTCGGGTTGATGGTTATGGTTAGGGTTGTGGTCAGGGTCGGGGTCGGGGTTGGGGTTAGGGAAAGGGATAGGGTCGGGGTCGGGTTGATGGTTATGGTTAGGGTTGTGGTCAGGGTCGGGGTCGGGGTTGGGGTTAGGGAAAGGGATAGGGTCGGGGTCGGGTTGATGGTTATGGTTAGGGTTGTGGTCAGGGTCGGGGTCGGGGTTGGGGTTAGGGAAAGGGATAGGGTCGGGGTCGGGTTGATGGTTATGGTTAGGGTTGTGGTCAGGGTCGGGGTCGGGGTTGGGGTTAGGGAAAGCGATAGGGTCGGGGTCGGGTTGATGGTTATGGTTAGGGTTGTGGTCAGGGTCGGGGTCGGGGTTGGGGTTAGGGAAAGGGATAGGGTCGGGGTCGGGTTGATGGTTATGGTTAGGGTTGTGGTCAGGGTCGGGGTCGGGGTTGGGGTTAGGGAAAGGGATAGGGTCGGGGTCGGGTTGATGGTTATGGTTAGGGTTGTGGTCAGGGTCGGGGTCGGGGTTGGGGTTAGGGAAAGGGATAGGGTCGGGGTCGGGTTGATGGTTATGGTTAGGGTTGTGGTCAGGGTCGGGGTCGGGGTTGGGGTTAGGGAAAGGGATAGGGTCGGGGTCGGGTTGATGGTTATGGTTAGGGTTGTGGTCAGGGTCGGGGTCGGGGTTGGGGTTAGGGAAAGGGATAGGGTCGGGGTCGGGTTGATGGTTATGGTTAGGGTTGTGGTCAGGGTCGGGGTTGGGGTTAGGGAAAGGGATAGGGTCGGGGTCGGGTTGATGGTTATGGTTAGGGTTGTGGTCAGGGTCGGGGTCGGGGTTGGGGTTAGGGAAAGGGATAGGGTCGGGGTCGGGTTGATGGTTGTGGTCAGGGTCGGGGTCGGGGTTGGGGTTAGGGAAAGGGATAGGGTCGGGGTCGGGTTGATGGTTGTGGTCAAGGTCGGGGTCGGGGTTGGGGTTAGGGAAAGGGATAGGGTCGGGGTCGGGTTGATGGTTATGGTTAGGGTTGTGGTCAGGGTCGGGGTCGGGGTTGGGGTTAGGGAAAGGGATAGGGTCGGGGTCGGGTTGATGGTTATGGTTAGTGTTGTGGTCAGGGTCGGGGTCGGGGTTGGGGTTAGGGAAAGGGATAGGGTCGGGGTCGGGTTGATGGTTATGGTTAGGGTTGTGGTCAGGGTCGGGGTCGGGGTTGGGGTTAGGGAAAGGGATAGGGTCGGGGTCGGGTTGATGGTTATGGTTAGGGTTGTGGTCAGGGTCGGGGTCGGGGTTGGGGTTAGGGAAAGGGATAGGGTCGGGGTCGGGTTGATGGTTATGGTTAGGGTTGTGGTCAGGGTCGGGGTCGGGGTTGGGGTTAGGGAAAGGGATAGGGTCGGGGTCGGGTTGATGGTTATGGTTAGGGTTGTGGTCAGGGTCGGGGTCGGGGTTGGGGTTAGGGAAAGGGATAGGGTCGGGGTCGGGTTGATGGTTATGGTTAGGGTTGTGGTCAGGGTCGGGGTTGGGGTTAGGGAAAGGGATAGGGTCGGGGTCGGGTTGATGGTTATGGTTAGGGTTGTGGTCAGGGTCAGGGTCGGGGTTGGGGTTAGGGAAAGGGATAGGGTCGGGGTCGGGTTGATGGTTATGGTTAGGGTTGTGGTCAGGGTCGGGGTCGGGGTTGGGGTTAGGGAAAGGGATAGGGTCGGGGTCGGGTTGATGGTTATGGTTAGGGTTGTAGTCAGGGTCGGGGTCGGGGTTGGGGTTAGGGAAAGGGATAGGGTCGGGGTCGGGTTGATGGTTATGGTTAGGGTTGTGGTCAGGGTCGGGGTCGGGGTTGGGGTTAGGGAAAGGGATAGGGTCGGGGTCGGGTTGATGGTAGTGGTTAGGGTTGTGGTCAGGGTCGGGGTTGGGGTTAGTGAAAGGGATAGGGTCGGGGTCGGGTTTATGGTTATGGTTAGGGTTGTGGTCAGGGTCGGGGTCGGGGTTGGGGTTAGGGAAAGGGATAGGGTCGGGGTCGGGTTGATGGTTATGGTTAGGGTTGTGGTCAGGGTCGGGGTCGGGGTTGGGGTTAGGGAAAGGGATAGGGTCGGGGTCGGGTTGATGGTTATGGTTAGGGTTGTGGTCAGGGTCGGGGTCGGGGTTGGGGTTAGGGAAAGGGATAGGGTCGGGGTCGGGTTGATGGTTATGGTTAGGGTTGTGGTCAGGGTCGGGGTCGGGGTTGGGGTTAGGGAAAGGGATAGGGTCGGGGTCGGGTTGATGGTTATGGTTAGGGTTGTGGTCAGGGTCGGGGTCGGGGTTGGGGTTAGGGAAAGGGATAGGGTCGGGGTCGGGTTGATGGTTATGGTTAGGGTTGTGGTCAGGGTCGGGGTTGGGGTTAGTGAAAGGGATAGGGTCGGGGTCGGGTTTATGGTTATGGTTAGGGTTGTGGTCAGGGTCGGGGTCGGGGTTGGGGTTAGGGAAAGGGATAGGGTCGGGGTCGGGTTGATGGTTATGGTTAGGGTTGTGGTCAGGGTCGGGGTCGGGGTTGGGGTTAGGGAAAGGGATAGGGTCGGGGTCGGGTTGATGGTTATGGTTAGGGTTGTGGTCAGGGTCGGGGTCGGGGTTGGGGTTAGGGAAAGGGATAGGGTCGGGGTCGGGTTGATGGTTATGGTTAGGGTTGTGGTCAGGGTCGGGGTCGGGGTTGGGGTTAGGGAAAGGGATAGGGTCGGGGTCGGGTTGATGGTTATGGTTAGGGTTGTGGTCAGGGTCGGGGTCGGGGTTGGGGTTAGGGAAAGGGATAGGGTCGGGGTCGGGTTGATGGTTATGGTTAGGGTTGTGGTCAGGGTCGGGGTCGGGGTTGGGGTTAGGGAAAGGGATAGGGTCGGGGTCGGGTTGATGGTTATGGTTAGGGTTGTGGTCAGGGTCGGGGTCGGGGTTGGGGTTAGGGAAAGGGATAGGGTCGGGGTCGGGTTGATGGTTATGGTTAGGGTTGTGGTCAGGGTCGGGGTCGGGGTTGGGGTTAGGGAAAGGGATAGGGTCGGGGTCGGGTTGATGGTTATGGTTAGGGTTGTGGTCAGGGTCGGGGTCGGGGTTGGGGTTAGGGAAAGGGATAGGGTCGGGGTCGGGTTGATGGTTATGGTTAGGGTTGTGGTCAGGGTCGGGGTCGGGGTTGGGGTTAGGGAAAGGGATAGGGTCGGGGTCGGGTTGATGGTTATGGTTAGGGTTGTGGTCAGGGTCGGGGTCGGGGTTGGGGTTAGGGAAAGGGATAGGGTCGGGGTCGGGTTGATGGTTATGGTTAGGGTTGTGGTCAGGGTCGGGGGCGGGGTTGGGGTTAGGGAAAGGGATAGGGTCGGGGTAGGGTTGATGGTTATGGTTAGGGTTGTGGTCAGGGTCGGGGTCGGGGTTGGGGTTGGGGTTAGGGAAAGGGATAGGGTCGGGGTCGGGTTGATGGTTATGGTTAGGGTTGTGGTCAGGGTCGGGGTCGGGGTTGGAGTTAGGGAAAGGGATAGGGTCGGGGTCGGGTTGATGGTTATGGTTAGGGTTGTGGTCAGGGTCGGGGTCGGGGTTGGGGTTAGGGAAAGGGATAGGGTCGGGGTCGGGTTGATGGTTATGGTTAGGGTTGTGGTCAGGGTCGGGGTCGGGGTTGGGGTTAGGGAAAGGGATAGGGTCGGGGTCGGGTTGATGGTTATGGTTAGGGTTGTGGTCAGGGTCGGGGTCGGGGTTGGGGTTAGGGAAATGGATAGGGTCGGGGTCGGGTTGATGGTTATGGTTAGGGTTGTGGTCAGGGTCGGGATCGGGGTTGGGGTTAGGGAAAGGGATAGGGTCGGGGTCGGGTTGATGGTTATGGTTAGGGTTGTGGTCAGGGTCGGGGTCGGGGTTGGGGTTAGGGAAAGGGATAGGGTCGGGGTCGGGTTGATGGTTATGGTTAGGGTTGTGGTCAGGGTCGGGGTCGGGGTTGGGGTTAGGGAAAGGGATAGGGTCGGGGTCGGGTTGATGGTTATGGTTAGGGTTGTGGTCAGGGTCGGGGTCGGGGTTGGGGTTAGGGAAAGGGATAGGGTCGGGGTCGGGTTGATGGTTATGGTTAGGGTTGTGGTCAGGGTCGGGGTCGGGGTTGGGGTTAGGGAAAGGGATAGGGTCGGGGTCGGGTTGATGGTTATGGTTAGGGTTGTGGTCAGGGTCGGGGTCGGGGTTGGGGTTAGGGAAAGGGATAGGGTCGGGGTCGGGTTGATGGTTATGGTTAGGGTTGTGGTCAGGGTCGGGGTCGGGGTTGGGGTTAGGGAAAGGGATAGGGTCGGGGTCGGGTTGATGGTTATGGTTAGGGTTGTGGTCAGGGTCGGGGTCGGGGTTGGGGTTAGGGAAAGGGATAGGGTCGGGGTCGGGTTGATGGTTATGGTTAGGGTTTTGGTCAGGGTCGGGGTCGGGGTTGGGGTTAGGGAAAGGGATAGGGTCGGGGTCGGGTTGATGGTTTTGGTTAGGGTTGTGGTCAGGGTCGGGGTCGGGGTTGGGGTTAGGGAAAGGGATAGGGTCGGGGTCGGGTTGATGGTTATGGTTAGGGTTGTGGTCAGGGTCGGGGTCGGGGTTGGGGTTAGGGAAAGGGATAGGGTCGGGGTCGGGTTGATGGTTATGGTTAGGGTTGTGGTCAGGGTCGGGGTCGGGGTTGGGGTTAGGGAAAGGGATAGGGTCGGGGTCGGGTTGATGGTTATGGTTAGGGTTGTGGTCAGGGTCGGGGTCGGGGTTGGGGTTAGGGAAAGGGATAGGGTCGGGGTCGGGTTGATGGTTATGGTTAGGGTTGTGGTCAGGGTCGGGGTCGGGGTTGGGGTTAGGGAAAGGGATAGGGTCGGGGTCGGGTTGATGGTTATGGTTAGGGTTGTGGTCAGGGTCGGGGTCGGGGTTGGGGTTAGGGAAAGGGATAGGGTCGGGGTCGGGTTGATGGTTATGGTTAGGGTTGTGGTCAGGGTCGGGGTCGGGGTTGGGGTTAGGGAAAGGGATAGGGTCGGGGTCGGGTTGATGGTTATGGTTAGGGTTGTGGTCAGGGTCGGGGTCGGGGTTGGGGTTAGGGAAAGGGATAGGGTCGGGGTCGGGTTGATGGTTATGGTTAGGGTTGTGGTCAGGGTCGGGGTCGGGGTTGGGGTTAGGGAAAGGGATAGGGTCGGGGTCGGGTTGATGGTTATGGTTAGGGTTGTGGTCAGGGTCGGGGTCGGGGTTGGGGTTAGGGAAAGGGATAGGGTCGGGGTCGGGTTGATGGTTATGGTTAGGGTTGTGGTCAGGGTCGGGGTCGGGGTTGGGGTTAGGGAAAGGGATAGGGTCGGGGTCGGGTTGATGGTTATGGTTAGGGTTTTGGTCAGGGTCGGGGTCGGGGTTGGGGTTAGGGAAAGGGATAGGGTCGGGGTCGGGTTGATGGTTTTGGTTAGGGTTGTGGTCAGGGTCGGGGTCGGGGTTGGGGTTAGGGAAAGGGATAGGGTCGGGGTCGGGTTGATGGTTATGGTTAGGGTTGTGGTCAGGGTCGGGGTCGGGGTTGGGGTTAGGGAAAGGGATAGGGTCGGGGTCGGGTTGATGGTTATGGTTAGGGTTGTGGTCAGGGTCGGGGTCGGGGTTGGGGTTAGGGAAAGGGATAGGGTCGGGGTCGGGTTGATGGTTATGGTTAGGGTTGTGGTCAGGGTCGGGGTCGGGGTTGGGGTTAGGGAAAGGGATAGGGTCGGGGTCGGGTTGATGGTTATGGTTAGGGTTGTGGTCAGGGTCGGGGTCGGGGTTGGGGTTAGGGAAAGGGATAGGGTCGGGGTCGGGTTGATGGTTATGGTTAGGGTTGTGGTCAGGGTCGGGGTCGGGGTTGGGGTTAGGGAAAGGGATAGGGTCGGGGTCGGGTTGATGGTTATGGTTAGGGTTGTGGTCAGGGTCGGGGTCGGGGTTGGGGTTAGGGAAAGGGATAGGGTCGGGGTCGGGTTGATGGTTATGGTTAGGGTTGTGGTCAGGGTCGGGGTCGGGGTTGGGGTTAGGGAAAGGGATAGGGTCGGGGTCGGGTTGATGGTTATGGTTAGGGTTGAAACTTGATGAAAACAGTCTCTCCCACAACAACTCAAGGGCTGCTTGTGTTTTTTAGGCCTTCGCAAGATATCGGAAGTGTGTGCGCGGCAGGAGAGACAAATCCATGTTTTCGCGCCTTTTTTGCGATTTCAAGGTCGAAAAACACATAGGCCCCAAAATGAAAGAAACGGCTGCCGCGCCAAAACTATGGCTTCAAACTTGATGAAAACAGTCTCTCCCATAATAACTCACGGGCTGCTTGTGTTTTTTAGGCCTTTGCACGCTATCGGAAGTGTGTGCGCGGCAGGAGAGACAAATCCATGTTTTCGCGCCTTTTTTCCATTTCCAGGTCGAAGAAAACAAAGGCCCCAAAAATAAAGAAACGGCTGTCCAGCCAAAACTGAGGCTTCAAACTTGATGAAAACAGTCTCTCAGACAATAACTCAAGGGCCGCTTGTGTTTTTTAGGCCTTCGCAAGCTATCGGAAGTGTGTGCGCGGCAGGAGAGACAAATCCATGTTTTCGCGCCTTTTTTGCCATTTCCAGGTCGAAAAACACAAAGGCCCCAAAATGAAAGAAACGGCTGCCGCGCCAAAACTATGACTTCAAACTTGATGAAAACAGTCTCTCCCATAATAACTCACGGGCTGCTTGTGTTTTTTAGGCCTTTGCACGCTATCGGAAGTGTGTGCGCGGCAGGAGAGACAAATCCATGTTTTCGCGCCTTTTTTGCCATTTCCAGGTCGAAAAACACAAAGGCCCCAAAATGAAAGAAACGGCTGCCGCGCCAAAACTATGGCTTCAAACTTGATGAAAACAGTCTCTCCCACAACAACTCAAGGGCTGCTTGTGTTTTTTAGGCCTTCGCAAGATATCGGAAGTGTGTGCGCGGCAGGAGAGACAAATCCATGTTTTCGCGCCTTTTTTCCATTTCCAGGTCGAAGAAAACAAAGGCCCCAAAAATAAAGAAACGGCTGTCCAGCCAAAACTGAGGCTTCAAACTTGATGAAAACAGTCTCTCAGACAATAACTCAAGGGCTGCTTGTGTTTTTTAGGCCTTCGCAAGATATCGGAAGTGTGTGCGCGGCAGGAGAGACAAATCAATGTTTTCGCGACTTTTTTGCGATTTCAAGGTCGAAAAACACATAGGCCCCAAAATGAAAGAAACGGCTGGCGCGCCAAAACTATGGCTTCAAACTTGATGAAAACAGTCTCTCCCATAATAACTCACGGGCTGCTTGTGTTTTTTAGGCCTTTGCACGCTATCGGAAGTGTGTGCGCGGCAGGAGAGACAAATCCATGTTTTCGCGCCTTTTTTCCATTTCCAGGTCGAAGAAAACAAAGGCCCCAAAAATAAAGAAACGGCTGTCCAGCCAAAACTGAGGCTTCAAACTTGATGAAAACAGTCTCTCAGACAATAACTCAAGGGCCGCTTGTGTTTTTTAGGCCTTCGCAAACTATCGGAAGTGTGTGCGCGGCAGGAGAGACAAATCCATGTTTTCGCGCCTTTTTTGCCATTTCCAGGTCGAAAAACACAAAGGCCCCAAAATGAAAGAAACGGCTGCCGCGCCAAAACTATGACTTCAAACTTGATGAAAACAGTCTCTCCCACAATAACTCAAGGGCTGCTTGTGTTTTTTAGGCCTTCGTAAGATATCGGAAGTGTGTGCGCGGCAGGAGAGACAAATCAATGTTTTCGCGACTTTTTTTCGATTTCAGGGTCGAAAAACACATAGGCCCCAAAATGAAAGAAACGGCTGGCGCGCCAAAACTATGGCTTCAAACTTGATGAAAACAGTCTCTCCCATATTAACTCACGGGCTGCTTGTGTTTTTTAGGCCTTTGCAAGCTATCGGAAGTGTGTGCGCGGCAGGAGAGACAAATCCATGTTTTCGCGCCTTTTTTGCGATTTCAAGGTCGAAAAACACACAGACCCCAAAAATAAAGAAACGGCTGTCCAGCCAAAACTGAGGCTTCAAACTTGATGAAAACAGTCTCTCCCACAATAACTCAATGGCCGCTTGTGTTTTTTAGGCCTTCGCAAGCTATCGGAAGTGTGTGCGCGGCAGGAGAGCCAAATCCATGTTTTCGCGCCTTTTTTGCGATTTCAAGGTCGAAAAACACATAGGCCCCAAAATGAAAGAAACGGCTGCCGCGCCAAAACTATGGCTTCAAACTTGATGAAAACAGTCTCTCCCATATTAACTCACGGGCTGATTGTGTTTTTTAGGCCTTCGCAAGCTATCGGAAGTGTGTGCGCAGCAGGAGAGACAAATCTATGTTTTCGCGCCTGTTTTGCCATTTCCAGATCGAAAAACACACAGACCCCAAAAATAAAGAAACGGCTGTCCAGCCAAAACTGAGGCTTCAAACTAGATGAAAACAGTCTCTCCCACAATAACTCAAGGGCCGCTTGTGTTTTTTAGGCCTTTGCAAGCTATCGGAAGTGTGTGCGCGGCAGGAGAGACAAATCCATGTTTTCGCGCCTTTTTTGCGATTTCAAGGTCGAAAAACACATAGGCCGCAAAATGAAAGAAACGGCTGGCGCGCCAAAACTATGGCTTCAAACTTGATGAAAACAGTCTCTCCCATAATAACTCACGGTTTGCTTGTGTTTTTTAGGCCTTTGCAAGCTATCGGAAGTGTGTGCGCGGCAGGAGAGACAAATCCATGTTTTCGCGCCTTTTTTGCGATTTCAAGGTCGAAAAACACATAGGCCCCAAAATGAAAGAAACGGCTGGCGCGCCAAAACTATGGCTTCAAACTTGATGAAAACAGTCTCTCCCATAATAACTCACGGGCTGCTTGTGTTTTTTAGGCCTTTGCAAGCTATCGGAAGTGTGTGCGCGGCAGGAGAGACAAATCCATGTTTTCGCGCCTTTTTTGCGATTTCAAGGTCGAAAAACACATAGGCCCCAAAATGAAAGAAACGGCTGGCACGCCAAAACTATGGCTTCAAACTTGATGAAAACAGTCTCTCCCATAATAACTCACGGACTGCTTGTGTTTTTTAGGCCTTTGCAAGCTATCGGAAGTGTGTGCGCGGCAGGAGAGACAAATCCATGTTTTCGCGCCTTTTTTGCGATTTCCAGGTCGAAAAACACACAGACCCCAAAAATAAAGAAACGGCTGTCCAGCCAAAACTGAGGCTTCAAACTTGATGAAAACAGTCTCTCCCACAATAACTCAATGGCCGCTTGTGTTTTTTAGGCCTTCGCAAGCTATCGGAAGTGTGTGCGCGGCAGGAGAGCCAAATCCATGTTTTCGCGCCTTTTTTGCGATTTCAAGGTCGAAAAACACATAGGCCCCAAAATGAAAGAAACGGCTGCCGCGCCAAAACTATGGCTTCAAACTTGATGAAAACAGTCTCTCCCATATTAACTCACGGGCTGATTGTGTTTTTTAGGCCTTCGCAAGCTATCGGAAGTGTGTGCGCAGCAGGAGAGACAAATCTATGTTTTCGCGCCTGTTTTGCCATTTCCAGATCGAAAAACACACAGACCCCAAAAATAAAGAAACGGCTGTCCAGCCAAAACTGAGGCTTCAAACTTGATGAAAACAGTCTCTCCCACAATAACTCAAGGGCCGCTTGTGTTTTTTAGGCCTTTGCAAGCTATCGGAAGTGTGTGCGCGGCAGGAGAGACAAATCCATGTTTTCGCGCCTTTTTTGCGATTTCAAGGTCGAAAAACACATAGGCCCCAAAATGAAAGAAACGGCTGGCGCGCCAAAACTATGGCTTCAAACTTGATGAAAACAGTCTCTCCCATAATAACTCACGGGCTGCTTGTGTTTTTTAGGCCTTTGCAAGCTATCGGAAGTGTGTGCGCGGCAGGAGAGACAAATCCATGTTTTCGCGCCTTTTTTGCGATTTCAAGGTCGAAAAACACATAGGCCCCAAAATGAAAGAAACGGCTGGCGCGCCAAAACTATGGCTTCAAACTTGATGAAAACAGTCTCTCCCATAATAACTCACGGGCTGCTTGTGTTTTTTAGGCCTTTGCAAGCTATCGGAAGTGTGTGCGCGGCAGGAGAGACAAATCCATGTTTTCGCGCCTTTTTTGCGATTTCAAGGTCGAAAAACACATAGGCCCCAAAATGAAAGAAACGGCTGGCGCGCCAAAACTATGGCTTCAAACTTGATGAAAACAGTCTCTCCCATAATAACTCACGGGCTGCTTGTGTTTTTTAGGCCTTTGCAAGCTATCGGAAGTGTGTGCGCGGCAGGAGAGACAAATCCATGTTTTCGCGCCTTTTTTGCGATTTCAAGGTCGAAAAACACATAGGCCCCAAAATGAAAGAAACGGCTGGCACGCCAAAACTATGGCTTCAAACTTGATGAAAACAGTCTCTCCCATAATAACTCACGGACTGCTTGTGTTTTTTAGGCCTTTGCAAGCTATCGGAAGTGTGTGCGCGGCAGGAGAGACAAATCCATGTTTTCGCGCCTTTTTTGCGATTTCCAGGTCGAAAAACACACAGACCCCAAAAATAAAGAAACGGCTGTCCAGCCAAAACTGAGGCTTCAAACTTGATGAAAACAGTCTCTCCCACAATAACTCACGGGCTGCTTGTGTTTTTTAGGCCTTTGCAAGCTATCGGAAGTGTGTGCGCGGCAGGAGAGACAAATCCATGTTTTCGCGCCTTTTTTGCGATTTCAAGGTCGAAAAACACATAGGCCCCAAAATGAAAGAAACGGCTGGCGCGCCAAAACTATGGCTTCAAACTTGATGAAAACAGTCTCTCCCATAATAACTCACGGGCTGCTTGTGTTTTTTAGGCCTTTGCAAGCTATCGGAAGTGTGTGCGCGGCAGGAGAGACAAATCCATGTTTTCGCGCCTTTTTTGCGATTTCAAGGTCGAAAAACACATAGGCCCCAAAATGAAAGAAACGGCTGGCACGCCAAAACTATGGCTTCAAACTTGATGAAAACAGTCTCTCCCATAATAACTCACGGACTGCTTGTGTTTTTTAGGCCTTTGCAAGCTATCGGAAGTGTGTGCGCGGCAGGAGAGACAAATCCATGTTTTCGCGCCTTTTTTGCGATTTCCAGGTCGAAAAACACACAGACCCCAAAAATAAAGAAACGGCTGTCCAGCCAAAACTGAGGCTTCAAACTTGATGAAAACAGTCTCTCCCACAATAACTCAAGGGCCGCTTGTGTTTTTTAGGCCTTCGCAAGCTATCGGAAGTGTGTGCGCGGCAGGAGAGACAAATCCATGTTTTCGCGCATTTTTTGCGATTTCAAGGTCGAAAAACACATAGGCCCCAAAATGAAAGAAACGGCTGCCGCGCCAAAACTATGGCTTCAAACTTGATGAAAACAGTCTCTCCCACAATAACTCAATGGCCGCTTGTGTTTTTTAGGCCTTCGCAAGCTATCGGAAGTGTGTGCGCGGCAGGAGAGACAAATCCATGTTTTCGCGCCTTTTTTGCGATTTCAAGGTCGAAAAACACATAGGCCCCAAAATGAAAGAAACGGCTGGCACGCCAAAACTATGGCTTCAAACTTGATGAAAACAGTCTCTCCCATATTAACTCACGGGCTGATTGTGTTTTTTAGGCCTTCGCAAGCTATCGGAAGTGTGTGCGCAGCAGGAGAGACAAATCTATGTTTTCGCGCCTGTTTTGCCATTTCCAGGTAGAAAAACACACAGACCCCAAAAATAAAGAAACGGCTGTCCAGCCAAAACTGAGGCTTCAAACTTGATGAAAACAGTCTCTCCCACAATAACTCAAGGGCCGCTTGTGTTTTTTAGGCCTTTGCAAGCTATCGGAAGTGTGTGCGCGGCAGTAGAGACAAATCCATGTTTTCGCGCCTTTTTTGCGATTTCAAGGTCGAAAAACACATAGGCCCCAAAATGAAAGAAACGGCTGGCGCGCCAAAACTATGGCTTCAAACTTGATGAAAACAGTCTCTCCCATAATAACTCACGGGCTGCTTGTGTTTTTTAGGCCTTTGCAAGCTATCGGAAGTGTGTGCGCGGCAGGAGAGACAAATCCATGTTTTCGCGCCTTTTTTGCGATTTCAAGGTCGAAAAACACATAGGCCCCAAAATGAAAGAAACGGCTGGCGCGCCAAAACTATGGCTTCAAACTTGATGAAAACAGTCTCTCCCATAATAACTCACGGGCTGCTTGTGTTTTTTAGGCCTTTGCAAGCTATCGGAAGTGTGTGCGCGGCAGGAGAGACAAATCCATGTTTTCGCGCCTTTTTTGCGATTTCCAGGTCGAAAAACACACAGACCCCAAAAATAAAGAAACGGCTGTCCAGCCAAAACTGAGGCTTCAAACTTGATGAAAACAGTCTCTCCCACAATAACTCAAGGGCCGCTTGTGTTTTTTAGGCCTTCGCAAGCTATCGGAAGTGTGTGCGCGGCAGGAGAGACAAATCCATTTTTTCGCGCATTTTTTGCGATTTCAAGGTCGAAAAACACATAGGCCCCAAAATGAAAGAAACGGCTGCCGCGCCAAAACTATGGCTTCAAACTTGATGAAAACAGTCTCTCCCATAATAACTCACAGGCTGCTTGTGTTTTTTAGGCCTTTGCAAGCTATCGGAAGTGTGTGCGCGGCAGGAGAGACAAATCCATGTTTTCGCGCCTTTTTTGCGATTTCAAGGTCGAAAAACACATAGGCCCCAAAATGAAAGAAACGGCTGGCGCGCCAAAACTATGGCTTCAAACTTGATGAAAACAGTCTCTCCCATATTAACTCACGGGCTGATTGTGTTTTTTAGGCCTTCGCAAGCTATCGGAAGTGTGTGCGCAGCAGGAGAGACAAATCTATGTTTTCGCGCCTGTTTTGCCATTTCCAGGTCGAAAAACACACAGACCCCAAAAATAAAGAAACGGCTGTCCAGCCAAAACTGAGGCTTCAAACTTGATGAAAACACTCTCTCCCACAATAACTCAAGGGCCGCTTGTGTTTTTTAGGCCTTTGCAAGCTATCGGAAGTGTGTGCGCGGCAGGAGAGACAAATCCATGTTTTCGCGCCTTTTTTGCGATTTCAAGGTCGAAAAACACATAGGCCCCAAAATGAAAGAAACGGCTGGCGCGCCAAAACTATGGCTTCAAACTTGATGAAAACAGTCTCTCCCATAATAACTCACGGGCTGCTTGTGTTTTTTAGGCCTTTGCAAGCTATCGGAAGTGTGTGCGCGGCAGGAGAGACAAATCCATGTTTTCGCGCCTTTTTTGCGATTTCAAGGTCGAAAAACACATAGGCCCCAAAATGAAAGAAACGGCTGGCGCGCCAAAACTATGGCTTCAAACTTGATGAAAACAGTCTCTCCCATAATAACTCAAGGGCCGCTTGTGTTTTTTAGGCCTTCGCAAGCTATCGGAAGTGTGTGCGCGGCAGGAGAGACAAATCCATGTTTTCGCGCATTTTTTGCGATTTCAAGGTCGAAAAACACATAGGCCCCAAAATGAAAGAAACGGCTGCCGCGCCAAAACTATGGCTTCAAACTTGATGAAAACAGTCTCTCCCATAATAACTCACAGGCTGCTTGTGTTTTTTAGGCCTTTGCAAGCTATCGGAAGTGTGTGCGCGGCAGGAGAGACAAATCCATGTTTTCGCGCCTTTTTTGCGATTTCAAGGTCGAAAAACACATAGGCCCCAAAATGAAAGAAACGGCTGGCGCGCCAAAACTATGGCTTCAAACTTGATGAAAACAGTCTCTCCCATAATAACTCACGGGCTGCTTGTGTTTTTTAGGCCTTTGCAAGCTATCGGAAGTGTGTGCGCGGCAGGAGAGACAAATCCATGTTTTCGCGCCTTTTTTGCGATTTCCAGGTCGAAAAACACACAGACCCCAAAAATAAAGAAACGGCTGTCCAGCCAAAACTGAGGCTTCAAACTTGATGAAAACAGTCTCTCCCACAATAACTCAATGGCCGCTTGTGTTTTTTAGGCCTTCGCAAGCTATCGGAAGTGTGTGCGCGGCAGGAGAGACAAATCCATGTTTTCGCGCATTTTTTGCGATTTCAAGGTCGAAAAACACATAGGCCCCAAAATGAAAGAAACGGCTGCCGCGCCAAAACTATGGCTTCAAACTTGATGAAAACAGTCTCTCCCATATTAACTCACGGGCTGATTGTGTTTTTTAGGCCTTCGCAAGCTATCGGAAGTGTGTGCGCAGCAGGAGAGACAAATCTATGTTTTCGCGCCTGTTTTGCCATTTCCAGGTCGAAAAACACACAGACCCCAAAAATAAAGAAACGGCTGTCCAGCCAAAACTGAGGCTTCAAACTTGATGAAAACACTCTCTCCCACAATAACTCAAGGGCCGCTTGTGTTTTTTAGGGCTTTGCAAGCTATCGGAAGTGTGTGCGCGGCAGGAGAGACAAATCCATGTTTTCGCGCCTTTTTTGCGATTTCAAGGTCGAAAAACACATAGGCCCCAAAATGAAAGAAACGGCTGGCGCGCCAAAACTATGGCTTCAAACTTGATGAAAACAGTCTCTCCCATAATAACTCACGGGCTGCTTGTGTTTTTTAGGCCTTTGCAAGCTATCGGAAGTGTGTGCGCGGCAGGAGAGACAAATCCATGTTTTCGCGCCTTTTTTGCGATTTCAAGGTCGAAAAACACATAGGCCCCAAAATGAAAGAAACGGCTGGCGCGCCAAAACTATGGCTTCAAACTTGATGAAAACAGTCTCTCCCATAATAACTCAAGGGCCGCTTGTGTTTTTTAGGCCTTCGCAAGCTATCGGAAGTGTGTGCGCGGCAGGAGAGACAAATCCATGTTTTCGCGCATTTTTTGCGATTTCAAGGTCGAAAAACACATAGGCCCCAAAATGAAAGAAACGGCTGCCGCGCCAAAACTATGGCTTCAAACTTGATGAAAACAGTCTCTCCCATAATAACTCACAGGCTGCTTGTGTTTTTTAGGCCTTTGCAAGCTATCGGAAGTGTGTGCGCGGCAGGAGAGACAAATCCATGTTTTCGCGCCTTTTTTGCGATTTCAAGGTCGAAAAACACATAGGCCCCAAAATGAAAGAAACGGCTGGCGTGCCAAAACTATGGCTTCAAACTTGATGAAAACAGTCTCTCCCATAATAACTCACGGGCTGCTTGTGTTTTTTAGGCCTTTGCAAGCTATCGGAAGTGTGTGCGCGGCAGGAGAGACAAATCCATGTTTTCGCGCCTTTTTTGCGATTTCCAGGTCGAAAAACACACAGACCCCAAAAATAAAGAAACGGCTGTCCAGCCAAAACTGAGGCTTCAAACTTGATGAAAACAGTCTCTCCCACAATAACTCAATGGCCGCTTGTGTTTTTTAGGCCTTCGCAAGCTATCGGAAGTGTGTGCGCGGCAGGAGAGACAAATCCATGTTTTCGCGCCTTTTTTGCGATTTCAAGGTCGAAAAACACATAGGCCCCAAAATGAAAGAAACGGCTGGCACGCCAAAACTATGGCTTCAAACTTGATGAAAACAGTCTCTCCCATATTAACTCACGGGCTGATTGTGTTTTTTAGGCCTTCGCAAGCTATCGGAAGTGTGTGCGCAGCAGGAGAGACAAATCTATGTTTTCGCGCCTGTTTTGCCATTTCCAGGTAGAAAAACACACAGACCCCAAAAATAAAGAAACGGCTGTCCAGCCAAAACTGAGGCTTCAAACTTGATGAAAACAGTCTCTCCCACAATAACTCAAGGGCCGCTTGTGTTTTTTAGGCCTTTGCAAGCTATCGGAAGTGTGTGCGCGGCAGTAGAGACAAATCCATGTTTTCGCGCCTTTTTTGCGATTTCAAGGTCGAAAAACACATAGGCCCCAAAATGAAAGAAACGGCTGGCGCGCCAAAACTATGGCTTCAAACTTGATGAAAACAGTCTCTCCCATAATAACTCACGGGCTGCTTGTGTTTTTTAGGCCTTTGCAAGCTATCGGAAGTGTGTGCGCGGCAGGAGAGACAAATCCATGTTTTCGCGCCTTTTTTGCGATTTCAAGGTCGAAAAACACATAGGCCCCAAAATGAAAGAAACGGCTGGCGCGCCAAAACTATGGCTTCAAACTTGATGAAAACAGTCTCTCCCATAATAACTCACGGGCTGCTTGTGTTTTTTAGGCCTTTGCAAGCTATCGGAAGTGTGTGCGCGGCAGGAGAGACAAATCCATGTTTTCGCGCCTTTTTTGCGATTTCCAGGTCGAAAAACACACAGACCCCAAAAATAAAGAAACGGCTGTCCAGCCAAAACTGAGGCTTCAAACTTGATGAAAACAGTCTCTCCCACAATAACTCAAGGGCCGCTTGTGTTTTTTAGGCCTTCGCAAGCTATCGGAAGTGTGTGCGCGGCAGGAGAGACAAATCCATTTTTTCGCGCATTTTTTGCGATTTCAAGGTCGAAAAACACATAGGCCCCAAAATGAAAGAAACGGCTGCCGCGCCAAAACTATGGCTTCAAACTTGATGAAAACAGTCTCTCCCATAATAACTCACAGGCTGCTTGTGTTTTTTAGGCCTTTGCAAGCTATCGGAAGTGTGTGCGCGGCAGGAGAGACAAATCCATGTTTTCGCGCCTTTTTTGCGATTTCAAGGTCGAAAAACACATAGGCCCCAAAATGAAAGAAACGGCTGGCGCGCCAAAACTATGGCTTCAAACTTGATGAAAACAGTCTCTCCCATATTAACTCACGGGCTGCTTGTGTTTTTTAGGCCTTTGCAAGCTATCGGAAGTGTGTGCGCGGCAGGAGAGACAAATCCATGTTTTCGCGCCTTTTTTGCGATTTCAAGGTCGAAAAACACACAGACCCCAAAAATAAAGAAACGGCTGTCCAGCCAAAACTGAGGCTTCAAACTTGATGAAAACAGTCTCTCCCACAATAACTCAATGGCCGCTTGTGTTTTTTAGGCCTTCGCAAGCTATCGGAAGTGTGTGCGCGGCAGGAGAGCCAAATCCATGTTTTCGCGCATTTTTTGCGATTTCAAGGTCGAAAAACACATAGGCCCCAAAATGAAAGAAACGGCTGCCGCGCCAAAACTATGGCTTCAAACTTGATGAAAACAGTCTCTCCCATATTAACTCACGGGCTGATTGTGTTTTTTAGGCCTTCGCAAGCTATCGGAAGTGTGTGCGCAGCAGGAGAGACAAATCTATGTTTTCGCGCCTGTTTTGCCATTTCCAGGTCGAAAAACACACAGACCCCAAAAATAAAGAAACGGCTGTCCAGCCAAAACTGAGGCTTCAAACTTGATGAAAACACTCTCTCCCACAATAACTCAAGGGCCGCTTGTGTTTTTTAGGCCTTTGCAAGCTATCGGAAGTGTGTGCGCGGCAGGAGAGACAAATCCATGTTTTCGCGCCTTTTTTGCGATTTCAAGGTCGAAAAACACATAGGCCCCAAAATGAAAGAAACGGCTGGCGCGCCAAAACTGAGGCTTCAAACTTGATGAAAACAGTCTCTCCCATATTAACTCACGGGCTGATTGTGTTTTTTAGGCCTTCGCAAGCTATCGGAAGTGTGTGCGCAGCAGGAGAGACAAATCTATGTTTTCGCGCCTGTTTTGCCATTTCCAGGTCGAAAAACACACAGACCCCAAAAATAAAGAAACGGCTGTCCAGCCAAAACTGAGGCTTCAAACTTGATGAAAACACTCTCTCCCACAATAACTCAAGGGCCGCTTGTGTTTTTTAGGGCTTTGCAAGCTATCGGAAGTGTGTGCGCGGCAGGAGAGACAAATCCATGTTTTCGCGCCTTTTTTGCGATTTCAAGGTCGAAAAACACATAGGCCCCAAAATGAAAGAAACGGCTGGCGCGCCAAAACTATGGCTTCAAACTTGATGAAAACAGTCTCTCCCATAATAACTCACGGGCTGCTTGTGTTTTTTAGGCCTTTGCAAGCTATCGGAAGTGTGTGCGCGGCAGGAGAGACAAATCCATGTTTTCGCGCCTTTTTTGCGATTTCAAGGTCGAAAAACACATAGGCCCCAAAATGAAAGAAACGGCTGGCGCGCCAAAACTATGGCTTCAAACTTGATGAAAACAGTCTCTCCCATAATAACTCAAGGGCCGCTTGTGTTTTTTAGGCCTTCGCAAGCTATCGGAAGTGTGTGCGCGGCAGGAGAGACAAATCCATGTTTTCGCGCATTTTTTGCGATTTCAAGGTCGAAAAACACATAGGCCCCAAAATGAAAGAAACGGCTGCCGCGCCAAAACTATGGCTTCAAACTTGATGAAAACAGTCTCTCCCATAATAACTCACAGGCTGCTTGTGTTTTTTAGGCCTTTGCAAGCTATCGGAAGTGTGTGCGCGGCAGGAGAGACAAATCCATGTTTTCGCGCCTTTTTTGCGATTTCAAGGTCGAAAAACACATAGGCCCCAAAATGAAAGAAACGGCTGGCGTGCCAAAACTATGGCTTCAAACTTGATGAAAACAGTCTCTCCCATAATAACTCACGGGCTGCTTGTGTTTTTTAGGCCTTTGCAAGCTATCGGAAGTGTGTGCGCGGCAGGAGAGACAAATCCATGTTTTCGCGCCTTTTTTGCGATTTCCAGGTCGAAAAACACACAGACCCCAAAAATAAAGAAACGGCTGTCCAGCCAAAACTGAGGCTTCAAACTTGATGAAAACAGTCTCTCCCACAATAACTCAATGGCCGCTTGTGTTTTTTAGGCCTTCGCAAGCTATCGGAAGTGTGTGCGCGGCAGGAGAGACAAATCCATGTTTTCGCGCCTTTTTTGCGATTTCAAGGTCGAAAAACACATAGGCCCCAAAATGAAAGAAACGGCTGGCACGCCAAAACTATGGCTTCAAACTTGATGAAAACAGTCTCTCCCATATTAACTCACGGGCTGATTGTGTTTTTTAGGCCTTCGCAAGCTATCGGAAGTGTGTGCGCAGCAGGAGAGACAAATCTATGTTTTCGCGCCTGTTTTGCCATTTCCAGGTAGAAAAACACACAGACCCCAAAAATAAAGAAACGGCTGTCCAGCCAAAACTGAGGCTTCAAACTTGATGAAAACAGTCTCTCCCACAATAACTCAAGGGCCGCTTGTGTTTTTTAGGCCTTTGCAAGCTATCGGAAGTGTGTGCGCGGCAGTAGAGACAAATCCATGTTTTCGCGCCTTTTTTGCGATTTCAAGGTCGAAAAACACATAGGCCCCAAAATGAAAGAAACGGCTGGCGCGCCAAAACTATGGCTTCAAACTTGATGAAAACAGTCTCTCCCATAATAACTCACGGGCTGCTTGTGTTTTTTAGGCCTTTGCAAGCTATCGGAAGTGTGTGCGCGGCAGGAGAGACAAATCCATGTTTTCGCGCCTTTTTTGCGATTTCAAGGTCGAAAAACACATAGGCCCCAAAATGAAAGAAACGGCTGGCGCGCCAAAACTATGGCTTCAAACTTGATGAAAACAGTCTCTCCCATAATAACTCACGGGCTGCTTGTGTTTTTTAGGCCTTTGCAAGCTATCGGAAGTGTGTGCGCGGCAGGAGAGACAAATCCATGTTTTCGCGCCTTTTTTGCGATTTCCAGGTCGAAAAACACACAGACCCCAAAAATAAAGAAACGGCTGTCCAGCCAAAACTGAGGCTTCAAACTTGATGAAAACAGTCTCTCCCACAATAACTCAAGGGCCGCTTGTGTTTTTTAGGCCTTCGCAAGCTATCGGAAGTGTGTGCGCGGCAGGAGAGACAAATCCATTTTTTCGCGCATTTTTTGCGATTTCAAGGTCGAAAAACACATAGGCCCCAAAATGAAAGAAACGGCTGCCGCGCCAAAACTATGGCTTCAAACTTGATGAAAACAGTCTCTCCCATAATAACTCACAGGCTGCTTGTGTTTTTTAGGCCTTTGCAAGCTATCGGAAGTGTGTGCGCGGCAGGAGAGACAAATCCATGTTTTCGCGCCTTTTTTGCGATTTCAAGGTCGAAAAACACATAGGCCCCAAAATGAAAGAAACGGCTGGCGCGCCAAAACTATGGCTTCAAACTTGATGAAAACAGTCTCTCCCATATTAACTCACGGGCTGCTTGTGTTTTTTAGGCCTTTGCAAGCTATCGGAAGTGTGTGCGCGGCAGGAGAGACAAATCCATGTTTTCGCGCCTTTTTTGCGATTTCAAGGTCGAAAAACACACAGACCCCAAAAATAAAGAAACGGCTGTCCAGCCAAAACTGAGGCTTCAAACTTGATGAAAACAGTCTCTCCCACAATAACTCAATGGCCGCTTGTGTTTTTTAGGCCTTCGCAAGCTATCGGAAGTGTGTGCGCGGCAGGAGAGCCAAATCCATGTTTTCGCGCATTTTTTGCGATTTCAAGGTCGAAAAACACATAGGCCCCAAAATGAAAGAAACGGCTGCCGCGCCAAAACTATGGCTTCAAACTTGATGAAAACAGTCTCTCCCATATTAACTCACGGGCTGATTGTGTTTTTTAGGCCTTCGCAAGCTATCGGAAGTGTGTGCGCAGCAGGAGAGACAAATCTATGTTTTCGCGCCTGTTTTGCCATTTCCAGGTCGAAAAACACACAGACCCCAAAAATAAAGAAACGGCTGTCCAGCCAAAACTGAGGCTTCAAACTTGATGAAAACACTCTCTCCCACAATAACTCAAGGGCCGCTTGTGTTTTTTAGGCCTTTGCAAGCTATCGGAAGTGTGTGCGCGGCAGGAGAGACAAATCCATGTTTTCGCGCCTTTTTTGCGATTTCAAGGTCGAAAAACACATAGGCCCCAAAATGAAAGAAACGGCTGGCGCGCCAAAACTGAGGCTTCAAACTTGATGAAAACAGTCTCTCCCATATTAACTCACGGGCTGATTGTGTTTTTTAGGCCTTCGCAAGCTATCGGAAGTGTGTGCGCAGCAGGAGAGACAAATCTATGTTTTCGCGCCTGTTTTGCCATTTCCAGGTAGAAAAACACACAGACCCCAAAAATAAAGAAACGGCTGTCCAGCCAAAACTGAGGCTTCAAACTTGATGAAAACAGTCTCTCCCACAATAACTCAAGGGCCGCTTGTGTTTTTTAGGCCTTTGCAAGCTATCGGAAGTGTGTGCGCGGCAGTAGAGACAAATCCATGTTTTCGCGCCTTTTTTGCGATTTCAAGGTCGAAAAACACATAGGCCCCAAAATGAAAGAAACGGCTGGCGCGCCAAAACTATGGCTTCAAACTTGATGAAAACAGTCTCTCCCATAATAACTCACGGGCTGCTTGTGTTTTTTAGGCCTTTGCAAGCTATCGGAAGTGTGTGCGCGGCAGGAGAGACAAATCCATGTTATCGCGCCTTTTTTGCGATTTCAAGGTCGAAAAACACATAGGCCCCAAAATGAAAGAAACGGCTGGCGCGCCAAAACTATGGCTTCAAACTTGATGAAAACAGTCTCTCCCATAATAACTCACGGGCTGCTTGTGTTTTTTAGGCCTTTGCAAGCTATCGGAAGTGTGTGCGCGGCAGGAGAGACAAATCCATGTTTTCGCGCCTTTTTTGCGATTTCCAGGTCGAAAAACACACAGACCCCAAAAATAAAGAAACGGCTGTCCAGCCAAAACTGAGGCTTCAAACTTGATGAAAACAGTCTCTCCCACAATAACTCAAGGGCCGCTTGTGTTTTTTAGGCCTTCGCAAGCTATCGGAAGTGTGTGCGCGGCAGGAGAGACAAATCCATTTTTTCGCGCATTTTTTGCGATTTCAAGGTCGAAAAACACATAGGCCCCAAAATGAAAGAAACGGCTGCCGCGCCAAAACTATGGCTTCAAACTTGATGAAAACAGTCTCTCCCATAATAACTCACAGGCTGCTTGTGTTTTTTAGGCCTTTGCAAGCTATCGGAAGTGTGTGCGCGGCAGGAGAGACAAATCCATGTTTTCGCGCCTTTTTTGCGATTTCAAGGTCGAAAAACACATAGGCCCCAAAATGAAAGAAACGGCTGGCGCGCCAAAACTATGGCTTCAAACTTGATGAAAACAGTCTCTCCCATATTAACTCACGGGCTGCTTGTGTTTTTTAGGCCTTTGCAAGCTATCGGAAGTGTGTGCGCGGCAGGAGAGACAAATCCATGTTTTCGCGACTTTTTTGCGATTTCAAGGTCGAAAAACACACAGACCCCAAAAATAAAGAAACGGCTGTCCAGCCAAAACTGAGGCTTCAAACTTGATGAAAACAGTCTCTCCCACAATAACTCAATGGCCGCTTGTGTTTTTTAGGCCTTCGCAAGCTATCGGAAGTGTGTGCGCGGCAGGAGAGCCAAATCCATGTTTTCGCGCATTTTTTGCGATTTCAAGGTCGAAAAACACATAGGCCCCAAAATGAAAGAAACGGCTGCCGCGCCAAAACTATGGCTTCAAACTTGATGAAAACAGTCTCTCCCATATTAACTCACGGGCTGATTGTGTTTTTTAGGCCTTCGCAAGCTATCGGAAGTGTGTGCGCAGCAGGAGAGACAAATCTATGTTTTCGCGCCTGTTTTGCCATTTCCAGGTCGAAAAACACACAGACCCCAAAAATAAAGAAACGGCTGTCCAGCCAAAACTGAGGCTTCAAACTTGATGAAAACACTCTCTCCCACAATAACTCAAGGGCCGCTTGTGTTTTTTAGGCCTTTGCAAGCTATCGGAAGTGTGTGCGCGGCAGGAGAGACAAATCCATGTTTTCGCGCCTTTTTTGCGATTTCAAGGTCGAAAAACACATAGGCCCCAAAATGAAAGAAACGGCTGGCGCGCCAAAACTATGGCTTCAAACTTGATGAAAACAGTCTCTCCCATAATAACTCACGGGCTGCTTGTGTTTTTTAGGCCTTTGCAAGCTATCGGAAGTGTGTGCGCGGCAGGAGAGACAAATCCATGTTTTCGCGCCTTTTTTGCGATTTCAAGGTCGAAAAACACATAGGCCCCAAAATGAAAGAAACGGCTGGCGCGCCAAAACTATGGCTTCAAACTTGATGAAAACAGTCTCTCCCATAATAACTCAAGGGCCGCTTGTGTTTTTTAGGCCTTCGCAAGCTATCGGAAGTGTGTGCGCGGCAGGAGAGACAAATCCATGTTTTCGCGCATTTTTTGCGATTTCAAGGTCGAAAAACACATAGGCCCCAAAATGAAAGAAACGGCTGCCGCGCCAAAACTATGGCTTCAAACTTGATGAAAACAGTCTCTCCCATAATAACTCACAGGCTGCTTGTGTTTTTTAGGCCTTTGCAAGCTATCGGAAGTGTGTGCGCGGCAGGAGAGACAAATCCATGTTTTCGCGCCTTTTTTGCGATTTCAAGGTCGAAAAACACATAGGCCCCAAAATGAAAGAAACGGCTGGCGCGCCAAAACTATGGCTTCAAACTTGATGAAAACAGTCTCTCCCATAATAACTCACGGGCTGCTTGTGTTTTTTAGGCCTTTGCAAGCTATCGGAAGTGTGTGCGCGGCAGGAGAGACAAATCCATGTTTTCGCGCCTTTTTTGCGATTTCCAGGTCGAAAAACACACAGACCCCAAAAATAAAGAAACGGCTGTCCAGCCAAAACTGAGGCTTCAAACTTGATGAAAACAGTCTCTCCCACAATAACTCAATGGCCGCTTGTGTTTTTTAGGCCTTCGCAAGCTATCGGAAGTGTGTGCGCGGCAGGAGAGACAAATCCATGTTTTCGCGCATTTTTTGCGATTTCAAGGTCGAAAAACACATAGGCCCCAAAATGAAAGAAACGGCTGCCGCGCCAAAACTATGGCTTCAAACTTGATGAAAACAGTCTCTCCCATATTAACTCACGGGCTGATTGTGTTTTTTAGGCCTTCGCAAGCTATCGGAAGTGTGTGCGCAGCAGGAGAGACAAATCTATGTTTTCGCGCCTGTTTTGCCATTTCCAGGTCGAAAAACACACAGACCCCAAAAATAAAGAAACGGCTGTCCAGCCAAAACTGAGGCTTCAAACTTGATGAAAACACTCTCTCCCACAATAACTCAAGGGCCGCTTGTGTTTTTTAGGGCTTTGCAAGCTATCGGAAGTGTGTGCGCGGCAGGAGAGACAAATCCATGTTTTCGCGCCTTTTTTGCGATTTCAAGGTCGAAAAACACATAGGCCCCAAAATGAAAGAAACGGCTGGCGCGCCAAAACTATGGCTTCAAACTTGATGAAAACAGTCTCTCCCATAATAACTCACGGGCTGCTTGTGTTTTTTAGGCCTTTGCAAGCTATCGGAAGTGTGTGCGCGGCAGGAGAGACAAATCCATGTTTTCGCGCCTTTTTTGCGATTTCAAGGTCGAAAAACACATAGGCCCCAAAATGAAAGAAACGGCTGGCGCGCCAAAACTATGGCTTCAAACTTGATGAAAACAGTCTCTCCCATAATAACTCAAGGGCCGCTTGTGTTTTTTAGGCCTTCGCAAGCTATCGGAAGTGTGTGCGCGGCAGGAGAGACAAATCCATGTTTTCGCGCATTTTTTGCGATTTCAAGGTCGAAAAACACATAGGCCCCAAAATGAAAGAAACGGCTGCCGCGCCAAAACTATGGCTTCAAACTTGATGAAAACAGTCTCTCCCATAATAACTCACAGGCTGCTTGTGTTTTTTAGGCCTTTGCAAGCTATCGGAAGTGTGTGCGCGGCAGGAGAGACAAATCCATGTTTTCGCGCCTTTTTTGCGATTTCAAGGTCGAAAAACACATAGGCCCCAAAATGAAAGAAACGGCTGGCGTGCCAAAACTATGGCTTCAAACTTGATGAAAACAGTCTCTCCCATAATAACTCACGGGCTGCTTGTGTTTTTTAGGCCTTTGCAAGCTATCGGAAGTGTGTGCGCGGCAGGAGAGACAAATCCATGTTTTCGCGCCTTTTTTGCGATTTCCAGGTCGAAAAACACACAGACCCCAAAAATAAAGAAACGGCTGTCCAGCCAAAACTGAGGCTTCAAACTTGATGAAAACAGTCTCTCCCACAATAACTCAATGGCCGCTTGTGTTTTTTAGGCCTTCGCAAGCTATCGGAAGTGTGTGCGCGGCAGGAGAGACAAATCCATGTTTTCGCGCATTTTTTGCGATTTCAAGGTCGAAAAACACATAGGCCCCAAAATGAAAGAAACGGCTGCCGCGCCAAAACTATGGCTTCAAACTTGATGAAAACAGTCTCTCCCATATTAACTCACGGGCTGATTGTGTTTTTTAGGCCTTCGCAAGCTATCGGAAGTGTGTGCGCAGCAGGAGAGACAAATCTATGTTTTCGCGCCTGTTTTGCCATTTCCAGGTCGAAAAACACACAGACCCCAAAAATAAAGAAACGGCTGTCCAGCCAAAACTGAGGCTTCAAACTTGATGAAAACACTCTCTCCCACAATAACTCAAGGGCCGCTTGTGTTTTTTAGGCCTTTGCAAGCTATCGGAAGTGTGTGCGCGGCAGGAGAGACAAATCCATGTTTTCGCGCCTTTTTTGCGATTTCAAGGTCGAAAAACACATAGGCCCCAAAATGAAAGAAACGGCTGGCGCGCCAAAACTATGGCTTCAAACTTGATGAAAACAGTCTCTCCCATAATAACTCACGGGCTGCTTGTGTTTTTTAGGCCTTTGCAAGCTATCGGAAGTGTGTGCGCGGCAGGAGAGACAAATCCATGTTTTCGCGCCTTTTTTGCGATTTCAAGGTCGAAAAACACATAGGCCCCAAAATGAAAGAAACGGCTGGCGCGCCAAAACTATGGCTTCAAACTTGATGAAAACAGTCTCTCCCATAATAACTCAAGGGCCGCTTGTGTTTTTTAGGCCTTCGCAAGCTATCGGAAGTGTGTGCGCGGCAGGAGAGACAAATCCATGTTTTCGCGCATTTTTTGTGATTTCAAGGTCGAAAAACACATAGGCCCCAAAATGAAAGAAACGGCTGCCGCGCCAAAACTATGGCTTCAAACTTGATGAAAACAGTCTCTCCCATAATAACTCACAGGCTGCTTGTGTTTTTTAGGCCTTTGCAAGCTATCGGAAGTGTGTGCGCGGCAGGAGAGACAAATCCATGTTTTCGCGCCTTTTTTGCGATTTCAAGGTCGAAAAACACATAGGCCCCAAAATGAAAGAAACGGCTGGCGCGCCAAAACTATGGCTTCAAACTTGATGAAAACAGTCTCTCCCATAATAACTCACGGGCTGCTTGTGTTTTTTAGGCCTTTGCAAGCTATCGGAAGTGTGTGCGCGGCAGGAGAGACAAATCCATGTTTTCGCGCCTTTTTTGCGATTTCCAGGTCGAAAAACACACAGACCCCAAAAATAAAGAAACGGCTGTCCAGCCAAAACTGAGGCTTCAAACTTGATGAAAACAGTCTCTCCCACAATAACTCAATGGCCGCTTGTGTTTTTTAGGCCTTCGCAAGCTATCGGAAGTGTGTGCGCGGCAGGAGAGACAAATCTATGTTTTCGCGCCTGTTTTGCCATTTCCAGGTCGAAAAACACACAGACCCCAAAAATAAAGAAACGGCTGTCCAGCCAAAACTGAGGCTTCAAACTTGATGAAAACACTCTCTCCCACAATAACTCAAGGGCCGCTTGTGTTTTTTAGGCCTTTGCAAGCTATCGGAAGTGTGTGCGCGGCAGGAGAGACAAATCCATGTTTTCGCGCCTTTTTTGCGATTTCAAGGTCGAAAAACACATAGGCCCCAAAATGAAAGAAACGGCTGGCGCGCCAAAACTATGGCTTCAAACTTGATGAAAACAGTCTCTCCCATAATAACTCACGGGCTGCTTGTGTTTTTTAGGCCTTTGCAAGCTATCGGAAGTGTGTGCGCGGCAGGAGAGACAAATCCATGTTTTCGCGCCTTTTTTGCGATTTCAAGGTTGAAAAACACATAGGCCCCAAAATGAAAGAAACGGCTGCCGCGCCAAAACTATGGCTTCAAACTTGATGAAAACAGTCTCTCCCATAATAACTCACAGGCTGCTTGTGTTTTTTAGGCCTTTGCAAGCTATCGGAAGTGTGTGCGCGGCAGGAGAGACAAATCCATGTTTTCGCGCCTTTTTTGCGATTTCAAGGTCGAAAAACACATAGGCCCCAAAATGAAAGAAACGGCTGGCGCGCCAAAACTATGGCTTCAAACTTGATGAAAACAGTCTCTCCCATAATAACTCACGGGCTGCTTGTGTTTTTTAGGCCTTTGCAAGCTATCGGAAGTGTGTGCGCGGCAGGAGAGACAAATCCATGTTTTCGCGCCTTTTTTGCGATTTCCAGGTCGAAAAACACACAGACCCCAAAAATAAAGAAACGGCTGTCCAGCCAAAACTGAGGCTTCAAACTTGATGAAAACAGTCTCTCCCACAATAACTCAATGGCCGCTTGTGTTTTTTAGGCCTTCGCAAGCTATCGGAAGTGTGTGCGCGGCAGGAGAGACAAATCTATGTTTTCGCGCCTGTTTTGCCATTTCCAGGTCGAAAAACACACAGACCCCAAAAATAAAGAAACGGCTGTCCAGCCAAAACTGAGGCTTCAAACTTGATGAAAACACTCTCTCCCACAATAACTCAAGGGCCGCTTGTGTTTTTTAGGCCTTTGCAAGCTATCGGAAGTGTGTGCGCGGCAGGAGAGACAAATCCATGTTTTCGCGCCTTTTTTGCGATTTCAAGGTCGAAAAACACATAGGCCCCAAAATGAAAGAAACGGCTGGCGCGCCAAAACTATGGCTTCAAACTTGATGAAAACAGTCTCTCCCATAATAACTCACGGGCTGCTTGTGTTTTTTAGGCCTTTGCAAGCTATCGGAAGTGTGTGCGCGGCAGGAGAGACAAATCCATGTTTTCGCGCCTTTTTTGCGATTTCAAGGTTGAAAAACACATAGGCCCCAAAATGAAAGAAACGGCTGGCGCGCCAAAACTATGGCTTCAAACTTGATGAAAACAGTCTCTCCCATAATAACTCAAGGGCCGCTTGTGTTTTTTAGGCCTTCGCAAGCTATCGGAAGTGTGTGCGCGGCAGGAGAGACAAATCCATGTTTTCGCGCATTTTTTGCGATTTCAAGGTCGAAAAACACATAGGCCCCAAAATGAAAGAAACGGCTGCCGCGCCAAAACTATGGCTTCAAACTTGATGAAAACAGTCTCTCCCATAATAACTCACAGGCTGCTTGTGTTTTTTAGGCCTTTGCAAGCTATCGGAAGTGTGTGCGCGGCAGGAGAGACAAATCCATGTTTTCGCGCCTTTTTTGCGATTTCAAGGTCGAAAAACACATAGGCCCCAAAATGAAAGAAACGGCTGGCGCGCCAAAACTATGGCTTCAAACTTGATGAAAACAGTCTCTCCCATAATAACTCACGGGCTGCTTGTGTTTTTTAGGCCTTTGCAAGCTATCGGAAGTGTGTGCGCGGCAGGAGAGACAAATCCATGTTTTCGCGCCTTTTTTGCGATTTCCAGGTCGAAAAACACACAGACCCCAAAAATAAAGAAACGGCTGTCCAGCCAAAACTGAGGCTTCAAACTTGATGAAAACAGTCTCTCCCACAATAACTCAATGGCCGCTTGTGTTTTTTAGGCCTTCGCAAGCTATCGGAAGTGTGTGCGCGGCAGGAGAGACAAATCCATGTTTTCGCGCATTTTTTGCGATTTCAAGGTCGAAAAACACATAGGCCCCAAAATGAAAGAAACGGCTGCCGCGCCAAAACTATGGCTTCAAACTTGATGAAAACAGTCTCTCCCATATTAACTCACGGGCTGATTGTGTTTTTTAGGCCTTCGCAAGCTATCGGAAGTGTGTGCGCAGCAGGAGAGACAAATCTATGTTTTCGCGCCTGTTTTGCCATTTCCAGGTCGAAAAACACACAGACCCCAAAAATAAAGAAACGGCTGTCCAGCCAAAACTGAGGCTTCAAACTTGATGAAAACACTCTCTCCCACAATAACTCAAGGGCCGCTTGTGTTTTTTAGGGCTTTGCAAGCTATCGGAAGTGTGTGCGCGGCAGGAGAGACAAATCCATGTTTTCGCGCCTTTTTTGCGATTTCAAGGTCGAAAAACACATAGGCCCCAAAATGAAAGAAACGGCTGGCGCGCCAAAACTATGGCTTCAAACTTGATGAAAACAGTCTCTCCCATAATAACTCAAGGGCCGCTTGTGTTTTTTAGGCCTTCGCAAGCTATCGGAAGTGTGTGCGCGGCAGGAGAGACAAATCCATGTTTTCGCGCATTTTTTGCGATTTCAAGGTCGAAAAACACATAGGCCCCAAAATGAAAGAAACGGCTGCCGCGCCAAAACTATGGCTTCAAACTTGATGAAAACAGTCTCTCCCATAATAACTCACAGGCTGCTTGTGTTTTTTAGGCCTTTGCAAGCTATCGGAAGTGTGTGCGCGGCAGGAGAGACAAATCCATGTTTTCGCGCCTTTTTTGCGATTTCAAGGTCGAAAAACACATAGGCCCCAAAATGAAAGAAACGGCTGGCGTGCCAAAACTATGGCTTCAAACTTGATGAAAACAGTCTCTCCCATAATAACTCACGGGCTGCTTGTGTTTTTTAGGCCTTTGCAAGCTATCGGAAGTGTGTGCGCGGCAGGAGAGACAAATCCATGTTTTCGCGCCTTTTTTGCGATTTCCAGGTCGAAAAACACACAGACCCCAAAAATAAAGAAACGGCTGTCCAGCCAAAACTGAGGCTTCAAACTTGATGAAAACAGTCTCTCCCACAATAACTCAATGGCCGCTTGTGTTTTTTAGGCCTTCGCAAGCTATCGGAAGTGTGTGCGCGGCAGGAGAGACAAATCCATGTTTTCGCGCATTTTTTGCGATTTCAAGGTCGAAAAACACATAGGCCCCAAAATGAAAGAAACGGCTGCCGCGCCAAAACTATGGCTTCAAACTTGATGAAAACAGTCTCTCCCATATTAACTCACGGGCTGATTGTGTTTTTTAGGCCTTCGCAAGCTATCGGAAGTGTGTGCGCAGCAGGAGAGACAAATCTATGTTTTCGCGCCTGTTTTGCCATTTCCAGGTCGAAAAACACACAGACCCCAAAAATAAAGAAACGGCTGTCCAGCCAAAACTGAGGCTTCAAACTTGATGAAAACACTCTCTCCCACAATAACTCAAGGGCCGCTTGTGTTTTTTAGGCCTTTGCAAGCTATCGGAAGTGTGTGCGCGGCAGGAGAGACAAATCCATGTTTTCGCGCCTTTTTTGCGATTTCAAGGTCGAAAAACACATAGGCCCCAAAATGAAAGAAACGGCTGGCGCGCCAAAACTATGGCTTCAAACTTGATGAAAACAGTCTCTCCCATAATAACTCACGGGCTGCTTGTGTTTTTTAGGCCTTTGCAAGCTATCGGAAGTGTGTGCGCGGCAGGAGAGACAAATCCATGTTTTCGCGCCTTTTTTGCGATTTCAAGGTCGAAAAACACATAGGCCCCAAAATGAAAGAAACGGCTGGCGCGCCAAAACTATGGCTTCAAACTTGATGAAAACAGTCTCTCCCATAATAACTCAAGGGCCGCTTGTGTTTTTTAGGCCTTCGCAAGCTATCGGAAGTGTGTGCGCGGCAGGAGAGACAAATCCATGTTTTCGCGCATTTTTTGTGATTTCAAGGTCGAAAAACACATAGGCCCCAAAATGAAAGAAACGGCTGCCGCGCCAAAACTATGGCTTCAAACTTGATGAAAACAGTCTCTCCCATAATAACTCACAGGCTGCTTGTGTTTTTTAGGCCTTTGCAAGCTATCGGAAGTGTGTGCGCGGCAGGAGAGACAAATCCATGTTTTCGCGCCTTTTTTGCGATTTCAAGGTCGAAAAACACATAGGCCCCAAAATGAAAGAAACGGCTGGCGCGCCAAAACTATGGCTTCAAACTTGATGAAAACAGTCTCTCCCATAATAACTCACGGGCTGCTTGTGTTTTTTAGGCCTTTGCAAGCTATCGGAAGTGTGTGCGCGGCAGGAGAGACAAATCCATGTTTTCGCGCCTTTTTTGCGATTTCCAGGTCGAAAAACACACAGACCCCAAAAATAAAGAAACGGCTGTCCAGCCAAAACTGAGGCTTCAAACTTGATGAAAACAGTCTCTCCCACAATAACTCAATGGCCGCTTGTGTTTTTTAGGCCTTCGCAAGCTATCGGAAGTGTGTGCGCGGCAGGAGAGACAAATCTATGTTTTCGCGCCTGTTTTGCCATTTCCAGGTCGAAAAACACACAGACCCCAAAAATAAAGAAACGGCTGTCCAGCCAAAACTGAGGCTTCAAACTTGATGAAAACACTCTCTCCCACAATAACTCAAGGGCCGCTTGTGTTTTTTAGGCCTTTGCAAGCTATCGGAAGTGTGTGCGCGGCAGGAGAGACAAATCCATGTTTTCGCGCCTTTTTTGCGATTTCAATGTCGAAAAACACATAGGCCCCAAAATGAAAGAAACGGCTGGCGCGCCAAAACTATGGCTTCAAACTTGATGAAAACAGTCTCTCCCATAATAACTCACGGGCTGCTTGTGTTTTTTAGGCCTTTGCAAGCTATCGGAAGTGTGTGCGCGGCAGGAGAGACAAATCCATGTTTTCGCGCCTTTTTTGCGATTTCAAGGTTGAAAAACACATAGGCCCCAAAATGAAAGAAACGGCTGGCGCGCCAAAACTATGGCTTCAAACTTGATGAAAACAGTCTCTCCCATAATAACTCAAGGGCCGCTTGTGTTTTTTAGGCCTTCGCAAGCTATCGGAAGTGTGTGCGCGGCAGGAGAGACAAATCCATGTTTTCGCGCATTTTTTGCGATTTCAAGGTCGAAAAACACATAGGCCCCAAAATGAAAGAAACGGCTGCCGCGCCAAAACTATGGCTTCAAACTTGATGAAAACAGTCTCTCCCATAATAACTCACAGGCTGCTTGTGTTTTTTAGGCCTTTGCAAGCTATCGGAAGTGTGTGCGCGGCAGGAGAGACAAATCCATGTTTTCGCGCCTTTTTTGCGATTTCAAGGTCGAAAAACACATAGGCCCCAAAATGAAAGAAACGGCTGGCGCGCCAAAACTATGGCTTCAAACTTGATGAAAACAGTCTCTCCCATAATAACTCACGGGCTGCTTGTGTTTTTTAGGCCTTTGCAAGCTATCGGAAGTGTGTGCGCGGCAGGAGAGACAAATCCATGTTTTCGCGCCTTTTTTGCGATTTCCAGGTCGAAAAACACACAGACCCCAAAAATAAAGAAACGGCTGTCCAGCCAAAACTGAGGCTTCAAACTTGATGAAAACAGTCTCTCCCACAATAACTCAATGGCCGCTTGTGTTTTTTAGGCCTTCGCAAGCTATCGGAAGTGTGTGCGCGGCAGGAGAGACAAATCCATGTTTTCGCGCATTTTTTGCGATTTCAAGGTCGAAAAACACATAGGCCCCAAAATGAAAGAAACGGCTGCCGCGCCAAAACTATGGCTTCAAACTTGATGAAAACAGTCTCTCCCATATTAACTCACGGGCTGATTGTGTTTTTTAGGCCTTCGCAAGCTATCGGAAGTGTGTGCGCAGCAGGAGAGACAAATCTATGTTTTCGCGCCTGTTTTGCCATTTCCAGGTCGAAAAACACACAGACCCCAAAAATAAAGAAACGGCTGTCCAGCCAAAACTGAGGCTTCAAACTTGATGAAAACACTCTCTCCCACAATAACTCAAGGGCCGCTTGTGTTTTTTAGGGCTTTGCAAGCTATCGGAAGTGTGTGCGCGGCAGGAGAGACAAATCCATGTTTTCGCGCCTTTTTTGCGATTTCAAGGTCGAAAAACACATAGGCCCCAAAATGAAAGAAACGGCTGGCGCGCCAAAACTATGGCTTCAAACTTGATGAAAACAGTCTCTCCCATAATAACTCACGGGCTGCTTGTGTTTTTTAGGCCTTTGCAAGCTATCGGAAGTGTGTGCGCGGCAGGAGAGACAAATCCATGTTTTCGCGCCTTTTTTGCGATTTCAAGGTCGAAAAACACATAGGCCCCAAAATGAAAGAAACGGCTGGCGCGCCAAAACTATGGCTTCAAACTTGATGAAAACAGTCTCTCCCATAATAACTCAAGGGCCGCTTGTGTTTTTTAGGCCTTCGCAAGCTATCGGAAGTGTGTGCGCGGCAGGAGAGACAAATCCATGTTTTCGCGCATTTTTTGCGATTTCAAGGTCGAAAAACACATAGGCCCCAAAATGAAAGAAACGGCTGCCGCGCCAAAACTATGGCTTCAAACTTGATGAAAACAGTCTCTCCCATAATAACTCACAGGCTGCTTGTGTTTTTTAGGCCTTTGCAAGCTATCGGAAGTGTGTGCGCGGCAGGAGAGACAAATCCATGTTTTCGCGCCTTTTTTGCGATTTCAAGGTCGAAAAACACATAGGCCCCAAAATGAAAGAAACGGCTGGCGCGCCAAAACTATGGCTTCAAACTTGATGAAAACAGTCTCTCCCATAATAACTCACGGGCTGCTTGTGTTTTTTAGGCCTTTGCAAGCTATCGGAAGTGTGTGCGCGGCAGGAGAGACAAATCCATGTTTTCGCGCCTTTTTTGCGATTTCCAGGTCGAAAAACACACAGACCCCAAAAATAAAGAAACGGCTGTCCAGCCAAAACTGAGGCTTCAAACTTGATGAAAACAGTCTCTCCCACAATAACTCAATGGCCGCTTGTGTTTTTTAGGCCTTCGCAAGCTATCGGAAGTCTGTGCGCGGCAGGAGAGACAAATCCATGTTTTCGCGCATTTTTTGCGATTTCAAGGTCGAAAAACACATAGGCCCCAAAATGAAAGAAACGGCTGCCGCGCCAAAACTATGGCTTCAAACTTGATGAAAACAGTCTCTCCCACAATAACTCAAGGGCCGCTTGTGTTTTTTAGGCCTTCGCAAGCTATCGGAAGTGTGTGCGCGGCAGGAGAGACAAATCCATGTTTTCGCGAATTTTTTGCGATTTCAAGGTCGAAAAACACATAGGCCCCAAAATGAAAGCAACGGCTGTCCAGCCAAAACTGAGGCTTCAAACTTGATGAAAACAGTCTCACCCACAATAACTCAAGGGCCGCTTGTGTTTTTTAGGCCTTTGCAAGCTATCGGAAGTGTGTGCGCGGCAGGAGAGACAAATCCATGTTTTCGCGCCTTTTTTGCGATTTCAAGGTCGAAAAACACATAGGCCCCAAAATGAAAGCAACGGCTGTCCAGCCAAAACTGAGGCTTCAAACTTGATGAAAACAGTCTCACCCACAATAACTCAAGGGCCGCTTGTGTTTTTTAGGCCTTTGCAAGCTATCGGAAGTGTGTGCGCGGCAGGAGAGACAAATCCATGTTTTCGCGCCTTTTTTGCGATTTCAAGGTCGAAAAACACACAGACCCCAAAAATAAAGAAACGGCTGTCCAGCCAAAACTGAGGCTTCAAACTTGATGAAAACAGTCTCTCCCACAATAACTCAAGGGCCGCTTGTGTTTTTTAGGCCTTTGCAAGCTATCGGAAGTGTGTGCGCGGCAGTAGAGACAAATCCATGTTTTCGCGCCTTTTTTGCGATTTCAAGGTCGAAAAACACATAGGCCCCAAAATGAAAGAAACGGCTGGCGCGCCAAAACTATGGCTTCAAACTTGATGAAAACAGTCTCTCCCATAATAACTCACGGGCTGCTTGTGTTTTTTAGGCCTTTGCAAGCTATCGGAAGTGTGTGCGCGGCAGGAGAGACAAATCCATGTTTTCGCGCCTTTTTTGCGATTTCAAGGTCGAAAAACACATAGGCCCCAAAATGAAAGAAACGGCTGGCGCGCCAAAACTATGGCTTCAAACTTGATGAAAACAGTCTCTCCCATAATAACTCACGGGCTGCTTGTGTTTTTTAGGCCTTTGCAAGCTATCGGAAGTGTGTGCGCGGCAGGAGAGACAAATCCATGTTTTCGCTCCTTTTTTGCGATTTCCAGGTCGAAAAACACACAGACCCCAAAAATAAAGAAACGGCTGTCCAGCCAAAACTGAGGCTTCAAACTTGATGAAAACAGTCTCTCCCACAATAACTCAAGGGCCGCTTGTGTTTTTTAGGCCTTCGCAAGCTATCGGAAGTGTGTGCGCGGCAGGAGAGACAAATCCATTTTTTCGCGCATTTTTTGCGATTTCAAGGTCGAAAAACACATAGGCCCCAAAATGAAAGAAACGGCTGCCGCGCCAAAACTATGGCTTCAAACTTGATGAAAACAGTCTCTCCCATAATAACTCACAGGCTGCTTGTGTTTTTTAGGCCTTTGCAAGCTATCGGAAGTGTGTGCGCGGCAGGAGAGACAAATCCATGTTTTCGCGCCTTTTTTGCGATTTCAAGGTCGAAAAACACATAGGCCCCAAAATGAAAGAAACGGCTGGCGCGCCAAAACTATGGCTTCAAACTTGATGAAAACAGTCTCTCCCATAATAACTCACGGGCTGCTTGTGTTTTTTAGGCCTTTGCAAGCTATCGGAAGTGTGTGCGCGGCAGGAGAGACAAATCCATGTTTTCGCTCCTTTTTTGCGATTTCCAGGTCGAAAAACACACAGACCCCAAAAATAAAGAAACGGCTGTCCAGCCAAAACTGAGGCTTCAAACTTGATGAAAACAGTCTCTCCCACAATAACTCAAGGGCCGCTTGTGTTTTTTAGGCCTTCGCAAGCTATCGGAAGTGTGTGCGCGGCAGGAGAGACAAATCCATTTTTTCGCGCATTTTTTGCGATTTCAAGGTCGAAAAACACATAGGCCCCAAAATGAAAGAAACGGCTGCCGCGCCAAAACTATGGCTTCAAACTTGATGAAAACAGTCTCTCCCATAATAACTCACAGGCTGCTTGTGTTTTTTAGGCCTTTGCAAGCTATCGGAAGTGTGTGCGCGGCAGGAGAGACAAATCCATGTTTTCGCGCCTTTTTTGCGATTTCAAGGTCGAAAAACACATAGGCCCCAAAATGAAAGAAACGGCTGGCGCGCCAAAACTATGGCTTCAAACTTGATGAAAACAGTCTCTCCCATATTAACTCACGGGCTGCTTGTGTTTTTTAGGCCTTTGCAAGCTATCGGAAGTGTGTGCGCGGCAGGAGAGACAAATCCATGTTTTCGCGCCTTTTTTGCGATTTCAAGGTCGAAAAACACACAGACCCCAAAAATAAAGAAACGGCTGTCCAGCCAAAACTGAGGCTTCAAACTTGATGAAAACACTCTCTCCCACAATAACTCAAGGGCCGCTTGTGTTTTTTAGGCCTTTGCAAGCTATCGGAAGTGTGTGCGCGGCAGGAGAGACAAATCCATGTTTTCGCGCCTTTTTTGCGATTTCAAGGTCGAAAAACACATAGGCCCCAAAATGAAAGAAACGGCTGGCGCGCCAAAACTATGGCTTCAAACTTGATGAAAACAGTCTCTCCCATAATAACTCACGGGCTGCTTGTGTTTTTTAGGCCTTTGCAAGCTATCGGAAGTGTGTGCGCGGCAGGAGAGACAAATCCATGTTTTCGCGCCTTTTTTGCGATTTCAAGGTCGAAAAACACATAGGCCCCAAAATGAAAGAAACGGCTGGCGCGCCAAAACTATGGCTTCAAACTTGATGAAAACAGTCTCTCCCATAATAACTCAAGGGCCGCTTGTGTTTTTTAGGCCTTCGCAAGCTATCGGAAGTGTGTGCGCGGCAGGAGAGACAAATCCATGTTTTCGCGCATTTTTTGCGATTTCAAGGTCGAAAAACACATAGGCCCCAAAATGAAAGAAACGGCTGCCGCGCCAAAACTATGGCTTCAAACTTGATGAAAACAGTCTCTCCCATAATAACTCACAGGCTGCTTGTGTTTTTTAGGCCTTTGCAAGCTATCGGAAGTGTGTGCGCGGCAGGAGAGACAAATCCATGTTTTCGCGCCTTTTTTGCGATTTCAAGGTCGAAAAACACATAGGCCCCAAAATGAAAGAAACGGCTGGCGCGCCAAAACTATGGCTTCAAACTTGATGAAAACAGTCTCTCCCATAATAACTCACGGGCTGCTTGTGTTTTTTAGGCCTTTGCAAGCTATCGGAAGTGTGTGCGCGGCAGGAGAGACAAATCCATGTTTTCGCGCCTTTTTTGCGATTTCCAGGTCGAAAAACACACAGACCCCAAAAATAAAGAAACGGCTGTCCAGCCAAAACTGAGGCTTCAAACTTGATGAAAACAGTCTCTCCCACAATAACTCAAGGGCCGCTTGTGTTTTTTAGGCCTTCGCAAGCTATCGGAAGTGTGTGCGCGGCAGGAGAGACAAATCCATTTTTTCGCGCATTTTTTGCGATTTCAAGGTCGAAAAACACATAGGCCCCAAAATGAAAGAAACGGCTGCCGCGCCAAAACTATGGCTTCAAACTTGATGAAAACAGTCTCTCCCATAATAACTCACAGGCTGCTTGTGTTTTTTAGGCCTTTGCAAGCTATCGGAAGTGTGTGCGCGGCAGGAGAGACAAATCCATGTTTTCGCGCATTTTTTGCGATTTCAAGGTCGAAAAACACATAGGCCCCAAAATGAAAGAAACGGCTGGCGCGCCAAAACTATGGCTTCAAACTTGATGAAAACAGTCTCTCCCATATTAACTCACGGGCTGCTTGTGTTTTTTAGGCCTTTGCAAGCTATCGGAAGTGTGTGCGCGGCAGGAGAGACAAATCCATGTTTTCGCGCCTTTTTTGCGATTTCAAGGTCGAAAAACACACAGACCCCAAAAATAAAGAAACGGCTGTCCAGCCAAAACTGAGGCTTCAAACTTGATGAAAACAGTCTCTCCCACAATAACTCAATGGCCGCTTGTGTTTTTTAGGCCTTCGCAAGCTATCGGAAGTGTGTGCGCGGCAGGAGAGCCAAATCCATGTCTTCGCGCATTTTTTGCGATTTCAAGGTCGAAAAACACATAGGCCCCAAAATGAAAGAAACGGCTGCCGCGCCAAAACTATGGCTTCAAACTTGATGAAAACAGTCTCTCCCATAATAACTCACAGGCTGCTTGTGTTTTTTAGGCCTTTGCAAGCTATCGGAAGTGTGTGCGCGGCAGGAGAGACAAATCCATGTTTTCGCGCCTTTTTTGCGATTTCAAGGTCGAAAAACACATAGGCCCCAAAATGAAAGAAACGGCTGGCGCGCCAAAACTATGGCTTCAAACTTGATGAAAACAGTCTCTCCCATAATAACTCACGGGCTGCTTGTGTTTTTTAGGCCTTTGCAAGCTATCGGAAGTGTGTGCGCGGCAGGAGAGACAAATCCATGTTTTCGCGCCTTTTTTGCGATTTCCAGGTCGAAAAACACACAGACCCCAAAAATAAAGAAACGGCTGTCCAGCCAAAACTGAGGCTTCAAACTTGATGAAAACAGTCTCTCCCACAATAACTCAATGGCCGCTTGTGTTTTTTAGGCCTTCGCAAGCTATCGGAAGTGTGTGCGTGGCAGGAGAGCCAAATCCATGTTTTCGCGCATTTTTTGCGATTTCAAGGTCGAAAAACACATAGGCCCCAAAATGAAAGAAACGGCTGCCGCGCCAAAACTATGGCTTCAAACTTGATGAAAACAGTCTCTCCCATATTAACTCACGGGCTGATTGTGTTTTTTAGGCCTTCGCAAGCTATCGGAAGTGTGTGCGCAGCAGGAGAGACAAATCTATGTTTTCGCGCCTGTTTTGCCATTTCCAGGTCGAAAAACACACAGACCCCAAAAATAAAGAAACGGCTGTCCAGCCAAAACTGAGGCTTCAAACTTGATGAAAACACTCTCTCCCACAATAACTCAAGGGCCGCTTGTGTTTTTTAGGCCTTTGCAAGCTATCGGAAGTTTGTGCGCGGCAGGAGAGACAAATCCATGTTTTCGCGCCTTTTTTGCGATTTCAAGGTCGAAAAACACATAGGCCCCAAAATGAAAGAAACGGCTGGCGCGCCAAAACTATGGCTTCAAACTTGATGAAAACAGTCTCTCCCATAATAACTCACGGGCTGCTTGTGTTTTTTAGGCCTTTGCAAGCTATCGGAAGTGTGTGCGCGGCAGGAGAGACAAATCCATGTTTTCGCGCCTTTTTTGCGATTTCAAGGTCGAAAAACACATAGGCCCCAAAATGAAAGAAACGGCTGGCGCGCCAAAACTATGGCTTCAAACTTGATGAAAACAGTCTCTCCCATAATAACTCAAGGGCCGCTTGTGTTTTTTAGGCCTTCGCAAGCTATCGGAAGTGTGTGCGCGGCAGGAGAGACAAATCCATGTTTTCGCGCATTTTTTGCGATTTCAAGGTCGAAAAACACATAGGCCCCAAAATGAAAGAAACGGCTGCCGCGCCAAAACTATGGCTTCAAACTTGATGAAAACAGTCTCTCCCATAATAACTCACAGGCTGCTTGTGTTTTTTAGGCCTTTGCAAGCTATCGGAAGTGTGTGCGCGGCAGGAGAGACAAATCCATGTTTTCGCGCCTTTTTTGCGATTACAAGGTCGAAAAACACATAGGCCCCAAAATGAAAGAAACGGCTGGCGCGCCAAAACTATGGCTTCAAACTTGATGAAAACAGTCTCTCCCATAATAACTCACGGGCTGCTTGTGTTTTTTAGGCCTTTGCAAGCTATCGGAAGTGTGTGCGCGGCAGGAGAGACAAATCCATGTTTTCGCGCCTTTTTTGCGATTTCCAGGTCGAAAAACACACAGACCCCAAAAATAAAGAAACGGCTGTCCAGCCAAAACTGAGGCTTCAAACTTGATGAAAACAGTCTCTCCCACAATAACTCAATGGCCGCTTGTGTTTTTTAGGCCTTCGCAAGCTATCGGAAGTGTGTGCGCGGCAGGAGAGACAAATCCATGTTTTCGCGCCTTTTTTGCGATTTCAAGGTCGAAAAACACATAGGCCCCAAAATGAAAGAAACGGCTGGCGCGCCAAAACTATGGCTTCAAACTTGATGAAAACAGTCTCTCCCATAATAACTCAAGGGCCGCTTGTGTTTTTTAGGCCTTCGCAAGCTATCGGAAGTGTGTGCGCGGCAGGAGAGACAAATCCATGTTTTCGCGCATTTTTTGCGATTTCAAGGTCGAAAAACACATAGGCCCCAAAATGAAAGAAACGGCTGCCGCGCCAAAACTATGGCTTCAAACTTGATGAAAACAGTCTCTCCCATAATAACTCACAGGCTGCTTGTGTTTTTTAGGCCTTTGCAAGCTATCGGAAGTGTGTGCGCGGCAGGAGAGACAAATCCATGTTTTCGCGCCTTTTTTGCGATTTCAAGGTCGAAAAACACATAGGCCCCAAAATGAAAGAAACGGCTGGCGCGCCAAAACTATGGCTTCAAACTTGATGAAAACAGTCTCTCCCATAATAACTCACGGGCTGCTTGTGTTTTTTAGGCCTTTGCAAGCTATCGGAAGTGTGTGCGCGGCAGGAGAGACAAATCCATGTTTTCGCGCCTTTTTTGCGATTTCCAGGTCGAAAAACACACAGACCCCAAAAATAAAGAAACGGCTGTCCAGCCAAAACTGAGGCTTCAAACTTGATGAAAACAGTCTCTCCCACAATAACTCAATGGCCGCTTGTGTTTTTTAGGCCTTCGCAAGCTATCGGAAGTGTGTGCGTGGCAGGAGAGCCAAATCCATGTTTTCGCGCATTTTTTGCGATTTCAAGGTCGAAAAACACATAGGCCCCAAAATGAAAGAAACGGCTGCCGCGCCAAAACTATGGCTTCAAACTTGATGAAAACAGTCTCTCCCATATTAACTCACGGGCTGATTGTGTTTTTTAGGCCTTCGCAAGCTATCGGAAGTGTGTGCGCAGCAGGAGAGACAAATCTATGTTTTCGCGCCTGTTTTGCCATTTCCAGGTCGAAAAACACACAGACCCCAAAAATAAAGAAACGGCTGTCCAGCCAAAACTGAGGCTTCAAACTTGATGAAAACACTCTCTCCCACAATAACTCAAGAGCCGCTTGTGTTTTTTAGGCCTTTGCAAGCTATCGGAAGTGTGTGCGCGGCAGGAGAGACAAATCCATGTTTTCGCGCCTTTTTTGCGATTTCAAGGTCGAAAAACACATAGGCCCCAAAATGAAAGAAACGGCTGGCGCGCCAAAACTATGGCTTCAAACTTGATGAAAACAGTCTCTCCCATAATAACTCACGGGCTGCTTGTGTTTTTTAGGCCTTTGCAAGCTATCGGAAGTGTGTGCGCGGCAGGAGAGACAAATCCATGTTTTCGCGCCTTTTTTGCGATTTCAAGGTCGAAAAACACATAGGCCCCAAAATGAAAGAAACGGCTGGCGCGCCAAAACTATGGCTTCAAACTTGATGAAAACAGTCTCTCCCATAATAACTCAAGGGCCGCTTGTGTTTTTTAGGCCTTCGCAAGCTATCGGAAGTGTGTGCGCGGCAGGAGAGACAAATCCATGTTTTCGCGCATTTTTTGCGATTTCAAGGTCGAAAAACACATAGGCCCCAAAATGAAAGAAACGGCTGCCGCGCCAAAACTATGGCTTCAAACTTGATGAAAACAGTCTCTCCCATAATAACTCACAGGCTGCTTGTGTTTTTTAGGCCTTTGCAAGCTATCGGAAGTGTGTGCGCGGCAGGAGAGACAAATCCATGTTTTCACGCCTTTTTTGCGATTACAAGGTCGAAAAACACATAGGCCCCAAAATGAAAGAAACGGCTGGCGCGCCAAAACTATGGCTTCAAACTTGATGAAAACAGTCTCTCCCATAATAACTCACGGGCTGCTTGTGTTTTTTAGGCCTTTGCAAGCTATCGGAAGTGTGTGCGCGGCAGGAGAGACAAATCCATGTTTTCGCGCCTTTTTTGCGATTTCCAGGTCGAAAAACACACAGACCCCAAAAATAAAGAAACGGCTGTCCAGCCAAAACTGAGGCTTCAAACTTGATGAAAACAGTCTCTCCCACAATAACTCAATGGCCGCTTGTGTTTTTTAGGCCTTCGCAAGCTATCGGAAGTGTGTGCGCGGCAGGAGAGACAAATCCATGTTTTCGCGCATTTTTTGCGATTTCAAGGTCGAAAAACACATAGGCCCCAAAATGAAAGAAACGGCTGCCGCGCCAAAACTATGGCTTCAAACTTGATGAAAACAGTCTCTCCCACAATAACTCAAGGGCCGCTTGTGTTTTTTAGGCCTTCGCAAGCTATCGGAAATGTGTGTGCGCGGCAGGAGAGACAAATCCATGTTTTCGCGAATTTTTTGCGATTTCAAGGTCGAAAAACACATAGGCCCCAAAATGAAAGCAACGGCTGTCCAGCCAAAACTGAGGCTTCAAACTTGATGAAAACAGTCTCACCCACAATAACTCAAGGGCCGCTTGTGTTTTTTAGGCCTTTGCAAGCTATCGGAAGTGTGTGCGCGGCAGGAGAGACAAATCCATGTTTTCGCGCCTTTTTTGCGATTTCAAGGTCGAAAAACACATAGGCCCCAAAATGAAAGCAACGGCTGTCCAGCCAAAACTGAGGCTTCAAACTTGATGAAAACAGTCTCACCCACAATAACTCAAGGGCCGCTTGTGTTTTTTAGGCCTTTGCAAGCTATCGGAAGTGTGTGCGCGGCAGGAGAGACAAATCCATGTTTTCGCGCCTTTTTTGCGATTTCAAGGTCGAAAAACACATAGGCCCCAAAATGAAAGAAACGGCTGCCGCGCCAAAACTATGGCTTCAAACTTGATGAAAACAGTCTCTCCCATAATAACTCACAGGCTGCTTGTGTTTTTTAGGCCTTTGCAAGCTATCGGAAGTGTGTGCGCGGCAGGAGAGACAAATCCATGTTTTCGCGCCTTTTTTGCGATTTCAAGGTCGAAAAACACATAGGCCCCAAAATGAAAGAAACGGCTGGCGCGCCAAAACTATGGCTTCAAACTTGATGAAAACAGTCTCTCCCATAATAACTCACGGGCTGCTTGTGTTTTTTAGGCCTTTGCAAGCTATCGGAAGTGTGTGCGCGGCAGGAGAGACAAATCCATGTTTTCGCGCCTTTTTTGCGATTTCCAGGTCGAAAAACACACAGACCCCAAAAATAAAGAAACGGCTGTCCAGCCAAAACTGAGGCTTCAAACTTGATGAAATTAGTCTCTCCCACAATAACTCAATGGCCGCTTGTGTTTTTTAGGCCTTCGCAAGCTATCGGAAGTGTGTGCGCGGCAGGAGAGACAAATCCATGTTTTCGCGCATTTTTTGCGATTTCAAGGTCGAAAAACACATAGGCCCCAAAATGAAAGAAACGGCTGCCGCGCCAAAACTATGGCTTCAAACTTGATGAAAACAGTCTCTCCCACAATAACTCAAGGGCCGCTTGTGTTTTTTAGGCCTTCGCAAGCTATCGGAAGTGTGTGCGCGGCAGGAGAGACAAATCCATGTTTTCGCGAATTTTTTGCGATTTCAAGGTCGAAAAACACATAGGCCCCAAAATGAAAGCAACGGCTGTCCAGCCAAAACTGAGGCTTCAAACTTGATGAAAACAGTCTCACCCACAATAACTCAAGGGCCGCTTGTGTTTTTTAGGCCTTTGCAAGCTATCGGAAGTGTGTGCGCGGCAGGAGAGACAAATCCATGTTTTCGCGCCTTTTTTGCGATTTCAAGGTCGAAAAACACATAGGCCCCAAAATGAAAGAAACGGCTGGCGCGCCAAAACTATGGCTTCAAACTTGATGAAAACAGTCTCTCCCATAATAACTCACAGGCTGCTTGTGTTTTTTAGGCCTTTGCAAGCTATCGGAAGTGTGTGCGCGGCAGGAGAGACAAATCCATGTTTTCGCGCCTTTTTTGCGATTACAAGGTCGAAAAACACATAGGCCCCAAAATGAAAGAAACGGCTGGCGCGCCAAAACTATGGCTTCAAACTTGATGAAAACAGTCTCTCCCATAATAACTCACGGGCTGCTTGTGTTTTTTAGGCCTTTGCAAGCTATCGAAAGTGTGTGCGCGGCAGGAGAGACAAATCCATGTTTTCGCGCCTTTTTTGCGATTTCCAGGTCGAAAAACACACAGACCCCAAAAATAAAGAAACGGCTGTCCAGCCAAAACTGAGGCTTCAAACTTGATGAAAACAGTCTCTCCCACAATAACTCAATGGCCGCTTGTGTTTTTTAGGCCTTCGCAAGCTATCGGAAGTGTGTGCGCGGCAGGAGAGACAAATCCATGTTTTCGCGCATTTTTTGCGATTTCAAGGTCGAAAAACACATAGGCCCCAAAATGAAAGAAACGGCTGCCGCGCCAAAACAATGGCTTCAAACTTGATGAAAACAGTCTCTCCCACAATAACTCAAGGGCCGCTTGTGTTTTTTAGGCCTTCGCAAGCTATCGGAAATGTGTGTGCGCGGCAGGAGAGACAAATCCATGTTTTCGCGAATTTTTTGCGATTTCAAGGTCGAAAAACACATAGGCCCCAAAATGAAAGCAACGGCTGTCCAGCCAAAACTGAGGCTTCAAACTTGATGAAAACAGTCTCACCCACAATAACTCAAGGGCCGCTTGTGTTTTTTAGGCCTTTGCAAGCTATCGGAAGTGTGTGCGCGGCAGGAGAGACAAATCCATGTTTTCGCGCCTTTTTTGCGATTTCAAGGTCGAAAAACACATAGGCCCCAAAATGAAAGCAACGGCTGTCCAGCCAAAACTGAGGCTTCAAACTTGATGAAAACAGTCTCACCCACAATAACTCAAGGGCCGCTTGTGTTTTTTAGGCCTTTGCAAGCTATCGGAAGTGTGTGCGCGGCAGGAGAGACAAATCCATGTTTTCGCGCCTTTTTTGCGATTTCAAGGTCGAAAAACACATAGGCCCCAAAATGAAAGAAACGGCTGCCGCGCCAAAACTATGGCTTCAAACTTGATGAAAACAGTCTCTCCCATAATAACTCACAGGCTGCTTGTGTTTTTTAGGCCTTTGCAAGCTATCGGAAGTGTGTGCGCGGCAGGAGAGACAAATCCATGTTTTCGCGCCTTTTTTGCGATTTCAAGGTCGAAAAACACATAGGCCCCAAAATGAAAGAAACGGCTGGCGCGCCAAAACTATGGCTTCAAACTTGATGAAAACAGTCTCTCCCATAATAACTCACGGGCTGCTTGTGTTTTTTAGGCCTTTGCAAGCTATCGGAAGTGTGTGCGCGGCAGGAGAGACAAATCCATGTTTTCGCGCCTTTTTTGCGATTTCCAGGTCGAAAAACACACAGACCCCAAAAATAAAGAAACGGCTGTCCAGCCAAAACTGAGGCTTCAAACTTGATGAAAACAGTCTCTCCCACAATAACTCAATGGCCGCTTGTGTTTTTTAGGCCTTCGCAAGCTATCGGAAGTGTGTGCGCGGCAGGAGAGACAAATCCATGTTTTCGCGCATTTTTTGCGATTTCAAGGTCGAAAAACACATAGGCCCCAAAATGAAAGAAACGGCTGCCGCGCCAAAACTATGGCTTCAAACTTGATGAAAACAGTCTCTCCCACAATAACTCAAGGGCCGCTTGTGTTTTTTAGGCCTTCGCAAGCTATCGGAAGTGTGTGTGCGGCAGGAGAGACAAATCCATGTTTTCGCGAATTTTTTGCGATTTCAAGGTCGAAAAACACATAGGCCCCAAAATGAAAGCAACGGCTGTCCAGCCAAAACTGAGGCTTCAAACTTGATGAAAACAGTCTCATCCACAATAACTCAAGGGCCGCTTGTGTTTTTTAGGCCTTTGCAAGCTATCGGAAGTGTGTGCGCGGCAGGAGAGACAAATCCATGTTTTCGCGCCTTTTTTGCGATTTCAAGGTCAAAAAACACATAGGCCCCAAAATGAAAGCAACGGCTGTCCAGCCAAAACTGAGGCTTCAAACTTGATGAAAACAGTCTCACCCACAATAACTCAAGGGCCGCTTGTGTTTTTTAGGCCTTTGCAAGCTATCGGAAGTGTGTGCGCGGCAGGAGAGACAAATCCATGTTTTCGCGCCTTTTTTGCGATTTCAAGGTCGAAAAACACATAGGCCCCAAAATGAAAGAAACGGCTGGCGCGCCAAAACTATGGCTTCAAACTTGATGAAAACAGTCTCTCCCATAATAACTCAAGGGCTGCTTGTGTTTTTTAGGCATTCGCAAGCTATCGGAAGTGTGTGCGCGGCAGGAGAGACAAATCCATGTTTTTGCGCATTTTTTGCGATTTCAAGGTCGAAAAACACATAGGCCCCAAAATGAAAGAAACGGCTCCCGCGCCAAAACTATGGCTTCAAACTTGATGAAAACAGTCTCTCCCATATTAACTCACGGGCTGATTGTGTTTTTTAGGCCTTCGCAAGCTATCGGAAGTGTGTGCGCAGCACGAGAGACAAATCTATGTTTTCGCGCCTTTTTTGCCATTTCCAGGTCGAAAAACACACAGAACCCAAAAATAAAGCAACGGCTGTCTAGCCAAAACTGAGGCTTCAAACTTGATGAAAACTGTCTCTCCCACAATAACTCAAGGGCCGCTTGTGTTTTTTAGGCCTTTGCAAGCTATCGGAAGTGTGTGCGCGGCAGGAGAGACAAATCCATGTTTTCGCGCCTTTTTTGCGATTTCAAGGTCGAAAAACACATAGGCCCCAAAATGAAAGAAACGGCTGGCGCGCCAAAACTATGGCTTCAAACTTGATGAAAACAGTCTCTCCCACAATAACTCAAGGGCCGCTTGTGTTTTTTAGGCCTTTGCAAGCTATCGGAAGTGTGTGCGCGGCAGGAGAGACAAATCCATGTTTTCGCGCCTTTTTTGCGATTTCAAGGTCGAAAAACACATAGGCCCCAAAATGAAAGAAACGGCTGCCGCGCCAATACTATGGCTTCAAACTTGATGAAAACAGTCTCTCCCATAATAACTCACGGGCTGATTGTGTTTTTTAGGCCTTCGCAAGCTATCGGAAGTGTGTGCGCAGCAGGAGAGACAAATCTATGTTTTCGCGCCTGTTTTGCCATTTCCAGGTCGAAAAACACACAGACCCCAAAAATAAAGAAACGGCTGTCCAGCCAAAACTGAGGCTTCAAACTTGATGAAAACAGTCTCTCCCACAATAACTCAAGGGCCGCTTGTGTTTTTTAGGCCTTCGCAAGCTATCGGAAGTGTGTGCGCGGCAGGAGAGACAAATCCATGTTTTCGCGCATTTTTTGCGATTTCAAGGTCGAAAAACACATAGGCCCCAAAATGAAAGAAACGGCTGCCGCGCCAAAACTATGGCTTCAAACTTGATGAAAACAGTCTCTCCCATAATAACTCACGGGCTGCTTGTGTTTTTTAGGCCTTTGCAAGCTATCGGAAGTGTGTGCGCGGCAGGAGAGACAAATCTATGTTTTCGCGCCTTTTTTTCATTTCCAGGTCGAAAAACACACAGAACCCAAAAATAAAGAAACGGCTGTCCAGCCAAAACTGAGGCTTCAAACTTGATGAAAACAGTCTCTCCCACAATAACTCAAGGGCCGCTTGTGTTTTTTAGGCCTTCGCAAGCTATCAGAAGTGTGTGCGCGGCAGGAGAGACAAATCCATGTTTTCGCGCCTTTTTTGCGATTTCAAGGTCGAAAAACACATAGGCCCCAAAATGAAAGAAACGGCTGGCGCGCCAAAACTATGGCTTCAAACTTGATGAAAACAGTCTCTCAGACAATAACTCAAGGGCCGTTTGTGTTTTTTAGGCCTTCGCAAGCTATCGGAAGTGTGTGCGCGGCAGGAGAGACAAATCCATGTTTTCGCGCCTTTTTTGCCATTTCCAGGTCGAAAAACACAAAGGCCCCAAAATGAAAGAAACGGCTGCTGCGCCAAAACTATGACTTCAAACTTGATGAAAACAGTCTCTCCCACAATAACTCAAGGGCTGCTTGTGTTTTTTAGGCCTTCGCAAGATATCGGAAGTGTGTGCGCGGCAGGAGAGACAAATCAATGTTTTCGCGACTTTTTTGCGATTTCAAGGTCGAAAAACACATTGGCCCCAAAATGAAAGAAACGGCTGGCGCGCCAAAACTATGGCTTCAAACTTGATGAAAACAGTCTCTCCCATAATAACTCACGGGCTGCTTGTGTTTTTTAGACCTTTGCACGCTTTCGGAAGTGTGTGCGCGGCAGGAGAGACAAATCCATGTTTTCGCACCTTTTTTGCGATTTCAAGGTCGAAAAACACATAGGCCCCAAAATGAAAGAAACGGCTGCCGCGCCAAAACTATGGCTTCAAACTTGATGAAAACAGTCTCTCCCATAATAACTCACGGGCTGCTTGTGTTTTTTAGGCCTTTGCAAGCTATCGGAAGTGTGTGCGCGGCAGGAGAGACAAATCCATGTTTTCGCACCTTTTTTGCGATTTCAAGGTCGAAAAACACATAGGCCCCAAAATGAAAGAAACGGCTGCCGCGCCAAAACTATGGCTTCAAACTTGATGAAAACAGTCTCTCCCATATTAACTCACGGGCTGATTGTGTTTTTTAGGCCTTCGCAAGCTATCGGAAGTGTGTGCGCAGCAGGAGAGACAAATCTATGTTTTCGCGCCTGTTTTGCCATTTCCGGTTAGGGTTAGGGTTGTGGTCAGGGTCGGGGTTGGGGTTAGGGAAAGGGATAGGGTCGGGGTCGGGTTGATGGTTATGGTTAGGGTTGTGGTCAGGGTCGGGGTTGGGGTTAGGGAAAGGGATAGGGTCGGGGTCGGGTTGATGGTTATGGTTAGGGTTGTGGTCAGGGTCGGGGTCGGGGTTGGGGTTAGGGAAAGGGATAGGGTCGGGGTCGGGTTGATGGTTATGGTTAGGGTTGTGGTCAGGGTCGGGGTCGGGGTTGGGGTTAGGGAAAGGGATAGGGTCGGGGTCGGGTTGATGGTTATGGTTAGGGTTGTGGTCAGGGTCGGGGGCGGGGTTGGGGTTAGGTAAAGGGATAGGGTCGGGGTCGGGTTGATGGTTATGGTTAGGGTTGTGGTCAGGGTCGGGGGCGGGGTTGGGGTTAGGGAAAGGGATAGGGTCGGGGTCGGGTTGATGGTTATGGTTAGGGTTGTGGTCAGGGTCGGGGGCGGGGTTGGGGTTAGGGAAAGGGATAGGGTCGGGGTCGGGTTGATGGTTATGGTTAGGGTTGTGGTCAGGGTCGGGGGCGGGGTTGGGGTTAGGGAAAGGGATAGGGTCGGGGTCGGGTTGATGGTTATGGTTAGGGTTGTGGTCAGGGTCGGGGTTGGGGTTGGGGTTAGGGAAAGGGATAGGGTCGGGGTCGGGTTGATGGTTTTGGTTAGGGTTGTGGTCAGAGTCGGGGTCGGGGTTGGGGTTAGGGAAAGGGATAGGGTCGGGGTCGGGTTGATGGTTATGGTTAGGGTTGTGGTCAGGGTCGGGGTTGGGGTTAGGGAAAGGGATAGGGTCGGGGTCGGGTTGATGGTTATGGTTAGGGTTGTGGTCAGGGTCGGGGTTGGGGTTAGGGAAAGGGATAGGGTCGGGGTCGGGTTGATGGTTATGGTTAGGTTTGTGGTCTGGGTCGGGGTTGGGGTTAGGGAAAGGGATAGGGTCGGGGTCGGGTTGATGGTTATGGTTAGGGTTGTGGTCAGGGTCGGGGTCGGGGTTGGGGTTAGGGAAAGGGATAGGGTCGGGGTCGGGTTGATGGTTATGGTTAGGGTTGTGGTCAGGGTCGGGGTCGGGGTTGGGGTTAGGGAAAGGGATAGGGTCGGGGTCGGGTTGATGGTTATGGTTAGGGTTGTGGTCAGGGTCGGGGTCGGGGTTGGGGTTAGGGAAAGGGATAGGGTCGGGGTCGGGTTGATGGTTATGGTTAGGGTTGTGGTCAGGGTCGGGGTCGGGGTTGGGGTTAGGGAAAGGGATAGGGTCGGGGTCGGGTTGATGGTTATGGTTAGGGTTGTGGTCAGGGTCGGGGTCGGGGTTGGGGTTAGGGAAAGGGATAGGGTCGGGGTCGGGTTGATGGTTATGGTTAGGGTTGTGGTCAGGGTCGGGGTCGGGGTTGGGGTTAGGGAAAGGGATAGGGTCGGGGTCGGGTTGATGGTTATGGTTAGGGTTGTGGTCAGGGTCGGGGTCGGGGTTGGGGTTAGGGAAAGGGATAGGGTCGGGGTCGGGTTGATGGTTATGGTTAGGGTTGTGGTCAGGGTCGGGGTTGGGGTTAGGGAAAGGGATAGGGTCGGGGTCGGGTTGATGGTTATGGTTAGGGTTGTGGTCAGGGTCGGGGTCGGGGTTGGGGTTAGGGAAAGGGATAGGGTCGGGGTCGGGTTGATGGTTATGGTTAGGGTTGTGGTCAGGGTCGGGGTCGGGGTTGGGGTTAGGGAAAGGGATAGGGTCGGGGTCGGGTTGATGGTTATGGTTAGGGTTGTGGTCAGGGTCGGGGTCGGGGTTGGGGTTAGGGAAAGGGATAGGGTCGGGGTCGGGTTGATGGTTATGGTTAGGGTTGTGGTCAGGGTCGGGGGCGGGGTTGGGGTTAGGGAAAGGGATAGGGTCGGGGTCGGGTTGATGGTTATGGTTAGGGTTGTGGTCAGGGTCGGGGTCGGGGTTGGGGTTAGGGAAAGGGATAGGGTCGGGGTCGGGTTGATGGTTATGGTTAGGGTTGTGGTCAGGGTCGGGGGCGGGGTTGGGGTTAGGTAAAGGGATAGGGTCGGGGTCGGGTTGATGGTTATGGTTAGGGTTGTGGTCAGGGTCGGGGGCGGGGTTGGGGTTAGGGAAAGGGATAGGGTCGGGGTCGGGTTGATGGTTATGGTTAGGGTTGTGGTCAGGGTCGGGGGCGGGGTTGGGGTTAGGGAAAGGGATAGGGTCGGGGTCGGGTTGATGGTTATGGTTAGGGTTGTGGTCAGGGTCGGGGGCGGGGTTGGGGTTAGGGAAAGGGATAGGGTCGGGGTCGGGTTGATGGTTATGGTTAGGGTTGTGGTCAGGGTCGGGGTTGGGGTTGGGGTTAGGGAAAGGGATAGGGTCGGGGTCGGGTTGATGGTTATGGTTAGGGTTGTGGTCAGGGTCGGGGTCGGGGTTGGGGTTAGGGAAAGGGATAGGGTCGGGGTCGGGTTGATGGTTATGGTTAGGGTTGTGGTCAGGGTCGGGGTCGGGGTTGGGGTTAGGGAAAGGGATAGGGTCGGGGTCGGGTTGATGGTTATGGTTAGGGTTGTGGTCAGGGTCGGGGTCGGGGTTGGGGTTAGGGAAAGGGATAGGGTCGGGGTCGGGTTGATGGTTATGGTTAGGGTTGTGGTCAGGGTCGGGGTCGGGGTTGGGGTTAGGGAAAGGGATAGGGTCGGGGTCGGGTTGATGGTTATGGTTAGGGTTGTGGTCAGGGTCGGGGTCGGGGTTGGGGTTAGGGAAAGGGATAGGGTCGGGGTCGGGTTGATGGTTATGGTTAGGGTTGTGGTCAGGGTCGGGGTCGGGGTTGGGGTTAGGGAAAGGGATAGGGTCGGGGTCGGGTTGATGGTTATGGTTAGGGTTGTGGTCAGGGTCGGGGTCGGGGTTGGGGTTAGGGAAAGGGATAGGGTCGGGGTCGGGTTGATGGTTATGGTTAGGGTTGTGGTCAGGGTCGGGGTCGGGGTTGGGGTTAGGGAAAGGGATAGGGTCGGGGTCGGGTTGATGGTTATGGTTAGGGTTGTGGTCAGGGTCGGGGTCGGGGTTGGGGTTAGGGAAAGGGATAGGGTCGGGGTCGGGTTGATGGTTATGGTTAGGGTTGTGGTCAGGGTCGGGGTCGGGGTTGGGGTTAGGGAAAGGGATAGGGTCGGGGTCGGGTTGATGGTTATGGTTAGGGTTGTGGTCAGGGTCGGGGTCGGGGTTGGGGTTAGGGAAAGGGATAGGGTCGGGGTCGGGTTGATGGTTATGGTTAGGGTTGTGGTCAGGGTCGGGGTCGGGGTTGGGGTTAGGGAAAGGGATAGGGTCGGGGTCGGGTTGATGGTTATGGTTAGGGTTGTGGTCAGGGTCGGGGTTGGGGTTAGGGAAAGGGATAGGGTCGGGGTCGGGTTGATGGTTATGGTTAGGGTTGTGGTCAGGGTCGGGGTTGGGGTTAGGGAAAGGGATAGGGTCGGGGTCGGGTTGATGGTTATGGTTAGGGTTGTGGTCAGGGTCGGGGTCGGGGTTGGGGTTAGGGAAAGGGATAGGGTCGGGGTCGGGTTGATGGTTATGGTTAGGGTTGTGGTCAGGGTCGGGGTCGGGGTTGGGGTTAGGGAAAGGGATAGGGTCGGGGTCGGGTTGATGGTTATGGTTAGGGTTGTGGTCAGGGTCGGGGTTGGGGTTAGGGAAAGGGATAGGGTCGGGGTCGGGTTGATGGTTATGGTTAGGGTTGTGGTCAGGGTCGGGGTTGGGGTTAGGGAAAGGGATAGGGTCGGGGTCGGGTTGATGGTTATGGTTAGGTTTGTGGTCTGGGTCGGGGTTGGGGTTAGGGAAAGGGATAGGGTCGGGGTCGGGTTGATGGTTATGGTTAGGGTTGTGGTCAGGGTCGGGGTCGGGGTTGGGGTTAGGGAAAGGGATAGGGTCGGGGTCGGGTTGATGGTTATGGTTAGGGTTGTGGTCAGGGTCGGGGTCGGGGTTGGGGTTAGGGAAAGGGATAGGGTCGGGGTCGGGTTGATGGTTATGGTTAGGGTTGTGGTCAGGGTCGGGGTCGGGGTTGGGGTTAGGGAAAGGGATAGGGTCGGGGTCGGGTTGATGGTTATGGTTAGGGTTGTGGTCAGGGTCGGGGTCGGGGTTGGGGTTAGGGAAAGGGATAGGGTCGGGGTCGGGTTGATGGTTATGGTTAGGGTTGTGGTCAGGGTCGGGGTCGGGGTTGGGGTTAGGGAAAGGGATAGGGTCGGGGTCGGGTTGATGGTTATGGTTAGGGTTGTGGTCAGGGTCGGGGTCGGGGTTGGGGTTAGGGAAAGGGATAGGGTCGGGGTCGGGTTGATGGTTATGGTTAGGGTTGTGGTCAGGGTCGGGGTCGGGGTTGGGGTTAGGGAAAGGGATAGGGTCGGGGTCGGGTTGATGGTTATGGTTAGGGTTGTGGTCAGGGTCGGGGTTGGGGTTAGGGAAAGGGATAGGGTCGGGGTCGGGTTGATGGTTATGGTTAGGGTTGTGGTCAGGGTCGGGGTTGGGGTTAGGGAAAGGGATAGGGTCGGGGTCGGGTTGATGGTTATGGTTAGGGTTGTGGTCAGGGTCGGGGTTGGGGTTAGGGAAAGGGATAGGGTCGGGGTCGGGTTGATGGTTATGGTTAGGGTTGTGGTCAGGGTCGGGGTCGGGGTTGGGGTTAGGGAAAGGGATAGGGTCGGGGTCGGGTTGATGGTTATGGTTAGGGTTGTGGTCAGGGTCGGGGTCGGGGTTGGGGTTAGGGAAAGGGATAGGGTCGGGGTCGGGTTGATGGTTATGGTTAGGGTTGTGGTCAGGGTCGGGGTCGGGGTTGGGGTTAGGGAAAGGGATAGGGTCGGGGTCGGGTTGATGGTTATGGTTAGGGTTGTGGTCAGGGTCGGGGTCGGGGTTGGGGTTAGGGAAAGGGATAGGGTCGGGGTCGGGTTGATGGTTATGGTTAGGGTTGTGGTCAGGGTCGGGGTCGGGGTTGGGGTTAGGGAAAGGGATAGGGTCGGGGTCGGGTTGATGGTTATGGTTAGGGTTGTGGTCAGGGTCGGGGTCGGGGTTGGGGTTAGGGAAAGGGATAGGGTCGGGGTCGGGTTGATGGTTATGGTTAGGGTTGTGGTCAGGGTCGGGGTCGGGGTTGGGGTTAGGGAAAGGGATAGGGTCGGGGTCGGGTTGATGGTTATGGTTAGGGTTGTGGTCAGGGTCGGGGTCGGGGTTGGGGTTAGGGAAAGGGATAGGGTCGGGGTCGGGTTGATGGTTATGGTTAGGGTTGTGGTCAGGGTCGGGGTCGGGGTTGGGGTTAGGGAAAGGGATAGGGTCGGGGTCGGGTTGATGGTTATGGTTAGGGTTGTGGTCAGGGTCGGGGTCGGGGTTGGGGTTAGGGAAAGGGATAGGGTCGGGGTCGGGTTGATGGTTATGGTTAGGGTTGTGGTCAGGGTCGGGGTCGGGGTTGGGGTTAGGGAAAGGGATAGGGTCGGGGTCGGGTTGATGGTTATGGTTAGGGTTGTGGTCAGGGTCGGGGTTGGGGTTAGGGAAAGGGATAGGGTCGGGGTCGGGTTTATGGTTATGGTTAGGGTTGTGGTCAGGGTCGGGGTCGGGGTTGGGGTTAGGGAAAGGGATAGGGTCGGGGTCGGGTTGATGGTTATGGTTAGGGTTGTGGTCAGGGTCGGGGTCGGGGTTGGGGTTAGGGAAAGGGATAGGGTCGGGGTCGGGTTGATGGTTATGGTTAGGGTTGTGGTCAGGGTCGGGGTCGGGGTTGGGGTTAGGGAAAGGGATAGGGTCGGGGTCGGGTTGATGGTTATGGTTAGTGTTGTGGTCAGGGTCGGGGTCGGGGTTGGGGTTAGGGAAAGGGATAGGGTCGGGGTCGGGTTGATGGTTATGGTTAGGGTTGTGGTCAGGGTCGGGGTCGGGGTTGGGGTTAGGGAAAGGGATAGGGTCGGGGTCGGGTTGATGGTTATGGTTAGGGTTGTGGTCAGGGTCGGGGTCGGGGTTGGGGTTAGGGAAAGGGATAGGGTCGGGGTCGGGTTGATGGTTATGGTTAGGGTTGTGGTCAGGGTCGGGGTCGGGGTTGGGGTTAGGGAAAGGGATAGGGTCGGGGTCGGGTTGATGGTTATGGTTAGGGTTGTGGTCAGGGTCGGGGTCGGGGTTGGGGTTAGGGAAAGGGATAGGGTCGGGGTCGGGTTGATGGTTATGGTTAGGGTTGTGGTCAGGGTCGGGGTCGGGGTTGGGGTTAGGGAAAGGGATAGGGTCGGGGTCGGGTTGATGGTTATGGTTAGGGTTGTGGTCAGGGTCGGGGTCGGGGTTGGGGTTAGGGAAAGGGATAGGGTCGGGGTCGGGTTGATGGTTATGGTTAGGGTTGTGGTCAGGGTCGGGGTCGGGGTTGGGGTTAGGGAAAGGGATAGGGTCGGGGTCGGGTTGATGGTTATGGTTAGGGTTGTGGTCAGGGTCGGGGTCGGGGTTGGGGTTAGGGAAAGGGATAGGGTCGGGGTCGGGTTGATGGTTATGGTTAGGGTTGTGGTCAGGGTCGGGGTCGGGGTTGGGGTTAGGGAAAGGGATAGGGTCGGGGTCGGGTTGATGGTTATGGTTAGGGTTGTGGTCAGGGTCGGGGTCGGGGTTGGGGTTAGGGAAAGGGATAGGGTCGGGGTCGGGTTGATGGTTATGGTTAGGGTTGTGGTCAGGGTCGGGGTCGGGGTTGGGGTTAGGGAAAGGGATAGGGTCGGGGTCGGGTTGATGGTTATGGTTAGGGTTGTGGTCAGGGTCGGGGTCGGGGTTGGGGTTAGGGAAAGGGATAGGGTCGGGGTCGGGTTGATGGTTATGGTTAGGGTTGTGGTCAGGGTCGGGGTCGGGGTTGGGGTTAGGGAAAGGGATAGGGTCGGGGTCGGGTTGATGGTTATGGTTAGGGTTGTGGTCAGGGTCGGGGTCGGGGTTGGGGTTAGGGAAAGGGATAGGGTCGGGGTCGGGTTGATGGTTATGGTTAGGGTTGTGGTCAGGGTCGGGGTCGGGGTTGGGGTTAGGGAAAGGGATAGGGTCGGGGTCGGGTTGATGGTTATGGTTAGGGTTGTGGTCAGGGTCGGGGTCGGGGTTGGGGTTAGGGAAAGGGATAGGGTCGGGGTCGGGTTGATGGTTATGGTTAGGGTTGTGGTCAGGGTCGGGGTCGGGGTTGGGGTTAGGGAAAGGGATAGGGTCGGGGTCGGGTTGATGGTTATGGTTAGGGTTGTGGTCAGGGTCGGGGTCGGGGTTGGGGTTAGGGAAAGGGATAGGGTCGGGGTCGGGTTGATGGTTATGGTTAGGGTTGTGGTCAGGGTCGGGGTCGGGGTTGGGGTTAGGGAAAGGGATAGGGTCGGGGTCGGGTTGATGGTTATGGTTAGGGTTGTGGTCAGGGTCGGGGTCGGGGTTGGGGTTAGGGAAAGGGATAGGGTCGGGGTCGGGTTGATGGTTATGGTTAGGGTTGTGGTCAGGGTCGGGGTCGGGGTTGGGGTTAGGGAAAGGGATAGGGTCGGGGTCGGGTTGATGGTTATGGTTAGGGTTGTGGTCAGGGTCGGGGTCGGGGTTGGGGTTAGGGAAAGGGATAGGGTCGGGGTCGGGTTGATGGTTATGGTTAGGGTTGTGGTCAGGGTCGGGGTCGGGGTTGGGGTTAGGGAAAGGGATAGGGTCGGGGTCGGGTTGATGGTTATGGTTAGGGTTGTGGTCAGGGTCGGGGTCGGGGTTGGGGTTAGGGAAAGGGATAGGGTCGGGGTCGGGTTGATGGTTATGGTTAGGGTTGTGGTCAGGGTCGGGGTCGGGGTTGGGGTTAGGGAAAGGGATAGGGTCGGGGTCGGGTTGATGGTTATGGTTAGGGTTGTGGTCAGGGTCGGGGTCGGGGTTGGGGTTAGGGAAAGGGATAGGGTCGGGGTCGGGTTGATGGTTATGGTTAGGGTTGTGGTCAGGGTCGGGGTCGGGGTTGGGGTTAGGGAAAGGGATAGGGTCGGGGTCGGGTTGATGGTTATGGTTAGGGTTGTGGTCAGGGTCGGGGTCGGGGTTGGGGTTAGGGAAAGGGATAGGGTCGGGGTCGGGTTGATGGTTATGGTTAGGGTTGTGGTCAGGGTCGGGGTCGGGGTTGGGGTTAGGGAAAGGGATAGGGTCGGGGTCGGGTTGATGGTTATGGTTAGGGTTGTGGTCAGGGTCGGGGTCGGGGTTGGGGTTAGGGAAAGGGATAGGGTCGGGGTCGGGTTGATGGTTATGGTTAGGGTTGTGGTCAGGGTCGGGGTCGGGGTTGGGGTTAGGGAAAGGGATAGGGTCGGGGTCGGGTTGATGGTTATGGTTAGGGTTGTGGTCAGGGTCGGGGTCGGGGTTGGGGTTAGGGAAAGGGATAGGGTCGGGGTCGGGTTGATGGTTATGGTTAGGGTTGTGGTCAGGGTCGGGGTCGGGGTTGGGGTTAGGGAAAGGGATAGGGTCGGGGTCGGGTTGATGGTTATGGTTAGGGTTGTGGTCAGGGTCGGGGTCGGGGTTGGGGTTAGGGAAAGGGATAGGGTCGGGGTCGGGTTGATGGTTATGGTTAGGGTTGTGGTCAGGGTCGGGGTCGGGGTTGGGGTTAGGGAAAGGGATAGGGTCGGGGTCGGGTTGATGGTTATGGTTAGGGTTGTGGTCAGGGTCGGGGTCGGGGTTGGGGTTAGGGAAAGGGATAGGGTCGGGGTCGGGTTGATGGTTATGGTTAGGGTTGTGGTCAGGGTCGGGGTCGGGGTTGGGGTTAGGGAAAGGGATAGGGTCGGGGTCGGGTTGATGGTTATGGTTAGGGTTGTGGTCAGGGTCGGGGTCGGGGTTGGGGTTAGGGAAAGGGATAGGGTCGGGGTCGGGTTGATGGTTATGGTTAGGGTTGTGGTCAGGGTCGGGGTCGGGGTTGGGGTTAGGGAAAGGGATAGGGTCGGGGTCGGGTTGATGGTTATGGTTAGGGTTGTGGTCAGGGTCGGGGTCGGGGTTGGGGTTAGGGAAAGGGATAGGGTCGGGGTCGGGTTGATGGTTATGGTTAGGGTTGTGGTCAGGGTCGGGGTCGGGGTTGGGGTTAGGGAAAGGGATAGGGTCGGGGTCGGGTTGATGGTTATGGTTAGGGTTGTGGTCAGGGTCGGGGTCGGGGTTGGGGTTAGGGAAAGGGATAGGGTCGGGGTCGGGTTGATGGTTATGGTTAGGGTTGTGGTCAGGGTCGGGGTCGGGGTTGGGGTTAGGGAAAGGGATAGGGTCGGGGTCGGGTTGATGGTTATGGTTAGGGTTGTGGTCAGGGTCGGGGTCGGGGTTGGGGTTAGGGAAAGGGATAGGGTCGGGGTCGGGTTGATGGTTATGGTTAGGGTTGTGGTCAGGGTCGGGGTCGGGGTTGGGGTTAGGGAAAGGGATAGGGTCGGGGTCGGGTTGATGGTTATGGTTAGGGTTGTGGTCAGGGTCGGGGTCGGGGTTGGGGTTAGGGAAAGGGATAGGGTCGGGGTCGGGTTGATGGTTATGGTTAGGGTTGTGGTCAGGGTCGGGGTCGGGGTTGGGGTTAGGGAAAGGGATAGGGTCGGGGTCGGGTTGATGGTTATGGTTAGGGTTGTGGTCAGGGTCGGGGTCGGGGTTGGGGTTAGGGAAAGGGATAGGGTCGGGGTCGGGTTGATGGTTATGGTTAGGGTTGTGGTCAGGGTCGGGGTCGGGGTTGGGGTTAGGGAAAGGGATAGGGTCGGGGTCGGGTTGATGGTTATGGTTAGGGTTGTGGTCAGGGTCGGGGTCGGGGTTGGGGTTAGGGAAAGGGATAGGGTCGGGGTCGGGTTGATGGTTATGGTTAGGGTTGTGGTCAGGGTCGGGGTCGGGGTTGGGGTTAGGGAAAGGGATAGGGTCGGGGTCGGGTTGATGGTTATGGTTAGGGTTGTGGTCAGGGTCGGGGTCGGGGTTGGGGTTAGGGAAAGGGATAGGGTCGGGGTCGGGTTGATGGTTATGGTTAGGGTTGTGGTCAGGGTCGGGGTCGGGGTTGGGGTTAGGGAAAGGGATAGGGTCGGGGTCGGGTTGATGGTTATGGTTAGGGTTGTGGTCAGGGTCGGGGTCGGGGTTGGGGTTAGGGAAAGGGATAGGGTCGGGGTCGGGTTGATGGTTATGGTTAGGGTTGTGGTCAGGGTCGGGGTCGGGGTTGGGGTTAGGGAAAGGGATAGGGTCGGGGTCGGGTTGATGGTTATGGTTAGGGTTGTGGTCAGGGTCGGGGTCGGGGTTGGGGTTAGGGAAAGGGATAGGGTCGGGGTCGGGTTGATGGTTATGGTTAGGGTTGTGGTCAGGGTCGGGGTCGGGGTTGGGGTTAGGGAAAGGGATAGGGTCGGGGTCGGGTTGATGGTTATGGTTAGGGTTGTGGTCAGGGTCGGGGTCGGGGTTGGGGTTAGGGAAAGGGATAGGGTCGGGGTCGGGTTGATGGTTATGGTTAGGGTTGTGGTCAGGGTCGGGGTCGGGGTTGGGGTTAGGGAAAGGGATAGGGTCGGGGTCGGGTTGATGGTTATGGTTAGGGTTGTGGTCAGGGTCGGGGTCGGGGTTGGGGTTAGGGAAAGGGATAGGGTCGGGGTCGGGTTGATGGTTATGGTTAGGGTTGTGGTCAGGGTCGGGGTCGGGGTTGGGGTTAGGGAAAGGGATAGGGTCGGGGTCGGGTTGATGGTTATGGTTAGGGTTGTGGTCAGGGTCGGGGTCGGGGTTGGGGTTAGGGAAAGGGATAGGGTCGGGGTCGGGTTGATGGTTATGGTTAGGGTTGTGGTCAGGGTCGGGGTCGGGGTTGGGGTTAGGGAAAGGGATAGGGTCGGGGTCGGGTTGATGGTTATGGTTAGGGTTGTGGTCAGGGTCGGGGTCGGGGTTGGGGTTAGGGAAAGGGATAGGGTCGGGGTCGGGTTGATGGTTATGGTTAGGGTTGTGGTCAGGGTCGGGGTCGGGGTTGGGGTTAGGGAAAGGGATAGGGTCGGGGTCGGGTTGATGGTTATGGTTAGGGTTGTGGTCAGGGTCGGGGTCGGGGTTGGGGTTAGGGAAAGGGATAGGGTCGGGGTCGGGTTGATGGTTATGGTTAGGGTTGTGGTCAGGGTCGGGGTCGGGGTTGGGGTTAGGGAAAGGGATAGGGTCGGGGTCGGGTTGATGGTTATGGTTAGGGTTGTGGTCAGGGTCGGGGTCGGGGTTGGGGTTAGGGAAAGGGATAGGGTCGGGGTCGGGTTGATGGTTATGGTTAGGGTTGTGGTCAGGGTCGGGGTCGGGGTTGGGGTTAGGGAAAGGGATAGGGTCGGGGTCGGGTTGATGGTTATGGTTAGGGTTGTGGTCAGGGTCGGGGTCGGGGTTGGGGTTAGGGAAAGGGATAGGGTCGGGGTCGGGTTGATGGTTATGGTTAGGGTTGTGGTCAGGGTCGGGGTCGGGGTTGGGGTTAGGGAAAGGGATAGGGTCGGGGTCGGGTTGATGGTTATGGTTAGGGTTGTGGTCAGGGTCGGGGTCGGGGTTGGGGTTAGGGAAAGGGATAGGGTCGGGGTCGGGTTGATGGTTATGGTTAGGGTTGTGGTCAGGGTCGGGGTCGGGGTTGGGGTTAGGGAAAGGGATAGGGTCGGGGTCGGGTTGATGGTTATGGTTAGGGTTGTGGTCAGGGTCGGGGTCGGGGTTGGGGTTAGGGAAAGGGATAGGGTCGGGGTCGGGTTGATGGTTATGGTTAGGGTTGTGGTCAGGGTCGGGGTCGGGGTTGGGGTTAGGGAAAGGGATAGGGTCGGGGTCGGGTTGATGGTTATGGTTAGGGTTGTGGTCAGGGTCGGGGTCGGGGTTGGGGTTAGGGAAAGGGATAGGGTCGGGGTCGGGTTGATGGTTATGGTTAGGGTTGTGGTCAGGGTCGGGGTCGGGGTTGGGGTTAGGGAAAGGGATAGGGTCGGGGTCGGGTTGATGGTTATGGTTAGGGTTGTGGTCAGGGTCGGGGTCGGGGTTGGGGTTAGGGAAAGGGATAGGGTCGGGGTCGGGTTGATGGTTATGGTTAGGGTTGTGGTCAGGGTCGGGGTCGGGGTTGGGGTTAGGGAAAGGGATAGGGTCGGGGTCGGGTTGATGGTTATGGTTAGGGTTGTGGTCAGGGTCGGGGTCGGGGTTGGGGTTAGGGAAAGGGATAGGGTCGGGGTCGGGTTGATGGTTATGGTTAGGGTTGTGGTCAGGGTCGGGGTCGGGGTTGGGGTTAGGGAAAGGGATAGGGTCGGGGTCGGGTTGATGGTTATGGTTAGGGTTGTGGTCAGGGTCGGGGTCGGGGTTGGGGTTAGGGAAAGGGATAGGGTCGGGGTCGGGTTGATGGTTATGGTTAGGGTTGTGGTCAGGGTCGGGGTCGGGGTTGGGGTTAGGGAAAGGGATAGGGTCGTTAGGGAAAGGGATAGGGTCGGGGTCGGGTTGATGGTTATGGTTAGGGTTGTGGTCAGGGTCGGGGTCGGGGTTGGGGTTAGGGAAAGGGATAGGGTCGGGGTCGGGTTGATGGTTATGGTTAGGGTTGTGGTCAGGGTCGGGGTCGGGGTTGGGGTTAGGGAAAGGGATAGGGTCGGGGTCGGGTTGATGGTTATGGTTAGGGTTGTGGTCAGGGTCGGGGTCGGGGTTGGGGTTAGGGAAAGGGATAGGGTCGGGGTCGGGTTGATGGTTATGGTTAGGGTTGTGGTCAGGGTCGGGGTCGGGGTTGGGGTTAGGGAAAGGGATAGGGTCGGGGTCGGGTTGATGGTTATGGTTAGGGTTGTGGTCAGGGTCGGGGTCGGGGTTGGGGTTAGGGAAAGGGATAGGGTCGGGGTCGGGTTGATGGTTATGGTTAGGGTTGTGGTCAGGGTCGGGGTCGGGGTTGGGGTTAGGGAAAGGGATAGGGTCGGGGTCGGGTTGATGGTTATGGTTAGGGTTGTGGTCAGGGTCGGGGTCGGGGTTGGGGTTAGGGAAAGGGATAGGGTCGGGGTCGGGTTGATGGTTATGGTTAGGGTTGTGGTCAGGGTCGGGGTCGGGGTTGGGGTTAGGGAAAGGGATAGGGTCGGGGTCGGGTTGATGGTTATGGTTAGGGTTGTGGTCAGGGTCGGGGTCGGGGTTGGGGTTAGGGAAAGGGATAGGGTCGGGGTCGGGTTGATGGTTATGGTTAGGGTTGTGGTCAGGGTCGGGGTCGGGGTTGGGGTTAGGGAAAGGGATAGGGTCGGGGTCGGGTTGATGGTTATGGTTAGGGTTGTGGTCAGGGTCGGGGTCGGGGTTGGGGTTAGGGAAAGGGATAGGGTCGGGGTCGGGTTGATGGTTATGGTTAGGGTTGTGGTCAGGGTCGGGGTCGGGGTTGGGGTTAGGGAAAGGGATAGGGTCGGGGTCGGGTTGATGGTTATGGTTAGGGTTGTGGTCAGGGTCGGGGTCGGGGTTGGGGTTAGGGAAAGGGATAGGGTCGGGGTCGGGTTGATGGTTATGGTTAGGGTTGTGGTCAGGGTCGGGGTCGGGGTTGGGGTTAGGGAAAGGGATAGGGTCGGGGTCGGGTTGATGGTTATGGTTAGGGTTGTGGTCAGGGTCGGGGTCGGGGTTGGGGTTAGGGAAAGGGATAGGGTCGGGGTCGGGTTGATGGTTATGGTTAGGGTTGTGGTCAGGGTCGGGGTCGGGGTTGGGGTTAGGGAAAGGGATAGGGTCGGGGTCGGGTTGATGGTTATGGTTAGGGTTGTGGTCAGGGTCGGGGTCGGGGTTGGGGTTAGGGAAAGGGATAGGGTCGGGGTCGGGTTGATGGTTATGGTTAGGGTTGTGGTCAGGGTCGGGGTCGGGGTTGGGGTTAGGGAAAGGGATAGGGTCGGGGTCGGGTTGATGGTTATGGTTAGGGTTGTGGTCAGGGTCGGGGTCGGGGTTGGGGTTAGGGAAAGGGATAGGGTCGGGGTCGGGTTGATGGTTATGGTTAGGGTTGTGGTCAGGGTCGGGGTCGGGGTTGGGGTTAGGGAAAGGGATAGGGTCGGGGTCGGGTTGATGGTTATGGTTAGGGTTGTGGTCAGGGTCGGGGTCGGGGTTGGGGTTAGGGAAAGGGATAGGGTCGGGGTCGGGTTGATGGTTATGGTTAGGGTTGTGGTCAGGGTCGGGGTCGGGGTTGGGGTTAGGGAAAGGGATAGGGTCGGGGTCGGGTTGATGGTTATGGTTAGGGTTGTGGTCAGGGTCGGGGTCGGGGTTGGGGTTAGGGAAAGGGATAGGGTCGGGGTCGGGTTGATGGTTATGGTTAGGGTTGTGGTCAGGGTCGGGGTCGGGGTTGGGGTTAGGGAAAGGGATAGGGTCGGGGTCGGGTTGATGGTTATGGTTAGGGTTGTGGTCAGGGTCGGGGTCGGGGTTGGGGTTAGGGAAAGGGATAGGGTCGGGGTCGGGTTGATGGTTATGGTTAGGGTTGTGGTCAGGGTCGGGGTCGGGGTTGGGGTTAGGGAAAGGGATAGGGTCGGGGTCGGGTTGATGGTTATGGTTAGGGTTGTGGTCAGGGTCGGGGTCGGGGTTGGGGTTAGGGAAAGGGATAGGGTCGGGGTCGGGTTGATGGTTATGGTTAGGGTTGTGGTCAGGGTCGGGGTCGGGGTTGGGGTTAGGGAAAGGGATAGGGTCGGGGTCGGGTTGATGGTTATGGTTAGGGTTGTGGTCAGGGTCGGGGTCGGGGTTGGGGTTAGGGAAAGGGATAGGGTCGGGGTCGGGTTGATGGTTATGGTTAGGGTTGTGGTCAGGGTCGGGGTCGGGGTTGGGGTTAGGGAAAGGGATAGGGTCGGGGTCGGGTTGATGGTTATGGTTAGGGTTGTGGTCAGGGTCGGGGTCGGGGTTGGGGTTAGGGAAAGGGATAGGGTCGGGGTCGGGTTGATGGTTATGGTTAGGGTTGTGGTCAGGGTCGGGGTCGGGGTTGGGGTTAGGGAAAGGGATAGGGTCGGGGTCGGGTTGATGGTTATGGTTAGGGTTGTGGTCAGGGTCGGGGTCGGGGTTGGGGTTAGGGAAAGGGATAGGGTCGGGGTCGGGTTGATGGTTATGGTTAGGGTTGTGGTCAGGGTCGGGGTCGGGGTTGGGGTTAGGGAAAGGGATAGGGTCGGGGTCGGGTTGATGGTTATGGTTAGGGTTGTGGTCAGGGTCGGGGTCGGGGTTGGGGTTAGGGAAAGGGATAGGGTCGGGGTCGGGTTGATGGTTATGGTTAGGGTTGTGGTCAGGGTCGGGGTCGGGGTTGGGGTTAGGGAAAGGGATAGGGTCGGGGTCGGGTTGATGGTTATGGTTAGGGTTGTGGTCAGGGTCGGGGTCGGGGTTGGGGTTAGGGAAAGGGATAGGGTCGGGGTCGGGTTGATGGTTATGGTTAGGGTTGTGGTCAGGGTCGGGGTCGGGGTTGGGGTTAGGGAAAGGGATAGGGTCGGGGTCGGGTTGATGGTTATGGTTAGGGTTGTGGTCAGGGTCGGGGTCGGGGTTGGGGTTAGGGAAAGGGATAGGGTCGGGGTCGGGTTGATGGTTATGGTTAGGGTTGTGGTCAGGGTCGGGGTCGGGGTTGGGGTTAGGGAAAGGGATAGGGTCGGGGTCGGGTTGATGGTTATGGTTAGGGTTGTGGTCAGGGTCGGGGTCGGGGTTGGGGTTAGGGAAAGGGATAGGGTCGGGGTCGGGTTGATGGTTATGGTTAGGGTTGTGGTCAGGGTCGGGGTCGGGGTTGGGGTTAGGGAAAGGGATAGGGTCGGGGTCGGGTTGATGGTTATGGTTAGGGTTGTGGTCAGGGTCGGGGTCGGGGTTGGGGTTAGGGAAAGGGATAGGGTCGGGGTCGGGTTGATGGTTATGGTTAGGGTTGTGGTCAGGGTCGGGGTCGGGGTTGGGGTTAGGGAAAGGGATAGGGTCGGGGTCGGGTTGATGGTTATGGTTAGGGTTGTGGTCAGGGTCGGGGTCGGGGTTGGGGTTAGGGAAAGGGATAGGGTCGGGGTCGGGTTGATGGTTATGGTTAGGGTTGTGGTCAGGGTCGGGGTCGGGGTTGGGGTTAGGGAAAGGGATAGGGTCGGGGTCGGGTTGATGGTTATGGTTAGGGTTGTGGTCAGGGTCGGGGTCGGGGTTGGGGTTAGGGAAAGGGATAGGGTCGGGGTCGGGTTGATGGTTATGGTTAGGGTTGTGGTCAGGGTCGGGGTCGGGGTTGGGGTTAGGGAAAGGGATAGGGTCGGGGTCGGGTTGATGGTTATGGTTAGGGTTGTGGTCAGGGTCGGGGTCGGGGTTGGGGTTAGGGAAAGGGATAGGGTCGGGGTCGGGTTGATGGTTATGGTTAGGGTTGTGGTCAGGGTCGGGGTCGGGGTTGGGGTTAGGGAAAGGGATAGGGTCGGGGTCGGGTTGATGGTTATGGTTAGGGTTGTGGTCAGGGTCGGGGTCGGGGTTGGGGTTAGGGAAAGGGATAGGGTCGGGGTCGGGTTGATGGTTATGGTTAGGGTTGTGGTCAGGGTCGGGGTCGGGGTTGGGGTTAGGGAAAGGGATAGGGTCGGGGTCGGGTTGATGGTTATGGTTAGGGTTGTGGTCAGGGTCGGGGTCGGGGTTGGGGTTAGGGAAAGGGATAGGGTCGGGGTCGGGTTGATGGTTATGGTTAGGGTTGTGGTCAGGGTCGGGGTCGGGGTTGGGGTTAGGGAAAGGGATAGGGTCGGGGTCGGGTTGATGGTTATGGTTAGGGTTGTGGTCAGGGTCGGGGTCGGGGTTGGGGTTAGGGAAAGGGATAGGGTCGGGGTCGGGTTGATGGTTATGGTTAGGGTTGTGGTCAGGGTCGGGGTCGGGGTTGGGGTTAGGGAAAGGGATAGGGTCGGGGTCGGGTTGATGGTTATGGTTAGGGTTGTGGTCAGGGTCGGGGTCGGGGTTGGGGTTAGGGAAAGGGATAGGGTCGGGGTCGGGTTGATGGTTATGGTTAGGGTTGTGGTCAGGGTCGGGGTCGGGGTTGGGGTTAGGGAAAGGGATAGGGTCGGGGTCGGGTTGATGGTTATGGTTAGGGTTGTGGTCAGGGTCGGGGTCGGGGTTGGGGTTAGGGAAAGGGATAGGGTCGGGGTCGGGTTGATGGTTATGGTTAGGGTTGTGGTCAGGGTCGGGGTCGGGGTTGGGGTTAGGGAAAGGGATAGGGTCGGGGTCGGGTTGATGGTTATGGTTAGGGTTGTGGTCAGGGTCGGGGTCGGGGTTGGGGTTAGGGAAAGGGATAGGGTCGGGGTCGGGTTGATGGTTATGGTTAGGGTTGTGGTCAGGGTCGGGGTCGGGGTTGGGGTTAGGGAAAGGGATAGGGTCGGGGTCGGGTTGATGGTTATGGTTAGGGTTGTGGTCAGGGTCGGGGTCGGGGTTGGGGTTAGGGAAAGGGATAGGGTCGGGGTCGGGTTGATGGTTATGGTTAGGGTTGTGGTCAGGGTCGGGTTGGGGTTAGGGAAAGGGATAGGGTCGGGGTCGGGTTGATGGTTATGGTTAGGGTTGTGGTCAGGGTCGGGGTCGGGGTTGGGGTTAGGGAAAGGGATAGGGTCGGGGTCGGGTTGATGGTTATGGTTAGGGTTGTGGTCAGGGTCGGGGTCGGGGTTGGGGTTAGGGAAAGGGATAGGGTCGGGGTCGGGTTGATGGTTATGGTTAGGGTTGTGGTCAGGGTCGGGGTCGGGGTTGGGGTTAGGGAAAGGGATAGGGTCGGGGTCGGGTTGATGGTTATGGTTAGGGTTGTGGTCAGGGTCGGGGTCGGGGTTGGGGTTAGGGAAAGGGATAGGGTCGGGGTCGGGTTGATGGTTGTGGTCAGGGTCGGGGTCGGGGTTGGGGTTAGGGAAAGGGATAGGGTCGGGGTCGGGTTGATGGTTGTGGTCAAGGTCGGGGTCGGGGTTGGGGTTAGGGAAAGGGATAGGGTCGGGGTCGGGTTGATGGTTATGGTTAGGGTTGTGGTCAGGGTCGGGGTCGGGGTTGGGGTTAGGGAAAGGGATAGGGTCGGGGTCGGGTTGATGGTTATGGTTAGGGTTGTGGTCAGGGTCGGGGTCGGGGTTGGGGTTAGGGAAAGGGATAGGGTCGGGGTCGGGTTGATGGTTATGGTTAGGGTTGTGGTCAGGGTCGGGGTCGGGGTTGGGGTTAGGGAAAGAGATAGGGTCGGGGTCGGGTTGATGGTTATGGTTAGGGTTGTGGTCAGGGTCGGGGTCGGGGTTGGGGTTAGGGAAAGCGATAGGGTCAGGGTCGGGGTCGGGGTTGGGGTTAGGGAAAGGGATAGGGTCGGGGTCGGGTTGATGGTTATGGTTAGGGTTGTGGTCAGGGTCGGGGTCGGGGTTGGGGTGAGGGAAAGGGATAGGGTCGGGGTCGGGTTGATGGTTATGGTTAGGGTTGTGGTCAGGGTCGGGGTCGGGGTTGGGGTTAGGGAAAGGGATAGGGTCGGGGTCCTATCCCTTTCCCTAACCCCAACCCCGACCCCGACCCTGACCACAACCCTAACCATAACCATCAACCCGACCCCGACCCTATCCCTTTCCCTAACCCCAACCCCGACCCCGACCCTGACCACAACCCTAACCATAACCATCAACCCGACCCCGACCCTATCCCTTTCCCTAACCCCAACCCCGACCCTGACCACAACCCTAACCATAACCATCAACCCGACCCCGACCCTATCCCTTTCCCTAACCCCAACCCCGAACCCGACCCTGACCACAACCCTAACCATAACCATCAACCCGACCCCGACCCTATCCCTTTCCCTAACCCCAACCCCGACCCCGACCCTGACCACAACCCTAACCATAACCATCAACCCGACCCCGACCCTATCCCTTTCCCTAACCCCAACCCCGACCCCGACCCTGACCACAACCCTAACCATAACCATCAACCCGACCCCGACCCTATCCCTTTCCCTAACCCCAACCCCGACCCCGACCCTGACCACAACCCTAACCATAACCATCAACCCGACCCCGACCCTATCCCTTTCCCTAACCCCAACCCCGACCCCGACCCTGACCACAACCCTAACCATAACCATCAACCCGACCCCGACCCTATCCCTTTCCCTAACCCCAACCCCGACCCCGACCCTGACCACAACCCTAACCATAACCATCAACCCGACCCCGACCCTATCCCTTTCCCTAACCCCAACCCCGACCCCGACCCTGACCACAACCCTAACCATAACCATCAACCCGACCCCGACCCTATCCCTTTCCCTAACCCCAACCCCGACCCCGACCCTGACCACAACCCTAACCATAACCATCAACCCGACCCCGACCCTATCCCTTTCCCTAACCCCAACCCCGACCCCGACCCTGACCACAACCCTAACCATAACCATCAACCCGACCCCGACCCTATCCCTTTCCCTAACCCCAACCCCGACCCCGACCCGGACCACAACCCTAACCATAACCATCAACCCGACCCCGACCCTATCCCTTTCCCTAACCCCAACCCCGACCCCGACCCTGACCACAACCCTAACCATAACCATCAACCCGACCCCGACCCTATCCCTTTCCCTAACCCCAACCCCGACCCCGACCCTGACCACAACCCTAACCATAACCATCAACCCGACCCCGACCCTATCCCTTTCCCTAACCCCAACCCCGACCCCGACCCTGACCACAACCCTAACCATAACCATCAACCCGACCCCGACCCTATCCCTTTCCCTAACCCCAACCCCGACCCCGACCCTGACCACAACCCTAACCATAACCATCAACCCGACCCCGACCCTATCCCTTTCCCTAACCCCAACCCCGACCCCGACCCTGACCACAACCCTAACCATAACCATCAACCCGACCCCGACCCTATCCCTTTCCCTAACCCCAACCCCGACCCCGACCCTGACCACAACCCTAACCATAACCATCAACCCGACCCCGACCCTATCCCTTTCCCTAACCCCAACCCCGACCCCGACCCTGACCACAACCCTAACCATAACCATCAACCCGACCCCGACCCTATCCCTTTCCCTAACCCCAACCCCGACCCCGACCCTGACCACAACCCTAACCATAACCATCAACCCGACCCCGACCCTATCGCTTTCCCTAACCCCAACCCCGACCCCGACCCTGACCACAACCCTAACCATAACCATCAACCCGACCCCGACCCTATCCCTTTCCCTAACCCCAACCCCGACCCCGACCCTGACCACAACCCTAACCATAACCATCAACCCGACCCCGACCCTATCCCTTTCCCTAACCCCAACCCCGACCCCGACCCTGACCACAACCCTAACCATAACCATCAACCCGACCCCGACCCTATCCCTTTCCCTAACCCCAACCCCGACCCTGACCACAACCCTAACCATAACCATCAACCCGACCCCGACCCTATCCCTTTCCCTAACCCCAACCCCGACCCCGACCCTGACCACAACCCTAACCATAACCATCAACCCGACCCCGACCCTATCCCTTTCCCTAACCCCAACCCCGACCCTGACCACAACCCTAACCATAACCATCAACCCGACCCCGACCCTATCCCTTTCCCTAACCCCAACCCCGACCCCGACCCTGACCACAACCCTAACCATAACCATAAACCCGACCCCGACCCTATCCCTTTCACTAACCCCAACCCCGACCCTGACCACAACCCTAACCATAACCATCAACCCGTCCCCGACCCTATCCCTTTCCCTAACCCCAACCCCGACCCCGACCCTGACCACAACCCTAACCATAACCATCAACCCGACCCCGACCCTATCCCTTTCCCTAACCCCAACCCCGACCCCGACCCTGACCACAACCCTAACCATAACCATCAACCCGACCCCGACCCTATCCCTTTCCCTAACCCCAACCCCGACCCCGACCCTGACCACAACCCTAACCATAACCATCAACCCGACCCCGACCCTATCCCTTTCCCTAACCCCAACCCCGACCCCGACCCTGACCACAACCCTAACCATAACCATCAACCCGACCCCGACCCTATCCCTTTCCCTAACCCCAACCCCGACCCCGACCCTGACCACAACCCTAACCATAACCATCAACCCGACCCCGACCCTATCCCTTTCCCTAACCCCAACCCCGACCCCGACCCTGACCACAACCCTAACCATAACCATCAACCCGACCCCGACCCTATCCCTTTCCCTAACCCCAACCCCGACCCCGACCCTGACCACAACCCTAACCATAACCATCAACCCGACCCCGACCCTATCCCTTTCCCTAACCCCAACCCCGACCCTGACCACAAACCTAACCATAACCATCAACCCGACCCCGACCCTATCCCTTTCCCTAACCCCAACCCCGACCCTGACCACAACCCTAACCATAACCATCAACCCGACCCCGACCCTATCCCTTTCCCTAACCCCAACCCCGACCCTGACCACAACCCTAACCATAACCATCAACCCGACCCCGACCCTATCCCTTTCCCTAACCCCAACCCCGACCCCGACCCTGACCACAACCCTAACCATAACCATCAACCCGACCCCGACCCTATCCCTTTCCCTAACCCCAACCCCGACCCCGACCCTGACCACAACCCTAACCATAACCATCAACCCGACCCCGACCCTATCCCTTTCCCTAACCCCAACCCCGACCCCGACCCTGACCACAACCCTAACCATAACCATCAACCCGACCCCGACCCTATCCCTTTCCCTAACCCCAACCCCGACCCCGACCCTGACCACAACCCTAACCATAACCATCAACCCGACCCCGACCCTATCCCTTTCCCTAACCCCAACCCCGACCCCGACCCTGACCACAACCCTAACCATAACCATCAACCCGACCCCGACCCTATCCCTTTCCCTAACCCCAACCCCGACCCCGACCCTGACCACAACCCTAACCATAACCATCAACCCGACCCCGACCCTATCCCTTTCCCTAACCCCAACCCCGACCCCGACCCTGACCACAACCCTAACCATAACCATCAACCCGACCCCGACCCTATCCCTTTCCCTAACCCCAACCCCGACCCCGACCCTGACCACAACCCTAACCATAACCATCAACCCGACCCCGACCCTATCCCTTTCCCTAACCCCAACCCCGACCCCGACCCTGACCACAACCCTAACCATAACCATCAACCCGACCCCGACCCTATCCCTTTCCCTAACCCCAACCCCGACCCCGACCCTGACCACAACCCTAACCATAACCATCAACCCGACCCCGACCCTATCCCTTTCCCTAACCCCAACCCCGACCCCGACCCTGACCACAACCCTAACCATAACCATCAACCCGACCCCGACCCTATCCCTTTCCCTAACCCCAACCCCGACCCCGACCCTGACCACAACCCTAACCATAACCATCAACCCGACCCCGACCCTATCCCTTTCCCTAACCCCAACCCCGACCCCGACCCTGACCACAACCCTAACCATAACCATAAACCCGACCCCGACCCTATCCCTTTCACTAACCCCAACCCCGACCCTGACCACAACCCTAACCATAACCATCAACCCGACCCCGACACTATCCCTTTCCCTAACCCCAACCCCGACCCCGACACTGACCACAACCCTAACCATAACCATCAACCCGACCCCGACCCTATCCCTTTCCCTAACCCCAACCCCGACCCCGACCCTGACCACAACCCTAACCATAACCATCAACCCGACCCCGACCCTATCCCTTTCCCTAACCCCAACCCCGACCCCGACCCTGACCACAACCCTAACCATAACCATCAACCCGACCCCGACCCTATCCCTTTCCCTAACCCCAACCCCGACCCCGACCCTGACCACAACCCTAACCATAACCATCAACCCGACCCCGACCCTATCCCTTTCCCTAACCCCAACCCCGACCCCGACCCTGACCACAACCCTAACCATAACCATCAACCCGACCCCGACCCTATCCCTTTCCCTAACCCCAACCCCGACCCTGACCCTGACCACAACCCTAACCATAACCATCAACCCGACCCCGACCCTATCCCTTTCCCTAACCCCAACCCCGACCCCGACCCTGACCACAACCCTAACCATAACCATCAACCCGACACCGACCCTATCCCTTTCCCTAACCCCAACCCCGACCCTGACCACAACCCTAACCATAACCATCAACCCGACCCCGACCCTATCCCTTTCCCTAACCCCAACCCCGACCCCGACCCTGACCACAACCCTAACCATAACCATCAACCCGACCCCGACCCTATCCCTTTCCCTAACCCCAACCCCGACCCCGACCCTGACCACAACCCTAACCATAACCATCAACCCGACCCCGACCCTATCCCTTTCCCTAACCCCAACCCCGACCCTGACCACAACCCTAACCATAACCATCAACCCGACCCCGACCCTATCCCTTTCCCTAACCCCAACCCCGACCCCGACCCTGACCACAACCCTAACCATAACCATCAACCCGACCCCGACCCTATCCCTTTCCCTAACCCCAACCCCGACCCCGACCCTGACCACAACCCTAACCATAACCATCAACCCGACCCCGACCATATCCCTTTCCCTAACCCCAACCCCGACCCCGACCCTGACCACAACCCTAACCATAACCATCAACCCGACCCCGACCCTATCCCTTTCCCTAACCCCAACCCCGACCCCGACCCTGACCACAACCCTAACCATAACCATCAACCCGACCCCGACCCTATCCCTTTCCCTAACCCCAACCCCGACCCCGACCCTGACCACAACCCTAACCATAACCATCAACCCGACCCCGACCCTATCCCTTTCCCTAACCCCAACCCCGACCCCGACCCTGACCACAACCCTAACCATAACCATCAACCCGACCCCGACCCTATCCCTTTCCCTAACCCCAACCCCGACCCCGACCCTGACCACAACCCTAACCATAACCATCAACCCGACCCCGACCCTATCCCTTTCCCTAACCCCAACCCCGACCCCGACCCTGACCACAACCCTAACCATAACCATCAACCCGACCCCGACCCTATCCCTTTCCCTAACCCCAACCCCGACCCCGACCCTGACCACAACCCTAACCATAACCATCAACCCGACCCCGACCCTATCCCTTTCCCTAACCCCAACCCCGACCCCCGACCCTGACCACAACCCTAACCATAACCATCAACCCGACCCCGACCCTATCGCTTTCCCTAACCCCAACCCCGACCCCGACCCTGACCACAACCCTAACCATAACCATCAACCCGACCCCGACCCTATCCCTTTCCCTAACCCCAACCCCGACCCCGACCCTGACCACAACCCTAACCATAACCATCAACCCGACCCCGACCCTATCCCTTTCCCTAACCCCAACCCCGACCCCGACCCTGACCACAACCCTAACCATAACCATCAACCCGACCCCGACCCTATCCCTTTCCCTAACCCCAACCCCGACCCCGACCCTGACCACAACCCTAACCATAACCATCAACCCGACCCCGACCCTATCCCTTTCCCTAACCCCAACCCCGACCCCGACCTTGACCACAACCATCAACCCGACCCCGACCCTATCCCTTTCCCTAACCCCAACCCCGACCCCGACCCTGACCACAACCAACAACCCGACCCCGACCCTATCCCTTTCCCTAACCCCAACCCCGACCCCGACCCTGACCACAACCCTAACCATAACCATCAACCCGACCCCGACCCTATCCCTTTCCCTAACCCCAACCCCGACCCTGACCACAACCCTAACCATAACCATCAACCCGACCCCGACCCTATCCCTTTCCCTAACCCCAACCCCGACCCCGACCCTGACCACAACCCTAACCATAACCATCAACCCGACCCCGACCCTATCCCTTTCCCTAACCCCAACCCCGACCCCGACCCTGACCACAACCCTAACCATAACCATCAACCCGACCCCGACCCTATCCCTTTCCCTAACCCCAACCCCGACCCCGACCCTGACCACAACCCTAACCATAACCATCAACCCGACCCCGACCCTATCCCTTTCCCTAACCCCAACCCCGACCCCGACCCTGACCACAACCCTAACCATAACCATCAACCCGACCCCGACCCTATCCCTTTCCCTAACCCCAACCCCGACCCCGACCCTGACCACAACCCTAACCATAACCATCAACCCGACCCCGACCCTATCCCTTTCCCTAACCCCAACCCCGACCCCGACCCTGACCACAACCCTAACCATAACCATCAACCCGACCCCGACCCTATCCCTTTCCCTAACCCCAACCCCGACCCCGACCCTGACCACAACCCTCACGGGCTGATTGTGTTTTTTAGGCCTTCGCAAGCTATCGGAAGTGTGTGCACAGCAGGAGAGACAAATCTATGTTTTCGCGCCTGTTTTGCCATTTCCAGGTCGAAAAACACACAGACCCCAAAAATAAAGAAACGGCTGTCCAGCCAAAACTGAGGCTTCAAACTTGATGAAAACAGTCTCTCCCACAATAACTCAAGGGCCGCTTGTGTTTTTTAGGCCTTTGCAAGCTATCGGAAGTGTGTGCGCGGCAGTAGAGACAAATCCATGTTTTCGCGCATTTTTTGCGATTTCAAGGTCGAAAAACACATAGGCCCCAAAATGAAAGAAACGGCTGCCGCGCCAAAACTATGGCTTCAAACTTGATGAAAACAGTCTCTCCCATAATAACTCACGGGCTGCTTGTGTTTTTTAGGCCTTTGCAAGCTATCGGAAGTGTGTGCGCGGCAGGAGAGACAAATCCATGTTTTCGCGCCTTTTTTTGCGATTTCCAGGTCGAAAAACACACAGACCCCAAAAATAAAGAAACGGCTGTCCAGCCAAAACTGAGGCTTCAAACTTGATGAAAACAGTCTCTCCCACAATAACTCAATGGCCGCTTGTGTTTTTTAGGCCTTCGCAAGCTATCGGAAGTGTGTGCGCGGCAGGAGAGACAAATCCATGTTTTCGCGCTTTTTTGCGATTTCAAGGTCGAAAAACACATAGGCCCCAAAATGAAAGAAACGGCTGCCGCGCCAAAACTATGGCTTCAAACTTGATGAAAACAGTCTTTCCCATAATAACTCACGGGCTGCTTGTGTTTTTTAGGCCTTTGCAAGCTATCGGAAGTGTGTGCGCGGCAGGAGAGACAAATCTATGTTTTCGCGCCTTTTTTGCCATTTCCAGGTCGAAAAACACACAGAACCCAAAAATAAAGAAACGGCTGTCCAGCCAAAACTGAGGCTTCAAACTTGATGAAAACAGTCTCTCCCACAATAACTCAAGGGCCGCTTGTGTTTTTTAGGCCTTCGCAAGCTATCGGAAGTGTGTGCGCGGCAGGAGAGACAAATCCATGTTTTCGCGCCTTTTTTGCCATTTCCAGGTCGAAAAACACACAGAACCCAAAAATAAAGAAACGGCTGCCGCGCCAAAACTATGGCTTCAAACTTGATGAAAACAGTCTCTCCCATAATAACTCACGGGCTGCTTGTGTTTTTTAGGCCTTTGCAAGCTATCGGAAGTGTGTGCGCGGCAGGAGAGACAAATCCATGTTTTCGCGCCTTTTTTGCGATTTCAAGGTCGAAAAACACATAGGCCCCAAAATGAAAGAAACGGCTGGCGCGCCAAAACTATGGCTTCAAACTTGATGAAAACAGTCTCTCCCATAATAACTCACGGGCCGCTTGTGTTTTTTAGGCCTTTGCAAGCTATCGGAAGTGTGTGCGCGGCAGGAGAGACAAATCCATGTTTTCGCGCCTTTTTTGCGATTTCAAGGTCGAAAAACACATAGGCCCCAAAATGAAAGAAACGGCTGCCGCGCCAAAACTATGGCTTCAAACTTGATGAAAACAGTCTCTCCCATAATAACTCACTGGCTGCTTGTGTTTTTTAGGCCTTTGCAAGCTATCGGAAATGTGTGCGCGGCAGGAGAGACAAATCCATGTTTTCGCGCCTTTTTTGCGATTTCAAGGTCGAAAAACACATAGGCCCCAAAATGAAAGAAACGGGTGGCGCACCAAAACTATGGCTTCAAACTTGATGAAAACAGTCTCTCCCATAATAACTCACGGCCTGCTTGTGTTTTTTAGGCCTTTGCAAGCTATCGGAAGTGTGTGCGCGGCAGGAGAGACAAATCCATGTTTTCCCCCCTTTTTTGCCATTTCAAGGTCGAAAAACACATAGGCCCCAAAATGAAAGAAACGGCTGGCGCGCCAAAACTATGGCTTCAAACTTGATGAAAACAGTCTCTCCCATAATAACTCACGGGCTGCTTGTGTTTTTTAGGCCTTTGCAAGTTATCGGAAGTGTGTGCGCGGCAGGAGAGACAAATCAATGTTTTCGCGCCTTTTTTGCCATTTCCAGGTCGAAAAACACACAGAACCCAAAAATAAAGAAACGGCTGCCGCGCCAAAACTATGGCTTCAAACTTGATGAAAACAGTCTCTCCCATAATAACTCACGGGCTGCTTGTGTTTTTTAGGCCTTTGCAAGCTATCGGAAGTGTGTGCGCGGCAGGAGAGACAAATCCATGTTTTCGCGCCTTTTTTGCGATTTCAAGGTCGAAAAACACATAGGCCCCAAAATGAAAGAAACGGCTGGCGCGCCAAAACTATGGCTTCAAACTTGATGAAAACAGTCTCTCCCATAATAACTCACGGGCCGCTTGTGTTTTTTAGGCCTTTGCAAGCTATCGGAAGTGTGTGCGCGGCAGGAGAGACAAATCCATGTTTTCGCGCCTTTTTTGCGATTTCAAGGTCGAAAAACACATAGGCCCCAAAATGAAAGAAACGGCTGCCGCGCCAAAACTATGGCTTCAAACTTGATGAAAACAGTCTCTCCCATAATAACTCACTGGCTGCTTGTGTTTTTTAGGCCTTTGCAAGCTATCGGAAATGTGTGCGCGGCAGGAGAGACAAATCCATGTTTTCGCGCCTTTTTTGCGATTTCAAGGTCGAAAAACACATAGGCCCCAAAATGAAAGAAACGGGTGGCGCACCAAAACTATGGCTTCAAACTTGATGAAAACAGTCTCTCCCATAATAACTCACGGCCTGCTTGTGTTTTTTAGGCCTTTGCAAGCTATCGGAAGTGTGTGCGCGGCCGGAGAGACAAATCCATGTTTTCCCCCCTTTTTTGCCATTTCAAGGTCGAAAAACACATAGGCCCCAAAATGAAAGAAACGGCTGGCGCGCCAAAACTATGGCTTCAAACTTGATGAAAACAGTCTCTCCCATAATAACTCACGGGCTGCTTGTGTTTTTTAGGCCTTTGCAAGTTATCGGAAGTGTGTGCGCGGCAGGAGAGACAAATCAATGTTTTTGCGCCTTTTTTGCGATTTCAAGGTCGAAAAACACATAGGCCCCAAAATGAAAGAAACGGCTGGCGCGCCAAAACTATGGCTTCAAACTTGATGAAAACAGTCTCTCCCATAATAACTCACGGCCTGCTTGTGTTTTTTAGGCCTTTGCAAGCTATCGGAAGTGTGTGCGCGGCAGGAGAGACAAATCCATGTTTTCCCCCCTTTTTTGCGATTTCAAGGTCGAAAAACACATAGGCCCCAAAATGAAAGAAACGGCTGGCGCGCCAAAACTATGGCTTCAAACTTGATGAAAACAGTCTCTCCCATAATAACTCACGGGCTGCTTGTGTTTTTTAGGCCTTTGCAAGTTATCGGAAGTGTGTGCGCGGCAGGAGAGACAAATCAATGTTTTTGCGCCTTTTTTGCGATTTCAAGGTCGAAAAACACATAGGCCCCAAAATGAAAGAAACGGCTGGCGCGCCAAAACTATGGCTTCAAACTTGATGAAAACAGTCTCTCCCATAATAACTCACGGGCTGCTTGTGTTTTTTAGGCCTTCGCAAGCTATCGGAAGTGTGTGCGCGGCAGGAGAGACAAATCCATGTTTTTATGCCTTCTTTGGCATTTTCAGGTGGAGAAAAACACAATCCCGAAAGAGAAACAAAAGGCTGCCGCGCCAACACTGAGGCTTCAAACTTGATGAAAACAGTGTCTCCCATAATGGTGTAGGGGCTGCTTGTGGTTATTAGGCCTTTGCAAGCTCTCCGAAGTGTGTGCGCAGCAGGAGAGAGAAATCCATGTTTTTATGCCTTCTTTGTCATTTTCAGGTGGAGAAAAACACAATCCCGAAAGAGAAAGAAAAGGCTGCCTCGCCAACACTGAGGATTCAAACTTGATGAAAACAGTGTCTCCCATAATGGAGTAGGGGCTGCTTGTGGTTATTAGGCATTTGCAAGCTCTCCGAAGTGTGTGCGCAGCAGGAGAGACAAATCCATGTTTTTATGCCTTCTTTGGCATTTTCAGGTGGAGAAAAACACAATCCCGAAAGAGAAAGAAAAGGCTGCCGCGCCAACACTGAGGCTTCAAACTTGATGAAAACAGTGTCTCCCATAATGGAGTAGGGGCTGCTTGTGGTTATTAGGCATTTGCAAGCTCTCCGAAGTGTGTGCGCAGCAGGAGAGACAAATCCATGTTTTTATGCCTTCTTTGGCATTTTCAGGTGGAGAAAAACACAATCCCGAAAGAGAAAGAAAAGGCTGCCGCGCCAACACTGAGGCTTCAAACTTGATGAAAACAGTGTCTCCCATAATGGAGTAGGGGCTGCTTGTGGTTATTAGGCATTTGCAAGCTCTCCGAAGTGTGTGCGCAGCAGGAGAGACAAATCCATGTTTTTATGCCTTCTTTGGCATTTTCAGGTGGAGAAAAACACAATCCCGAAAGAGAAAGAAAAGGCTGCCGCGCCAACACTGAGGCTTCAAACTTGATGAAAACAGTGTCTCCCATAATGGAGTAGGGGCTGCTTGTGGTTATTAGGCATTTGCAAGCTCTCCGAAGTGTGTGCGCAGCAGGAGAGACAAATCCATGTTTTTATGCCTTCTTTGGCATTTTCAGGTGGAGAAAAACACAATCCCGAAAGAGAAAGAAAAGGCTGCCGCGCCAACACTGAGGCTTCAAACTTGATGAAAACAGTGTCTCCCATAATGGAGTAGGGGCTGCTTGTGGTTATTAGGCATTTGCAAGCTCTCCGAAGTGTGTGCGCAGCAGGAGAGACAAATCCATGTTTTTATGCCTTCTTTGGCATTTTCAGGTGGAGAAAAACACAATCCCGAAAGAGAAAGAAAAGGCTGCCGCGCCAACACTGAGGCTTCAAACTTGATGAAAACAGTGTCTCCCATAATGGTGTAGGGGCTGCTTGTGGTTATTAGGCCTTTGCAAGCTCTCCGAAGTGTGTGCGCAGCAGGAGAGACAAATCCATGTTTTTATGCCTTCTGTGGCATTTTCAGGTGGAGAAAAACACAATCCCGAAAGAGAAAGAAAAGGCTGCCGCGCCAACACTGAGGCTTCAAACTTGATGAAAACAGTGTCTCCCATAATGGAGTAGGGGCTGCTTGTGGTTATTAGGCATTTGCAAGCTCTCCGAAGTGTGTGCGCAGCAGGAGAGACAAATCCATGTTTTTATGCCTTCTTTGGCATTTTCAGGTGGAGAAAAACACAATCCCGAAAGAGAAAGAAAAGGCTGCCGCGCCAACACTGAGGCTTCAAACTTGATGAAAACAGTGTCTCCCATAATGGAGTAGGGGCTGCTTGTGGTTATTAGGCATTTGCAAGCTCTCCGAAATGTGTGCGCAGCAGGAGAGACAAATCCATGTTTTTATGCCTTCTTTGGCATTTTCAGGTGGAGAAAAACACAATCCCGAAAGAGAAAGAAAAGGCTGCCGCGCCAACACTGAGGCTTCAAACTTGATGAAAACAGTGTCTCCCATAATGGTGTAGGGGCTGCTTGTGGTTATTAGGCCTTTGCAAGCTCTCCGAAGTGTGTGCGCGGCAGGAGAGACAAATCCATGTTTTCGCGCCTTTTTTGCCATTTCCAGGTCGAAAAACACAAAGGCCCCAAAAATAAAGAAACGGCTGTCCAGCCAAAACTGAGGCTTCAAACTTGATGAAAACAGTCTCTCCCATAATAACTCACGGGCTGCTTTTGTTTTTTAGGCCTTTGCAAGCTATCGGAAGTGTGTGCGCGGCAGGAGAGACAAATCCATGTTTTCGCGCATTTTTTGCCATTTCCAGGTCGAAAAACACAAAGGCCCCAAAATGAAAGAAACGGCTGGCGCACCAAAACTATGGCTTCAAACTTGATGAAAACAGTCTCTCCCATAATAACTCACGGGCTGCTTGTGTTTTTTAGGCCTTTGCACGCTATCGGAAGTGTGTGCGCGGCAGGAGAGACAAATCCATGTTTTCGCGCCTTTTTTGCCATTTCCAGGTCGAAAAACACAAAGGCCCCAAAAATAAAGAAACGGCTGTCCAGCCAAAACTGAGGCTTCAAACTTGATGAAAACAGTCTCTCCCACAATAACTCAAGGGCTGCTTGTGTTTTTTAGGCCTTCGCAAGATATCGGAAGTGTGTGCGCGGCAGGAGAGACAAATCAATGTTGTCGCGACTTTTTTGCGATTTCAAGGTCGAAAAACACATAGGCCCCAAAATGAAAGAAACGGCTGCCACGCCAAAACTATGGCTTCAAACTTGATGAAAACAGTCTCTCCCATAATAACTCACGGGCTGCTTGTGTTTTTTAGGCCTTTGCACGCTATCGGAAGTGTGTGCGCGGCAGGAGAGACAAATCCATGTTTTCGCGCCTTTTTTGCCATTTCCAGGTCGAAAAACACAAAGGCCCCAAAAATAAAGAAACGGCTGTCCAGCCAAAACTGAGACTTCAAACTTGATGAAAACAGTCTCTCAGACAATAACTCAAGGGCCGCTTGTGTTTTTTAGGCCTTCGCAAGCTATCGGAAGTGTGTGCGCGGCAGGAGAGAAAAATCCATGTTTTCGCGCCTTTTTTGCGATTTCAAGGTCGAAAAACACATAGGCCCCAAAATGAAAGAAACGGCTGGCGCGCCAAAACTATGGCTTCAAACTTGATGAAAACAGTCTCTCCCATAATAACTCACGGGCTGCTTGTGTTTTTTAGGCCTTCGCAAGATATCGGAAGTGTGTGCGCGGCAGGAGAGACAAATCCATGTTTTCGCGCCTTTTTTGCCATTTCCAGGTCGAAAAACACAAAGGCCCCAAAAATAAAGAAACGGCTGTCCAGCCAAAACTGAGGCTTCAAACTTGATAAAAACAGTCTCTCCCACAATAACTCAAGGGCTGCTTGTGTTTTTTAGGCCTTCGCAAGATATCGGAAGTGTGTGCGCGGCAGGAGAGACAAATCAATGTTTTCGCGACTTTTTTGCGATTTCAAGGTCGAAAAACACATAGGCCCCAAAATGAAAGAAACGGCTGGCGCGCCAAAACTATGGCTTCAAACTTGATGAAAAAAGTCTCTCCCATAATAACTCACGGGCTGCTTGTGTTTTTTAGGCCTTTGCACGCTATCGGAAGTGTGTGCGCGGCAGGAGAGACAAATCCATGTTTTCGCGCATTTTTTGCGATTTCAAGGTCGAAAAACACATAGGCCCCAAAATGAAAGAAACGGCTGCCGCGCCAAAACTATGGCTTCAAACTTGATGAAAACAGTCTCTCCCATAATAACTCACGGGCTGCTTGTGTTTTTTAGGCCTTTGCACGCTATCGGAAGTGTGTGCGCGGCAGGAGAGACAAATCCATTTTTTCGCGCCTTTTTTGCCATTTCCAGGTCGAAAAACACAAAGGCCCCAAAAATAAAGAAACGGCTGTCCAGCCAAAACTGAGGCTTCAAACTTGATGAAAACAGTCTCTCCCACAATAACTCAAAGGCTGCTTGTGTTTTTTAGGCCTTCGCAAGATATCGGAAGTGTGTGCGCGGCAGGAGAGACAAATCAATGTTTTCGCGACTTTTTTGCGATTTCAAGGTCGAAAAACACATAGGCCCCAAAATGAAAGAAACGGCTGGCGCGCCAAAACTATGTCTTCAAACTTGATGAAAACAGTCTCTCCCATAATAACTCACGGGCTGCTTGTGTTTTTTAGGCCTTTGCACGCTATCTGAAGTGTGTGCGCGGCAGGAGAGACAAATCCATGTTTTCGCGCCTTTTTTGCCATTTCCAGGTCGAAAAACACATAGGCCCCAAAATGAAAGAAACGGCTGCCGCGCCAAAACTATGGCTTCAAACTTGATGAAAACAGTCTCTCCCATAATAACTCACGGGCTGCTTGTGTTTTTTAGGCCTTTGCACGCTATCGGAAGTGTGTGCGCGGCAGGAGAGACAAATCCATTTTTTCGCGCCTTTTTTGCCATTTCCAGGTCGAAAAACACAAAGGCCCCAAAAATAAAGAAACGGCTGTCCAGCCAAAACTGAGGCTTCAAACTTGATGAAAACAGTCTCTCCCACAATAACTCAAAGGCTGCTTGTGTTTTTTAGGCCTTCGCAAGATATCGGAAGTGTGTGCGCGGCAGGAGAGACAAATCCATGTTTTCGCGCCTTTTTTGCGATTTCAAGGTCGAAAAACACATAGGCCCCAAAATGAAAGAAACGGCTGCCGCGCCAAAACTATGGCTTCAAACTTGATGAAAACAGTCTCTCCCATAATAACTCACGGGCTGCTTGTGTTTTTTAGGCCTTTGCAAGCTATCGGAAGTGTGTGCGCGGCAGGAGAGACAAATCCATGTTTTCGCGCCTTTTTTGCGATTTCAAGGTCGAAAAACACATAGGCCCCAAAATGAAAGAAACGGCTGGCGCGCCAAAACTATGGCTTCAAACTTGATGAAAACAGTCTTTCCCATAATAACTCACGGGCTGCTTGTGTTTTTTAGGCCTTTGCAAGCTATCGGAAGTGTGTGCGCGGCAGGAGAGACAAATCCATGTTTTCGCGCCTTTTTTGCGATTTCAAGGTCGAAAAACACATAGGCCCCAAAATGAAAGAAACGGCTGCCGCGCCAAAACTATGGCTTCAAACTTGATGAAAACAGTCTCTCCCATAATAACTCACGGGCTGCTTGTGTTTTTTAGGCCTTTGCAAGCTATCGGAAGTGTGTGCGCGGCAGGAGAGACAAATCCATGTTTTCGCGCATTTTTTGCGATTTCAAGGTCGAAAAACACATAGGCCCCAAAATGAAAGAAACGGCTGCCACGCCAAAACTATGGCTTCAAACTTGATGAAAACAGTCTCTCCCATAATAACTCACGGGCTGCTTGTGTTTTTTAGGCCTTTGCAAGCTATCGGAAGTGTGTGCGCGGCAGGAGAGACAAATCCATGTTTTCGCGCATTTTTTGCGATTTCAAGGTCGAAAAACACATTGGCCCCAAAATGAAAGAAACGGCTGCCGCGCCAAAACTATGGCTTCAAACTTGATGAAAACAGTCTCTCCCATAATAACTCACGGGCTGCTTGTGTTTTTTAGGCCTTTGCAAGCTATTGGAAGTGTGTGCGCGGCAGGAGAGACAAATCCATGTTTTCGCGCCTTTTTTGCGATTTCAAGGTCGAAAAACACATAGGCCCCAAAATGAAAGAAACGGCTGCCGCGCCAAAACTATGGCTTCAATCTTGATGAAAACAGTCTCTCCCATAATAACTCACGGGCTGCTTGTGTTTTTTAGGCCTTTGCAAGCTATCGGAAGTGTGTGCGCGGCAGGAGAGACAAATCCATGTTTTCGCGACTTTTTTGCGATTTCAAGGTCGAAAAACACATAGGCCCCAAAATGAAAGAAACGGCTGCCGCGCCAAAACTATGGCTTCAAACTTGATGAAAACAGTCTCTCCCATAATAACTCACGGGCTGCTTGTGTTTTTTAGGCCTTTGCAAGCTATTGGAAGTGTGTGCGCGGCAGGAGAGACAAATCCATGTTTTCGCGCCTTTTTTGCGATTTCAAGGTCGAAAAACACATAGGCCCCAAAATGAAAGAAACGGCTGCCGCGCCAAAACTATGGCTTCAAACTTGATGAAAACAGTCTCTCCCATAATAACTCACGGGCTGCTTGTGTTTTTTAGGCCTTTGCAAGCTATCGGAAGTGTGTGCGCGGCAGGAGAGACAAATCCATGTTTTCGCGCCTTTTTTGCGATTTCAAGGTCGAAAAACACATAGGCCCCAAAATGAAAGAAACGGCTGCCGCGCCAAAACTATGGCTTCAAACTTGATGAAAACAGTCTCTCCCATAATAACTCACGGGCTGCTTGTGTTTTTTAGGCCTTTGCAAGCTATTGGAAGTGTGTGCGCGGCAGGAGAGACAAATCCATGTTTTCGCGCCTTTTTTGCGATTTCAAGGTCGAAAAACACATAGGCCCCAAAATGAAAGAAACGGCTGCCGCGCCAAAACTATGGCTTCAAACTTGATGAAAACAGTCTCTCCCATAATAACTCACGGGCTGCTTGTGTTTTTTAGGCCTTTGCAAGTTATCGGAAGTGTGTGCGCGGCAGGAGAGACAAATCAATGTTTTTGCGCCTTTTTTGCGATTTCAAGGTCGAAAAACACATAGGCCCCAAAATGAAAGAAACGGCTGGCGCGCCAAAACTATGGCTTCAAACTTGATGAAAACAGTCTCTCCCATAATAACTCACGGGCTGCTTGTGTTTTTTAGGCCTTCGCAAGCTATCGGAAGTGTGTGCGCGGCAGGAGAGACAAATCCATGTTTTTATGCCTTCTTTGGCATTTTCAGGTGGAGAAAAACACAATCCCGAAAGAGAAACAAAAGGCTGCCGCGCCAACACTGAGGCTTCAAACTTGATGAAAACAGTGTCTCCCATAATGGTGTAGGGGCTGCTTGTGGTTATTAGGCCTTTGCAAGCTCTCCGAAGTGTGTGCGCAGCAGGAGAGAGAAATCCATGTTTTTATGCCTTCTTTGTCATTTTCAGGTGGAGAAAAACACAATCCCGAAAGAGAAAGAAAAGGCTGCCGCGCCAACACTGAGGCTTCAAACTTGATGAAAACAGTGTCTCCCATAATGGTGTAGGGGCTGCTTGTGGTTATTAGGCCTTTGCAAGCTCTCCGAAGTGTGTGCGCAGCAGGAGAGACAAATCCATGTTTTTATGCCTTCTTTGGCATTTTCAGGTGGAGAAAAACACAATCCCGAAAGAGAAAGAAAAGGCTGCCGCGCCAACACTGAGGCTTCAAACTTGATGAAAACAGTGTCTCCCATAATGGAGTAGGGGCTGCTTGTGGTTATTAGGCATTTGCAAGCTCTCCGAAGTGTGTGCGCAGCAGGAGAGACAAATCCATGTTTTTATGCCTTCTTTGGCATTTTCAGGTGGAGAAAAACACAATCCCGAAAGAGAAAGAAAAGGCTGCCGCGCCAACACTGAGGCTTCAAACTTGATGAAAACAGTGTCTCCCATAATGGAGTAGGGGCTGCTTGTGGTTATTAGGCATTTGCAAGCTCTCCGAAGTGTGTGCGCAGCAGGAGAGACAAATCCATGTTTTTATGCCTTCTTTGGCATTTTCAGGTGGAGAAAAACACAATCCCGAAAGAGAAAGAAAAGGCTGCCGCGCCAACACTGAGGCTTCAAACTTGATGAAAACAGTGTCTCCCATAATGGAGTAGGGGCTGCTTGTGGTTATTAGGCATTTGCAAGCTCTCCGAAGTGTGTGCGCAGCAGGAGAGACAAATCCATGTTTTTATGCCTTCTTTGGCATTTTCAGGTGGAGAAAAACAGAATCCCGAAAGAGAAAGAAAAGGCTGCCGCGCCAACACTGAGGCTTCAAACTTGATGAAAACAGTGTCTCCCATAATGGAGTAGGGGCTGCTTGTGGTTATTAGGCATTTGCAAGCTCTCCGAAGTGTGTGCGCAGCAGGAGAGACAAATCCATGTTTTTATGCCTTCTTTGGCATTTTCAGGTGGAGAAAAACACAATCCCGAAAGAGAAAGAAAAGGCTGCCGCGCCAACACTGAGGCTTCAAACTTGATGAAAACAGTGTCTCCCATAATGGTGTAGGGGCTGCTTGTGGTTATTAGGCCTTTGCAAGCTCTCCGAAGTGTGTGCGCAGCAGGAGAGACAAATCCATGTTTTTATGCCTTCTGTGGCATTTTCAGGTGGAGAAAAACACAATCCCGAAAGAGAAAGAAAAGGCTGCCGCGCCAACACTGAGGCTTCAAACTTGATGAAAACAGTGTCTCCCATAATGGAGTAGGGGCTGCTTGTGGTTATTAGGCATTTGCAAGCTCTCCGAAGTGTGTGCGCAGCAGGAGAGACAAATCCATGTTTTTATGCCTTCTTTGGCATTTTCAGGTGGAGAAAAACACAATCCCGAAAGAGAAAGAAAAGGCTGCCGCGCCAACACTGAGGCTTCAAACTTGATGAAAACAGTGTCTCCCATAATGGAGTAGGGGCTGCTTGTGGTTATTAGGCATTTGCAAGCTCTCCGAAATGTGTGCGCAGCAGGAGAGACAAATCCATGTTTTTATGCCTTCTTTGGCATTTTCAGGTGGAGAAAAACACAATCCCGAAAGAGAAAGAAAAGGCTGCCGCGCCAACACTGAGGCTTCAAACTTGATGAAAACAGTGTCTCCCATAATGGTGTAGGGGCTGCTTGTGGTTATTAGGCCTTTGCAAGCTCTCCGAAGTGTGTGCGCGGCAGGAGAGACAAATCCATGTTTTCGCGCCTTTTTTGCCATTTCCAGGTCGAAAAACACAAAGGCCCCAAAAATAAAGAAACGGCTGTCCAGCCAAAACTGAGGCTTCAAACTTGATGAAAACAGTCTCTCCCACAATAACTCAAGGGCTGCTTGTGTTTTTTAGGCCTTCGCAAGCTATCGGAAGTGTGTGCGCGGCAGGAGAGACAAATCCATGTTTTCGCGCCTTTTTTGCCATTTCCAGGTCGAAAAACACAAAGGCCCCAAAAATAAAGAAACGGCTGTCCAGCCAAAACTGAGGCTTCAAACTTGATGAAAACAGTCTCTCCCACAATAACTCAAGGGCTGCTTGTGTTTTTTAGGCCTTCGCAAGATATCGGAAGTGTGTGCGCGGCAGGAGAGACAAATCAATGTTTTCGCGACTTTTTTGCGATTTCAAGGTCGAAAAACACATAGGCCCCAAAATGAAAGAAACGGCTGGCGCGCCAAAACTATGGCTTCAAACTTGATGAAAACAGTCTCTCCCATAATAACTCACGGGCTGCTTGTGTTTTTTAGGCCTTTGCACGCTATCGGAAGTGTGTGCGCGGCAGGAGAGACAAATCCATGTTTTCGCGCCTTTTTTGCGATTTCAAGGTAGAAAAACACATAGGCCCCAAAATGAAAGAAACGGCTGCCGCGCCAAAACTATGGCTTCAAACTTGATGAAAACAGTCTCTCCCATAATAACTCACGGGCTGCTTGTGTTTTTTAGGCCTTTGCACGCTATCGGAAGTGTGTGCGCGGCAGGAGAGACAAATCCATGTTTTCGCGCCTTTTTTGCCATTTCCAGGTCGAAAAACACAAAGGCCCCAAAAATAAAGAATCGGCTGTCCAGCCAAAACTGAGGCTTCAAACTTGATGAAAACAGTCTCTCCCACAATAACTCAAGGGCTGCTTGTGTTTTTTAGGCCTTCGCAAGATATCGGAAGTGTGTGCGCGGCAGGAGAGACAAATCAATGTTGTCGCGACTTTTTTGCGATTTCAAGGTCGAAAAACACATAGGCCCCAAAATGAAAGAAACAGCTGGCGCGCCAAAACTATGGCTTCAAACTTGATGAAAACAGTCTCTCCCATAATAACTCACGGGCTGCTTGTGTTTTTTAGGCCTTTGCACGCTATCGGAAGTGTGTGCGCGGCAGGAGAGACAAATCCATGTTTTCGCGCCTTTTTTGCGATTTCAAGGTCGAAAAACACATAGGCCCCAAAATGAAAGAAACGGCTGCCACGCCAAAACTATGGCTTCAAACTTGATGAAAACAGTCTCTCCCATAATAACTCACGGGCTGCTTGTGTTTTTTAGGCCTTTGCACGCTATCGGAAGTGTGTGCGCGGCAGGAGAGACAAATCCATGTTTTCGCGCCTTTTTTGCCATTTCCAGGTCGAAAAACACAAAGGCCCCAAAAATAAAGAAACGGCTGTCCAGCCAAAACTGAGGCTTCAAACTTGATGAAAACAGTCTCTCAGACAATAACTCAAGGGCCGCTTGTGTTTTTTAGGCCTTCGCAAGCTATCGGAAGTGTGTGCGCGGCAGGAGAGAAAAATCCATGTTTTCGCGCCTTTTTTGCGATTTCAAGGTCGAAAAACACATAGGCCCCAAAATGAAAGAAACGGCTGGCGCGCCAAAACTATGGCTTCAAACTTGATGAAAACAGTCTCTCCCATAATAACTCACGGGCTGCTTGTGTTTTTTAGGCCTTCGCAAGATATCGGAAGTGTGTGCGCGGCAGGAGAGACAAATCCATGTTTTCGCGCCTTTTTTGCCATTTCCAGGTCGAAAAACACAAAGGCCCCAAAAATAAAGAAACGGCTGTCCAGCCAAAACTGAGGCTTCAAACTTGATAAAAACAGTCTCTCCCACAATAACTCAAGGGCTGCTTGTGTTTTTTAGGCCTTCGCAAGATATCGGAAGTGTGTGCGCGGCAGGAGAGACAAATCAATGTTTTCGCGACTTTTTTGCGATTTCAAGGTCGAAAAACACATAGGCCCCAAAATGAAAGAAACGGCTGGCGCGCCAAAACTATGGCTTCAAACTTGATGAAAAAAGTCTCTCCCATAATAACTCACGGGCTGCTTGTGTTTTTTAGGCCTTTGCACGCTATCGGAAGTGTGTGCGCGGCAGGAGAGACAAATCCATGTTTTCGCGCATTTTTTGCGATTTCAAGGTCGAAAAACACATAGGCCCCAAAATGAAAGAAACGGCTGCCGCGCCAAAACTATGGCTTCAAACTTGATGAAAACAGTCTCTCCCATAATAACTCACGGGCTGCTTGTGTTTTTTAGGCCTTTGCACGCTATCGGAAGTGTGTGCGCGGCAGGAGAGACAAATCCATTTTTTCGCGCCTTTTTTGCCATTTCCAGGTCGAAAAACACAAAGGCCCCAAAAATAAAGAAACGGCTGTCCAGCCAAAACTGAGGCTTCAAACTTGATGAAAACAGTCTCTCCCACAATAACTCAAAGGCTGCTTGTGTTTTTTAGGCCTTCGCAAGATATCGGAAGTGTGTGCGCGGCAGGAGAGACAAATCAATGTTTTCGCGACTTTTTTGCGATTTCAAGGTCGAAAAACACATAGGCCCCAAAATGAAAGAAACGGCTGGCGCGCCAAAACTATGTCTTCAAACTTGATGAAAACAGTCTCTCCCATAATAACTCACGGGCTGCTTGTGTTTTTTAGGCCTTTGCACGCTATCTGAAGTGTGTGCGCGGCAGGAGAGACAAATCCATGTTTTCGCGCCTTTTTTGCCATTTCCAGGTCGAAAAACACAAAGGCCCCAAAAATAAAGAAACGGCTGTCCAGCCAAAACTGAGGCTTCAAACTTGATGAAAACAGTCTCTCAGACAATAACTCAAGGGCCGCTTGTGTTTTTTAGGCCTTCGCAAGCTATCGGAAGTGTGTGCGCGGCAGGAGAGACAAATCCATGTTTTCGCGCCTTTTTTGCCATTTCCAGGTCGAAAAACACAAAGGCCCCAAAATGAAAGAAACGGCTGCCGCGCCAAAACTATGGCTTCAAACTTGATGAAAACAGTCTCTCCCACAATAACTCAAGGGCTGCTTGTGTTTTTTAGGCCTTCGCAAGATATCGGAAGTGTGTGCGCGGCAGGAGAGACAAATCAATGTTTTCGCGACTTTTTTGCGATTTCAAGGTCGAAAAACACATAGGCCCCAAAATGAAAGAAACGGCTGGCGCGCCAAAACTATGGCTTCAAACTTGATGAAAACAGTCTCTCCCATAATAACTCACGGGCTGCTTGTGTTTTTTAGGCCTTTGCACGCTATCGGAAGTCTGTGCGCGGCAGGAGAGACAAATCCATGTTTTCGCGCCTTTTTTGCGATTTCAAGGTCGAAAAACACATAGGCCCCAAAATGAAAGAAACGGCTGCCGCGCCAAAACTATGGCTTCAAACTTGATGAAAACAGTCTCTCCCATAATAACTCACGGGCTGCTTGTGTTTTTTAGGCCTTTGCACGCTATCGGAAGTGTGTGCGCGGCAGGAGAGACAAATCCATGTTTTCGCGCCTTTTTTGCCATTTCCAGGTCGAAAAACACAAAGGCCCCAAAAATAAAGAAACGGCTGTCCAGCCAAAACTGAGGCTTCAAACTTGATGAAAACAGTCTCTCAGACAATAACTCAAGGGCCGCTTGTGTTTTTTAGGCCTTCGCAAGCTATCGGAAGTGTGTGCGCGGCAGGAGAGACAAATCCATGTTTTCGCGCCTTTTTTGCCATTTCCAGGTCGAAAAACACAAAGGCCCCAAAAATAAAGAAACGGCTGTCCAGCCAAAACTGAGGCTTCAAACTTGATGAAAACAGTCTCTCCCACAATAACTCAAGGGCTGCTTGTGTTTTTTAGGCCTTCGCAAGATATCGGAAGTGTGTGCGCGGCAGGAGAGACAAATCAATGTTTTCGCGACTTTTTTGCGATTTCAAGGTCGAAAAACACATAGGCCCCAAAATGAAAGAAACGGCTGCCGCGCAAAAACTATGGCTTCAAACTTGATGAAAACAGTCTCTCCCATAATAACTCACGGGCTGCTTGTGTTTTTTAGGCCTTTGCACGCTATCGGAAGTGTGTGCGCGGCAGGAGAGACAAATCCATGTTTTCGCTCCTTTTTTGCCATTTCCAGGTCGAAAAACACAAAGGCCCCAAAAATAAAGAAACGGCTGTCCAGCCAAAACTGAGGCTTCAAACTTGATGAAAACAGTCTCTCAGACAATAACTCAAGGGCCGCTTGTGTTTTTTAGGCCTTCGCAAGCTATCGGAAGTGTGTGCGCGGCAGGAGAGACAAATCCATGTTTTCGCGGCTTTTTTGCCATTTCCAGGTCGAAAAACACAAAGGCCCCAAAATGAAAGAAACGGCTGCCGCGCCAAAACTATGGCTTCAAACTTGATGAAAACAGTCTCTCCCACAATAACTCAAGGGCTGCTTGTGTTTTTTAGGCCTTCGCAAGATATCGGAAGTGTGTGCGCGGCAGGAGAGACAAATCAATGTTTTCGCGACTTTTTTGCGATTTCAAGGTCGAAAAACACATAGGCCCCAAAATGAAAGAAACGGCTGGCGCGCCAAAACTATGGCTTCAAACTTGATGAAAACAGTCTCTCCCATAATAACTCACGGGCTGCTTGTGTTTTTTAGGCCTTTGCACGCTATCGGAAGTGTGTGCGCGGCAGGAGAGACAAATCCATGTTTTCGCGCCTTTTTTGCGATTTCAAGGTCGAAAAACACATAGGCCCCAAAATGAAAGAAACGGCTGCCGCGCCAAAACTATGGCTTCAAACTTGATGAAAACAGTCTCTCCCATAATAACTCACGGGCTGCTTGTGTTTTTTAGGCCATTGCACGCTATCGGAAGTGTGTGCGCGGCAGGAGAGACAAATCCATGTTTTCGCGCCTTTTTTGCCATTTCCAGGTCGAAAAACACAAAGGCCCCAAAAATAAAGAAACGGCTGTCCAGCCAAAACTGAGGCTTCAAACTTGATGAAAACAGTCTCTCAGACAATAACTCAAGGGCCGCTTGTGTTTTTTAGGCCTTCGCAAGCTATTGGAAGTGTGTGCGCGGCAGGAGAGACAAATCCATGTTTTCGCGCCTTTTTTGCCATTTCCAGGTCGAAAAACACAAAGGCCCCAAAAATAAAGAAACGGCTGTCCAGCCAAAACTGAGGCTTCAAACTTGATGAAAACAGTCTCTCCCACAATAACTCAAGGGCTGCTTGTGTTTTTTAGGCCTTCGCAAGATATCGGAAGTGTGTGCGCGGCAGGAGAGACAAATCAATGTTTTCGCGACTTTTTTGCGATTTCAAGGTCGAAAAACACATTGGCCCCAAAATGAAAGAAACGGCTGCCGCGCCAAAACTATGGCTTCAAACTTGATGAAAACAGTCTCTCAGACAATAACTCAAGGGCCGCTTGTGTTTTTTAGGCCTTCGCAAGCTATCGAAAGTGTGTGCGCGGCAGGAGAGACAAATCCATGTTTTCGCGCCTTTTTTGCCATTTCCAGGTCGAAAAACAAAAAGGCCCCAAAATGAAAGAAACGGCTGCCGCGCCAAAACTATGGCTTCAAACTTGATGAAAACAGTCTCTCCCACAATAACTCAAGGGCTGCTTGTGTTTTTTAGGCCTTCGCAAGATATCGGAAGTGTGTGCGCGGCAGGAGAGACAAATCAATGTTTTCGCGACTTTTTTGCGATTTCAAGGTCGAAAAACACATAGGCCCCAAAATGAAAGAAACGGCTGCCGCGCAAAAACTATGGCTTCAAACTTGATGAAAACAGTCTCTCCCATAATAACTCACGGGCTGCTTGTGTTTTTTAGGCCTTTGCACGCTATCGGAAGTGTGTGCGCGGCAGGAGAGACAAATCCATGTTTTCGCTCCTTTTTTGCCATTTCCAGGTCGAAAAACACAAAGGCCCCAAAAATAAAGAAACGGCTGTCCAGCCAAAACTGAGGCTTCAAACTTGATGAAAACAGTCTCTCAGACAATAACTCAAGGGCCGCTTGTGTTTTTTAGGCCTTCGCAAGCTATCGGAAGTGTGTGCGCGGCAGGAGAGACAAATCCATGTTTTCGCGGCTTTTTTGCCATTTCCAGGTCGAAAAACACAAAGGCCCCAAAATGAAAGAAACCGCTGCCGCGCCAAAACTATGGCTTCAAACTTGATGAAAACAGTCTCTCCCATAATAACTCACGGGCTGATTGTGTTTTTTAGGCCTTTGCACGCTATCGGAAGTGTGTGCGCGGCAGGAGAGACAAATCCATGTTTTCGCGCCTTTTTTGCGATTTCAAGGTCGAAAAACACATAGGCCCCAAAATGAAAGAAACGGCTGCCGCGCCAAAACTATGACTTCAAACTTGATGAAAACAGTCTCTCCCATAATAACTCACGGGCTGCTTGTGTTTTTTAGGCCTTTGCACGCTATCGGAAGTGTGTGCGCGGCAGGAGAGACAAATCCATGTTTTCGCGCCTTTTTTGCCATTTCCAGGTCGAAAAACACAAAGGCCCCAAAAATAAAGAAACGGCTGTCCAGCCAAAACTGAGGCTTCAAACTTGATGAAAACAGTCTCTCAGACAATAACTCAAGGGCCGCTTGTGTTTTTTAGGCCTTCGCAAGCTATCGGAAGTGTGTGCGCGGAAGGAGAGACAAATCCATGTTTTCGCGCCTTTTTTACGATTTCAAGGTCGAAAAACACATAGGCCCCAAAATGAAAGAAACAGCTGCCGCGCCAAAACTATGGCTTCAAACTTGATGAAAACATTCTCTCCCACAATAACTCAAGGGCTGCTTGTGTTTTTTAGGCCTTCGCAAGCTATTGGAAGTGTGTGCGCGGCAGGAGAGACAAATCCATGTTTTCGCGCCTTTTTTGCCATTTCCAGGTCGAAAAACACAAAGGCCCCAAAATGAAAGAAACGGCTGCCGCGCCAAAACTATGGCTTCAAACTTGATGAAAACAGTCTCTCCCACAATAAGTCAAGGGCTGCTTGTGTTTTTTAGGCCTTCGCAAGATATCGGAAGTGTGTGCGCGGCAGGAGAGACAAATCAATGTTTTCGCGACTTTTTTGCGATTTCAAGGTCGAAAAACACATAGGCCCCAAAATGAAAGAAACGGCTGGCGCGCCAAAACTTGATGAAAACAGTCTCTCCCATAATAACTCACGGGCTGCTTGTGTTTTTTAGGCCTTTGCACGCTATCGGAAGTGTGTGCGCGGCAGGAGAGACAAATCCATGTTTTCGCGCCTTTTTTGCGATTTCAAGGTCGAAAAATACATAGGCCCCAAAATGAAAGAAACGGCTGCCGCGCCAAAACTATGGCTTCAAACTTGATGAAAACAGTCTCTCCCATAATAACTCACGGGCTGCTTGTGTTTTTTAGGCCTTTGCACGCTATCGGAAGTGTGTGCGCGGCAGGAGAGACAAATCCATGTTTTCGCGCCTTTTTTGCCATTTCCAGGTCGAAAAACACATAGGCCCCAAAAATAAAGAAACGGCTGTCCAGCCAAAACTGAGGCTTCAAACTTGATGAAAACAGTCTCTCCCACAATAACTCACGGCCCACTTGTGTTTTTTAGGCCTTCGCAAGCTATCGGAAGTGTGTGCGCGGCAGGAGAGACAAATCAATGTTTTCGCGCCTTTTTTGCCATTTCCAGGCCCAAAAATAAAGAAATGGCTGTCCAGCCAAAACTGAGGCTTCAAACTTGATGAAAACAGTGTCTCCCATAATGGTGTAGGGGCTGCTTGTGGTTATTAGGCCTTTGCAAGCTCTCCGAAGTGTGTGCGCATCAGGAGAGACAAATCCATGTTTTTATACCTTCTTTGGCATTTTCAGGTGGAGAAAAACACAATCCCGAAAGAGAAAGAAAAGGCTGCCGCGCCAACACTGAGGCTTCAAACTTGATGAAAACAGTGTCTCCCATAATGGAGTAGGGGCTGCTTGTGGTTATTAGGCATTTGCAAGCTCTCCGAAGTGTGTGCGCAGCAGGAGAGACAAATCCATGTTTTTATGCCTTCTTTGGCATTTTCAGGTGGAGAAAAACACAATCCCGAAAGAGAAAGAAAAGGCTGCCGCGCCAACACTGAGGCTTCAAACTTGATGAAAACAGTGTCTCCCATAATGGAGTAGGGGCTGCTTGTGGTTATTAGGCATTTGCAAGCTCTCCGAAGTGTGTGCGCAGCAGGAGAGACAAATCCATGTTTTTATGCCTTCTTTGGCATTTTCAGGTGGAGAAAAACACAATCCCGAAAGAGAAAGAAAAGGCTGCCGCGCCAACACTGAGGCTTCAAACTTGAAAACAGTGTCTCCCATAATGGAGTAGGGGCTGCTTGTGGTTATTAGGCATTTGCAAGCTCTCCGAAGTGTGTGCGCAGCAGGAGAGACAAATCCATGTTTTTATGCCTTCTTTGGCATTTTCAGGTGGAGAAAAACACAATCCCGAAAGAGAAAGAAAAGGCTGCCGCGCCAACACTGAGGCTTCAAACTTGATGAAAACAGTGTCTCCCATAATGGAGTAGGGGCTGCTTGTGGTTATTAGGCATTTGCAAGCTCTCCGAAGTGTGTGCGCAGCAGGAGAGACAAATCCATGTTTTTATGCCTTCTTTGGCATTTTCAGGTGGAGAAAAACACAATCCCGAAAGAGAAAGAAAAGGCTGCCGCGCCAACACTGAGGCTTCAAACTTGATGAAAACAGTGTCTCCCATAATGGAGTAGGGGCTGCTTGTGGTTATTAGGCATTTGCAAGCTCTCCGAAGTGTGTGCGCAGCAGGAGAGACAAATCCATGTTTTTATGCCTTCTTTGGCATTTTCAGGTGCAGAAAAACACAATCCCGAAAGAGAAAGAAAAGGCTGCCGCGCCAACACTGAGGCTTCAAACTTGATGAAAACAGTGTCTCCCATAATGGTGTAGGGGCTGCTTGTGGTTATTAGGCCTTTGCAAGCTCTCCGAAGTGTGTGCGCATCAGGAGAGACAAATCCATGTTTTTATGCCTTCTTTGGCATTTTCAGGTGGAGAAAAACACAATCCCGAAAGAGAAAGAAAAGGCTGCCGCGCCAACACTGAGGCTTCAAACTTGATGAAAACAGTGTCTCCCATAATGGAGTAGGGGCTGCTTGTGGTTATTAGGCATTTGCAAGCTCTCCGAAGTGTGTGCGCAGCAGGAGAGACAAATCCATGTTTTTATGCCTTCTTTGGCATTTTCAGGTGGAGAAAAACACAATCCCGAAAGAGAAAGAAAAGGCTGCCGCGCCAACACTGAGGCTTCAAACTTGATGAAAACAGTGTCTCCCATAATGGAGTAGGGGCTGCTTGTGGTTATTAGGCATTTGCAAGCTCTCCGAAGTGTGTGCGCAGCAGGAGAGACAAATCCATGTTTTCGCGCCTTTTTTGCCATTTCCAGGTCGAAAAACACAAAGGCCCCAAAAATAAAGAAACGGCTGTCCAGCCAAAACTGAGGCTTCAAACTTGATGAAAACAGTCTCTCCCATAATAACTCACGGGCTGCTTGTGTTTTTTAGGCCTTTGCAAGTTATCGGAAGTGTGTGCGCGGCAGGAGAGACAAATCCATGTTTTCGCGCCTTTTTTGCCATTTCCAGGTCGAAAAACACAAAGGCCCCAAAATGAAAGAAACGGCTGTCCAGCCAAAACTGAGGCTTCAAACTTGATGAAAACAGTCTCTCCCACAATAACTCAAGGGCTGCTTGTGTTTTTTAGGCCTTCGCAAGATATCGGAAGTGTGTGCGCGGCAGGAGAGACAAATCAATGTTTTCGCGACTTTTTTGCGATTTCAAGGTCGAAAAACACATAGGCCCCAAAATGAAAGAAACGGCTGCCGCGCCAAAACTATGGCTTCAAACTTGATGAAAACAGTCTCTCCCATAATAACTCACGGGCTGCTTGTGTTTTTTAGGCCTTTGCAAGCTCTCCGAAGTGTGTGCGCGGCAGGAGAGACAAATCCATGTTTTCGCGCCTTTTTTGCGATTTCAAGGTCGAAAAACACATAGGCCCCAAAATGAAAGAAACGGCTGCCGCGCCAAAACTATGGCTTCAAACTTGATGAAAACAGTCTCTCCCATAATAACTCACGGGCTGCTTGTGTTTTTTAGGCCTTTGCAAGCTCTCCGAAGTGTGTGCGCGGCAGGAGAGACAAATCCATGTTTTCGCGCCTTTTTTGCCATTTCCAGGTCGAAAAACACAAAGGCCCCAAAAATAAAGAAACGGCTGTCCAGCCAAAACTGAGGCTTCAAACTTGATGAAAACAGTCTCTCCCAAAATAACTCAAGGGCTGCTTGTGTTTTTTAGGCCTTCGCAAGATATCGGAAGTGTGTGCGCGGCAGGAGAGACAAATCAATGTTTTCGCGACTTTTTTGCGATTTCAAGGTCGAAAAACACATAGGCCCCAAAATGAAAGAAACGGCTGGCGCGCCAAAACTATGGCTTCAAACTTGATGAAAACAGTCTCTCCCATAATAACTCACGGGCTGCTTGTGTTTTTTAGGCCTTTGCACGCTATCGGAAGTGTGTGCGCGGCAGGAGAGACAAATCCATGTTTTCGCGCCTTTTTTGCGATTTCAAGGTCGAAAAACACATAGGCCCCAAAATGAAAGAAACGGCTGCCGCGCCAAAACTATGGCTTCAAACTTGATGAAAACAGTCTCTCCCATAATAACTCACGGGCTGCTTGTGTTTTTTAGGCCTTTGCACGCTATCGGAAGTGTGTGCGCGGCAGGAGAGACAAATCCATGTTTTCGCGCCTTTTTTGCCATTTCCAGGTCGAAAAACACAAAGGCCCCAAAAATAAAGAAACGGCTGTCCAGCCAAAACTGAGGCTTCAAACTTGATGAAAACAGTCTCTCAGACAATAACTCAAGGGCCGCTTGTGTTTTTTAGGCCTTCGCAAGCTATCGGAAGTGTGTGCGCGGCAGGAGAGACAAATCCATGTTTTCGCGCCTTTTTTGCCATTTCCAGGTCGAAAAACACAAAGGCCCCAAAAATAAAGAAACGGCTGTCCAGCCAAAACTGAGGCTTCAAACTTGATGAAAACAGTCTCTCCCACAATAACTCAAGGGCTGCTTGTGTTTTTTTGGCCTTCGCAAGATATCGGAAGTGTGTGCGCGGCAGGAGAGACAAATTAATGTTTTCGCGCCTTTTTTGCGATTTCAAGGTCGAAAAACACATAGGCCCCAAAATGAAAGAAACGGCTGCCGCGCCAAAACTATGGCTTCAAACTTGATGAAAACAGTCTCTCCCATAATAACTCACGGGCTGCTTGTGTTTTTTAGGCCTTTGCACGCTATCGGAAGTGTGTGCGCGGCAGGAGAGACAAATCCATGTTTTCGCGCCTTTTTTGCCATTTCCAGGTCGAAAAACACAAAGGCCCCAAAAATAAAGAAACGGCTGTCCAGCCAAAACTGAGGCTTCAAACTTGATGAAAACAGTCTCTCAGACAATAACTCACGGGCCGCTTGTGTTTTTTAGGCCTTCGCAAGCTATCGGAAGTGTGTGCGCGGAAGGAGAGACAAATCCATGTTTTCGCGCCTTTTTTACGATTTCAAGGTCGAAAAACACATAGGCCCCAAAATGAAAGAAACGGCTGCCGCGCCAAAACTATGGATTCAAACTTGATGAAAACATTCTCTCCCACAATAACTCAAGGGCTGCTTGTGTTTTTTAGGCCTTCGCAAGCTATCGGAAGTGTGTGCACGGCAGGAGAGACAAATCCATGTTTTCGCACCTTTTTTGCCATTTCCAGGTCGAAAAACACATAGGCCCCAAAATGAAAGAAACGGCTGCCGCGCCAAAACTATGGCTTCAAACTTGATGAAAACAGTCTCTCCCATAATAACTCACGGGCTGCTTGTGTTTTTTAGGCCTTTGCACGCTATCGGAAGTGTGTGCGCGGCAGGAGAGACAAATCCATGTTTTCGCGCCTTTTTTGCCATTTCCAGGTCGAAAAACACAAAGGCCCCAAAAATAAAGAAACGGCTGTCCAGCCAAAACTGAGGCTTCAAACTTGATGAAAACAGTCTCTCAGACAATAACTCAAGGGCCGCTTGTGTTTTTTAGGCCTTCGCAAGCTATCGGAAGTGTGTGCGCGGCAGGAGAGACAAATCCATGTTTTCGCACCTTTTTTGCCATTTCCAGGTCGAAAAACACAAAGGCCCCAAAAATAAAGAAACGGCTGTCCAGCCAAAACTGAGGCTTCAAACTTGATGAAAACAGTCTCTCCCACAATAACTCAAGGGCTGCTTGTGTTTTTTAGGCCTTCGCAAGATATCGGAAGTGTGTGCGCGGCAGGAGAGACAAATCAATGTTTTCGCGCCTTTTTTGCGATTTCAAGGTCGAAAAACACATAGGCCCCAAAATGAAAGAAACGGCTGCCGCGCCAAAACTATGGCTTCAAACTTGATGAAAACAGTCTCTCCCATAATAACTCACGGGCTGCTTGTGTTTTTTAGGCCTTTGCACGCTATCGGAAGTGTGTGCGCGGCAGGAGAGACAAATCCATGTTTTCGCGCCTTTTTTGCCATTTCCAGGTCGAAAAACACAAAGGCCCCAAAAATAAAGAAACGGCTGTCCAGCCAAAACTGAGGCTTCAAACTTGATGAAAACAGTCTCTCAGACAATAACTCAAGGGCCGCTTGTGTTTTTTAGGCCTTCGCAAGCTATCGGAAGTGTGTGCGCGGAAGGAGAGACAAATCCATGTTTTCGCGCCTTTTTTACGATTTCAAGGTCGAAAAACACATAGGCCCCAAAATGAAAGAAACGGCTGCCGCGCCAAAACTATGGCTTCAAACTTGATGAAAACAGTCTCTCCCACAATAACTCAAGGGCTGCTTGTGTTTTTTAGGCCTTCGCAAGATATCGGAAGTGTGTGCGCGGCAGGAGAGACAAATCAATGTTTTCGCGACTTTCTTGCGATTTCAAGGTCGAAAAACACATAGGCCCCAAAATGAAAGAAAAAGCTGGCGCGCCAAAACTATGGCTTCAAACTTGATGAAAACAGTCTCTCCCATAATAACTCACGGGCTGCTTGTGTTTTTTAGGCCTTTGCACGCTATCGGAAGTGTGTGCGCGGCAGGAGAGACAAATCCATGTTTTCGCGCCTTTTTTGCCATTTCCAGGTCGAAAAACACAAAGGCCCCAAAAATAAAGAAACGGCTGTCCAGCCAAAACTGAGGCTTCAAACTTGATGAAAACAGTCTCTCCCATAATAACTCACGGGCTGCTTGTGTTTTTTAGGCCTTTGCAAGTTATCGGAAGTGTGTGCGCGGCAGGAGAGACAAATCCATGTTTTCGCGCCTTTTTTGCCATTTCCAGGTCGAAAAACACAAAGGCCCCAAAATGAAAGAAACGGCTGGCGCGCCAAAACTATGGCTTCAAACTTGATGAAAACAGTCTCTCCCATAATAACTCACGGGCTGCTTGTGTTTTTTAGGCCTTTGCACGCTATCGGAAGTGTGTGCGCGGCAGGAGAGACAAATCCATGTTTTCGCGCCTTTTTTGCGATTTCAAGGTCGAAAAACACATAGGCCCCAAAATGAAAGAAACGGCTGCCGCGCCAAAACTATGGCTTCAAACTTGATGAAAACAGTCTCTCCCATAATAACTCACGGGCTGCTTGTGTTTTTTAGGCCTTTGCAAGCTCTCCGAAGTGTGTGCGCGGCAGGAGAGACAAATCCATGTTTGCGCGCCTTTTTTGCGATTTCAAGGTCGAAAAACACATAGGCCCCAAAATGAAAGAAACGGCTGCCGCGCCAAAACTATGGCTTCAAACTTGATGAAAACAGTCTCTCCCATAATAACTCACGGGCTGCTTGTGTTTTTTAGGCCTTTGCAAGCTCTCCGAAGTGTGTGCGCGGCAGGAGAGACAAATCCATGTTTTCGCGCCTTTTTTGCCATTTCCAGGTCGAAAAACACAAAGGCCCCAAAAATAAAGAAACGGCTGTCCAGCCAAAACTGAGGCTTCAAACTTGATGAAAACAGTCTCTCCCACAATAACTCAAGGGCTGATTGTGTTTTTTAGGCCTTCGCAAGATATCGGAAGTGTGTGCGCGGCAGGAGAGACAAATCAATGTTTTCGCGACTTTTTTGCGATTTCAAGGTCGAAAAACACATAGGCCCCAAAATGAAAGAAACGGCTGGCGCGCCAAAACTATGGCTTCAAACTTGATGAAAACAGTCTCTCCCATAATAACTCACGGGCCGCTTGTGTTTTTTAGGCCTTTGCACGCTATCGGAAGTGTGTGCGCGGCAGGAGAGACAAATCCATGTTTTCGCGCCTTTTTTGCGATTTCAAGGTCGAAAAACACAAAGGCCCCAAAAATAAAGAAACGGCTGTCCAGCCAAAACTGAGGCTTCAAACTTGATGAAAACAGTCTCTCCCACAATAACTCAAGGGCTGCTTGTGTTTTTTAGGCCTTCGCAAGATATCGGAAGTGTGTGCGCGGCAGGAGAGACAAATCAATGTTTTCGCGACTTTTTTGCGATTTCAAGGTCGAAAAACACATAGGCCCCAAAATGAAAGAAACGGCTGGCGCGCCAAAACTATGGCTTCAAACTTGATGAAAACAGTCTCTCCCATAATAACTCACGGGCTGCTTGTGTTTTTTAGGCCTTTGCACGCTATCGGAAGTGTGTGCGCGGCAGGAGAGACAAATCCATGTTTTCGCGCCTTTTTTGCGATTTCAAGGTCGAAAAACACATAGGCCCCAAAATGAAAGAAACGGCTGCCGCGCCAAAACTATGGCTTCAAACTTGATGAAAACAGTCTCTCCCATAATAACTCACGGGCTGCTTGTGGTTATTAGGCCTTTGCAAGCTCTCCAAAGTGTGTGCGCAGCAGGAGAGACAAATCCATGTTTTTATGCCTTCTTTGGCATTTTCAGGTGGAGAAAAACACAATCCCGAAAGAGAAAGAAAAGGCTGCCGCGCCAACACTGAGGCTTCAAACTTGATGAAAACAGTGTCTCCCATAATGGAGTAGGAGCTGCTTGTGGTTATTAGGCATTTGCAAGCTCTCCGAAGTGTGTGCGCAGCAGGAGAGACAAATCCATGTTTTTATGCCTTCTTTGGCATTTTCAGGTGGAGAAAAACACAATCCCGAAAGAGAAAGAAAAGGCTGCCGCGCCAACACTGAGGCTTCAAACTTGATGAAAACAGTGTCTCCCATAATGGATTAGGGGCTGCTTGTGGTTATTAGGCATTTGCAAGCTCTCCGAAGTGTGTGCGCAGCAGGAGAGACAAATCCATGTTTTTATGCCTTCTTTGGCATTTTCAGGTGGAGAAAAACACAATCCCGAAAGAGAAAGAAAAGGCTGCCGCGCCAACACTGAGGCTTCAAACTTGATGAAAACAGTGTCTCCCATAATGGAGTAGGGGCTGCTTGTGGTTATTAGGCATTTGCAAGCTCTCCGAAGTGTGTGCGCAGCAGGAGAGACAAATCCATGTTTTTATGCCTTCTTTGGCATTTTCAGGTGGAGAAAAACACAATCCCGAAAGAGAAAGAAAAGGCTGCCGCGCCAACACTGAGGCTTCAAACTTGATGAAAACAGTGTCTCCCATAATGGAGTAGGGGCTGCTTGTGGTTATTAGGCATTTGCAAGCTCTCCGAAGTGTGTGCGCAGCAGGAGAGACAAATCCATGTTTTTATGCCTTCTTTGGCATTTTCAGGTGGAGAAAAACACAATCCCGAAAGAGAAAGAAAAGGCTGCCGCGCCAACACTGAGGCTTCAAACTTGATGAAAACAGTGTCTCCCATAATGGTGTAGGGGCTGCTTGTGGTTATTAGGCCTTTGCAAGCTCTCCGAAGTGTGTGCGCAGCAGGAGAGACAAATCCATGTTTTTATGCCTTCTTTGGCATTTTCAGGTGGAGAAAAACACAATCCCGAAAGAGAAAGAAAAGGCTGCCGCGCCAACACTGAGGCTTCAAACTTGATGAAAACAGTGTCTCCCATAATGGAGTAGGGGCTGCTTGTGGTTATTAGGCATTTGCAAGCTCTCCGAAGTGTGTGCGCAGCAGGAGAGACAAATCCATGTTTTTATGCCTTCTTTGGCATTTTCAGGTGGAGAAAAACACAATCCCGAAAGAGAAAGAAAAGGCTGCCGCGCCAACACTGAGGCTTCAAACTTGATGAAAACAGTGTCTCCCATAATGGAGTAGGGGCTGCTTGTGGTTATTAGGCCTTTGCAAGCTCTCCGAAGTGTGTGCGCAGCAGGAGAGACAAATCCATGTTTTTATGCCTTCTTTGGCATTTTCAGGTGGAGAAAAACACAATCCCGAAAGAGAAAGAAAAGGCTGCCGCGCCAACACTGAGGCTTCAAACTTGATGAAAACAGTGTCTCCCATAATGGAGTAGGGGCTGCTTGTGGTTATTAGGCATTTGCAAGCTCTCCGAAGTGTGTGCGCAGCAGGAGAGACAAATCCATGTTTTTATGCCTTCTTTGGCATTTTCAGGTGGAGAAAAACACAATCCCGAAAGAGAAAGAAAAGGCTGCCGCGCCAACACTGAGGCTTCAAACTTGATGAAAACAGTGTCTCCCATAATGGAGTAGGGGCTGCTTGTGGTTATTAGGCATTTGCAAGCTCTCCGAAGTGTGTGCGCAGCAGGAGAGACAAATCCATGTTTTTATGCCTTCTTTGGCATTTTCAGGTGGAGAAAAACACAATCCCGAAAGAGAAAGAAAAGGCTGCCGCGCCAACACTGAGGCTTCAAACTTGATGAAAACAGTGTCTCCCATAATGGAGTAGGGGCTGCTTGTGGTTATTAGGCATTTGCAAGCTCTCCGAAGTGTGTGCGCAGCAGGAGAGACAAATCCATGTTTTTATGCCTTCTTTGGCATTTTCAGGTGGAGAAAAACACAATCCCGAAAGAGAAAGAAAAGGCTGCCGCGCCAACACTGAGGCTTCAAACTTGATGAAAACAGTGTCTCCCATAATGGAGTAGGGGCTGCTTGTGGTTATTAGGCATTTGCAAGCTCTCCGAAGTGTGTGCGCAGCAGGAGAGACAAATCCATGTTTTTATGCCTTCTTTGGCATTTTCAGGTGGAGAAAAACACAATCCCGAAAGAGAAAGAAAAGGCTGCCGCGCCAACACTGAGGCTTCAAACTTGATGAAAACAGTGTCTCCCATAATGGAGTAGGGGCTGCTTGTGGTTATTAGGCATTTGCAAGCTCTCCGAAGTGTGTGCGCAGCAGGAGAGACAAATCCATGTTTTTATGCCTTCTTTGGCATTTTCAGGTGGAGAAAAACACAATCCCGAAAGAGAAAGAAAAGGCTGCCGCGCCAACACTGAGGCTTCAAACTTGATGAAAACAGTGTCTCCCATAATGGAGTAGGGGCTGCTTGTGGTTATTAGGCATTTGCAAGCTCTCCGAAGTGTGTGCGCAGCAGGAGAGACAAATCCATGTTTTTATGCCTTCTTTGGCATTTTCAGGTGGAGAAAAACACAATCCCGAAAGAGAAAGAAAAGGCTGCCGCGCCAACACTGAGGCTTCAAACTTGATGAAAACAGTGTCTCCCATAATGGAGTAGGGGCTGCTTGTGGTTATTAGGCATTTGCAAGCTCTCCGAAGTGTGTGCGCAGCAGGAGAGACAAATCCATGTTTTTATGCCTTCTTTGGCATTTTCAGGTGGAGAAAAACACAATCCCGAAAGAGAAAGAAAAGGCTGCCGCGCCAACACTGAGGCTTCAAACTTGATGAAAACAGTGTCTCCCATAATGGAGTAGGGGCTGCTTGTGGTTATTAGGCATTTGCAAGCTCTCCGAAGTGTGTGCGCAGCAGGAGAGACAAATCCATGTTTTTATGCCTTCTTTGGCATTTTCAGGTGGAGAAAAACACAATCCCGAAAGAGAAAGAAAAGGCTGCCGCGCCAACACTGAGGCTTCAAACTTGATGAAAACAGTGTCTCCCATAATGGAGTAGGGGCTGCTTGTGGTTATTAGGCATTTGCAAGCTCTCCGAAGTGTGTGCGCAGCAGGAGAGACAAATCCATGTTTTTATGCCTTCTTTGGCATTTTCAGGTGGAGAAAAACACAATCCCGAAAGAGAAAGAAAAGGCTGCCGCGCCAACACTGAGGCTTCAAACTTGATGAAAACAGTGTCTCCCATAATGGAGTAGGGGCTGCTTGTGGTTATTAGGCATTTGCAAGCTCTCCGAAGTGTGTGCGCAGCAGGAGAGACAAATCCATGTTTTTATGCCTTCTTTGGCATTTTCAGGTGGAGAAAAACACAATCCCGAAAGAGAAAGAAAAGGCTGCCGCGCCAACACTGAGGCTTCAAACTTGATGAAAACAGTGTCTCCCATAATGGAGTAGGGGCTGCTTGTGGTTATTAGGCCTTTGCAAGCTCTCCGAAGTGTGTGCGCAGCAGGAGAGACAAATCCATGTTTTTATGCCTTCTTTGGCATTTTCAGGTGGAGAAAAACACAATCCCGAAAGAGAAAGAAAAGGCTGCCGCGCCAACACTGAGGCTTCAAACTTGATGAAAACAGTGTCTCCCATAATGGAGTAGGGGCTGCTTGTGGTTATTAGGCATTTGCAAGCTCTCCGAAGTGTGTGCGCAGCAGGAGAGACAAATCCATGTTTTTATGCCTTCTTTGGCATTTTCAGGTGGAGAAAAACACAATCCCGAAAGAGAAAGAAAAGGCTGCCGCGCCAACACTGAGGCTTCAAACTTGATGAAAACAGTGTCTCCCATAATGGAGTAGGGGCTGCTTGTGGTTATTAGGCATTTGCAAGCTCTCCGAAGTGTGTGCGCAGCAGGAGAGACAAATCCATGTTTTTATGCCTTCTTTGGCATTTTCAGGTGGAGAAAAACACAATCCCGAAAGAGAAAGAAAAGGCTGCCGCGCCAACACTGAGGCTTCAAACTTGATGAAAACAGTGTCTCCCATAATGGAGTAGGGGCTGCTTGTGGTTATTAGGCATTTGCAAGCTCTCCGAAGTGTGTGCGCAGCAGGAGAGACAAATCCATGTTTTTATGCCTTCTTTGGCATTTTCAGGTGGAGAAAAACACAATCCCGAAAGAGAAAGAAAAGGCTGCCGCGCCAACACTGAGGCTTCAAACTTGATGAAAACAGTGTCTCCCATAATGGAGTAGGGGCTGCTTGTGGTTATTAGGCATTTGCAAGCTCTCCGAAGTGTGTGCGCAGCAGGAGAGACAAATCCATGTTTTTATGCCTTCTTTGGCATTTTCAGGTGGAGAAAAACACAATCCCGAAAGAGAAAGAAAAGGCTGCCGCGCCAACACTGAGGCTTCAAACTTGATGAAAACAGTGTCTCCCATAATGGAGTAGGGGCTGCTTGTGGTTATTAGGCCTTTGCAAGCTCTCCGAAGTGTGTGCGCAGCAGGAGAGACAAATCCATGTTTTTATGCCTTCTTTGGCATTTTCAGGTGGAGAAAAACACAATCCCGAAAGAGAAAGAAAAGGCTGCCGCGCCAACACTGAGGCTTCAAACTTGATGAAAACAGTGTCTCCCATAATGGAGTAGGGGCTGCTTGTGGTTATTAGGCATTTGCAAGCTCTCCGAAGTGTGTGCGCAGCAGGAGAGACAAATCCATGTTTTTATGCCTTCTTTGGCATTTTCAGGTGGAGAAAAACACAATCCCGAAAGAGAAAGAAAAGGCTGCCGCGCCAACACTGAGGCTTCAAACTTGATGAAAACAGTGTCTCCCATAATGGAGTAGGGGCTGCTTGTGGTTATTAGGCATTTGCAAGCTCTCCGAAGTGTGTGCGCAGCAGGAGAGACAAATCCATGTTTTTATGCCTTCTTTGGCATTTTCAGGTGGAGAAAAACACAATCCCGAAAGAGAAAGAAAAGGCTGCCGCGCCAACACTGAGGCTTCAAACTTGATGAAAACAGTGTCTCCCATAATGGAGTAGGGGCTGCTTGTGGTTATTAGGCATTTGCAAGCTCTCCGAAGTGTGTGCGCAGCAGGAGAGACAAATCCATGTTTTTATGCCTTCTTTGGCATTTTCAGGTGGAGAAAAACACAATCCCGAAAGAGAAAGAAAAGGCTGCCGCGCCAACACTGAGGCTTCAAACTTGATGAAAACAGTGTCTCCCATAATGGAGTAGGGGCTGCTTGTGGTTATTAGGCATTTGCAAGCTCTCCGAAGTGTGTGCGCAGCAGGAGAGACAAATCCATGTTTTTATGCCTTCTTTGGCATTTTCAGGTGGAGAAAAACACAATCCCGAAAGAGAAAGAAAAGGCTGCCGCGCCAACACTGAGGCTTCAAACTTGATGAAAACAGTGTCTCCCATAATGGAGTAGGGGCTGCTTGTGGTTATTAGGCATTTGCAAGCTCTCCGAAGTGTGTGCGCAGCAGGAGAGACAAATCCATGTTTTTATGCCTTCTTTGGCATTTTCAGGTGGAGAAAAACACAATCCCGAAAGAGAAAGAAAAGGCTGCCGCGCCAACACTGAGGCTTCAAACTTGATGAAAACAGTGTCTCCCATAATGGAGTAGGGGCTGCTTGTGGTTATTAGGCATTTGCAAGCTCTCCGAAGTGTGTGCGCAGCAGGAGAGACAAATCCATGTTTTTATGCCTTCTTTGGCATTTTCAGGTGGAGAAAAACACAATCCCGAAAGAGAAAGAAAAGGCTGCCGCGCCAACACTGAGGCTTCAAACTTGATGAAAACAGTCTCTCCCATAATAACTCACGGGCTGCTTGTGTTTTTTAGGCCTTTGCAAGTTATCGGAAGTGTGTGCGCGGCAGGAGAGACAAATCCATGTTTTCGCGCCTTATTTGCCATTTCCAGGTCGAAAAACACAAAGGCCCCAAAAATAAAGAAACGGCTGTCCAGCCAAAACTGAGGCTTCAAACTTGATGAAAACAGTCTCTCCCACAATAACTCAAGGGCTGCTTGTGTTTTTTAGGCCTTCGCAAGATATCGGAAGTGTGTGCGCGGCAGGAGAGACAAATCAATGTTTTCGCGACTTTTTTGCGATTTCAAGGTCGAAAAACACATAGGCCCCAAAATGAAAGAAACGGCTGCCGCGCCAAAACTATGGCTTCAAACTTGATGAAAACAGTCTCTCCCATAATAACTCACGGGCTGCTTGTGTTTTTTAGGCCTTTGCACGCTATCGGAAGTGTGTGCGCGGCAGGAGAGACAAATCCATGTTTTCGCGCCTTTTTTGCGATTTCAAGGTCGAAAAACACATAGGCCCCAAAAATAAAGAAACGGCTGTCCAGCCAAAACTGAGGCTTCAAACTTGATGAAAACAGTCTCTCCCACAATAACTCAAGGGCTGCTTGTGTTTTTTAGGCCTTCGCAAGATATCGGAAGTGTGTGCGCGGCAGGAGAGACAAATCAATGTTTTCGCGACTTTTTTGCGATTTCAAGGTCGAAAAACACATAGGCCCCAAAAATAAAGAAACGGCTGTCCAGCCAAAACTGAGGCTTCAAACTTGATGAAAACAGTCTCTCCCATAATAACTCACGGGCTGCTTGTGTTTTTTAGGCCTTTGCAAGTTATCGGAAGTGTGTGCGCGGCAGGAGAGACAAATCAATGTTTTCGCGACTTTTTTGCGATTTCAAGGTCGAAAAACACATAGGCCCCAAAATGAAAGAAACGGCTGCCGCGCCAAAACTATGGCTTCAAACTTGATGAAAACAGTCTCTCCCATAATAACTCACGGGCTGCTTGTGTTTTTTAGGCCTTTGCACGCTATCGGAAGTGTGTGCGCGGCAGGAGAGACAAATCCATGTTTTCGCGCCTTTTTTGCGATTTCAAGGTCGAAAAACACATAGGCCCCAAAAATAAAGAAACGGCTGTCCAGCCAAAACTGAGGCTTCAAACTTGATGAAAACAGTCTCTCCCACAATAACTCAAGGGCTGCTTGTGTTTTTTAGGCCTTCGCAAGATATCGGAAGTGTGTGCGCGGCAGGAGAGACAAATCAATGTTTTCGCGACTTTTTTGCGATTTCAAGGTCGAAAAACACATAGGCCCCAAAATGAAAGAAACGGCTGGCGCGCCAAAACTATGGCTTCAAACTTGATGAAAACAGTCTCTCCCATAATAACTCACGGGCTGCTTGTGTTTTTTAGGCCTTTGCACGCTATCGGAAGTGTGTGCGCGGCAGGAGAGACAAATCCATGTTTTCGCGCCTTTTTTGCGATTTCAAGGTCGAAAAACACATAGGCCCCAAAATGAAAGAAACGGCTGCCGCGCCAAAACTATGGCTTCAAACTTGATGAAAACAGTCTCTCCCATAATAACTCACGGGCTGCTTGTGTTTTTTAGGCCTTTGCACGCTATCGGAAGTGTGTGCGCGGCAGGAGAGACAAATCCATGTTTTCGCGCCTTTTTTGCCATTTCCAGGTCGAAAAACACAAAGGCCCCAAAAATAAAGAAACGGCTGTCCAGCCAAAACTGAGGCTTCAAACTTGATGAAAACAGTCTCTCAGACAATAACTCAAGGGCCGCTTGTGTTTTTTAGGCCTTCGCAAGCTATCGGAAGTGTGTGCGCGGCAGGAGAGACAAATCAATGTTTTCGCGCCTTTTTTGCCATTTCCAGGTCGAAAAACACAAAGGCCCCAAAAATAAAGAAACGGCTGTCCAGCCAAAACTGAGGCTTCAAACTTGATGAAAACAGTCTCTCAGACAATAACTCAAGGGCCGCTTGTGTTTTTTAGGCCTTCGCAAGCTATCGGAAGTGTGTGCGCGGCAGGAGAGACAAATCCATGTTTTCGCGCCTTTTTTGCCATTTCCAGGTCGAAAAACACAAAGGCCCCAAAAATAAAGAAACGGCTGTCCAGCCAAAACTGAGGCTTCAAACTTGATGAAAACAGTCTCTCCCACAATAACTCAAGGGCTGCTTGTGTTTTTTAGGCCTTCGCAAGATATCAGAAGTGTGTGCGCGGCAGGAGAGACAAATCAATGTTTTCGCGACTTTTTTGCGATTTCAAGGTCGAAAAACACATAGGCCCCAAAATGAAAGAAACGGCTGCCGCGCCAAAACTATGGCTTCAAACTTGATGAAAACAGTCTCTCCCATAATAACTCACGGGCTGCTTGTGTTTTTTAGGCCTTTGCACGCTATCGGAAGTGTGTGCGCGGCAGGAGAGACAAATCCATGTTTTCGCTCCTTTTTTGCCATTTCCAGGTCGAAAAACACAAAGGCCCCAAAAATAAAGAAACGGCTGTCCAGCCAAAACTGAGGCTTCAAACTTGATGAAAACAGTCTCTCAGACAATAACTCAAGGGCCGCTTGTGTTTTTTAGGCCTTCGCAAGCTATCGGAAGTGTGTGCGCGGCAGGAGAGACAAATCCATGTTTTCGCGCCTTTTTTGCCATTTCCAGGTCGAAAAACACAAAGGCCCCAAAATGAAAGAAACGGCTGCCGCGCCAAAACTATGGCTTCAAACTTGATGAAAACAGTCTCTCCCACAATAACTCAAGGGCTGCTTGTGTTTTTTAGGCCTTCGCAAGATATCGGAAGTGTGTGCGCGGCAGGAGAGACAAATCAATGTTTTCGCGACTTTTTTGCGATTTCAAGGTCGAAAAACACATAGGCCCCAAAATGAAAGAAACGGCTGGCGCGCCAAAACTATGGCTTCAAACTTGATGAAAACAGTCTCTCCCATAATAACTCACGGGCTGCTTGTGTTTTTTAGGCCTTTGCACGCTATCGGAAGTGTGTGCGCGGCAGGAGAGACAAATCCATGTTTTCGCGCCTTTTTTGCGATTTCAAGGTCGAAAAACACATAGGCCCCAAAATGAAAGAAACGGCTGCCGCGCCAAAACTATGGCTTCAAACTTGATGAAAACAGTCTCTCCCATAATAACTCACGGGCTGCTTGTGTTTTTTAGGCCTTTGCACGCTATCGGAAGTGTGTGCGCGGCAGGAGAGACAAATCCATGTTTTCGCGACTTTTTTGCGATTTCAAGGTCGAAAAACACATAGGCCCCAAAATGAAAGAAACGGCTGCCGCGCCAAAACTATGGCTTCAAACTTGATGAAAACAGTCTCTCCCATAATAACTCACGGGCTGCTTGTGTTTTTTAGGCCTTTGCACGCTATCGGAAGTGTGTGCGCGGCAGGAGAGACAAATCCATGTTTTCGCGCCTTTTTTGCCATTTCCAGGTCGAAAAACACAAAGGCCCCAAAAATAAAGAAACGGCTGTCCAGCCAAAACTGAGGCTTCAAACTTGATGAAAACAGTCTCTCAGACAATAACTCAAGGGCCGCTTGTGTTTTTTAGGCCTTCGCAAGCTATCGGAAGTGTGTGCGCGGCAGGAGAGACAAATCCATGTTTTCGCGCCTTTTTTGCCATTTCCAGGTCGAAATACACATAGGCCCCAAAATGAAAGAAACGGCTGGCGCGCCAAAACTATGGCTTCAAACTTGATGAAAACAGTCTCTCCCATAATAACTCACGGGCTGCTTGTGTTTTTTAGACCTTTGCACGCTATCGGAAGTGTGTGCGCGGCAGGAGAGACAAATCCATGTTTTCGCGCCTTTTTTGCGATTTCAAGGTCGAAAAACACATAGGCCCCAAAATGAAAGAAACGGCTGCCGCGCCAAAACTATGGCTTCAAACTTGATGAAAACAGTCTCTCCCATAATAACTCACGGGCTGCTTGTGTTTTTTAGGCCTTTGCACGCTATCGGAAGTGTGTGCGCGGCAGGAGAGACAAATCCATGTTTTCGCGCCTTTTTTGCCATTTCCAGGTCGAAAAACACAAAGGCCCCAAAAATAAAGAAACGGCTGTCCAGCCAAAACTGAGGCTTCAAACTTGATGAAAACAGTCTCTCCCACAATAACTCAAGGGCTGCTTGTGTTTTTTAGGCCTTCGCAAGATATCGGAAGTGTGTGCGCGGCAGGAGAGACAAATCAATGTTTTCGCGACTTTTTTGCGATTTCAAGGTCGAAAAACACATAGGCCCCAAAATGAAAGAAACGGCTGGCGCGCCAAAACTATGGCTTCAAACTTGATGAAAACAGTCTCTCCCATAATAACTCACGGGCTGCTTGTGTTTTTTAGGCCTTTGCACGCTATCGGAAGTGTGTGCGCGGCAGGAGAGACAAATCCATGTTTTCGCGCCTTTTTTGCGATTTCAAGGTCGAAAAACACATAGGCCCCAAAATGAAAGAAACGGCTGCCGCGCCAAAACTATGGCTTCAAACTTGATGAAAACAGTCTCTCCCATAATAACTCACGGGCTGCTTGTGGTTATTAGGCCTTTGCAAGCTCTCCAAAGTGTGTGCGCAGCAGGAGAGACAAATCCATGTTTTTATGCCTTCTTTGGCATTTTCAGGTGGAGAAAAACACAATCCCGAAAGAGAAAGAAAAGGCTGCCGCGCCAACACTGAGGCTTCAAACTTGATGAAAACAGTGTCTCCCATAATGGAGTAGGAGCTGCTTGTGGTTATTAGGCATTTGCAAGCTCTCCGAAGTGTGTGCGCAGCAGGAGAGACAAATCCATGTTTTTATGCCTTCTTTGGCATTTTCAGGTGGAGAAAAACACAATCCCGAAAGAGAAAGAAAAGGCTGCCGCGCCAACACTGAGGCTTCAAACTTGATGAAAACAGTGTCTCCCATAATGGATTAGGGGCTGCTTGTGGTTATTAGGCATTTGCAAGCTCTCCGAAGTGTGTGCGCAGCAGGAGAGACAAATCCATGTTTTTATGCCTTCTTTGGCATTTTCAGGTGGAGAAAAACACAATCCCGAAAGAGAAAGAAAAGGCTGCCGCGCCAACACTGAGGCTTCAAACTTGATGAAAACAGTGTCTCCCATAATGGAGTAGGGGCTGCTTGTGGTTATTAGGCATTTGCAAGCTCTCCGAAGTGTGTGCGCAGCAGGAGAGACAAATCCATGTTTTTATGCCTTCTTTGGCATTTTCAGGTGGAGAAAAACACAATCCCGAAAGAGAAAGAAAAGGCTGCCGCGCCAACACTGAGGCTTCAAACTTGATGAAAACAGTGTCTCCCATAATGGAGTAGGGGCTGCTTGTGGTTATTAGGCATTTGCAAGCTCTCCGAAGTGTGTGCGCAGCAGGAGAGACAAATCCATGTTTTTATGCCTTCTTTGGCATTTTCAGGTGGAGAAAAACACAATCCCGAAAGAGAAAGAAAAGGCTGCCGCGCCAACACTGAGGCTTCAAACTTGATGAAAACAGTCTCTCCCATAATAACTCACGGGCTGCTTGTGTTTTTTAGGCCTTTGCACGCTATCGGAAGTGTGTGCGCGGCAGGAGAGACAAATCCATGTTTTCGCGCCTTTTTTGCCATTTCCAGGTCGAAAAACACAAAGGCCCCAAAAATAAAGAAACGGCTGTCCAGCCAAAACTGAGGCTTCAAACTTGATGAAAACAGTCTCTCAGACAATAACTCAAGGGCCGCTTGTGTTTTTTAGGCCTTCGCAAGCTATCGGAAGTGTGTGCGCGGCAGGAGAGACAAATCCATGTTTTCGCGCCTTTTTTGCCATTTCCAGGTCGAAATACACATAGGCCCCAAAATGAAAGAAACGGCTGGCGCGCCAAAACTATGGCTTCAAACTTGATGAAAACAGTCTCTCCCATAATAACTCACGGGCTGCTTGTGTTTTTTAGACCTTTGCACGCTATCGGAAGTGTGTGCGCGGCAGGAGAGACAAATCCATGTTTTCGCGCCTTTTTTGCGATTTCAAGGTCGAAAAACACATAGGCCCCAAAATGAAAGAAACGGCTGCCGCGCCAAAACTATGGCTTCAAACTTGATGAAAACAGTCTCTCCCATAATAACTCACGGGCTGCTTGTGTTTTTTAGGCCTTTGCACGCTATCGGAAGTGTGTGCGCGGCAGGAGAGACAAATCCATGTTTTCGCGCCTTTTTTGCCATTTCCAGGTCGAAAAACACAAAGGCCCCAAAAATAAAGAAACGGCTGTCCAGCCAAAACTGAGGCTTCAAACTTGATGAAAACAGTCTCTCCCACAATAACTCAAGGGCTGCTTGTGTTTTTTAGGCCTTCGCAAGATATCGGAAGTGTGTGCGCGGCAGGAGAGACAAATCAATGTTTTCGCGACTTTTTTGCGATTTCAAGGTCGAAAAACACATAGGCCCCAAAATGAAAGAAACGGCTGGCGCGCCAAAACTATGGCTTCAAACTTGATGAAAACAGTCTCTCCCATAATAACTCACGGGCTGCTTGTGTTTTTTAGGCCTTTGCACGCTATCGGAAGTGTGTGCGCGGCAGGAGAGACAAATCCATGTTTTCGCGCCTTTTTTGCGATTTCAAGGTCGAAAAACACATAGGCCCCAAAATGAAAGAAACGGCTGCCGCGCCAAAACTATGGCTTCAAACTTGATGAAAACAGTCTCTCCCATAATAACTCACGGGCTGCTTGTGGTTATTAGGCCTTTGCAAGCTCTCCAAAGTGTGTGCGCAGCAGGAGAGACAAATCCATGTTTTTATGCCTTCTTTGGCATTTTCAGGTGGAGAAAAACACAATCCCGAAAGAGAAAGAAAAGGCTGCCGCGCCAACACTGAGGCTTCAAACTTGATGAAAACAGTGTCTCCCATAATGGAGTAGGAGCTGCTTGTGGTTATTAGGCATTTGCAAGCTCTCCGAAGTGTGTGCGCAGCAGGAGAGACAAATCCATGTTTTTATGCCTTCTTTGGCATTTTCAGGTGGAGAAAAACACAATCCCGAAAGAGAAAGAAAAGGCTGCCGCGCCAACACTGAGGCTTCAAACTTGATGAAAACAGTGTCTCCCATAATGGATTAGGGGCTGCTTGTGGTTATTAGGCATTTGCAAGCTCTCCGAAGTGTGTGCGCAGCAGGAGAGACAAATCCATGTTTTTATGCCTTCTTTGGCATTTTCAGGTGGAGAAAAACACAATCCCGAAAGAGAAAGAAAAGGCTGCCGCGCCAACACTGAGGCTTCAAACTTGATGAAAACAGTGTCTCCCATAATGGAGTAGGGGCTGCTTGTGGTTATTAGGCATTTGCAAGCTCTCCGAAGTGTGTGCGCAGCAGGAGAGACAAATCCATGTTTTTATGCCTTCTTTGGCATTTTCAGGTGGAGAAAAACACAATCCCGAAAGAGAAAGAAAAGGCTGCCGCGCCAACACTGAGGCTTCAAACTTGATGAAAACAGTGTCTCCCATAATGGAGTAGGGGCTGCTTGTGGTTATTAGGCATTTGCAAGCTCTCCGAAGTGTGTGCGCAGCAGGAGAGACAAATCCATGTTTTTATGCCTTCTTTGGCATTTTCAGGTGGAGAAAAACACAATCCCGAAAGAGAAAGAAAAGGCTGCCGCGCCAACACTGAGGCTTCAAACTTGATGAAAACAGTGTCTCCCATAATGGAGTAGGGGCTGCTTGTGGTTATTAGGCATTTGCAAGCTCTCCGAAGTGTGTGCGCAGCAGGAGAGACAAATCCATGTTTTTATGCCTTCTTTGGCATTTTCAGGTGGAGAAAAACACAATCCCGAAAGAGAAAGAAATGGCTGCCGCGCCAACACTGAGGCTTCAAACTTGATGAAAACAGTGTCTCCCATAATGGTGCAGGGGCTGCTTGTGGTTATTAGGCCTTTGCAGGCTCTCCGAAGTGTGTGCGCGGCAGGAGAGACAAATCCATGTTTTCGCGCCTTTTTTGCCATTTCCAGGTCGAAAAACACAAAGGCCCCAAAAATAAAGAAACGGCTGTCCAGCCAAAACTGAGGCTTCAAACTTGATGAAAACAGTCTCTCCCATAATAACTCACGGGCTGCTTGTGTTTTTTAGGCCTTTGCAAGTTATCGGAAGTGTGTGCGCGGCAGGAGAGACAAATCCATGTTTTCGCGCCTTTTTTGCCATTTCCAGGTCGAAAAACACAAAGGCCCCAAAAATAAAGAAACGGCTGTCCAGCCAAAACTGAGGCTTCAAACTTGATGAAAACAGTCTCTCCCACAATAACTCAAGGGCTGCTTGTGTTTTTTAGGCCTTCGCAAGATATCGGAAGTGTGTGCGCGGCAGGAGAGACAAATCAATGTTTTCGCGACTTTTTTGCGATTTCAAGGTCGAAAAACACATAGGCCCCAAAATGAAAGAAACGGCTGCCGCGCCAAAACTATGGCTTCAAACTTGATGAAAACAGTCTCTCCCATAATAACTCACGGGCTGCTTGTGTTTTTTAGGCCTTTGCACGCTATCGGAAGTGTGTGCGCGGCAGGAGAGACAAATCCATGTTTTCGCGCCTTTTTTGCGATTTCAAGGTCGAAAAACACATAGGCCCCAAAAATAAAGAAACGGCTGTCCAGCCAAAACTGAGGCTTCAAACTTGATGAAAACAGTCTCTCCCACAATAACTCAAGGGCTGCTTGTGTTTTTTAGGCCTTCGCAAGATATCGGAAGTGTGTGCGCGGCAGGAGAGACAAATCAATGTTTTCGCGACTTTTTTGCGATTTCAAGGTCGAAAAACACATAGGCCCCAAAAATAAAGAAACGGCTGTCCAGCCAAAACTGAGGCTTCAAACTTGATGAAAACAGTCTCTCCCATAATAACTCACGGGCTGCTTGTGTTTTTTAGGCCTTTGCAAGTTATCGGAAGTGTGTGCGCGGCAGGAGAGACAAATCAATGTTTTCGCGACTTTTTTGCGATTTCAAGGTCGAAAAACACATAGGCCCCAAAATGAAAGAAACGGCTGCCGCGCCAAAACTATGGCTTCAAACTTGATGAAAACAGTCTCTCCCATAATAACTCACGGGCTGCTTGTGTTTTTTAGGCCTTTGCACGCTATCGGAAGTGTGTGCGCGGCAGGAGAGACAAATCCATGTTTTCGCGACTTTTTTGCGATTTCAAGGTCGAAAAACACATAGGCCCCAAAATGAAAGAAACGGCTGCCGCGCCAAAACTATGGCTTCAAACTTGATGAAAACAGTCTCTCCCATAATAACTCACGGGCTGCTTGTGTTTTTTAGGCCTTTGCACGCTATCGGAAGTGTGTGCGCGGCAGGAGAGACAAATCCATGTTTTCGCGCCTTTTTTGCCATTTCCAGGTCGAAAAACACAAAGGCCCCAAAAATAAAGAAACGGCTGTCCAGCCAAAACTGAGGCTTCAAACTTGATGAAAACAGTCTCTCAGACAATAACTCAAGGGCCGCTTGTGTTTTTTAGGCCTTCGCAAGCTATCGGAAGTGTGTGCGCGGCAGGAGAGACAAATCCATGTTTTCGCGCCTTTTTTGCCATTTCCAGGTCGAAATACACATAGGCCCCAAAATGAAAGAAACGGCTGGCGCGCCAAAACTATGGCTTCAAACTTGATGAAAACAGTCTCTCCCATAATAACTCACGGGCTGCTTGTGTTTTTTAGGCCTTTGCAAGTTATCGGAAGTGTGTGCGCGGCAGGAGAGACAAATCAATGTTTTCGCGACTTTTTTGCGATTTCAAGGTCGAAAAACACATAGGCCCCAAAATGAAAGAAACGGCTGCCGCGCCAAAACTATGGCTTCAAACTTGATGAAAACAGTCTCTCCCATAATAACTCACGGGCTGCTTGTGTTTTTTAGGCCTTTGCACGCTATCGGAAGTGTGTGCGCGGCAGGAGAGACAAATCCATGTTTTCGCGACTTTTTTGCGATTTCAAGGTCGAAAAACACATAGGCCCCAAAATGAAAGAAACGGCTGCCGCGCCAAAACTATGGCTTCAAACTTGATGAAAACAGTCTCTCCCATAATAACTCACGGGCTGCTTGTGTTTTTTAGGCCTTTGCACGCTATCGGAAGTGTGTGCGCGGCAGGAGAGACAAATCCATGTTTTCGCGCCTTTTTTGCCATTTCCAGGTCGAAAAACACAAAGGCCCCAAAAATAAAGAAACGGCTGTCCAGCCAAAACTGAGGCTTCAAACTTGATGAAAACAGTCTCTCCCATAATAACTCACGGGCTGCTTGTGTTTTTTAGACCTTTGCACGCTATCGGAAGTGTGTGCGCGGCAGGAGAGACAAATCCATGTTTTCGCGCCTTTTTTGCGATTTCAAGGTCGAAAAACACATAGGCCCCAAAATGAAAGAAACGGCTGCCGCGCCAAAACTATGGCTTCAAACTTGATGAAAACAGTCTCTCCCATAATAACTCACGGGCTGCTTGTGTTTTTTAGGCCTTTGCACGCTATCGGAAGTGTGTGCGCGGCAGGAGAGACAAATCCATGTTTTCGCGCCTTTTTTGCCATTTCCAGGTCGAAAAACACAAAGGCCCCAAAAATAAAGAAACGGCTGTCCAGCCAAAACTGAGGCTTCAAACTTGATGAAAACAGTCTCTCCCACAATAACTCAAGGGCTGCTTGTGTTTTTTAGGCCTTCGCAAGATATCGGAAGTGTGTGCGCGGCAGGAGAGACAAATCAATGTTTTCGCGACTTTTTTGCGATTTCAAGGTCGAAAAACACATAGGCCCCAAAATGAAAGAAACGGCTGGCGCGCCAAAACTATGGCTTCAAACTTGATGAAAACAGTCTCTCCCATAATAACTCACGGGCTGCTTGTGTTTTTTAGGCCTTTGCACGCTATCGGAAGTGTGTGCGCGGCAGGAGAGACAAATCCATGTTTTCGCGCCTTTTTTGCGATTTCAAGGTCGAAAAACACATAGGCCCCAAAATGAAAGAAACGGCTGCCGCGCCAAAACTATGGCTTCAAACTTGATGAAAACAGTCTCTCCCATAATAACTCACGGGCTGCTTGTGGTTATTAGGCCTTTGCAAGCTCTCCAAAGTGTGTGCGCAGCAGGAGAGACAAATCCATGTTTTTATGCCTTCTTTGGCATTTTCAGGTGGAGAAAAACACAATCCCGAAAGAGAAAGAAAAGGCTGCCGCGCCAACACTGAGGCTTCAAACTTGATGAAAACAGTGTCTCCCATAATGGAGTAGGAGCTGCTTGTGGTTATTAGGCATTTGCAAGCTCTCCGAAGTGTGTGCGCAGCAGGAGAGACAAATCCATGTTTTTATGCCTTCTTTGGCATTTTCAGGTGGAGAAAAACACAATCCCGAAAGAGAAAGAAAAGGCTGCCGCGCCAACACTGAGGCTTCAAACTTGATGAAAACAGTGTCTCCCATAATGGATTAGGGGCTGCTTGTGGTTATTAGGCATTTGCAAGCTCTCCGAAGTGTGTGCGCAGCAGGAGAGACAAATCCATGTTTTTATGCCTTCTTTGGCATTTTCAGGTGGAGAAAAACACAATCCCGAAAGAGAAAGAAAAGGCTGCCGCGCCAACACTGAGGCTTCAAACTTGATGAAAACAGTGTCTCCCATAATGGAGTAGGGGCTGCTTGTGGTTATTAGGCATTTGCAAGCTCTCCGAAGTGTGTGCGCAGCAGGAGAGACAAATCCATGTTTTTATGCCTTCTTTGGCATTTTCAGGTGGAGAAAAACACAATCCCGAAAGAGAAAGAAAAGGCTGCCGCGCCAACACTGAGGCTTCAAACTTGATGAAAACAGTGTCTCCCATAATGGAGTAGGGGCTGCTTGTGGTTATTAGGCATTTGCAAGCTCTCCGAAGTGTGTGCGCAGCAGGAGAGACAAATCCATGTTTTTATGCCTTCTTTGGCATTTTCAGGTGGAGAAAAACACAATCCCGAAAGAGAAAGAAATGGCTGCCGCGCCAACACTGAGGCTTCAAACTTGATGAAAACAGTGTCTCCCATAATGGTGCAGGGGCTGCTTGTGGTTATTAGGCCTTTGCAGGCTCTCCGAAGTGTGTGCGCGGCAGGAGAGACAAATCCATGTTTTCGCACCTTTTTTGCCATTTCCAGGTCGAAAAACACAAAGGCCCCAAAAATAAAGAAACGGCTGTCCAGCCAAAACTGAGGCTTCAAACTTGATGAAAACAGTCTCTCCCATAATAACTCACGGGCTGCTTGTGTTTTTTAGGCCTTTGCAAGTTATCGGAAGTGTGTGCGCGGCAGGAGAGACAAATCCATGTTTTCGCGCCTTTTTTGCCATTTCCAGGTCGAAAAACACAAAGGCCCCAAAAATAAAGAAACGGCTGTCCAGCCAAAACTGAGGCTTCAAACTTGATGAAAACAGTCTCTCCCACAATAACTCAAGGGCTGCTTGTGTTTTTTAGGCCTTCGCAAGATATCGGAAGTGTGTGCGCGGCAGGAGAGACAAATCAATGTTTTCGCGACTTTTTTGCGATTTCAAGGTCGAAAAACACATAGGCCCCAAAATGAAAGAAACGGCTGCCGCGCCAAAACTATGGCTTCAAACTTGATGAAAACAGTCTCTCCCATAATAACTCACGGGCTGCTTGTGTTTTTTAGGCCTTTGCACGCTATCGGAAGTGTGTGCGCGGCAGGAGAGACAAATCCATGTTTTCGCGCCTTTTTTGCGATTTCAAGGTCGAAAAACACATAGGCCCCAAAAATAAAGAAACGGCTGTCCAGCCAAAACTGAGGCTTCAAACTTGATGAAAACAGTCTCTCCCACAATAACTCAAGGGCTGCTTGTGTTTTTTAGGCCTTCGCAAGATATCGGAAGTGTGTGCGCGGCAGGAGAGACAAATCAATGTTTTCGCGACTTTTTTGCGATTTCAAGGTCGAAAAACACATAGGCCCCAAAAATAAAGAAACGGCTGTCCAGCCAAAACTGAGGCTTCAAACTTGATGAAAACAGTCTCTCCCATAATAACTCACGGGCTGCTTGTGTTTTTTAGGCCTTTGCAAGTTATCGGAAGTGTGTGCGCGGCAGGAGAGACAAATCAATGTTTTCGCGACTTTTTTGCGATTTCAAGGTCGAAAAACACATAGGCCCCAAAATGAAAGAAACGGCTGCCGCGCCAAAACTATGGCTTCAAACTTGATGAAAACAGTCTCTCCCATAATAACTCACGGGCTGCTTGTGTTTTTTAGGCCTTTGCACGCTATCGGAAGTGTGTGCGCGGCAGCAGAGACAAATCCATGTTTTCGCGCCTTTTTGCGATTTCAAGGTCGAAAAACACATAGGCCCCAAAAATAAAGAAACGGCTGTCCAGCCAAAACTGAGGCTTCAAACTTGATGAAAACAGTCTCTCCCACAATAACTCAAGGGCTGCTTGTGTTTTTTAGGCCTTCGCAAGATATCGGAAGTGTGTGCGCGGCAGGAGAGACAAATCAATGTTTTCGCGACTTTTTTGCGATTTCAAGGTCGAAAAACACATAGGCCCCAAAATGAAAGAAACGGCTGGCGCGCCAAAACTATGGCTTCAAACTTGATGAAAACAGTCTCTCCCATAATAACTCACGGGCTGCTTGTGTTTTTTAGGCCTTTGCACGCTATCGGAAGTGTGTGCGCGGCAGGAGAGACAAATCCATGTTTTCGCGCCTTTTTTGCGATTTCAAGGTCGAAAAACACATAGGCCCCAAAATGAAAGAAACGGCTGCCGCGCCAAAACTATGGCTTCAAACTTGATGAAAACAGTCTCTCCCATAATAACTCACGGGCTGCTTGTGTTTTTTAGGCCTTTACACGCTATCGGAAGTGTGTGCGCGGCAGGAGAGACAAATCCATGTTTTCGCGCCTTTTTTGCGATTTCAAGGTCGAAAAACACATAGGCCCCAAAAATAAAGAAACGGCTGTCCAGCCAAAACTGAGGCTTCAAACTTGATGAAAACAGTCTCTCCCACAATAACTCAAGGGCTGCTTGTGTTTTTTAGGCCTTCGCAAGATATCGGAAGTGTGTGCGCGGCAGGAGAGACAAATCAATGTTTTCGCGACTTTTTTGCGATTTCAAGGTCGAAAAACACATAGGCCCCAAAAATAAAGAAACGGCTGTCCAGCCAAAACTGAGGCTTCAAACTTGATGAAAACAGTCTCTCCCATAATAACTCACGGGCTGCTTGTGTTTTTTAGGCCTTTGCAAGTTATCGGAAGTGTGTGCGCGGCAGGAGAGACAAATCAATGTTTTCGCGACTTTTTTGCGATTTCAAGGTCGAAAAACACATAGGCCCCAAAATGAAAGAAACGGCTGCCGCGCCAAAACTATGGCTTCAAACTTGATGAAAACAGTCTCTCCCATAATAACTCACGGGCTGCTTGTGTTTTTTAGGCCTTTGCACGCTATCGGAAGTGTGTGCGCGGCAGGAGAGACAAATCCATGTTTTCGCGCCTTTTTTGCGATTTCAAGGTCGAAAAACACATAGGCCCCAAAAATAAAGAAACGGCTGTCCAGCCAAAACTGAGGCTTCAAACTTGATGAAAACAGTCTCTCCCACAATAACTCAAGGGCTGCTTGTGTTTTTTAGGCCTTCGCAAGATATCGGAAGTGTGTGCGCGGCAGGAGAGACAAATCAATGTTTTCGCGACTTTTTTGCGATTTCAAGGTCGAAAAACACATAGGCCCCAAAATGAAAGAAACGGCTGGCGCGCCAAAACTATGGCTTCAAACTTGATGAAAACAGTCTCTCCCATAATAACTCACGGGCTGCTTGTGTTTTTTAGGCCTTTGCACGCTATCGGAAGTGTGTGCGCGGCAGGAGAGACAAATCCATGTTTTCGCGCCTTTTTTGCGATTTCAAGGTCGAAAAACACATAGGCCCCAAAATGAAAGAAACGTCTGCCGCGCCAAAACTATGGCTTCAAACTTGATGAAAACAGTCTCTCCCATAATAACTCACGGGCTGCTTGTGTTTTTTAGGCCTTTACACGCTATCGGAAGTGTGTGCGCGGCAGGAGAGACAAATCCATGTTTTCGCGCCTTTTTTGCCATTTCCAGGTCGAAAAACACAAAGGCCCCAAAAATAAAGAAACGGCTGTCCAGCCAAAACTGAGGCTTCAAACTTGATGAAAACAGTCTCTCAGACAATAACTCAAGGGCCGCTTGTGTTTTTTAGGCCTTCGCAAGCTATCGGAAGTGTGTGCGCGGCAGGAGAGACAAATCAATGTTTTCGCGCCTTTTTTGCCATTTCCAGGTCGAAAAACACAAAGGCCCCAAAAATAAAGAAACGGCTGTCCAGCCAAAACTGAGGCTTCAAACTTGATGAAAACAGTCTCTCAGACAATAACTCAAGGGCCGCTTGTGTTTTTTAGGCCTTCGCAAGCTATCGGAAGTGTGTGCGCGGCAGGAGAGACAAATCCATGTTTTCGCGCCTTTTTTGCCATTTCCAGGTCGAAAAACACAAAGGCCCCAAAAATAAAGAAACGGCTGTCCAGCAAAAACTGAGGCTTCAAACTTGATGAAAACAGTCTCTCCCACAATAACTCAAGGGCTGCTTGTGTTTTTTAGGCCTTCGCAAGATATCAGAAGTGTGTGCGCGGCAGGAGAGACAAATCAATGTTTTCGCGACTTTTTTGCGATTTCAAGGTCGAAAAACACATAGGCCCCAAAATGAAAGAAACGGCTGCCGCGCCAAAACTATGGCTTCAAACTTGATGAAAACAGTCTCTCCCATAATAACTCACGGGCTGCTTGTGTTTTTTAGGCCTTTGCACGCTATCGGAAGTGTGTGCGCGGCAGGAGAGACAAATCCATGTTTTCGCTCCTTTTTTGCCATTTCCAGGTCGAAAAAAACAAAGGCCCCAAAAATAAAGAAACGGCTGTCCAGCCAAAACTGAGGCTTCAAACTTGATGAAAACAGTCTCTCAGACAATAACTCAAGGGCCGCTTGTGTTTTTTAGGCCTTCGCAAGCTATCGGAAGTGTGTGCGCGGCAGGAGAGACAAATCCATGTTTTCGCGCCTTTTTTGCCATTTCCAGGTCGAAAAACACAAAGGCCCCAAAATGAAAGAAACGGCTGCCGCGCCAAAACTATGGCTTCAAACTTGATGAAAACAGTCTCTCCCACAATAACTCAAGGGCTGCTTGTGTTTTTTAGGCCTTCGCAAGATATCGGAAGTGTGTGCGCGGCAGGAGAGACAAATCAATGTTTTCGCGACTTTTTTGCGATTTCAAGGTCGAAAAACACATAGGCCCCAAAATGAAAGAAACGGCTGGCGCGCCAAAACTATGGCTTCAAACTTGATGAAAACAGTCTCTCCCATAATAACTCACGGGCTGCTTGTGTTTTTTAGGCCTTTGCACGCTATCGGAAGTGTGTGCGCGGCAGGAGAGACAAATCCATGTTTTCGCGCCTTTTTTGCGATTTCAAGGTCGAAAAACACATAGGCCCCAAAATGAAAGAAACGGCTGCCGCGCCAAAACTATGGCTTCAAACTTGATGAAAACAGTCTCTCCCATAATAACTCACGGGCTGCTTGTGTTTTTTAGGCCTTTGCACGCTATCGGAAGTGTGTGCGCGGCAGGAGAGACAAATCCATGTTTTCGCGACTTTTTTGCGATTTCAAGGTCGAAAAACACATAGGCCCCAAAATGAAAGAAACGGCTGCCGCGCCAAAACTATGGCTTCAAACTTGATGAAAACAGTCTCTCCCATAATAACTCACGGGCTGCTTGTGTTTTTTAGGCCTTTGCACGCTATCGGAAGTGTGTGCGCGGCAGGAGAGACAAATCCATGTTTTCGCGCCTTTTTTGCCATTTCCAGGTCGAAAAACACAAAGGCCCCAAAAATCAAGAAACGGCTGTCCAGCCAAAACTGAGGCTTCAAACTTGATGAAAACAGTCTCTCAGACAATAACTCAAGGGCCGCTTGTGTTTTTTAGGCCTTCGCAAGCTATCGGAAGTGTGTGCGCGGCAGGAGAGACAAATCCATGTTTTCGCGCCTTTTTTGCCATTTCCAGGTCGAAATACACATAGGCCCCAAAATGAAAGAAACGGCTGGCGCGCCAAAACTATGGCTTCAAACTTGATGAAAACAGTCTCTCCCATAATAACTCACGGGCTGCTTGTGTTTTTTAGACCTTTGCACGCTATCGGAAGTGTGTGCGCGGCAGGAGAGACAAATCCATGTTTTCGCGCCTTTTTTGCGATTTCAAGGTCGAAAAACACATAGGCCCCAAAATGAAAGAAACGGCTGCCGCGCCAAAACTATGGCTTCAAACTTGATGAAAACAGTCTCTCCCATAATAACTCACGGGCTGCTTGTGTTTTTTAGGCCTTTGCACGCTATCGGAAGTGTGTGCGCGGCAGGAGAGACAAATCCATGTTTTCGCGCCTTTTTTGCCATTTCCAGGTCGAAAAACACAAAGGCCCCAAAAATAAAGAAACGGCTGTCCAGCCAAAACTGAGGCTTCAAACTTGATGAAAACAGTCTCTCAGACAATAACTCAAGGGCCGCTTGTGTTTTTTAGGCCTTCGCAAGATATCGGAAGTGTGTGCGCGGCAGGAGAGACAAATCAATGTTTTCGCGACTTTTTTGCGATTTCAAGGTCGAAAAACACATTGGCCCCAAAATGAAAGAAACGGCTGCCGCGCCAAAACTATGGCTTCAAACTTGATGAAAACAGTCCCTCCCATAATAACTCACGGGCTGCTTGTGTTTTTTAGGCCTTTGCACGCTAACGGAAGTGTGTGCGCGGCAGGAGAGACAAATCCATGTTTCCGCGCCTTTTTTGCCATTTCCAAGTCGAAAAACACAAAGGCCCCAAAAATAAAGAAACGGCTGTCCAGCCAAAACTGAGGCTTCAAACTTGATGAAAACAGTGTCTCCCATAATGGTGTAGGGGCTGCTTGTGGTTATTAGGCCTTTGCAAGCTCTCCGAAGTGTGTGCGCAGCAGGAGAGACAAATCCATGTTTTTATGCCTTCTTTGGCATTTTCAGGTGGAGAAAAACACAATACCGAAAGAGAAAGAAAAGGCTGCCGCGCCAACACTGAGGCTTCAAACTTGATGAAAACAGTGTCTCCCATAATGGAGTAGGGGCTGCTTGTGGTTATTAGGCATTTGCAAGCTCTCCGAAGTGTGTGCGCAGCAGGAGAGACATATCCATGTTTTTATGCCTTCTTTGGCATTTTCAGGTGGAGAAAAACACAATCCCGAAAGAGAAAGAAAAGGCTGCCGCGCCAACACTGAGGCTTCAAACTTGATGAAAACAGTGTCTCCCATAATGGAGTAGGGGCTGCTTGTGGTTATTAGGTATTTGAAAGCTCTCCGAAGTGTGTGCGCAGCAGGAGAGACAAATCCATGTTTTTATGCCTTCTTTGGCATTTTCAGGTGGAGAAAAACACAATCCCGAAAGAGAAAGAAAAGGCTGCCGCGCCAACACTGAGGCTTCAAACTTGATGAAAACAGTGTCTCCCATAATGGAGTAGGGGCTGCTTGTGGTTATTAGGCATTTGCAAGCTCTCCGAAGTGTGTGCGCAGCAGGAGAGACAAATCCATGTTTTTATGCCTTCTTTGGCATTTTCAGGTGGAGAAAAACACAATCCCGAAAGAGAAAGAAAAGGCTGCCGCGCCAACACTGAGGCTTCAAACTTGATGAAAACAGTGTCTCCCATAATGGTGTAGGGGCTGCTTGTGGTTATTAGGCCTTTGCAAGCTCTCCGAAGTGTGTGCGCAGCAGGAGAGACAAATCCATGTTTTTATGCCTTCTTTGGCATTTTCAGGTGGAGAAAAACACAATCCCGAAAGAGAAAGAAAAGGCTGCCGCGCCAACACTGAGGCTTCAAACTTGATGAAAACAGTGTCTCCCATAATGGAGTAGGGGCTGCTTGTGGTTATTAGGCATTTGCAAGCTCTCCGAAGTGTGTGCGCAGCAGGAGAGACAAATCCATGTTTTTATGCCTTCTTTGGCATTTTCAGGTGGAGAAAAACACAATCCCGAAAGAGAAAGAAAAGGCTGCCGCGCCAACACTGAGGCTTCAAACTTGATGAAAACAGTGTCTCCCATAATGGAGTAGGGGCTGCTTGTGGTTATTAGGCATTTGCAAGCTCTCCGAAGTGTGTGCGCAGCAGGAGAGACAAATCCATGTTTTTATGCCTTCTTTGGCATTTTCAGGTGGAGAAAAACACAATCCCGAAAGAGAAAGAAAAGGCTGCCGCGCCAACACTGAGGCTTCAAACTTGATGAAAACAGTGTCTCCCATAATGGAGTAGGGGCTGCTTGTGGTTATTAGGCATTTGCAAGCTCTCCGAAGTGTGTGCGCAGCAGGAGAGACAAATCCATGTTTTTATGCCTTCTTTGGCATTTTCAGGTGGAGAAAAACACAATCCCAAAAGAGAAAGAAAAGGCTGCCGCGCCAACACTGAGGCTTCAAACTTGATGAAAACAGTGTCTCCCATAATGGAGTAGGGGCTGCTTGTGGTTATTAGGCATTTGCAAGCTCTCCGAAGTGTGTGCGCAGCAGGAGAGACAAATCCATGTTTTTATGCCTTCTTTGGCATTTTCAGGTGGAGAAAAACACAATCCCGAAAGAGAAAGAAAAGGCTGCCGCGCCAACACTGAGGCTTCAAACTTGATGAAAACAGTGTCTCCCATAATGGAGTAGGGGCTGCTTGTGGTTATTAGGCATTTGCAAGCTCTCCGAAGTGTGTGCGCAGCAGGAGAGACAAATCCATGTTTTTATGCCTTCTTTGGCATTTTCAGGTGGAGAAAAACACAATCCCGAAAGAGAAAGAAAAGGCTGCCGCGCCAACACTGAGGCTTCAAACTTGATGAAAACAGTGTCTCCCATAATGGAGTAGGGGCTGCTTGTGGTTATTAGGCATTTGCAAGCTCTCCGAAGTGTGTGCGCAGCAGGAGAGACAAATCCATGTTTTTATGCCTTCTTTGGCATTTTCAGGTGGAGAAAAACACAATCCCGAAAGAGAAAGAAAAGGCTGCCGCGCCAACACTGAGGCTTCAAACTTGATGAAAACAGTGTCTCCCATAATGGAGTAGGGGCTGCTTGTGGTTATTAGGCATTTGCAAGCTCTCCTTAGTGTGTGCGCAGCAGGAGAGACAAATCCATGTTTTCGCGCCTTTTTTGCCATTTCCAGGTCGAAAAACACAAAGGCCCCAAAATGAAAGAAACGGCTGCCGCGCCAAAACTATGGCTTCAAACTTGATGAAAACTGTCTCTCCCACAATAACTCAAGGACTGCTTGTGTTTTTTAGGCCTTCGCAAGATATCGGAAGTGTGTGCGCGGCAGGAGAGACAAATCCATGTTTTCGCGCCTTTTTTGCGATTTCAAGGTCGAAAAACACATAGGCCCCAAAATGAAAGAAACGGCTGCCGCGCCAAAACTATGGCTTCAAACTTGATGAAAACAGTCTCTCCCATAATAACTCACGGGCTGCTTGTGTTTTTTAGGCCTTTGCACGCTATCGGAAGTGTGTGCGCGGCAGGAGAGACAAATCCATGTTTTCGCTCCTTTTTTGCCATTTCCAGGTCGAAAAACACAAAGGCCCCAAAAATAAAGAAACGGCTGTCCAGCCAAAACTGAGGCTTCAAACTTGATGAAAACAGTCTCTCAGACAATAACTCAAGGGCCGCTTGTGTTTTTTAGGCCTTCGCAAGCTATCGGAAGTGTGTGCGCGGCAGGAGAGATAAAATCCATGTTTTCGCGCCTTTTTTGCCATTTCCAGGTCGAAAAACACAAAGGCCCCAAAATGAAAGAAACGGCTGCCGCGCCAAAACTATGGCTTCAAACTTGATGAAAACAGTCTCTCCCACAATAACTCAAGGGCTGCTTGTGTTTTTTAGGCCTTCGCAAGATATCGGAAGTGTGTGCGCGGCAGGAGAGACAAATCAATGTTTTCGCGACTTTTTTGCGATTTCAAGGTCGAAAAAAACATAGGCCCCAAAATGAAAGAAACGGCTGGCGCGCCAAAACTATGGCTTCAAACTTGATGAAAACAGTCTCTCCCATAATAACTCACGGGCTGCTTGTGTTTTTTAGGCCTTTGCACGCTATCGGAAGTGTGTGCGCGGCAGGAGAGACAAATCCATGTTTTCGCGCCTTTTTTGCGATTTCAAGGTCGAAAAACACATAGTCCCCAAAATGAAAGAAACGGCTGCCGCGCCAAAACTATGGCTTCAAACTTGATGAAAACAGTCTCTCCCATAATAACTCACGGGCTGCTTGTGTTTTTTAGGCCTTTGCACGCTATCGGAAGTGTGTGCGCGGCAGGAGAGACAAATCAATGTTTTCGCGCCTTTTTTGCCATTTCCAGGTCGAAAAACACAAAGGCCCCAAAAATAAAGAAACGGCTGTCCAGCCAAAACTGAGGCTTCAAACTTGATGAAAACAGTCTCTCAGACAATAACTCAAGGGCCGCTTGTGTTTTTTAGGCCTTCGCAAGCTATCGGAAGTGTGTGCGCGGCAGGAGAGACAAATCCATGTTTTCGCGCCTTTTTTGCCATTTCCAGGTCGAAATACACATAGGCCCCAAAATGAAAGAAACGGCTGGCGCGCCAAAACTATGGCTTCAAACTTGATGAAAACAGTCTCTCCCATAATAACTCACGGGCTGCTTGTGTTTTTTAGACCTTTGCACGCTATCGGAAGTGTGTGCGCGGCAGGAGAGACAAATCCATGTTTTCGCGCCTTTTTTGCGATTTCAAGGTCGAAAAACACATAGGCCCCAAAATGAAAGAAACGGCTGCCGCGCCAAAACTATGGCTTCAAACTTGATGAAAACAGTCTCTCCCATAATAACTCACGGGCTGCTTGTGTTTTTTAGGCCTTTGCACGCTATCGGAAGTGTGTGCGCGGCAGGAGAGACAAATCCATGTTTTCGCGCCTTTTTTGCCATTTCCAGGTCGAAAAACACAAAGGCCCCAAAAATAAAGAAACGGCTGTCCAGCCAAAACTGAGGCTTCAAACTTGATGAAAACAGTCTCTCAGACAATAACTCAATGGCCGCTTGTGTTTTTTAGGCCTTCGCAAGCTATCGGAAGTGTGTGCGCGGCAGGAGAGACAAATCCATGTTTTCGCGCCTTTTTTGCCATTTCCAGGTCGAAAAACACAAAGGCCCCAAAATGAAAGAAACGGCTGCCGCGCCAAAACTATGACTTCAAACTTGATGAAAACAGTCTCTCCCACAATAACTCAAGGGCTGCTTGTGTTTTTTAGGCCTTCGCAAGATATCGGAAGTGTGTGCGCGGCAGGAGAGACAAATCAATGTTTTCGCGACTTTTTTGCGATTTCAAGGTCGAAAAACACATAGGCCCCAAAATGAAAGAAACGGCTGGCGCGCCAAAACTATGGCTTCAAACTTGATGAAAACAGTCTCTCAGACAATAACTCAAGGGCTGCTTGTGTTTTTTAGGCCTTCGCAAGATATCGGAAGTGTGTGCTCGGCAGGAGAGACAAATCCATGTTTTCGCGCCTTTTTTGCGATTTCAAGGTCGAAAAACACATAGGGCCCAAAATGAAAGAAACGGCTGCCGCGCCAAAACTATGGCTTCAAACTTGATGAAAACAGTCTCTCCCATAATAACTCACGGGCTGCTTGTGTTTTTTAGGCCTTTGCACGCTATCGGAAGTGTGTGCGCGGCAGGAGAGACAAATCCATGTTTTCGCGCCTTTTTTGCCATTTCCAGGTCGAAAAACACAAAGGCCCCAAAATGAAAGAAACGGCTGCCGCGCCAAAACTATGACTTCAAACTTCATGAAAACAGTCTCTCCCACAATAACTCAAGGGCTGCTTGTGTTTTTTAGGCCTTCGCAAGATATCGGAAGTGTGTGCGCGGCAGGAGAGACAAATCAATGTTTTCGCGACTTTTTTGCGATTTCAAGGTCGAAAAACACATAGGCCCCAAAATGAAAGAAACGGCTGGCGCGCCAAAACTATGGCTTCAAACTTGATGAAAACAGTCACTCCCATAATAACTCACGGGCTGCTTGTGTTTTTTAGGCTTTTGCACGCTATCGGAAGTGTGTGCGCGGCAGGAGAGACAAATCCATGTTTTCGCGCCTTTTTTGCCATTTCCAGGTCGAAGAAAACAAAGGCCCCAAAAATAAAGAAACGGCTGTCCAGCCAAAACTGAGGCTTCAAACTTGATGAAAACAGTCTCTCAGACAATAACTCAAGGGCCGCTTGTGTTTTTTAGGCCTTCGCAAGCTATCGGAAGTGTGTGCGCGGCAGGAGAGACAAATCCATGTTTTCGCGCCTTTTTTACGATTTCAAGGTCGAAAAACACATAGGCCCCAAAATGAAAGAAACGGCTGCCGCGCCAAAACTATGACTTCAAACTTGATGAAAACATTCTCTCCCACAATAACTCAAGGGCTGCTTGTGTTTTTTAGGCCTTCGCAAGCTATCGGAAGTGTGTGCGCGGCAGGAGAGACAAATCCATGTTTTCGCGCCTTTTTTGCCATTTCCAGGTCGAAAAACACAAAGGCCCCAAAAATAAAGAAACGGCTGTCCAGCCAAAACTGAGGCTTCAAACTTGATGAAAACAGTCTCTCCCACAATAACTCACGGCCCGCTTGTGTTTTTTAGGCCTTCGCAAGCTATCGGAAGTGTGTGCGCGGCAGGAGAGACAAATCAATGTTTTCGCGCCTTTTTTGCCATTTCCAGGTCGAAAAACACACAGGCCCCAAAAATAAGGAAATGGCTGTCCAGCCAAAACTGAGGCTTCAAACTTGATGAAAACAGTGTCTCCCATAATGGAGTAGGGGCTGCTTGTGGTTATTAGGCATTTGCAAGCTCTCCGAAGTGTGTGCGCAGCAGGAGAGACAAATCCATGTTTTTATGCCTTCTTTGGCATTTTCAGGTGGAGAAAAACACAATCCCGAAAGAGAAAGAAATGGCTGCCGCGCCAACACTGAGGCTTCAAACTTGATGAAAACAGTGTCTCCCATAATGGAGTAGGGGCTGCTTGTGGTTATTAGGCATTTGCAAGCTCTCCGAAGTGTGTGCGCAGCAGGAGAGACAAATCCATGTTTTTATGCCTTCTTTGGCATTTTCAGGTGGAGAAAAACACAAACCCGAAAGAGAAAGAAAAGGCTGCCGCGCCAACACTGAGGCTTCAAACTTGATGAAAACAGTGTCTCCCATAATGGAGTAGGGGCTGCTTGTGGTTATTAGGCCTTTGCAAGCTCTCCGAAGTGTGTGCGCAGCAGGAGAGACAAATCCATGTTTTTATGCCTTCTTTGGCATTTTCAGGTGGAGAAAAACACAATCCCGAAAGAGAAAGAAATGGCTGCCGCGCCAACACTGAGGCTTCAAACTTGATGAAAACAGTGTCTCCCATAATGGAGTAGGGGCTGCTTGTGGTTATTAGGCATTTGCAAGCTCTCCGAAGTGTGTGCGCAGCAGGAGAGACAAATCCATGTTTTTATGCCTTCTTTGGCATTTTCAGGTGGAGAAAAACACAATCCCGAAAGAGAAAGAAAAGGCTGCCGCGCCAACACTGAGGCTTCAAACTTGATGAAAACAGTGTCTCCCATAATGGAGTAGGGGTTGCATGTGGTTATTAGGCATTTGCAAGCTCTCCGAAGTGTGTGCGCAGCAGGAGAGACAAATCCATGTTTTTATGCCTTCTTTGGCATTTTCAGGTGGAGAAAAACACAATCCCGAAAGAGAAAGAAAAGGCTGCCGCGCCAACACTGAGGCTTCAAACTTGATGAAAACAGTGTCTCCCATAATGGAGTAGGGGCTGCTTGTGGTTATTAGGCATTTGCAAGCTCTCCGAAGTGTGTGCGCAGCAGGAGAGACAAATCCATGTTTTTATGCCTTCTTTGGCATTTTCAGGTGGAGAAAAACACAATCCCGAAAGAGAAAGAAATGGCTGCCGCGCCAACACTGAGGCTTCAAACTTGATGAAAACAGTGTCTCCCATAATGGAGTAGGGGCTGCTTGTGGTTATTAGGCATTTGCAAGCTCTCCGAAGTGTGTGCGCAGCAGGAGAGACAAATCCATGTTTTTATGCCTTCTTTGGCATTTTCAGGTGGAGAAAAACACAATCCCGAAAGAGAAAGAAAAGGCTGCCGCGCCAACACTGAGGCTTCAAACTTGATGAAAACAGTGTCTCCCATAATGGAGTAGGGGCTGCTTGTGGTTATTAGGCATTTGCAAGCTCTCCGAAGTGTGTGCGCAGCAGGAGAGACAAATCCATGTTTTTATGCCTTCTTTGGCATTTTCAGGTGGAGAAAAACACAATCCCGAAAGAGAAAGAAAAGGCTGCCGCGCCAACACTGAGGCTTCAAACTTGATGAAAACAGTGTCTCCCATAATGGAGTAGGGGCTGCTTGTGGTTAGTAGGCATTTGCAAGCTCTCCGAAGTGTGTGCGCAGCAGGAGAGACAAATCCATGTTTTTATGCCTTCTTTGGCATTTTCAGGTGGAGAAAAACACAATCCCGAAAGAGAAAGAAAAGGCTGCCGCGCCAACACTGAGGCTTCAAACTTGATGAAAACAGTCTCTCCCATAATAACTCACGGGCTGCTTGTGTTTTTTAGGCCTTTGCACGCTATCGGAAGTGTGTGCGCGGCAGGAGAGACGAATCCATGTTTTCGCGCCTTTTTTGCGATTTCAAGGTCGAAAAACACACAGGCCCCAAAATGAAAGAAACGGCTGGCGCGCCAAAACTATGGCTTCAAACTTGATGAAAACAGTCTCTCCCATAATAACTCACGGGCTGCTTGTGTTTTTTAGGCCTTTGCACGCTATCGGAAGTGTGTGCGCGGCAGGAGAGACAAATCCATGTTTTCGCGCCTTTTTTGCAATTTCAAGGTCGAAAAACACATAGGCCCCAAAATGAAAGAAACGGCTGTCCAGCCAAAACTGAGGCTTCAAACTTGATGAAAACAGTCTCTCAGACAATAACTCAAGGGCTGCTTGTGTTTTTTAGGCCTTCGCAAGATATCGGAAGTGTGTGCGCGGCAGGAGAGACAAATCCATGTTTTCGCGCCTTTTTTGCGATTTCAAGGTCGAAAAACACATAGGCCCCAAAATGAAAGAAACGGCTGCCGCGCCAAAACTATGGCTTCAAACTTGATGAAAACAGTCTCTCCCATAATAACTCACGGGCTGCTTGTGTTTTTTAGGCCTTTGCACGCTATCGGAAGTGTGTGCGCGGCAGGAGAGACAAATCCATGTTTTCGCGCCTTTTTTGCCATTTCCAGGTCGAAAAACACATAGGCCCCAAAATGAAAGAAACGGCTGCCGCGCCAAAACTATGGCTTCAAACTTGATGAAAACAGTCTCTCCCACAACAACTCAAGGGCTGCTTGTGTTTTTTAGGCCTTCGCAAGATATCGGAAGTGTGTGCGCGGCAGGAGAGACAAATCAATGTTTTCGCGACTTTTTTGCGATTTCAAGGTCGAAAAACACATAGGCCCCAAAATGAAAGAAACGGCTGGCGTGCCAAAACTATGGCTTCAAACTTGATGAAAACAGTCTCTCAGACAATAACTCAAGGGCTGCTTGTGTTTTTTAGGCCTTCGCAAGATAAACACATAGGCCCCAAAATGAAAGAAACGGCTGCCGCGCCAAAACTATGGCTTCAAACTTGATGAAAACAGTCTCTCCCATAATAACTCACGGGCTGCTTGTGTTTTTTAGGCCTTTGCACGCTATCGGAAGTGTGTGCGCGGCAGGAGAGACAAATCCATGTTTTCGCGCCTTTTTTGCCATTTCCAGGTCGAAAAACACAAAGGCCCCAAAATGAAAGAAACGGCTGCCGCGCCAAAACTATGACTTCAAACTTGATGAAAACAGTCTCTCCCACAATAACTCAAGGGCTGCTTGTGTTTTTTAGGCCTTCGCAAGATATCGGAAGTGTGTGCGCGGCAGGAGAGACAAATCAATGTTTTCGCGACTTTTTTGCGATTTCAAGGTCGAAAAACACATAGGCCCCAAAATGAAAGAAACGGCTGGCGCGCCAAAACTATGGCTTCAAACTTGATGAAAACAGTCTCTCCCACAATAACTCAAGGGCTGCTTGTGTTTTTTAGGCCTTCGCAAGATATCGGAAGTGTGTGCGCGGCAGGAGAGACAAATCAATGTTTTCGCGACTTTTTTGCGATTTCAAGGTCGAAAAACATATAGGCCCCAAAATGAAAGAAACGGCTGGCGAGCCAAAACTATGGCTTCAAACTTGATGAAAACAGTCTCTCAGACAATAACTCAAGGGCTGCTTGTGTTTTTTAGACCTTTGCACGCTATCGGAAGTGTGTGCGCGGCAGGAGAGACAAATCAATGTTTTCGCGACTTTTTTGCGATTTCAAGGTCGAAAAACACATAGGCCCCAAAATGAAAGAAACGGCTGGCGTGCCAAAACTATGGCTTCAAACTTGATGAAAACAGTCTCTCAGACAATAACTCAAGGGCTGCTTGTGTTTTTTAGGCCTTCGCAAGATAAACACATAGGCCCCAAAATGAAAGAAACGGCTGCCGCGCCAAAACTATGGCTTCAAACTTGATGAAAACAGTCTCTCCCATAATAACTCACGGGCTGCTTGTGTTTTTTAGGCCTTTGCACGCTATCGGAAGTGTGTGCGCGGCAGGAGAGACAAATCCATGTTTTCGCGCCTTTTTTGCCATTTCCAGGTCGAAAAACACAAAGGCCCCAAAATGAAAGAAACGGCTGCCGCGCCAAAACTATGACTTCAAACTTGATGAAAACAGTCTCTCCCACAATAACTCAAGGGCTGCTTGTGTTTTTTAGGCCTTCGCAAGATATCGGAAGTGTGTGCGCGGCAGGAGAGACAAATCAATGTTTTCGCGACTTTTTTGCGATTTCAAGGTCGAAAAACACATAGGCCCCAAAATGAAAGAAACGGCTGCCGCGCCAAAACTATGGCTTCAAACTTGATGAAAACAGTCTCTCCCATAATAACTCACGGGCTGCTTGTGTTTTTTAGACCTTTGCACGCTATCGGAAGTGTGTGCGCGGCAGGAGAGACAAATCCATGTTTTCGCGCCTTTTTTGCGATTTCAAGGTCGAAAAACACATAGGCCCCAAAATGAAAGAAACGGCTGCCGCGCCAAAACTATGGCTTCAAACTTGATGAAAACAGTCACTCCCATAATAACTCACGGGCTGCTTGTTTTTTTTAGGCCTTCGCAAGCTATCGGAAGTGTGTGCGCGGCAGGAGAGACAAATCCATGTTTTCGCGCCTTTTTTGCCATTTCCAGGTCGAAAAACACAAAGGCCCCAAAATGAAAGAAACGGCTGCCGCGCCAAAACTATGACTTCAAACTTGATGAAAACAGTCTCTCCCACAATAACTCAAGGGCTGCTTGTGTTTTTTAGGCCTTCGCAAGATATCGGAAGTGTGTGCGCGGCAGGAGAGACAAATCAATGTTTTCGCGACTTTTTTGCGATTTCAAGGTCGAAAAACATATAGGCCCCAAAATGAAAGAAACGGCTGGCGAGCCAAAACTATGGCTTCAAACTTGATGAAAACAGTCTCTCAGACAATAACTCAAGGGCTGCTTGTGTTTTTTAGGCCTTCGCAAGATATCGGAAGTGTGTGCTCGGCAGGAGAGACAAATCCATGTTTTCGCGCCTTTTTTGCGATTTCAAGGTCGAAAAACACATAGGCCCCAAAATGAAAGAAACGGCTGCCGCGCCAAAACTATGGCTTCAAACTTGATGAAAACAGTCTCTCCCATAATAACTCACGGGCTGCTTGTGTTTTTTAGGCCTTTGCATGCTATCGGAAGTGTGTGCGCGGCAGGAGAGACAAATCCATGTTTTCGCGCCTTTTTTACGATTTCAAGGTCGAAAAACACATAGGCCCCAAAATGAAAGAAACGGCTGCCGCGCCAAAACTATGACTTCAAACTTGATGAAAACATTCTCTCCCACAATAACTCAAGGGCTGCTTGTGTTTTTTAGGCCTTCGCAAGCTATCGGAAGTGTGTGCGCGGCAGGAGAGACAAATCCATGTTTTCGCGCCTTTTTTGCCATTTCCAGGTCGAAAAACACAAAGGCCCCAAAAATAAAGAAACGGCTGTCCAGCCAAAACTGAGGCTTCAAACTTGATGAAAACAGTCTCTCCCACAATAACTCACGGCCCGCTTGTGTTTTTTAGGCCTTCGCAAGCTATCGGAAGTGTGTGCGCGGCAGGAGAGACAAATCAATGTTTTCGCGCCTTTTTTGCCATTTCCAGGTCGAAAAACACACAGGCCCCAAAAATAAAGAAATGGCTGTCCAGCCAAAACTGAGGCTTCAAACTTGATGAAAACAGTGTCTCCCATAATGGAGTAGGGGCTGCTTGTGGTTATTAGGCATTTGCAAGCTCTCCGAAGTGTGTGCGCAGCAGGAGAGACAAATCCATGTTTTTATGCCTTCTTTGGCATTTTCAGGTGGAGAAAAACACAATCCCGAAAGAGAAAGAAATGGCTGCCGCGCCAACACTGAGGCTTCAAACTTGATGAAAACAGTGTCTCCCATAATGGAGTAGGGGCTGCTTGTGGTTATTAGGCATTTGCAAGCTCTCCGAAGTGTGTGCGCAGCAGGAGAGACAAATCCATGTTTTTTTGCCTTCTTTGGCATTTTCAGGTGGAGAAAAACACAATCCCGAAAGAGAAAGAAAAGGCTGCCGCGCCAACACTGAGGCTTCAAACTTGATGAAAACAGTGTCTCCCATAATGGAGTAGGGGCTGCTTGTGGTTATTAGGCCTTTGCAAGCTCTCCGAAGTGTGTGCGCAGCAGGAGAGACAAATCCATGTTTTTATGCCTTCTTTGGCATTTTCAGGTGGAGAAAAACACAATCCCGAAAGAGAAAGAAATGGCTGCCGCGCCAACACTGAGGCTTCAAACTTGATGAAAACAGTGTCTCCCATAATGGAGTAGGGGCTGCTTGTGGTTATTAGGCATTTGCAAGCTCTCCGAAGTGTGTGCGCAGCAGGAGAGACAAATCCATGTTTTTATGCCTTCTTTGGCATTTTCAGGTGGAGAAAAACACAATCCCGAAAGAGAAAGAAAAGGCTGCCGCGCCAACACTGAGGCTTCAAACTTGATGAAAACAGTGTCTCCCATAATGGAGTAGGGGCTGCTTGTGGTTATTAGGCATTTGCAAGCTCTCCGAAGTGTGTGCGCAGCAGGAGAGACAAATCCATGTTTTTATGCCTTCTTTGGCATTTTCAGGTGGAGAAAAACACAATCCCGAAAGAGAAAGAAAAGGCTGCCGCGCCAACACTGAGGCTTCAAACTTGATGAAAACAGTGTCTCCCATAATGGAGTAGGGGCTGCTTGTGGTTATTAGGCATTTGCAAGCTCTCCGAAGTGTGTGCGCAGCAGGAGAGACAAATCCATGTTTTTATGCCTTCTTTGGCATTTTCAGGTGGAGAAAAACACAATCCCGAAAGAGAAAGAAAAGGCTGCCGCGCCAACACTGAGGCTTCAAACTTGATGAAAACAGTGTCTCCCATAATGGAGTAGGGGCTGCTTGTGGTTATTAGGCATTTGCAAGCTCTCCGAAGTGTGTGCGCAGCAGGAGAGACAAATCCATGTTTTTATGCCTTCTTTGGCATTTTCAGGTGGAGAAAAACACAATCCCGAAAGAGAAAGAAAAGGCTGCCGCGCCAACACTGAGGCTTCAAACTTGATGAAAACAGTCTCTCCCATAATAACTCACGGGCTGCTTGTGTTTTTTAGGCCTTTGCACGCTATCGGAAGTGTGTGCGCGGCAGGAGAGACAAATCCATGTTTTCGCGCCTTTTTTGCCATTTCCAGGTCGAAAAACACAAAGGCCCCAAAAATAAAGAAACGGCTGTCCAGTCAAAACTGAGGCTTCAAACTTGATGAAAACAGTCTCTCAGACAATAACTCAAGGGCTGCTTGTGTTTTTTAGGCCTTCGCAAGATATCGGAAGTGTGTGCGCGGCAGGAGAGACAAATCTATGTTTTCGCGACTTTTTTGCGATTTCAAGGTCGAAAAACACATAGGCCCCAAAATGAAAGAAACGGCTGGCGCGCCAAAACTATGGCTTCAAACTTGATGAAAACAGTCTCTCCCATAATAACTCACGGGCTGCTTGTGTTTTTTAGGCCTTTGCACGCTATCGGAAGTGTGTGCGCGGCAGGAGAGACAAATCCATGTTTTCGCGCCTTTTTTGACATTTCCAGGTCGAAAAACACATAGGCCCCAAAATAAAGAAACGGCTGCCGCGCCAAAACTATGGCTTCAAACTTGATGAAAACAGTCTCTCCCACAACAACTCAAGGGCTGCTTGTGTTTTTTAGGCCTTCGCAAGATATCGGAAGTGTGTGCGCGGCAGGAGAGACAAATCAATGTTTTCGCGCCTTTTTTGCCATTTCCAGGTCGAAAAACACAAAGGCCCCAAAATGAAAGAAACGGCTGCCGCGCAAAAACTATGGCTTCAAACTTGATGAAAACAGTCTCTCCCATAATAACTCACGGGCTGCTTGTGTTTTTTAGGCCTTTGCACGCTATCGGAAGTGTGTGCGCGGCAGGAGAGACAAATCCATGTTTTCGCGCCTTTTTTGCCATTTCCAGGTCGAAAAACACAAAGGCCCCAAAATGAAAGAAACGGCTGCCGCGCCAAAACTATGACTTCAAACTTGATGAAAACAGTCTCTCCCATAATAACTCACGGGCTGCTTGTGTTTTTTAGGCCTTTGCACGCTATCGGAAGTGTGTGCGCGGCAGGAGAGACAAATCCATGTTTTCGCGCCTTTTTTGCGATTTCAAGGTCGAAAAACACATAGGCCCCAAAATGAAAGAAACGGCTGCCGCGCCAAAACTATGGCTTCAAACTTGATGAAAACAGTCTCTCCCATAATAACTCACGGGCTGCTTGTGTTTTTTAGGCCTTTGCACGCTATCGGAAGTGTGTGCGCGGCAGGAGAGACAAATCCATGTTTTCGCGCCTTTTTTGCCATTTCCAGGTCGAAAAACACATAGGCCCCAAAATGAAAGAAACGGCTGCCGCGCCAAAACTATGGCTTCAAACTTGATGAAAACAGTCTCTCCCACAACAACTCAAGGGCTGCTTGTGTTTTTTAGGCCTTCGCAAGATATCGGAAGTGTGTGCTCGGCAGGAGAGACAAATCCATGTTTTCGCGCCTTTTTTGCGATTTCCAGGTCGAAAAACACAAAGGCCCCAAAATGAAAGAAACGGCTGCCGCGCCAAAACTATGACTTCAAACTTGATGAAAACAGTCTCTCCCACAATAACTCAAGGGCTGCTTGTGTTTTTTAGGCCTTCGCAAGATATCGGAAGTGTGTGCGCGGCAGATGAGACAAATCAATGTTTTCGCGACTTTTTTGCGATTTCAAGGTCGAAAAACATATAGGCCCCAAAATGAAAGAAACGGCTGGCGAGCTAAAACTATGGCTTCAAACTTGATGAAAACAGTCTCTCAGACAATAACTCAAGGGCTGCTTGTGTTTTTTAGGCCTTCGCAAGATATCGGAAGTGTGTGCTCGGCAGGAGAGACAAATCCATGTTTTCGCGCCTTTTTTGCGATTTCAAGGTCGAAAAACACATAGGCCCCAAAATGAAAGAAACGGCTGCCGCGCCAAAACTATGGCTTCAAACTTGATGAAAACAGTCTCTCCCATAATAACTCACGGGCTGCTTGTGTTTTTTAGGCCTTTGCATGCTATCGGAAGTGTGTGCGCGGCAGGAGAGACAAATCCATGTTTTCGCGCCTTTTTTGCCATTTCCAGGTCGAAAAACACAAAGGCCCCAAAATGAAAGAAACGGCTGCCGCGCCAAAACTATGACTTCAAACTTGATGAAAACAGTCTCTCCCACAATAACTCAAGGGCTGCTTGTGTTTTTTAGGCCTTCGCAAGATATCGGAAGTGTGTGCGCGGCAGGAGAGACAAATCAATGTTTTCGCGACTTTTTTGCGATTTCAAGGTCGAAAAACACATAGGCCCCAAAATGAAAGAAACGGCTGGCGCGCCAAAACTATGGCTTCAAACTTGATGAAAACAGTCTCTCCCATAATAACTCACGGGCTGCTTGTGTTTTTTAGACCTTTGCACGCTATCGGAAGTGTGTGCGCGGCAGGAGAGACAAATCCATGTTTTCGCGCCTTTTTTGCGATTTCAAGGTCGAAAAACACATAGGCCCCAAAATGAAAGAAACGGCTGCCGCGCCAAAACTATGGCTTCAAACTTGATGAAAACAGTCACTCCCATAATAACTCACGGGCTGCTTGTGTTTTTTAGGCCTTTGCACGCTATCGGAAGTGTGTGCGCGGCAGGAGAGACAAATCCATGTTTTCGCGCCTTTTTTGCCATTTCCAGGTCGAAGAAAACAAAGGCCCCAAAAATAAAGAAACGGCTGTCAGGCAAAACTGAGGCTTCAAACTTGATGAAAACAGTCTCTCAGACAATAACTCAAGGGCCGCTTGTGTTTTTTAGGCCTTCGCAAGCTATCGGAAGTGTGTGCGCGGCAGGAGAGACAAATCCATGTTTTCGCGCCTTTTTTACGATTTCAAGGTCGAAAAACACATAGGCCCCAAAATGAAAGAAACGGCTGCCGCGCCAAAACTATGGCTTCAAACTTGATGAAAACATTCTCTCCCACAATAACTCAAGGGCTGCTTGTGTTTTTTAGGCCTTCGCAAGCTATCGGAAGTGTGTGCGCGGCAGGAGAGACAAATCCATGTTTTCGCGCCTTTTTTGCCATTTCCAGGTCGAAAAACACAAAGGCCCCAAAAATAAAGAAACGGCTGTCCAGCCAAAACTGAGGCTTCAAACTTGATGAAAACAGTCTCTCCCACAATAACTCACGGCCCGCTTGTGTTTTTTAGGCCTTCGCAAGCTATCGGAAGTGTGTGCGCGGCAGGAGAGACAAATCCATGTTTTCGCGCCTTTTTTGCCATTTCCAGGTCGAATAACACAAAGGCCCCAAAATGAAAGAAACGGCTGCCGCGCCAAAACTATGACTTCAAACTTGATGAAAACAGTCTCTCCCACAATAACTCAAGGGCTGCTTGTGTTTTTTAGGCCTTCGCAAGATATCGGAAGTGTGTGCGCGGCAGGAGAGACAAATCAATGTTTTCGCGACTTTTTTGCGATTTCAAGGTCGAAAAACACATAGGCCCCAAAATGAAAGAAACGGCTGGCGCGCCAAAACTATGGCTTCAAACTTGATGAAAACAGTCTCTCAGACAATAACTCAAGGGCTGCTTGTGTTTTTTAGGCCTTCGCAAGATATCGGAAGTGTGTGCTCGGCAGGAGAGACAAATCCATGTTTTCGCGCCTTTTTTGCGATTTCAAGGTCGAAAAACATATAGGGCCCAAAATGAAAGAAACGGCTGCCGCGCCAAAACTATGGCTTCAAACTTGATGAAAACAGTCTCTCCCATAATAACTCACGGGCTGCTTGTGTTTTTTAGGCCTTTGCACGCTATCGGAAGTGTGTGCGCGGCAGGAGAGACAAATCCATGTTTTCGCGCCTTTTTTGCCATTTCCAGGTCGAAAAACACATAGGCCCCAAAATGAAAGAAACGGCTGCCGCGCCAAAACTATGACTTCAAACTTGATGAAAACAGTCTCTCCCACAATAACTCAAGGGCTGCTTGTGTTTTTTAGGCCTTCGCAAGATATCGGAAGTGTGTGCGCGGCAGGAGAGACAAATCAATGTTTTCGCGACTTTTTTGCGATTTCAAGGTCGAAAAACACATAGGCCCCAAAATGAAAGAAACGGCTGGCGCGCCAAAACTATGGCTTCAAACTTGATGAAAACAGTCACTCCCATAATAACTCACGGGCTGCTTGTGTTTTTTAGGCTTTTGCACGCTATCGGAAGTGTGTGCGCGGCAGGAGAGACAAATCCATGTTTTCGCGCCTTTTTTGCCATTTCCAGGTCGAAGAAAACAAAGGCCCCAAAAATAAAGAAACGGCTGTCCAGCCAAAACTGAGGCTTCAAACTTGATGAAAACAGTCTCTCAGACAATAACTCAAGGGCCGCTTGTGTTTTTTAGGCCTTCGCAAGCTATCGGAAGTGTGTGCGCGGCAGGAGAGACAAATCCATGTTTTCGCGCCTTTTTTACGATTTCAAGGTCGAAAAACACATAGGCCCCAAAATGAAAGAAACGGCTGCCGCGCCAAAACTATGACTTCAAACTTGATGAAAACATTCTCTCCCACAATAACTCAAGGGCTGCTTGTGTTTTTTAGGCCTTCGCAAGCTATCGGAAGTGTGTGCGCGGCAGGAGAGACAAATCCATGTTTTCGCGCCTTTTTTGCCATTTCCAGGTCGAAAAACACAAAGGCCCCAAAAATAAAGAAACGGCTGTCCAGCCAAAACTGAGGCTTCAAACTTGATGAAAACAGTCTCTCCCACAATAACTCACGGCCCGCTTGTGTTTTTTAGGCCTTCGCAAGCTATCGGAAGTGTGTGCGCGGCAGGAGAGACAAATCAATGTTTTCGCGCCTTTTTTGCCATTTCCAGGTCGAAAAACACACAGGCCCCAAAAATAAAGAAATGGCTGTCCAGCCAAAACTGAGGCTTCAAACTTGATGAAAACAGTGTCTCCCATAATGGAGTAGGGGCTGCTTGTGGTTATTAGGCATTTGCAAGCTCTCCGAAGTGTGTGCGCAGCAGGAGAGACAAATCCATGTTTTTATGCCTTCTTTGGCATTTTCAGGTGGAGAAAAACACAATCCCGAAAGAGAAAGAAATGGCTGCCGCGCCAACACTGAGGCTTCAAACTTGATGAAAACAGTGTCTCCCATAATGGAGTAGGGGCTGCTTGTGGTTATTAGGCATTTGCAAGCTCTCCGAAGTGTGTGCGCAGCAGGAGAGACAAATCCATGTTTTTATGCCTTCTTTGGCATTTTCAGGTGGAGAAAAACACAATCCCGAAAGAGAAAGAAAAGGCTGCCGCGCCAACACTGAGGCTTCAAACTTGATGAAAACAGTGTCTCCCATAATGGAGTAGGGGCTGCTTGTGGTTATTAGGCCTTTGCAAGCTCTCCGAAGTGTGTGCGCAGCAGGAGAGACAAATCCATGTTTTTATGCCTTCTTTGGCATTTTCAGGTGGAGAAAAACACAATCCCGAAAGAGAAAGAAATGGCTGCCGCGCCAACACTGAGGCTTCAAACTTGATGAAAACAGTGTCTCCCATAATGGAGTAGGGGCTGCTTGTGGTTATTAGGCATTTGCAAGCTCTCCGAAGTGTGTGCGCAGCAGGAGAGACAAATCCATGTTTTTATGCCTTCTTTGGCATTTTCAGGTGGAGAAAAACACAATCCCGAAAGAGAAAGAAAAGGCTGCCGCGCCAACACTGAGGCTTCAAACTTGATGAAAACAGTGTCTCCCATAATGGAGTAGGGGTTGCTTGTGGTTATTAGGCATTTGCAAGCTCTCCGAAGTGTGTGCGCAGCAGGAGAGACAAATCCATGTTTTTATGCCTTCTTTGGCATTTTCAGGTGGAGAAAAACACAATCCCGAAAGAGAAAGAAATGGCTGCCGCGCCAAAACTATGACTTCAAACTTGATGAAAACAGTCTCTCCCATAATAACTCACGGGCTGCTTGTGTTTTTTAGGCCTTTGCACGCTATCGGAAGTGTGTGCGCGGCAGGAGAGACAAATCCATGTTTTCGCGCCTTTTTTGCCATTTCCAGGTCGAAAAACACAAAGGCCCCAAAAATAAAGAAACGGCTGTCCAGTCAAAACTGAGGCTTCAAACTTGATGAAAACAGTCTCTCAGACAATAACTCAAGGGCTGCTTGTGTTTTTTAGGCCTTCGCAAGATATCGGAAGTGTGTGCGCGGCAGGAGAGACAAATCTATGTTTTCGCGACTTTTTTGCGATTTCAAGGTCGAAAAACACATAGGCCCCAAAATGAAAGAAACGGCTGGCGCGCCAAAACTATGGCTTCAAACTTGATGAAAACAGTCTCTCCCATAATAACTCACGGGCTGCTTGTGTTTTTTAGGCCTTTGCACGCTATCGGAAGTGTGTGCGCGGCAGGAGAGACAAATCCATGTTTTCGCGCCTTTTTTGCCATTTCCAGGTCGAAAAACACATAGGCCCCAAAATGAAAGAAACGGCTGGCGCGCCAAAACTATGGCTTCAAATTTGATGAAAACAGTCTCTCCCATAATAACTCACGGGCTGCTTGTGTTTTTTAGACCTTTGCACGCTATCGGAAGTGTGTGCGCGGCAGGAGAGACAAATCCATGTTTTCGCGCCTTTTTTGCGATTTCAAGGTCGAAAAACACATAGGCCCCAAAATGAAAGAAACGGCTGTCCAGCCAAAACTGAGGCTTCAAACTTGATGAAAACAGTCTCTCAGACAATAACTCAAGGGCTGCTTGTGTTTTTTAGGCCTTCGCAAGATATCGGAAGTGTGTGCGCGGCAGGAGAGACAAATCCATGTTTTCGCGCCTTTTTTGCGATTTCAAGGTCGAAAAACACATAGGCCCCAAAATGAAAGAAACGGCTGCCGCGCCAAAACTATGGCTTCAAACTTGATGAAAACAGTCTCTCCCATAATAACTCACGGGCTGCTTGTGTTTTTTAGGCCTTTGCACGCTATCGGAAGTGTGTGCGCGGCAGGAGAGACAAATCCATGTTTTCGCGCCTTTTTTGCCATTTCCAGGTCGAAAAACACATAGGCCCCAAAATGAAAGAAACGGCTGCCGCGCCAAAACTATGGCTTCAAACTTGATGAAAACAGTCTCTCCCACAACAACTCAAGGGCTGCTTGTGTTTTTTAGGCCTTCGCAAGATATCGGAAGTGTGTGCTCGGCAGGAGAGACAAATCCATGTTTTCGCGCCTTTTTTGCGATTTCCAGGTCGAAAAACACAAAGGCCCCAAAATGAAAGAAACGGCTGCCGCGCCAAAACTATGACTTCAAACTTGATGAAAACAGTCTCTCCCACAATAACTCAAGGGCTGCTTGTGTTTTTTAGGCCTTCGCAAGATATCGGAAGTGTGTGCGCGGCAGATGAGACAAATCAATGTTTTCGCGACTTTTTTGCGATTTCAAGGTCGAAAAACATATAGGCCCCAAAATGAAAGAAACGGCTGGCGAGCTAAAACTATGGCTTCAAACTTGATGAAAACAGTCTCTCAGACAATAACTCAAGGGCTGCTTGTGTTTTTTAGGCCTTCGCAAGATATCGGAAGTGTGTGCTCGGCAGGAGAGACAAATCCATGTTTTCGCGCCTTTTTTGCGATTTCAAGGTCGAAAAACACATAGGCCCCAAAATGAAAGAAACGGCTGCCGCGCCAAAACTATGGCTTCAAACTTGATGAAAACAGTCTCTCCCATAATAACTCACGGGCTGCTTGTGTTTTTTAGGCCTTTGCATGCTATCGGAAGTGTGTGCGCGGCAGGAGAGACAAATCCATGTTTTCGCGCCTTTTTTGCCATTTCCAGGTCGAAAAACACAAAGGCCCCAAAATGAAAGAAACGGCTGCCGCGCCAAAACTATGACTTCAAACTTGATGAAAACAGTCTCTCCCACAATAACTCAAGGGCTGCTTGTGTTTTTTAGGCCTTCGCAAGATATCGGAAGTGTGTGCGCGGCAGGAGAGACAAATCAATGTTTTCGCGACTTTTTTGCGATTTCAAGGTCGAAAAACACATAGGCCCCAAAATGAAAGAAACGGCTGGCGCGCCAAAACTATGGCTTCAAACTTGATGAAAACAGTCTCTCCCATAATAACTCACGGGCTGCTTGTGTTTTTTAGACCTTTGCACGCTATCGGAAGTGTGTGCGCGGCAGGAGAGACAAATCCATGTTTTCGCGCCTTTTTTGCGATTTCAAGGTCGAAAAACACATAGGCCCCAAAATGAAAGAAACGGCTGCCGCGCCAAAACTATGGCTTCAAACTTGATGAAAACAGTCACTCCCATAATAACTCACGGGCTGCTTGTGTTTTTTAGGCCTTTGCACGCTATCGGAAGTGTGTGCGCGGCAGGAGAGACAAATCCATGTTTTCGCGCCTTTTTTGCCATTTCCAGGTCGAAGAAAACAAAGGCCCCAAAAATAAAGAAACGGCTGTCAGGCAAAACTGAGGCTTCAAACTTGATGAAAACAGTCTCTCAGACAATAACTCAAGGGCCGCTTGTGTTTTTTAGGCCTTCGCAAGCTATCGGAAGTGTGTGCGCGGCAGGAGAGACAAATCCATGTTTTCGCGCCTTTTTTACGATTTCAAGGTCGAAAAACACATAGGCCCCAAAATGAAAGAAACGGCTGCCGCGCCAAAACTATGGCTTCAAACTTGATGAAAACATTCTCTCCCACAATAACTCAAGGGCTGCTTGTGTTTTTTAGGCCTTCGCAAGCTATCGGAAGTGTGTGCGCGGCAGGAGAGACAAATCCATGTTTTCGCGCCTTTTTTGCCATTTCCAGGTCGAAAAACACAAAGGCCCCAAAAATAAAGAAACGGCTGTCCAGCCAAAACTGAGGCTTCAAACTTGATGAAAACAGTCTCTCCCACAATAACTCACGGCCCGCTTGTGTTTTTTAGGCCTTCGCAAGCTATCGGAAGTGTGTGCGCGGCAGGAGAGACAAATCCATGTTTTCGCGCCTTTTTTGCCATTTCCAGGTCGAAAAACACAAAGGCCCCAAAATGAAAGAAACGGCTGCCGCGCCAAAACTATGACTTCAAACTTGATGAAAACAGTCTCTCCCACAATAACTCAAGGGCTGCTTGTGTTTTTTAGGCCTTCGCAAGATATCGGAAGTGTGTGCGCGGCAGGAGAGACAAATCAATGTTTTCGCGACTTTTTTGCGATTTCAAGGTCGAAAAACACATAGGCCCCAAAATGAAAGAAACGGCTGGCGCGCCAAAACTATGGCTTCAAACTTGATGAAAACAGTCTCTCAGACAATAACTCAAGGGCTGCTTGTGTTTTTTAGGCCTTCGCAAGATATCGGAAGTGTGTGCTCGGCAGGAGAGACAAATCCATGTTTTCGCACCTTTTTTGCGATTTCAAGGTCGAAAAACATATAGGGCCCAAAATGAAAGAAACGGCTGCCGCGCCAAAACTATGGCTTCAAACTTGATGAAAACAGTCTCTCCCATAATAACTCACGGGCTGCTTGTGTTTTTTAGGCCTTTGCACGCTATCGGAAGTGTGTGCGCGGCAGGAGAGACAAATCCATGTTTTCGCGCCTTTTTTGCCATTTCCAGGTCGAAAAACACATAGGCCCCAAAATGAAAGAAACGGCTGCCGCGCCAAAACTATGACTTCAAACTTGATGAAAACAGTCTCTCCCACAATAACTCAAGGGCTGCTTGTGTTTTTTAGGCCTTCGCAAGATATCGGAAGTGTGTGCGCGGCAGGAGAGACAAATCAATGTTTTCGCGACTTTTTTGCGATTTCAAGGTCGAAAAACACATAGGCCCCAAAATGAAAGAAACGGCTGGCGCGCCAAAACTATGGCTTCAAACTTGATGAAAACAGTCACTCCCATAATAACTCACGGGCTGCTTGTGTTTTTTAGGCTTTTGCACGCTATCGGAAGTGTGTGCGCGGCAGGAGAGACAAATCCATGTTTTCGCGCCTTTTTTGCCATTTCCAGGTCGAAGAAAACAAAGGCCCCAAAAATAAAGAAACGGCTGTCCAGCCAAAACTGAGGCTTCAAACTTGATGAAAACAGTGTCTCCCATAATGGAGTAGGGGCTGCTTGTGGTTATTAGGCATTTGCAAGCTCTCCGAAGTGTGTGCGCAGCAGGAGAGACAAATCCATGTTTTTATGCCTTCTTTGGCATTTTCAGGTGGAGAAAAACACAATCCCGAAAGAGAAAGAAAAGGCTGCCGCGCCAACACTGAGGCTTCAAACTTGATGAAAACAGTGTCTCCCATAATGGAGTAGGGGCTGCTTGTGGTTATTAGGCATTTGCAAGCTCTCCGAAGTGTGTGCGCAGCAGGAGAGACAAATCCATGTTTTTATGCCTTCTTTGGCATTTTCAGGTGGAGAAAAACACAATCCCGAAAGAGAAAGAAATGGCTGCCGCGCCAACACTGAGGCTTCAAACTTGATGAAAACAGTGTCTCCCATAATGGAGTAGGGGCTGCTTGTGGTTATTAGGCATTTGCAAGCTCTCCGAAGTGTGTGCGCAGCAGGAGAGACAAATCCATGTTTTTATGCCTTCTTTGGCATTTTCAGGTGGAGAAAAACACAATCCCGAAAGAGAAAGAAATGGCTGCCGCGCCAACACTGAGGCTTCAAACTTGATGAAAACAGTGTCTCCCATAATGGAGTAGGGGCTGCTTGTGGTTATTAGGCATTTGCAAGCTCTCCGAAGTGTGTGCGCAGCAGGAGAGACAAATCCATGTTTTTATGCCTTCTTTGGCATTTTCAGGTGGAGAAAAACACAATCCCGAAAGAGAAAGAAAAGGCTGCCGCGCCAACACTGAGGCTTCAAACTTGATGAAAACAGTGTCTCCCATAATGGAGTAGGGGCTGCTTGTGGTTATTAGGCATTTGCAAGCTCTCCGAAGTGTGTGCGCAGCAGGAGAGACAAATCCATGTTTTTATGCCTTCTTTGGCATTTTCAGGTGGAGAAAAACACAATCCCGAAAGAGAAAGAAAAGGCTGCCGCGCCAACACTGAGGCTTCAAACTTGATGAAAACAGTGTCTCCCATAATGGAGTAGGGGTTGCATGTGGTTATTAGGCATTTGCAAGCTCTCCGAAGTGTGTGCGCAGCAGGAGAGACAAATCCATGTTTTTATGCCTTCTTTGGCATTTTCAGGTGGAGAAAAACACAATCCCGAAAGAGAAAGAAAAGGCTGCCGCGCCAACACTGAGGCTTCAAACTTGATGAAAACAGTGTCTCCCATAATGGAGTAGGGGCTGCTTGTGGTTATTAGGCATTTGCAAGCTCTCCGAAGTGTGTGCGCAGCAGGAGAGACAAATCCATGTTTTTATGCCTTCTTTGGCATTTTCAGGTGGAGAAAAACACAATCCCGAAAGAGAAAGAAATGGCTGCCGCGCCAACACTGAGGCTTCAAACTTGATGAAAACAGTGTCTCCCATAATGGAGTAGGGGCTGCTTGTGGTTATTAGGCATTTGCAAGCTCTCCGAAGTGTGTGCGCAGCAGGAGAGACAAATCCATGTTTTTATGCCTTCTTTGGCATTTTCAGGTGGAGAAAAACACAATCCCGAAAGAGAAAGAAAAGGCTGCCGCGCCAACACTGAGGCTTCAAACTTGATGAAAACAGTGTCTCCCATAATGGAGTAGGGGCTGCTTGTGGTTATTAGGCATTTGCAAGCTCTCCGAAGTGTGTGCGCAGCAGGAGAGACAAATCCATGTTTTTATGCCTTCTTTGGCATTTTCAGGTGGAGAAAAACACAATCCCGAAAGAGAAAGAAAAGGCTGCCGCGCCAACACTGAGGCTTCAAACTTGATGAAAACAGTGTCTCCCATAATGGAGTAGGGGCTGCTTGTGGTTAGTAGGCATTTGCAAGCTCTCCGAAGTGTGTGCGCAGCAGGAGAGACAAATCCATGTTTTTATGCCTTCTTTGGCATTTTCAGGTGGAGAAAAACACAATCCCGAAAGAGAAAGAAAAGGCTGCCGCGCCAACACTGAGGCTTCAAACTTGATGAAAACAGTCTCTCCCATAATAACTCACGGGCTGCTTGTGTTTTTTAGGCCTTTGCACGCTATCGGAAGTGTGTGCGCGGCAGGAGAGACGAATCCATGTTTTCGCGCCTTTTTTGCGATTTCAAGGTCGAAAAACACACAGGCCCCAAAATGAAAGAAACGGCTGGCGCGCCAAAACTATGGCTTCAAACTTGATGAAAACAGTCTCTCCCATAATAACTCACGGGCTGCTTGTGTTTTTTAGGCCTTTGCACGCTATCGGAAGTGTGTGCGCGGCAGGAGAGACAAATCCATGTTTTCGCGCCTTTTTTGCAATTTCAAGGTCGAAAAACACATAGGCCCCAAAATGAAAGAAACGGCTGTCCAGCCAAAACTGAGGCTTCAAACTTGATGAAAACAGTCTCTCAGACAATAACTCAAGGGCTGCTTGTGTTTTTTAGGCCTTCGCAAGATATCGGAAGTGTGTGCGCGGCAGGAGAGACAAATCCATGTTTTCGCGCCTTTTTTGCGATTTCAAGGTCGAAAAACACATAGGCCCCAAAATGAAAGAAACGGCTGCCGCGCCAAAACTATGGCTTCAAACTTGATGAAAACAGTCTCTCCCATAATAACTCACGGGCTGCTTGTGTTTTTTAGGCCTTTGCACGCTATCGGAAGTGTGTGCGCGGCAGGAGAGACAAATCCATGTTTTCGCGCCTTTTTTGCCATTTCCAGGTCGAAAAACACATAGGCCCCAAAATGAAAGAAACGGCTGCCGCGCCAAAACTATGGCTTCAAACTTGATGAAAACAGTCTCTCCCACAACAACTCAAGGGCTGCTTGTGTTTTTTAGGCCTTCGCAAGATATCGGAAGTGTGTGCGCGGCAGGAGAGACAAATCAATGTTTTCGCGACTTTTTTGCGATTTCAAGGTCGAAAAACACATAGGCCCCAAAATGAAAGAAACGGCTGGCGTGCCAAAACTATGGCTTCAAACTTGATGAAAACAGTCTCTCAGACAATAACTCAAGGGCTGCTTGTGTTTTTTAGGCCTTCGCAAGATAAACACATAGGCCCCAAAATGAAAGAAACGGCTGCCGCGCCAAAACTATGGCTTCAAACTTGATGAAAACAGTCTCTCCCATAATAACTCACGGGCTGCTTGTGTTTTTTAGGCCTTTGCACGCTATCGGAAGTGTGTGCGCGGCAGGAGAGACAAATCCATGTTTTCGCGCCTTTTTTGCCATTTCCAGGTCGAAAAACACAAAGGCCCCAAAATGAAAGAAACGGCTGCCGCGCCAAAACTATGACTTCAAACTTGATGAAAACAGTCTCTCCCACAATAACTCAAGGGCTGCTTGTGTTTTTTAGGCCTTCGCAAGATATCGGAAGTGTGTGCGCGGCAGGAGAGACAAATCAATGTTTTCGCGACTTTTTTGCGATTTCAAGGTCGAAAAACACATAGGCCCCAAAATGAAAGAAACGGCTGGCGCGCCAAAACTATGGCTTCAAACTTGATGAAAACAGTCTCTCCCACAATAACTCAAGGGCTGCTTGTGTTTTTTAGGCCTTCGCAAGATATCGGAAGTGTGTGCGCGGCAGGAGAGACAAATCAATGTTTTCGCGACTTTTTTGCGATTTCAAGGTCGAAAAACATATAGGCCCCAAAATGAAAGAAACGGCTGGCGAGCCAAAACTATGGCTTCAAACTTGATGAAAACAGTCTCTCAGACAATAACTCAAGGGCTGCTTGTGTTTTTTAGACCTTTGCACGCTATCGGAAGTGTGTGCGCGGCAGGAGAGACAAATCAATGTTTTCGCGACTTTTTTGCGATTTCAAGGTCGAAAAACACATAGGCCCCAAAATGAAAGAAACGGCTGGCGTGCCAAAACTATGGCTTCAAACTTGATGAAAACAGTCTCTCAGACAATAACTCAAGGGCTGCTTGTGTTTTTTAGGCCTTCGCAAGATAAACACATAGGCCCCAAAATGAAAGAAACGGCTGCCGCGCCAAAACTATGGCTTCAAACTTGATGAAAACAGTCTCTCCCATAATAACTCACGGGCTGCTTGTGTTTTTTAGGCCTTTGCACGCTATCGGAAGTGTGTGCGCGGCAGGAGAGACAAATCCATGTTTTCGCGCCTTTTTTGCCATTTCCAGGTCGAAAAACACAAAGGCCCCAAAATGAAAGAAACGGCTGCCGCGCCAAAACTATGACTTCAAACTTGATGAAAACAGTCTCTCCCACAATAACTCAAGGGCTGCTTGTGTTTTTTAGGCCTTCGCAAGATATCGGAAGTGTGTGCGCGGCAGGAGAGACAAATCAATGTTTTCGCGACTTTTTTGCGATTTCAAGGTCGAAAAACACATAGGCCCCAAAATGAAAGAAACGGCTGGCGCGCCAAAACTATGGCTTCAAACTTGATGAAAACAGTCTCTCCCATAATAACTCACGGGCTGCTTGTGTTTTTTAGACCTTTGCACGCTATCGGAAGTGTGTGCGCGGCAGGAGAGACAAATCCATGTTTTCGCGCCTTTTTTGCGATTTCAAGGTCGAAAAACACATAGGCCCCAAAATGAAAGAAACGGCTGCCGCGCCAAAACTATGGCTTCAAACTTGATGAAAACAGTCACTCCCATAATAACTCACGGGCTGCTTGTTTTTTTTAGGCCTTCGCAAGCTATCGGAAGTGTGTGCGCGGCAGGA